>NW_027635860.1:1285532-1967494 GCF_903797595.1 Erithacus rubecula
ATCATGTATACTGGAGAATCAAATGCACTACCTTGAAACGTTGTCACTGCTTACAGTGTATGCAAACACATGGAAGAAAGCACAGCTAACTTCCTCAGAGCTGTAGCACTTCCAGTAGATGGAAGAAACCAGCTTGTGAGCATTTTCTCAATGTTTTCCTCTCTTGTCAAAAATTGTGGAATTTGTATTTGAAGTGTCTGAAGTATGGAAAAGTCTTCCTGACAACTCCATGCCAAGGGGAACAAGTGGGAAACATAAATGAGGGCTTCACTGTGTACACACTTAAGGGGAAGGGGAATATTATGATAAACTGCCAAGCTGCAGCAACACTAACATCAAAAAAGCCCAGAGATATACTGTCAGTGAGCAAGTACTATTTCCTATTCAGACAAGGACCTGAGAGATGGCTGAAGGGACAGGTCTTTCCTGCAGCCCTCAGCTGGGGACAGGCACCTGTGCTGTTCACCCACAGTTAGCTCTGCCCAGGATGAGCTGCCTCCTCCTCAGCTGTGGGGCTTCAGGGGCTACATTACCTTGGTCCCTGGGCATTTCTCAGGGAAAGGGTCATCCTCAGCACCAAGAGCAACTGTGGAGTCATAACAGAGGGCTACTGACACATCAGGGATTTGGCAGCATCAGTGAAAGCAGCAAAGCTGCAACTTGGAGAAAGGAAGGGCAGAAGGCCCAGTGCTTTGGCCTCCTGACTTTATTCAGCCACCTCTCAGGACTCGACTTTTATAGATGTGACTGCCAGCCCAGCTCTCAACATGCCTGGGATCACAGCCAGGCTCAGGTGAAAGACTAAAGGGTGCCAGGGGTTCCCTTCTGAATGGTGCTCCTGATATCTCTCAGCAACAAAGGCACCAGAGATGAGCAATTTTCTCAGCCTCATTTGCTGATGTCAGCAATTCCTTTGTCACTGAGGTCAGTGCTACGGGCTCAGCTGTCCAGGTGCTGGGCTGTAAATCAGCCCCAGAGTGGCCATGTACTCTGTCTTGTCTAGCAGACTTCTCAGGCTCCAAAAATCACCTTAAAAAGACATCTAAGCAGACATAGCAACACTGCAAGTACATGTCTTCCTCAAATTCGCTCAGTATTATTTCCAGCCTAGAATATTTCTTGAGCCTGTTATGATTCACTCTGTAATAACCCACACTGGATCTCTCTGGTTATCTGTCCAGTCTCCCTTTGAGCCCATATAAACTTCTTGCATCTGCATCAGGCTCCCATCAGCTGCAAGGAATGACTGCCTGGATAAATACAGCCCACTGAATTTCTCATGGTGCAAGAGATACCATGGCCTTTTCCAAGCCATGGTTTGGTCAGTCCCCACCACAACTCCGCCAAATTACTCTTTTATCAGGGCCTACTCACTCATTTCTTGTAAGGAAGCAAATAAAGGCTTCTCACTCACCACCTTTTTTGCTACTTCCTGAATCCATTTCCAGTTCTACCCCAGAAATATCAGCCCTGCTGTTTCATTAAATAATGAATGCATAACCAAAGTACTGCCAGCAACCAACAATCATTTTCAGTGGAACATAATATTTCAGTATGGAAGAGGTGAAACTTTCCACTCTACAGTCACAGGTTTTCTTACCAGTAATTCTGTTCACCTTCTTTTTGGCCAGGTTCCCAGCAATCCCAGCAGCATGGGCACCTAGACTGTACCCCAGCAAATGGAGTTTGTCGAGAGGATAATTGAACTGCTCCTGTAAAAGGCAACAATTCATTTAAAGTTCACAACAAACACAAAAATATCAGAAGACACAAAATAAAATGTTTTGTTAATACTGGGAGGATTTTGTTTGAGCCATGAATAATAGAAGAAACACCATACAGTTATCATAATTTTGTGTCATTGAAGATTTCTTGATTAACTAATTTATGGCCAAAACCTAAACTGAGAGAAATGCAAAATAAAGGACAGAACACAGGGCTGTTTATTTTATAAAGGTTTTCAGCCACCCTCTTCCCACCAGATTCTGGATCTCCTAAAGTCAGGGCACATTTCTGATTCCCGAGGGTTGGCTGCTCTATAGGAACCTGTCTCTCATAGCTACCTCTCACAGAGCCCTCAGAAATGCTCTGGGCCCACAGGACCCCACAGACACAGGGTAAACCTTCTGGATGCAGTACAAAGACCTCTGAGTAGGAGACAGCCAATAAACCAAGGCTGGAATTTTACCAGTTTAGCAAAACTACTGTCTGCAAGAGTTTAAGTCCATCTACCCAACAGGAGATGACTGACACAACTGCACCATTGCTGTGTTGTCTCAAACGACAGTGTGAGACATGTCTCCGTGTCTTACCTCCATCCAGTCAATAAATGTAGCAACATCCTTTCCCACCAGCCTGGTGTAGCCAGCAGACACCGGGTAGTGCTGCTGAGCTCGAACCAGCCAGTCCACCACAATGACGTTGGAGTCAGGCTCCCTCTTGTACAGAGCATCCACCAGCTTCGGGACCCAGCTTTCATACATCCCTGTCACCTGTTGGTTTTGGTGATTTTAATTAAAACAGGAGATATATTCATAGTTCTGTGAGACACTTCTGCACAGTTTACGGGAAGTAAACTTCTTCATCTTACCGTCCATCCGTGGATCACCACAAAGGTTTTACTGGTGTGATTGAAGTTGCACTGTGCCAGGCTGTCCACCTGCCCAGGAACCAGGTAGCAAACATCTTCATCGGGCTCTGCAGGCGTCCGTAGAGAAAACTTGCTCTCGATTCCCTCAAAATTGTTGTCGCCATCTGTAAGAGCACAAAAACATATAGCAGTGTGTTAGAAGAGCTGGGACAAAGCCAGAAGGCACAGGTACAATGCTGGAGAGAATCTGGAACACTTTAGAAATGGGATGCGTGGTTTTCATTTCCTACTGCACTCAACAGACATTACAACGGCCACGTAAAGGGGAAATGAAAGGGTGAAAATTGCTCCCCTTCCAAGGTCCTGCTAAAACAGTAAGAATCTGCTGAGCTGTCAGAGAGGTATGAATCCAATTTAAGGGCCAGTATTTTCCCCATTACACTAAGCAGGAAACCTCTTAAGTATCACAAGAGTACAGAAAACTGCACAGGACAGTCACAGAGAGTCATCCAGGAAAGAAGAGAGTTACTACCGTATTATTACATATTTTGGAGGTGTATATTTCACACCACCTCACCAATAATCACTGCCTAACAAGGCCTTTTATAACACCTCATAGTCGTGGTGCATTAAAAGCTGTGAGGTCACCACTGTCATATAAAATACTAGTTTTAAGTTTTGACCAACAAACAGCAGGTGAGAAGGTCAGACACCCACCACAGAAACTGAACTAGTGAACCACAGTCTATTTTGGAGTACATTTTCAGGTCATCTGATAATCTCCAGAAAAATAGGCTGCAGAAAAATATCTCCTCTGCCTGAAACAGAGGGAAGGAGGCTGAGAAGGAGGTGCAGATCATGTACTAGTACTAACAAAGTATGTCCTGGCTTCCAAAGATCACTCCTTCCAACTTCCATTTTCAAAATTTATGTAGTCCTTTTCCTGCAAAGACAGATAAGTGACTTTGGGCTTCATATTCATTATTTCCTTTGGGATGAAACTTAAATGTCTCCTCTTTTTGTGTCTGATTCAACTCTTAAATGCCTCTATGTACAGCACACTCTGTAATTAACTTTTCAAAACCCAGGCCCCATTTTGGCAACTTGAGTTGGGCAAATATTGATTGCCTGTTTTTCAAGTGCAGCTGAACTTATGCCAACTCTGTCCTGCTCAGCATTGTCTTTCCTGGCATCAAGACCACCAACCCTTCACACACTTCTAAATACACATTAATGAATGGCTCTGAGCCACCGTGGGGAATACAAATGAACAAGGTAAGAACCTTATGTTATGCAGGCAAAGGAGATTCCACTCCTTTCTCCCACTGCAGAAGAGGTTTTCTACAATAATCGATAGATTTGAAATTCCTGCATAATGTTGTGCTGTATCACTCAGGTGATAAATAACTAACAATTCATTTTTTCCCAGTTTTTCTGGTCTTCTCATTCAAGCTACCACACACAGCAAGGCACTCACTTAGGCCTGACCTCACCTCTGGGAGCTCTACAAAGTCTGGGAGTCCTTGCTGTGCTTGGAGGGTCACAAGAAATCAGGGTCTAACTTCCTGCATTAAGTCTGAAGCACAGAGCCTTGCAACAAATGCTTATGTAGCAGTCTCAGAGAAACTTGTCAGCCATAATCAATGGCTTAGCTTTGCCCAAGTTCAGCTTGATTTCTCACCTGTCAAAGCACAAGCATAAGGAAAGCAAGAACTGCTCACTGAACAGAGGCAGTACTCAGCTTTAGGTTTTGACCTTGACTGTGCTAGGCTGGCAAGCTAATCCAGGATAATTACACTGAGGGCCCCCTTCCTGCCTCCTTCCTCATAAAGAAAGGTGTTTTTCATACCTTACCCTTCCTTGTACCAGTAGAAGTATTCACATAATGGTAAATACAACATTTTACCCACTAATTAAAACTAAATTTACCAAACTAACCAAATGTTTGCACCTTTTCTATATTTTTGCAAGTTCAAAAATTCTTTTTGTAACCAACTGACAGTATAAAACATTTTTTTGAACAAATCTTTAGACCTATATTATTTACTTTTTAGCAAGAAAAAGAAAAGTCACAAAGGCTGGGCTGGTTAAATATCAGCTATAATTTTTCACTCAGATGTGAATCAGTAAAACCTTGAAAGGAACAAGAACAGGTTTCAAGTAAGGCATACAACACTAGGACTTTCAATTATGTATATTCCCTCCTAGTACAGGAAGTCAAACAAGAATAGTCCACCTGCTCACTAGTTAATAGTGCTTCCTTTCATACCTAGATATCATTTCCCTTCTGGATGACATTTATCTGATAATCATTCAAAATCTAAATCACATTGATATCCTGTCTTGTAGTGTGTTTTCAATTACAAACACATGCTAGAATTTGCATGTAAGTTCAGACCACAGCTCTTCGGAAAACAAGCTCATAGGAAATTTACAATTCTAATTCTAATACAATTCACTATACTCAAGGGTACACTTGGAAAAGAGCACCAAGCTTAGAAAGACTGAAGTACAGTGGCACCTGCCACTGAAGATATGCTAAGTGCTTCACATGTATTTGCTTGTTTTAGTCTAAAAATCTTTGATGGGGATTTGAGAACATAAAATTGCTGAGATACAGTCACCACCAGGAAAGCAGCAGCTGCAAAGCAATAGCCCATGAGTTAGGGAAATGGCAGGCAGTCACTTCTCTCATTTAACTATGTTGTATGAGGAATTAGAAAGTCAGAAGAAATTACTGTTATCATCTTATGCCCACAAAAAGTGTCATGCTATCTTATGTCCACACATGGTCAGTTCCCAGCAGGCAAGATATCCTTTGGATGAGCGAAGTGTGTGTGTAGTGGTGTTTATTACAGACTTCTGCATGGTCTGCTCATCAATAAGCTTTCCTTGGAACTTGCCTGAGTTTGGCTTTGCAAATGCTGAAGTTATTTTGTCTATACCTAATGCTGTGCTGCACACATGCTGCACTACCACCTCACATCCCAGCTTCTGCAGAACACAGGTGCACATGGTCTGTACACACTACCATACAGACCAACACTTACATGTACCATGCTCTAAACCTGAAGCAGAGAAGTTACACAGCATATCACTTCAGAAAATTAGTATTTCCCACTTCTGCTTTCATACCTCATTGTACTTCCTGCTCTATTAAAAATTATTTAGCACCAACTTTGTCATTCATAGACTTTTGCCAAAGACCTTTCCTCACAGATTTAAAGGGAGAAGTCTCCATGAATCATGTCCTGAGACAGTGAACTGTTGGGCCTCATTCTTACATTCTTACACAAAGAAATGCAAAGACAGCCAATGTACACACTCACCACAGTTTAGTTAATAAGATGTTTTAACTCAAGTTAATTAAACCACAGACAACCCAAAACCAGGTAGTTTTCAGCATGTTTTTGGAAGGTGGATAGAAATGTATCTGAATTGACATTGCATTTTTCATAATGTAGACGCAGAAATTAGATATCAAGAAATATACATACATCCATGTTGAGATACCAAAGTAGCTTTTCATGGCAAGAATGCAAGTCCCATTTCTAAACAATGCCTTTGAATAAAACAGACTAGAAGTAAACACATGCAGACAAAAAAGAAATCCACGCTTTTGATAAAAACTGCACTTTCCCAGACATAGTTCAGCAAAGTTACAAAGGCTATGTGCTATGCATTGTCAAAGCTTCCAGGCCCTCAGTTACAAATGCAAACACTTGTTGCAAAATAAAGTTTTCTGTCTACTGCTATGTGCTCACAGTTAACATGACCAACAAAGGGATCTTTTAGGGAGCTGAAGCAAAATTAAGGGAGCAGAATTAAGGGAGCAGAATTAAGAATTAGATGCCCTGTTCCAGATGGAAGCTGGCTTTTCAGGCTGCGTCACCAAAACTTCACAGTTTTGTCATGCTATACATTTTTCTTACACCCCTACTTCCAAAATATGAGTTTCCATATTTAGAAAAAATAAAAAACTATCCTGTGCAGCAAGGTATCAAGAACCTCACAGAATTCTAAGAAAGGGGGGTGAAGGGGAAAGCTTACTAACTGGGAAGTCAGTAGTTTTGTTTTTCCTGTCCAAAGTTTGTGACACTTTGGACTTGCAACTTGTGAAATTCCGTTCAGTTAGGGACTCCTATCAATTATCAATTTTGAAAGCATCCCACTGACTTCAGGCATTCTGACACATTAATTAAGAGAAGTTAGCTTCACGTTTCTTTCACAGAAAGCCCAAGGCAACTTGGCAAATTATTTTGATTGTGAAACTGTTTACCAGTGTTCAGCTGGGTGGAGAATGTGAGTCTTGAGGAAGTAACAACATCTGGAATATTAATCAAAAGTTAAACTGCCCACATCACACAGATTGCCAAAACATGATAACAATGCATTTGCCAGAGTGAGTGCATCTAAGCTGTGGTTTTAAAAATGGAATCTTTGATAAACAACAATTTCCTCGCATTATGCAGTCAGAAATGGAAATACTATTAGCTAGGTGCAAAGATCCCTAGAAATTGCACCCTAGACTGTGTCTTTTATAGCCCACAGCAACATGCATGCACATATGTACTCAACAGCAAATATCTGCACATAATATTGAACATTTACCAGCACAGTTAACTGGGCTAAATCTTCAGCCAACAATCAGGACTAGGATCACCCATCATTGATCAAACACCTAACATCAGTCAGAATTCCTAAGAGTTTTGAAGCAAACTCACAGTCAGCTGTAGTAAAGGGCCTATATCACAGAGATGGTTATCATTTAATTTGATCTACACTAAAAGCAGATTATTGTGTGTTGCAATCCCAGGAAACCTACCTCACGAATCAGGTTATTGTTTAACCTTGCTGCAAAAATATTACAACTTCAAGTTTATTTATCTATTCCTTAAAGGCAGGGACCTGAGAGCACGTTCTGCATCACTTCCCAGGTATGGCCAGTGGAAAGAGCAACACCTCTGGAAAGCTACTGGGCACAACTTCAGAACAAAGCAAGAACCTCCAGCTCAAGTTCTGCAGCTGGCAAACTGCTGTTCTCCCAGTGGACACAGGGGTGCCCACCCCTTTCCAGGATACCCCTTGTCAAATCTTTGCTCAGCAGCAGCTGGGACACTTTAAACTGAACCCAGCAGATATCTGGCCATGCATCAGTCCCTTTGGGATATCTGGAATTAGCCCAGGACAATTAAAATGCAACCACTGTTAGACTTTGAATTAATATAGAGGTAAGGATGCATGAGAAAGTACTATCATGCAAATACTTCTGCACAGAGGAGATTGCAGCAAGCCTTTAGGAGTCCTAGTGATCATGTTAATCTACAGCACAACTTGATGCCTGAGAGCCTCAACTCTGTGCCTTCTCAGAAATTAATTGTTTCTCAAAAGGCCATGCCACAGCTGCCCTGGTATGTCTATCCCAAACATAAGCCATAGAAAAAGCCAGCAACTCACATCACATAACAGCGTAAATATGCTGACTCTGGATTCACACTGGTAAAAATAAGGATCTGAATGTATTCCAAGCAATGTTTATATCTTTTCCTGAAACACCAACATTTTCTTCACCTAGAAAGTATTTTTTTATATTGTTTTTAAAATACTCTGCATTCTTGGAGGTTTGGATCATGTGTTTTCTGTGGTTTCAAAATCTTTTTACTGTGGTGTGCATAAAAGAGTGTGGAACTAAAGACTTGAATTGCTTTAGGATGAACACGCAACCTGCTTTCAGATAACCTGCTCCTAAGAAGAAATAATGAAATTATTAGTAAGTCTGTGGCAAATCAGCTCCTGCAGGGATGAAAGCCTTCTCTGAGAAGAAAGTTATTTTACTGTATAGAACTTGGATACTGTGATCAAAACAGGTTTTGATTGTCTCTGATGGCACAAGATTGGATTCAAAGCTAGAATACATTCCTTTTGCTGTACCCTAGCACCCCATCCTCTTATTTTTGAATACTTCTCTTCAGCTTCCTAGAAGACAAAGAAGCATCCAGAGCAGAAAAAACAGCAGTTTATATATTCTGGTCTAGGATCACAAAGCAGCTCTAGGAGCTACAGCCACCCTTTCCTCTAAGTCCAGAAACTTTTAAAGATAGGTATTGTGTGGGGGAGATCAGTGTAAGAAAGTAAGACACTGTAAGGCACTGCTAACAATATTTTAAGAGCTTTCTTTAGTTCTTAAGCTTGAGGAGTAGTGGTCTCTGTTCGTAACCGCTTCAATTACAATGTGATTAATTGAGAGAGCATTAGTGAAAATCCAGCACGGTTTGCACATCTGCCACTTCCTCTAGCTTGGACAGGGTGTCTATGCACGAGTGCAGGTACAACAGGCTGAGCGCAAACACTGCCGTAAGAGAACCTAGAGAGAGTAAAACACGCTGTTCACCTTTTCCCTTGTGGATTCTGCTCATTACAGGCTTAACTACAACTCGAGCGCATTGCCGCGATAACGATGAAGCTGAGCCTTGCCTTGTCTAGGACCGAGAACTGTGCGGAGTTGGGATGCTGAGGTGGATCCTCCACAGAGGAGGAAGCCGAGGGACCTTACCGTAGTGCTACTGCTGTGCAAATTCCTTGCTTGGGCTCAAGGGACTCTCGGAAGCCACCTTGTCTCTGGGGAAAAAGACACATCCCAAACCTCAACAGGTCGCGCTGTCAGCCCGGCAGGTTGTGAGCCTGAGTTTCGGCTGGCGAGCGGGCTCCGGGCTCCCAAGCCCACTCCGCGACACCCGGGTCCCGCAGCATGCCAAGCACCCGGGACAGCTTCACAAAGGAAGGACTGCGCTGCCCTTTCCCGCCTGCCGGCAGCGCTGCCCCGGCCCCTTTCCCAAAAGCAGCGGGCCCGTCCCGGTGCCCGTCCCCACTCACCGCCGAGCGCCGGCCCCCAGCGCAGCCCCAGGCACACGGCGGCCACCAGCGCCGTCCTCCACATCGCGCTCCCGCCGCGGCGAGTTTCGGCGCCAAAAGAAACAAAAAAAAAAATGTTTACAAATTTAAAAGTGAGTAAGAGCGGGTTTTGCTTTAAAAACTTATGAAAACTGAGCAGAAGTGCGGCGCAGAAGCCACGGACGGGGAAGACGGAGCGCCCAGCACTGTCCACGCCGCGCCCGCCCGGCCTTATGTCCCGGACAGTATGCAAATGAATAAATAAATATGCAAATATGCAAATGCACGAACTTGTCCACATGCAAATATGCCCGGGAGCCCCCCGCGCCCATTGGGCGAGCGCCGCGGGGCGGGGCGGGTTCGGGTTCGGGTTCGGGCTCGGCGCTCCCGCGGGGCGGGATGGAGAGGAGCGGGATGGGATGGGATGGGATGGGATGGGATGGGATGGGATGGGATGGGATGGAATGGAACGGCACGGCCCCGGCTCGGCACGGCGTGCACAGAGCCCTTGGCCCCGAGCCCTCCTGGCTCCCACAGCCAGGATGCGGTCCGGCCTTTCACCCCCTGCGTCCCTCCTGCCTTTGCCAGCCCAGCTCTGCTGAGCCTCTGGCGGGGTCTTCCTCCCCATTCCTGCTTCTGCACCATAGCCAGCAGCTAACTGCATTCTCTGTGCAGTGCTTGCAAGGGGCCTTCTGCCGTTTCCTTGAAAAATATTTGCCGAGACCTTGTTTTGCCAGCACTCGAGGTTGGAGAAAAAAAATTAATTCACTGGAGATTGCATCTGTGCTCTTGAGAAATAAAAAATTGATTCCTTGAGCTTTTCACCTCTCTCTGCCCTCCTCCCAGAAATGTGGTTTGCACTGAGGTTTGCGTTGGCAGCCATTGGGTGAAAGATCACTTATGTAAGGACATTAATTTAATAACAATACCAGTTTTCATTTCATTATGCAGTTTGTTGCCAAAGTCCCAGCTTCCTAAAGAACCTTATGACACAGGGAATGAGGACTCCCTAGGTTTTGCAATGTGAAGTGGATGGGATTCACTTCAAGGGTAACAGATCTTTCTCATACCAGATATGTCAGGAAAACAAAACATATCTATATATTAGTGTTTATATTAGTGACATTGTTCAATAAGAGACTGCTGAAGTATAGAGGTAGTACTGGGTCACCTTTCCAACTTTAGGTTCTGCTAAATGACCAGTAACATGTCTAAGTGAGAATACATTTTCCCCCAAGACACAACTAGAGTTTCCTCCATCAGCAATCCCTATTTTTATCCACAAGGCATCAGAAGAATTTAGTGAGGGTACACACTGTTCATGCTGAGACTTTTCCATTGAGACAACTGAGTGGCAGGAAAAGGAGGGGGCTAACACGGTGGGAGAGAGACTGGGAGCCTGAGCAGGGGATTGGAGGTGAAGAGGCAGGAGAGACCAGCCTTCCTCCCCAGAGGATAGTGGTGATGTGAGCAGGGAAAAATATGGTTTGTGCTGCAGCTTGTTAAGTATAGAGCATATCCTCTAACACACAGTGTTTGAAACCCTCTTGTCAAAACAATAGGAAGAATTTTTTCACATCTTTTCTTCCCCACGTGTGGACTAAACAATACATTTCTCTTGATCTAATTTGGTTTAAACCCTACAGCGTAATTTCCGCCTTAGAAATCAGCCTGACTCTATCTAGGGTCAGACATCCTTCCTAGAAAATTTCATTCCCTGATGGCAGCATAAGGTAAACTAAAAGAACAAACACTTCAAGGCAAGCTGTGCTAGGTAGAATGTTGGTAATCCTAATCATAGGTGATGCTACCTACCCACCAGAGCAAAAGAGAAGATGAAATCTCCTGATTTGCACAACTGCACTCATGGCTACTGCAGAACAGAAGAAAAAAAAAAAAAGGAAAAAGAGAAAAAAGCTTTCAATATTACATATTACATTAATTTTGTGGGCAAAGAAATAATATACTTTAAATGCTTATAGGATCAGGTAGAAAGGAGCTGTGTCAATGCTTGGCATACCAGCCCTGGATAGATTGCTGGCTGTGCCTGTATATACATGGGCTGTAACTTATAGTTAACTCCCAGTGTAGTTTCTGAAACCCATCAATAGCAAGGGCAGGCAGCAGATTTACACAGAATGAAATCTAATTTGTTACACTGAAAAAGCTTGTTTGTATAAGTTTTTCTTCATGCTCATGCCTCACTTTAAGACACAGTTATGTATCTAAGAAAGAGTTAAGCAAAGTGTCCACCAAATAGCAAAAATAAGAAAAAAAAAAAAAAAGGAAGGAAGATTAAAAGCAAAACACTAATAAAAACTTACAAGTGATGAAAAATGGGGGGAAGGGGATGTTCCATCTTCTTGGATTTTGAACAAAGTGTCTAAATCTGCTGTAAACTCAGATGTAAAATAATCTGAAATAGACTGGACACAGCACATTTTCCAACATTTAAAAATCTTTTTTCCCTTGCAATTAATTGTGATAGGATGGACAAGAAGCTTCGTGGCATCAGCTCAAGGTGCTTTCTTAAGTGGACTTGAGTTCCTGTTCCTATGTGAAATACATAATCCTAGAGGGGAAAGCCAAGCTGCATGTGTAAAACAGAGCCTGGTTTATAGTATTCATGGACTCCAAAGTGGGTAGAAGGTACTATAGTGAGAGCTAAAATGCATTCTGCTAGTAAAGACTGGGGAAAGCCTGGGCAATGGAGAGAGAAGTTGCATAACTGGGCTGGTACTTGCAGCCACAGACCATGTAGAAGGTTAAAGTGAAAACAAGCCCAGAAATGTCTCCAACACAGCACAGGCAGCATTGTGGTGCAGCTGTGCTAAATCCTGAGCAAATTCACAGGCCTCACACAAGGACAAGCAAGGGGAAACCCAACCAGAAAATTTCATTTCCACAACAATGCTCCAAAGAGAGCTTGAAGCACAGGGAGAAGGGAAGGGGGGGGGTGATACATTGTGACACTTTGAATGTTTTTGTACTGCTTTAACAGAAAAGATTTTATAACTAAGAATGAGAAGTCTTCCAACAAAAGTATCTGCTTAGAAGCAGAAAGAATTCTGGTCTCTTTCTGAATATGAAATACAAGTAAGAAGTATTTTTTTTCCCTTTCTGTAAATATTTGAAATTTCCTTTCCCCACCCAGAAGAAAAATAGTGAAAATAAATCCATAAAGTCAGTGTAAGCTTCCAGATGATTTCTGTACTAATAAGTTCAAATAAACAAACAAAAAAAGATTTTTTTCTTCTGCTTTAGGTTTGTTCAAAGATATCAGTGAAATGTTTTTTTTTTAAATGTATTTTTCTGAAAATCAGCCATTTTTAATGAAACTCCAATTTGAGAATAAAAAAAAAATTACTCTTCCATGTTTCAATAAGCACTAACTTAGCTACAAAAATAACTTCATATGCAGCAGAAGTCCTCTTGTCCTGGGCTGAGCCTCTTTGTTTCCAGTAAGGAGCAACACCAAGACACCCAGGGGCTTGAGGGTGACTATGGAGCCTGTCCCACCCAAACCCACCGACACAGTGGGTTTGTGGCACAGTGTCTGGCAGCGAGCAAGGGCTGCAGGTACCTTTCACAGGGCAGGGACAGCCCCGTGACAGGCAGGAGTGCAGGCAGCTGAGAGCTGCAGTTGCACCAAAGCCTGCGTGTGGTGGTAATTCCACATCTCCCTAAACGGGCAGCAGTGGGAAAGGTGGCAGCAGGAACCACCTGGGTGTCTGCTTAGGAACACAGTATGTGGTCCTTCCTAGCACCTCTTAATACCTGGAAGAGCCCAGCTGAAGACACAGAAATATGGGGAGCTATGCAGCAGCTGCAGCTCTGCCTGCAATAAACAGGACACCTGTTCCTCCTGCTAACTTCTCTGCTTCACAGAGAGGTTCTTCCGGTCTCTGGTGTCTCATAGGAAACAAGAGGAGGCTTGTGTAAAACAGCCTTTAGCTGTTATGTCTGACCATATTTGTCCTTTCTACTGCTGTGCTATCACTTGCTGTTCTGTTTCCAGTTTGTCTTATCTCACAGACAAGGTCCTCTCACTGATTAGCACAAAGATTCATTCTTCTTCATCCCACTCTCTTATTTCCAGTGCACTATGTAAGCTACTAATTCTTTTGTAAAAAATAGAGATATGGATGAGCTCTGGTAGTGAGTGGTGGATCCAGTTGTGGAGTAACCTCATGCTGTGATTTCCTCAGCTGCTCTTTAATTAATTATCACACTAATGGCAGTGCCTGCCAACATCAGCTATCTGCCTTGCCAGACACATCTTTCAAAATGCAGTGCCAAGGGAGAGACATTCCAGCACTCTGTTTGGGGTGGTGTGCAGGGGAGTGTAGTCCAGGTTCCCCATTCATTGGCCATGGGGCTGGTGTTCTGATCAGCTGTGGTCCCCCCTCGCTGCTGCTCACGTGGCTCCCAAGTCCTGCCTGCAGTAGGTTAAAGATGACGTTGTCTGAAACTTTTGTGAGGTTACGAAAATGTGCAAGGGCATGGGGGAGAAGGAGAGAGAGAAGAGATTTTGGCTGACTAAAAGTGCTCGGTACTAGCAGTGCTTAGGTGAGGGCAGAAGCAAGCTCCTGCATTTTGCCAGCAGTGTGCCTAGTGGAGAGCCTTCAGCATCTCCTGTTCTCTCATGTTCTCCTCCTGCAATTTGCTACACCTAAAGCTCTTACCCTGGGAAGAGAGCCTTCTCACTCAGGTCCCAGCCTGGCAGCCTGTGTTCCTGCATGCCAAGGAGAGAGCGAGTAGGATGACAGAGCAATGCACAGCACCCCACCCTGGAAGAATGAATGTGTCATTTTCATCACAAGGAATGTATCAGGGAAGAGAATCCACTTCTCTGGCCTCTGGGCTATCCAACGAGGGAGAGGATAATTGCAAGCTCTCTGCTTTTCCTTTATTTCACTCTACAAGGTTGACAGATGGTGTGTGGTGCAGCCAAGGCTGGATTCCAACTTGTATCTCCTTTAGTTGCTTGCAAGTTACTGAGAACAGATTCATCCTTGGGCTGACATTTCCATCTCATCCCAAAGGGGATTTGTTTTAATTTTTATTTAAAGTTTTGGCTGACTTAGCATTGCTTCTCTGGAATTTTGCAACTGGTAAGTAAAAACACCCCCTTGGCCCAACACTCCTGCTGTGGACATCCAAACCCAGTGCTCATGGAGTGAGGGGTGTGCTCCCCAAAGGACAGTTCAGCCTGCCTGCAGTCCAGGCAGACTCGTGCAGTGCCTTCATGAACTACAGAGAAATCCTGCTGCGATTTTTTGCTCCTAACCTTCATCAGTATCAATTTTACTTCTCATGGAGGTTTAAAAGATCTCAAGCAAAGCCTGAGCTCAGTTAGTGACTTGCCTTCAAAATATGACCAGGCTGAGTTTACATACACACAGTAAAATTTCCCTGTCTGATCTGTTCTGTTTGCCACAAGTAAAGAAACAAGAAACAGTATTTATTTCAACTTACATCTTTCATTGCATTACTTCACTATTTTGACAAATAGGCTGACATTTTTAGGAACATGTGTAGCTGTGGTCACTGTCCCAGAGATATTCCAGCCAAAACTAAGACATGGCAACAAAAGAGGAGACACAAAGAGGAGAAGCTGAGAGGAAGGACAAGGACCACAGCAATAAGATCTGACTATTCATCCATCAACTCCAAATACCATGCAAACTATGGCAAATACTCGAAAAATGGCAGATTTAAGTCCTTGGTCACGGAGATCCCACAGACAGGATTCTCCAGGTTGGAAAATCACATTTTCCATGGGGGCATTTGTTTCAGAGACAGCTTGTTAGGGAAGTACATCAGCTTGGCCTCCAAGGCACCAAAAGCTGCCATGATTGTCTGCAAACACAAATCTGGCAAAGTTTTTTTTCTGTTTTTGAAGTAGCAAAGGGCTCAGTTTGCCACATTTACTGTGCAAGTCCCGTGCCTGTCGTTGAAGACCTTGCCAAACAACGCGCAGAAAAGGCGTGTTCCAGCTCCTGCTGGAGTCCAGGGGCGCCAGCTCTGCCTACCAAGGGCAGCCTTGGAAGCAGAAAGTACAGCCAGTCCACTTCACAGTCCTCTCCACCAGCCAGAGCACACACAGAGTAGATGGAAACCTGGCTGCACTGATGGTCTCTGACACCACCTTCCTCCTGGCCCACTGCAGCAGTGCCTCAGCACTCCCTGGATCCTAGCAGGCAGCAGAGGGGATCCGGGTGAGAGGAAACCACCCTCTGCATCCCCTATGCCTGGGTGAGCCATTTACAGCAGAGGGAGAAGCTGAGGCACCAAAGATTGAAATTGCATGCCCCAAGGCTGTGTACAATGTGGGGAGCATAAAGAAACCCAAAGCACAGATTGCCCTCAGCAGGGCAGGCTGCCCACTTAATGTCCTTCCTAAGGGATGAAAACCCAAAAAAAGGAAATAAACAGGAAAAGAGGGAAAAGTATTTTCTGCCTCCATCTCCTCAAGAAGACAGGGATACCAGGTTCCCCAAGTACTTACATCTCCATACTCCCATTCCCCAGAGAGTCTTGGGTATTTTTTGTTTTCATGTATTGGTGAAAAAGCAGTCATGTGTGTTTATACACAAGTCTGCAGTTGTGCAGATGGTAGGACATCAAACAAAAATGTCTATTCTTATAAACCTTCCTGTTATCATACTATGGCAGTCACCTGACTAAATGTCCCTGTGTTTAAAGTTATAAAGAGGCCATTCAAGGGATCACTAAAAGGCTTAGAAACCTCCAAGGATCAGACTCCGGGCATAAATTAGGTAATGGTCACATTAGCAGAGCCTGTTTTTCCAAGGAAGCTGATAACATTGTAACTACCAAACTGTGACATAAATTTGCCCCAGGAAACAAGCAAAATAGCTCTGCGGGTTGTTTCAAATTACTTATCCTGCGGGAATTTTAAGAATTCCCCTTAAATAATTAGGGACATGTGAACTTGATTTTCAATCTCTCTGATGCCCTGAGAACTCTGGGAATGCAGCTTTTTTAATATGTTGATTCCTTTGTTATTGAGTGAATTCCTTTCTCAAATTTTCCAGTGTTAGGATTTAAAGTCATTCACATCCAGAGGTATTATTTCATACTGCTCTGAGGCTTTCAGTCCTTTGCATGTAGGAACATAAAAAAGTAATTTTGACCTAAGAAAAACATATATATTTTTTTTTTCCTCAAGCTCACAGGTAAATAAAATCTGATGAAGCTCCCAGTGAACACAGTGTTGTGGACAGAGATGACTGAGGTGGAGCTGTGGAAGCAGTGAGAACTCACTTTGACTAAGTGGGAAGGTCCCAGGAGCATATCTGCTTTGTGTTGGAAGGGGACCCTTGCACCAGCCACTCACCAGCCCCCCAGACGAAAGCTGAGCTTCTGCTGGGCACAGGAGCACACCACAGGTTAGGTGCTGCCTCAGCCAACACACCCACAGCACACTAAGCTAGGCTTTGTGCACTGGAGCTAGGCTTTTCCTCTCCAGTGAAAAGAAGTTAACTCTCCACTGCTGATTTATATTTTCCTCCAAGCACTTTCCTGAGGCTTTCCTGAGGCCATTCTGATGTAAACTTGACAAAATTGTCTTTTGCACAAAATTTCCCACAGACTAGCAAATGGTCTCAGCCCTCTTGGTGCTCAGTCTTAACACCCAGCTCCATTGGATGCCTCAACTTGCCTCGAGTCCAGGACCAAACAAGCACTTTCCCATTCAGGAGCTGTAGCACAGAATCCTTTGTAAAAGAAGCATGTGGAATCTCTTTCACATGCTCATATTGCTTCTAACAGAGATGGCTTTTTCCAAGGAAATCTGCATTTACCAGTCACCTTGGGAATGCTTGGCTGCTTGATGCTCCTACACCCTGAAGGCCAAAATGAGGACCCTCTTTGTAGAAGTCCTGACCTAGGTGTGATCCTGAGTTCAGCTCCTAGAAATGCCACCAAACCTATTCTGAGTGCTGCTGCAGAAAGTGTGATGAGAGGCTGGGGATGCGCTGACTCTGCCCTGCCCTACTGGAGAGGCTGGCTGTGCATGAACCCAGCCCATGCATACTTTGAGGTGTTCTACCACAAGCAGAAGCAGAGGTGCAAGGGATTGTATCCATATCCTGTGGTTTTCTAGAAATCCTGCGGTTGAAGTACAAGCCTGAGAAGAAACTACAGAAATTACAAACAGAAGAAGGAATGAATACTACTGAGCCTAGCTTAAAAACTGCTAGGCTTTCTTTGTTTTGTTTCAAAGGACAAATGCTGGAGTAATTTTTATTTGCCTTCTGGTCTTTAAGGTTTAACATTCTCAACACCAAACCCTCCTTTGTGGCCATGAAAGCTAAATATTTACTCATCTGTAACGCAAGTTCTGAGTTGTAAGCAGTTGTGGGACTGGAAGAAGAGTCTCACATTAACTATCTGCTTCTATAAAACATGCCCTCATTCTGAAAGATTCATCCTCTTTTAGGACTAGTGAACAGTTCATAAGCTGCCACTGATTTGCTCTTGTTTGCTAATCTCTCTCTTTACTAGTTTATTTATGTTTAAGAGCAAATTAGTGGAAAGCCACTCTCTGACTCCTTCAGTAGCTCATATCTGGGTATTTTGGGTTGTAATCTCAGCCAAGCAGGGTCAGTTTGCTCTAAATAGTTTTATTTCGTATTTATGCATGTATTTCTTTTCCTTAACAGTCTTTGGGGCGGGGGGAGGGGGGGGGGGGAGAAGAAGTAAAAAGTTATAGAAGGAAAAAAAAAATAGCCTGAAAGGAGTTTCCATTAGTGAACATGGTAAAACCGGTTCCTATATGAAGTTTTCCTTTCTCAAGGGAGATCTTAAAAAATTCTTTCCTTGTCTTTTAGGGGCACTATAGAACTTTGATTAGAGGGAAAAACTACCCTGTGAGTTGCTTTGCAAGCAATTGAAGAGGACAGTCCTCCACTGTTTGGTTCTGGGCTGTCACCTTTATTCCTTCCCAAGATAAAGAAGAGACAGACAACAGAGCAAACAAAGCTAATGGATTAAGGCAAATTTGGGGCTGATTAGGCATGGTAAAGGAAGGACTCAGTGCTCCATGGATAATTCACGATGAAACAGCTGCAGGCTTCGCTTTTGAGGCAGAAGTAGAGCTCAGCAAAGTATTTGCAGCCTAAATAGTTCTTGGCTTTGAAAAATTAGGCTATGACTCAATCACGGTATTTTGCAGTTTTGGGTTGAATTAACTAAATTGTACAAGATTAAAAAGTAATTCCATTCAACCTTTTTGTTTTGCTACCTTCTAAGCAAAACACTGATTTTTAAAAACTTCTGGTTTATAATCTCCTCTTAAAATTGTTTTTAATGAGTAAAAATGGAAATGGCCACCCAGCCCCTGAAATTAAATTTGAATAATGAACAATTTTTTAATTAATTGGATCTTATTTTATATTATTTTAGTGATCACTGGTGGTTTTAAGAAGTATTTGTGTTCGATCTTAGCCAGGAATTCCCATTTTTTTGTCCCTTCCAATTGTCATCTGTCTGAAGGAAAAAATACATAGCATTTTAAAATATATTTTTTTATCAAAAATGAAACATATATTCCCAAAAAGTAATTTCCACAGCTTTATAATATCAGCATGAATTTTAAAATTCTGGAAACAGAATCTGAAAATGCAAATATATGAAAAATACAAATTACAATTAAAAATTTGGCATCTGTGTAATTGTTGTATTTGCCCTTTGTGAAAAAGTATTTTCTTCTGGAATAACACACTAAATACCATTTAAGTCAGCTCTAATGAGCTACTAGTAACTTTGCAATATCTGGCAGTGAATGTTTCCTTACAGTGAAACAAGACCTTTTGCTATATGGCTTTTTTCCTGGCCAGATTGCCCTCCATCTACAACCATGGGTTTACACGTGTGGAATACAAAGTCTAGTATCTCCTTGAAGAGGAATTACTGATTTTCCCAGTAGGAACTGCAAGGGGACAGGCTCATTCCTCCCAGCCCAGCCTGTTGGTAGGTTTTGATGCTGTTGAAGCACGGGGCTGGGATCATTGATTGACTTGAGCAAGGGATAGAATTAGTTTCCTACTGGGAACCTGCTGAAATACGACAGTGTGTGTATCTGTACCTGGTTACTCCTGCTGCTGCACTGGCTGATGCTCAGTGTGAGAAATGCACTTCCCCAGTTATCTTACCACAGTTGGACACAGGCACAGAGAGCAAGAGACTTGCAGCAGTGATATATTCCTTCAATACCTGTCATCCAGTGATCACAGCATGCAGTGAAACATGGAAACAGGAAACAGTCTGGAGGAAGAGGACTCTCGCATCCTGAAACTGCAAGTGAAATTTGTACTGACAGTTCCCTAGGAGGTTATGGCCTCCAGAATCATGTGAAGTGTGTAAAACAGCTTAATCCAGATAAATCCAGTGTGTCTGCAGGCACATATTCCCCAGCTAACTAATGTAAGTCAAGCAGAGTGGTGTACCTGCCAGCCTTCCCCTAAGCACCTATTCTGGAGGCAAAATTTTGGACTGCACATAGGGTGGTATAGCCCAGTCCATCCCCTGTTGTTTACAGCACTCTGCAATATCCAACCCAAAACTCAAAGTCCCAAGGTGCATACACCAACCATTGTGAAATGTGCCATGAAAAAAAAGATTCTAAAGTTCCAGTAACTCCAACCCCACAAAAGTTACAGCAGACTTATACAGAGAGGTGCCACTTTCTATGGCAAATAATCCTTACAACATCTGTATAGCACAGAAGTGGCTTCCCATCTACCTAAAAGGAATTCAAGTAGGATCAATTCACTAGCCTTGTGTGTTACGGCTGCACAAGCTGGAAAGATGTCTCGAGTTTTAAAACACTCCATATATGTGGTCAAACCAGGGGACATGAAAATTTATTTGTTTCTTGATTAACTTAAAAGTCCTGCTGAAAACAAAAATATATACATTGTAAATTCAATTTTCTAGTTCTTCATCATGGGGCAAAGCCTTCTTTCATCTATTCTCATGGATGTCTGTATTGCAGGAATACACCCCTTTTTCTAATTTTTTGTTGTGCTGATCACTTTTTCCTGCCTCGTTCTCACTTGAGAACATCCTTCTCTTTCAACACAGCAAAGCCAAACTTGTGCTTAAGGGTCTTTGCACTTGGGTAAACCATCTCAGTAAATAACTGCACAATAACCTGAGAATCAGGCATATTCCCCTCTAGCCTCAAACTTGCTTAAACCCCAGCCCTATGTTTTGTTCCAAGAACTTACACCATCCTTTCTCTATCCACACCCACATACACTGGAAAATTAACCTCTTCCCCAAGGATAGAGAAGGGCTATCTCAATCCCTTGGGAGTCCAGTCATGACATTTTTAAAAGTTAGAGGCCTTTTCCTGCATGACACAATACCCTGGAGAGAGTACACAGTTGAAACTACAAACTGTGCTTGCACTGCAGCCAGCCTTGCCAAGTGATTGCTAAATGGAGCTCAGCATTCACCACAGATGGCTATCTACAATGGCTATCTATTCTGCAAGCACCACCTCTCTGTGGTGATCCTGAACTGGTGTGGCTTTGGAGACAAGTATTTGAGGCAAGGTTGATGTGCACACCACAGACTGAAAACACTCCACTGTAAAACTACTCCTTGAATACAGCTGCAGTGTGTCCCCACCACCTTCTGGGACTTCTCATTCATTCCTTGGGTCTGGGCATTTTGACTCTCTCAAGTGTTTTCATCCGATTCCACATAGGGGTATGGAGGGCAACTCAGTTGGTTATCGGATACTTTCCTTGTGAAACCTCATCAGGGGTTTCAAGGAGGGCTCCAAAGTGCTTTATGCCCTTATGTAGAAATGTCCTGATCCAGCACAGATTACTACAGTGAAGCATTTCTGTGCATCTTGACTGGAAACACATCAATCTCATAAGACTTTGGTTGACTAAAGACCACCCAGTGAGGTCTGCTGAGAAATAAGCAGAAAACGTGTTCTGAGTATCATGTCTTGCATGTTTTTCCCCCCTTCCCCCACAGAGGGTGAGTACTCACCACTTCAAGCCCCTCCAAGCCCCGAAGTGCCATGGCAAGCAGCCAGTACCACACTCCTTCCCACTCACATGTTCAGCCTTGCAAACCCCAAGAGAGTCAACTGGAACAACTCTCTGGGAGAAAGATTACTCTGTTGCTATCCCTCCACCTACTCAAATCCCTACCACCAACTTTTGGCTATAGCCTTCTAAATTTTTCCCTTGCTCCTTGTCCCTCAAGAATATAATTCAACCTCCAGAAAGTCAAACACAAGCTCTAATTCAGCCAGAGGAAACTTCCAGTTGTTTTTCTTAGATTACACATAGGATTTGATGAACCAGAAAACAAAGCAGTTTTAGGGCCTCATCCAAATCAGAGAGCTCTCCCACTGTATTCTATGAGAAACTGGATGTCAAGACACAGATCTCATACTGAGAGGTGAGTGGCCTCACAGTTTCTTGGGGGAACCCTTGACACCCATTTATTTCTAAACTGGGCACCTAAATCTATTAACTAGCATGGAAGAACTCTGCATCACTAGACTGTATCAAAAGAAAAGAGGCATTAGAGAAGCAACTGTCTGCAGGAAAAGCACAGGATGTTTCCTGTATGTTCCAGGCCGGGTGTTCAGACATGAGTGTTAAAAGGACGCACAATTCTGGAAGATCTGTTACTGGTTTTCCATGCCACTTACAAGGAGTTCAGAAGCATTTCTGTTATACCAGGTGAGAGCAAGGGAAATACTGAGAAAAAAAATAGAGTTTTCAGCCCAAATACATACATCATTAGCTAAAAAAGATAAAGGATGAACCCACTTGACAGCTACTGACAAGACAGCAAGTTAAGGCAAAGGGGGTGCAGGCATTTCCATAAGTCTGTATCATAAGTAGTGAAATGTGAAAGAAGAAACAAAAATCTTCATAGAGAAGACCTGCATTGTGCTACAGAAGTATCCAGACTGTTGTGAAAATTCAGGAAAGAACAGCATGAATTGGTTAATTTTGCAATAGGACAAAAACTCCTACCATTCATCCCTAGTGTACAGTTAGGAAAAAGACAGTATTACACAAATTACAAAATATATTGCCAGTCCTGATCTATTTTAAATTTTCTTCATTATTACTTAAATTAAATGCAAGCTAAGAAGTTCAGAAATATTTCTTAATATGTTTTTGCATCAGGAAGGTCACTTGCTGCAGGAGAATTTATTCTAATAGCATTGATCAGTATCTAACACACAGAATGTTAGAACAATTTATCATTCTACATCCTGGAGCTCTCTTTCAGCAATCAGGTTCTCACCATAACCAAATTGACTCTAGACAACTTGGTATACTGTGGATAAAACAGTTTAAGCCTTAAAGCTGCCTGAAGCAAGCAATATCTGTCCTAAAGCAAGTAATACCAAATCTGACCTTCAATTCAGGTATCATGTTCAATATTGAGATTGTCAAATTCTGTCTCTTTTTTCAGTGACATCACCTGCAGGTCATCAAGTCTGCAAGAAGGAACAGATGTGGCTTTTCAGTGAATATTGGGTATTTTTTTTCTTGTGGAGAGCTGTTGAAGAATTTGTGGTCCTCAGGAACTGAAATACATTCATACAGTCCTAAAGAGGTGCTGAAAGACTATATGATATGACCCTGGAAGGAGAAAGGATAGCATGGGGAAAATCTTGATTTCAGACCTAATGTGAAAGATCTCGGTCACTAAAACCCCTGACACATGGACAGCAAGTGATGTTCACTATGGACAAAGGATCTTGTACCATTTTCTCCCGCTCTGGGGCCACAAACACTATCAAAAGAGGTGTGACACTTCTCTGTGCCTCAATTTTCTCCCTTGGGTTTTTCATCTGCCAGATTCTGGGAGACACATTGAGGTCCACAGCACTACATAACTGAGGTTCTTGGCCAATTGGTATTTCTGGGAGAAGAGCAACCACAGGCATATTCAATGTGCATTCTTGCACTACTCTGAAAACACACAGCTCCTTGCCAAATACAGACATGGCAACTCCTTACCAATGGTTAACATGGCCTTTGAAGGGCTTTTTTCTGATCTGGAGGAGAAAATCCTTGACATCCAGTTCAAAGGAATTCCATTGCTCTTGGAGTGATTTGATAAGAAACTGGGTCTCTGGTTTTGTGCTCAAGAAAAGTAGATACCATGGAAAATTATTTCACTATGTGTCTAGCATGTGCAAATAGTAGAAAGAGGACCCTGGTCTCAAACAGCACCTCCAAGTTCCAGCATGGCACAACCATGCCAGCAGCATCTGGCACAACTCAGGTCAATGCCAGTGCTTGCTAACAGGCTATAAATGGAAGAAAAGATTTCTGGAATTAACTGACTAGAGGTATGAAAAAAACCCAAGGCCCTTCTCCTGACCAGCTTCTTCTTTCTTCCAATGAAGAAAATGGCTGCAAGTCCAATAGCCACACAGGATGTTAGAACTTGACATTTTGTGTCTTTTTCTGCTGGGTGAGTTTTTTTTAACTTTCAGGAGCTGGGTTCCCTAACTGTAGATGAAAAAATAAAAACAAACAAACAAACCAACAAAAAAAGAGCAAAACCAACCAAACAAACAAACAAACCCCCCCTCAAAACAACCAAAACCAAACAAAACCCCCCCATAGAATATAGAAATGATGGGAAAAACAGTGTGCAAGAAAAAATTTATAATGGGTATCAAAGGCCTAGCTACCAAAGCTGTACCTTGTGGTCAATAATCCGTGAATCCTGTGGGCCAGGTGCCACACCAGATCTGTCTATTTTGAGTGGAGGGTTTGGACACCCTAGGAATATCTGAAATATTGCTGGGTACATGTGTTTAGGAACTGGAATCACCCTCAAATTTTTACTGAGAGTCTGCAACCAAAAATGGTTAAGTGAGTATGGAAGAAGGCAGCCTGAATCCACTCAGGGGAACATCCCACAGCTTGTCATACATCACTTTCCGAGAAGAATAGATTCCAGTGCTTTGCCACAAGTTAAAAATAAATCATGAAAATGCAATGTAAATAGGGTCCCTAGAAATTACATACAATGGAATAAAAAATCTTTTAATTCACAGTGACTATCACCTGATGCTAATTATATTTGTCACTCAGGAATCTTCATTCTGGAACAAAGGAACATTATGACACAAATTGAAAGGTATTTCATAATGGTCATCTGATAAGGAAATGTAATCTCCATGACTTGCTCTTGCTGCACAGCTGATGTTCAGGGCCCAAAATCATCATTTCTTATGAGCAATTTGAAACAAGAGGTAGAACATACAACCTTTCAGGTATGTTGAGGAGAAAAAGGTCCTGAAGTCACTGTGTCCTCAGGAGTTCCTGATGGGGTGTTTTCCACATGGCTTAGGTTCCTCTGCCAGATAAGCCACACTCCTACTCCATCAAGACCAAGAGTGGCATCTCACTGGGATAGATCCCAGTGGCACAGGAGAGACCAAGCAAGGCCAGGTCCATTAGAGCTACTTGAACTCCTGAAAGAACAGATATGCACTCTAATAAGCCATTCCTAATCAGAAAACAGGGACAGCATGCAGTAGGAGAAGACCACTGTAGAGGCAGGATTTGAAATTCCGTATTTGCCCAATATTCCATATTGGTGTCAGCTGCCATGCATAGTTCAGGAAACAGTGGTCTCTCTGCTGTGCAAACAAAGGCAGAGTCATCCTGGGTATTGGAGCTAGAGCACTGGCATGTGGTGCTGTGCAGTGTTCCACAGCCAAGTTGGACCTGGTTCTCATTCAGAGAGTTGCTCAATATTTTTGAGGCAGCAGGTGAATCATGCAGTCTCCCACAGCCATGCTCAGAGCATAACTCATGAGCAGACGCAATGTGCACATCCCAACCTATCGTGTGACGACACAGAAATGGTTGGATTAAAGTTCTGGGACCTCCCCTTCCCTGAGCCAGCATGAAGAGCGAGATGGTTAGCCCTCTGCTTGAGACAGGTGTCCAGGGTGATCTTGGGCATGTCACATGTCCTAGCCCTTTCAGCAGTCCTCTCATGAACAGAGCAAGGATATGTCTTCTGCTCATAAATCTAATGGTGGTGTCGAGCACTCTGAGTCCTCCAGGAGACTCCTTGCCCCCAAAGAGGTAAGTGATGCTGAAGTTTACCCTGGAGTCATGTATGTGCCTGTGATTTTTCCTGGATGCAAGACAACACTGAAGGCAGATCGCACTTAGACTTCCAATTGCCTTTGTGCTGCTTGCCTTTCTCCTCATGCACCACCCCTCTCCCAGAAGCCTGTAGGGAGCCTCTCCTGTGATGACACCACAGCCACCCCCAGCCTGCCAAGCTGTCTTTCCTGGAGTGCTGATTCTCAGCAAAGCTGCATTTACAGTGCCAGGAACTTTCAACATCCACTTGGGAAAATCTCTCCTGTCTTATTATGACGATGACATGATGTCCCATGTGCTGTATTTTCAGGACAGGAAACAGTTATCCATTGGGAGAAAGACAGCAAGGCCACTTCATTGTCAATCTGTGCCATGGAGTGACATAACATGATTGCAATCAGGGTTACAACCCTGTACGAGACAGAGGTGTAATTGCCAGTGGCACAGCTCCATTGAGCAGACTGCACCAGCACACCACTGTAGAAGTGGCAAGATCATGAAGTGCTGTATCATATAATAGATAATCTTACCATGGCACCTTGCTCACAAATTCATCATGTTATGGCATAAAAATACCTAGTTCTTCTGCTCCTGTAATTTCAGCAGGGAAGTGCTAACACAGCTTCATTCCTCTTGGGGCAAGAAACCAGACTGATTTCCAGCCAAAATTTAGATGCTGGATTTGGAAGCTGTCGCAATGTTGGGAAAGGCCATGACTTTCCAACTAGGTACTTCTTCTAAAGACTCGGCCAAATGTTTTGCTTAACTTTTGGGCATTTAAGAGAGTAAGCATTGCCACCTACTGGCACCAAAAAGGAAAACCTAACTACTCCGGTGGGTTGGTGAGATGGAAAGATCATAAAGGAGAAGGCTGTCAGTGTTCTTCAGATGGTCTTTTGCAGCTGAAAGCAAGGCGGAGGCAAACAGGAGCTCTTCTCCTCACAAGTGTTACTCGGTTAAGCTCAGTAGGAAACATTTAGGAGTTGAGTCACTTGCTTTCACCATTTGAGAGTGAATAATGAGTAAAGTAGCAACTAGACCTGGTGTTGATGTGGAGTCTGCAAGCCAAGGCAGTCCTTGAACTTCCCCAGAAGGTGGACATGCAATGATTAGGTGAAATTACACACTTGCCTAGCAATATTCGGATGAGTGCAAACTGGGCATAGGAGACGCCTCTGTGGAAGGCAAGAATCTCATACAGTTTCAGGGACTGAAGAATCAGGACTACATTTCAGAAGGAGAAGTCATAAATGGAAATTTTAGGCTATGTCTCAAACACTTAATGGCTTGGTGGATGGGCAGGTGAGTAATTGCACTCTCATAATAACACGGATGCAGAGAGATTTGCAAATAATAGGCTTAGAACACGTGAAGAGAAATGACAAAGCCTGTAACTAAACTACAGGATATTCTTGAGGTAACCACCACTGTTTGTGTGGGATCCCCCATCCTGTGTCCAGCTGCCAGGTGCACTGAGGTAAGCACTTACACAAGAGTTAATGCATCAGTGGAGAACATTTCCAAGGTGTTGATTATTTCCGAGTCCTGCTCACTCTGACGTCCAAGGAGCAGAGGATGCAAAAACCCAAGAGACCACTGCCAGGAGCCAAGCCAGAGAAGGTCAGCTGTGTCCTTGGCACGGCAAAGGAGGGTGCCAGCACTGAAGAAGCCCTGGGAGGGCAGACTCCCCACTTTTCCCTCAGCAGTAGCCATCCTGCTTTTCCATGACCTTGTAAAAAGTAGCTGTGACTATTTTATCAGGCCCTGCTCTTGCAAGTACAAGGGGTGCCACAGATACCCACCCCAGAGCCAGTCCTATGCTCCTGGCTGCACCCAAGAAGGACTTTTCCCTGGTTTGCCAAAGTTTCCTTTCCCTATCCTCCTTTATGCCCATGGCACGAATAGTCAAGTTGTAGTATGTGAGCAAAAAAAAAACCAAAGCCAGTATGTGAGCATGGGACAAGAATGGGTCCTGCACTCCTGCCTCTGACTCACTGGCTGAGTGAAAGCACACAAACGTTTGTCCAGTTTCTTATGCAAAAAATGAGTATCAGGTCTAGAAAAGGGTGCTCTTCTTTGCCTATTTCCCATCTTACAGGAGATGCTGCTCTCTGTCTCCTTAGTACATTATTATAAAACAATGGTGGGTGTATTAAAACAAGGCATACTGGTGCTGCACAACCATACCCTCTGACTATCCCCATGCCAGAGACAGGCAGCACCATGCAGCTGCAAAGATCTGAGACAACTGGAGACACATTGGGAAAGGGGCTGCAGTGACCCAAAGGCTGTGACCTGACTGCTGCAGAGGTGACACACAGAGCACAGCAGTGCCTGGACTCAGGGATTTTAGAACTCAGTGATCTTAGGGGCCTTTTCCAACCCTAACAATATTGTGATTCTATGCCAGCTTCCTGAAAATATACCTGCTTCTGGGTGGCCACCATTCCTCCAGTGCCTTCAGATCCCATTGCCTTCTGTTACTGTCACCAGTGGGGTGACTGAGATTGTCAGAGCTGCCTAGAACATCTGCACTAAGACAGCAGCCAATGATGTACTACCACCAAGAGGGTCTTTTTTTCCAAAAGGTTTCCATATGGTGAGCACTGGGAGTTCACAGCCTGAGCAGCACTGCTTATGAAACTTACTACCACAAACCCATATGGGCTGCTCCATCTTTTGTGTTGGCTCTCCTGGCCCATACTCTCCTTGTCCACTTTCTGTGGCCTGGCAAATTGTACAGCTAGAATAATCAGCTAAAGTGCTGCTAGATCCATAGAAAACCCTTCTTGTTGCATTTTTGGACATACAGAAGATCAAGCCTTATGGCATCTTGCTAATGGTTGCTGGCATCCACATGCAATAGGAAAAAACCCTGAGTTGCTGCAAGTAGTAAACTCAGAAACACATACAGCAAAATTAAGCACCAAGCTGTGACAATGAGGTGGTATCATGGAAGCAAAGCAGAAGTCATGTAGTACATGAGCCCCTACCACCTGCTGTCAGTCCTTGCAGCCGGTGTATCTTTGGCTGCTCAGTGTACATACATTGTGCACTCTTTCCTGAAAAATTAATGATAGAATTACAACATCAGTACTTCATAGATACTGGCTTTCTTCTTCTAGTACCCTGGATGGATCCTGACCTGTGTTTTTTCATAATTTTTCTGCCTCTCCTTAATAGGAGAAATCAATACATGAGCAGTGAGGTAAAAATGGCCCCATGGAAAAACAGAGAAACACTGAGAGACCTTAGTGACTAAAAAGACAGAGTAAAACATATGAGGTCACATCCTTTTACACAGTGCAGTGTCTTCAAATTTTACTACAGCTATAATTTAATAAGCTGAACACTCAGTCAAGTGCATATAGATAGTTTGTTGTTGCTGAATTCCCTGTTCAGCTCTTGTTAACATTTTGTGATACTAGACCCTACACAAGTTAATAAATTAGAAGAGATTACAATTAATTGCTGCTTAAATGGCTGAGATTGTAGACGTCTCTACAGAAGCGTTCACCTTCTCCCCTGCCACCTGTTCCTGAAATAATTAGTTGCAAAGGAAAAAAAATTAACAAGCAAACAAAAAATAATAAAATCTGAAAGAGCACAAGTCACAGCTTTGCAAAAACTGTTTTATTTTCACACCAGCTTCAGTTCAATTTCATTTAAGCACAGGCTAAAGTTACATTGAAGCCATAAGAGTTGAAGTCATCCAGAATCAGCAGCCAGAATCATTGTAATAAAATAATTTATCCATTACACAAAGTGGATTTAGGCAGTGGTTTAGAAGAGATGGATTCATTTTCCTCCTCTGCCATATTATTTCCTGCATGGGCTAACACTCTTGGACATAATAGGATGTGTACCTTACAGCCTAGTTGTTTTAATGCTACTTCAAGCTATTGGTGGTGCAAGATGAACTGTGCCTAAATGTACTGCTTCACTTCTGATCAGTAAAACTCTTCCAGGGGATGGACTGGGCATCTGACTATAGTCATGTCTTTATTCACCTAAACTTAAACTAAAACCACATCATACAGAGAGTGCAGGTCAGCAGGGTGTTTACATACTGCCAAGATAAGAAATAAAGTAGTACAATAGTAGAGAACACCCAGACTAAGACCCTCATGGGCAATGGTGACAGCATGCATCAGAGAAAGTACAAAAAAACTCCCTGGATGCAGGGGGAAAAGGAGCACAAAGATCCCACCTTTCCTTGCCTGCAAGACAACATGGCAGAGCTGTAGCTCACCTCCACTCAGCAACACCATCCGGGCTCCGGGTGATGCACCTTACACACACCAGTGTCCAGCAAAGGCACTGACTCTCAGCAGCATTTAGGCACAAGCTCCACACATTTGAACAACTGTCTATTTCACGATAGCATGTCATGGGTAACCCAAAATGTAATTGCATTCCATATCTATCTGTGCCTAAAAATTTTTAGTCTCTCTAAGACCCTGCAGCCAGGAAATGGAACAGGTGGAACTGGGTGGGGGAAGGGGGCTGGTACTGCTTTCAAAGTCTGCTCGGGCAAGCAGCTTGGCTTCTTGTGCTACATTATTTTTGCTTTTTCACTTATATTTACTCATATTTGTTCCTTATTGGTGAAAAGGGATTGGCTGAACTTATAAATGAAGGTAGCTCATTTGAGAGCGCTCTCCTTTAAACTGTCTTAAACCAAGACATAGCATTATGGGCATGAAGACCCAGGTTTGAGTTTTCAGTATTACCCCAATATTACCTGTCCTCAGCTGTTGTGCTCAACAGCCCACCCATCTTGTTCACCTGTGAGGCTTGCCAGTGTACTGGCTTGTTGGGCTGACATCTGTGATGTATTGAGCTGCTGACAGACTGAGCAGAGCACCTACTGCAGTTCAGGAACTCACTTATAATCTGGCAACACCTAATTAATTCCAGAAGGGAGGTGGCATCAGCTGCAAGCTATCAGGTATACACACTGCCCATGGAGAGACTGAAAATCATGCATGTAGAGACATCTCCAGACCAAACTGGCAAGCCATCCAGACTTTAGAAACAGCCAAGCATGGGCTCATTCTAATTGTTTCACCACCACATATTTTTCCTGGATTTGGAAAAGATTTCAGTTATGATTTCAGCAAGAACAAGCATACCTCAGTTCTCTGGAAAAAACAAGAAATAATTAGTTCAACACAGTGCCAGCAGAAACAATACCACCCACGTATTTTTATTGCTGAGGGCAAGAAGAAGCTCAGGGTAGTCCATGAACAGCTAATTCACCCAGAGACTGCCATGGAGCCCAGAAAAAAACTGCAGTGTTCTGTTCTGGCTATCAGCACCAACTATTAAGACCATTTTTTTTTTGCCTTTGCAAAGTCTCTTCAGAGAGGCAAGGGGCAAGACAAGAACTATGTCTCTGTACCCCATGTGAAGGAAACCAAAGATGTAGTAACTGTGTCGAGAACACTGACCTTTAATGCCCATGAGTAGCAACATCGAGAAAACTAGAAAGGGCATTTGAGGCTAAAATCAGAGCAGATGCCAGGTACTGAGAAACAGTGAGAGCTCTTCAAGAAATAACTAAATAGGCGGTGACTGCACTGCAAAAGCACCTCTGAGGGACAGAAGGTTCTGGATCCTGACAGGCTTTTTAGTCAAGCAGAAAAAGGTACAATAGAAACCAAAGACTGGAAATTGAAGTCAGATGTTTACGATGGGTTTAGAAATATTTGTAAAATTAAGGTGGAATTAACCATTTGTGGGAGGTGACAAGGGCAGCACATTTAGACCCCTCTGGGAATGCAAAGCTTGCTTGGCTTACCTATTGTGTTGACATGCACACTATTGAGATAATGCAGGGAATGTAGTGGAAATCTAAATGGTATCATAGCACCTTCTCCACCTTTGATTTCCTACACATTATGCACCACAGGAAGAGAGTGAGCCTGGACTGCTCCGTAGCATCATTACCAGCAAGTTTCTGTTTAGCCATTAGAGCTCACTTTAGCACTTTTCACCTGTAGCATGCTATCTTCCATAGGGGAGTTTTTTGATTTCTCTTCTTGTGTCCTTTTGTAAAAGGATAGAACACCACCTGGAATCTTACCCATGTTTTTTTCCTCATGGCTCTTGCTATGCTTTTCACACTTCTGCTCTGAGGAGAGCAAACCTTCATTCCCAGTGCAGCCCTAACAAGTGAGAGGACACCTTCAGCTAATTTACATTTAAGTGAGCATTTGTCAGAGTAAAGAATAAAGGTCTTACTGTGCAAAATGGTTCCTGTGGCAGCACTAATCAATAGCTGCTTGATGGATCGCCTGCCAGGAGTCGTTCAGGCACATCATTTCAGCTGCTAGACTTTCTGCTTGCTCACTGCTTAACAAAATAAATAGACATGAATCATGGTATTTAACATAAAGCTCCAACTCAGAATCAAAGCTGTTTAAAATGCACAGTGGTTTGCCCCATTCCATCCTTCCCTTCCCTTTGCTCACAAACAATGTTAAGTCACAGCTTTTCTGTAACAGGCACAAAGCTTGAACGATAACCTCTTCACCAAGGACTGCCTTTTCTTCTGCAATCACTGATTGCATTCCCTATACAACATTCCATTCCTCATTGCCTTCTGAAACAGGAGCCATTTGGAGAGAAAAGAATGGAGATGTATGTCTGTGTGGCTGATGGGAGGCTGATATTTCACATATGGGTTTCTTAGCTGCTGTGATGCAACAGCACAAACTGTTCCTTCTGCTCCTGCACCCATTGTGCTACAAATCTGTGTGAAAGCTCCCACCACTGAACATGCACTGCACCCCCATGTGCAACTGCATCAGATTTCAAAATATAAGAACCAACAATGAGCCAAAATTTTCAGAAGCAATTGACTTCTCAGTAATAATGAATAAGTGCTCTCCAGAAATCCCTATTTCTATTCAGAAGCATAGTTTGTTTCAGATTTTTCTTATCTGACTTTTAAATGGATAATGTTTTTCTTGAAACCCTGTACGCCTACAGTCCACTAATAGCTTCAGAAAGGGTGAATAATCACAGCATCAACTTTTTTTGGCCAAAGAGCAACATCCAGCTCTATCTAGCAAGTTCTGCCCCCTCTTTTATCTTGCCAAGCCCATCAACACCCTGTGGCACTACTCGATCAGGTGGGAAGCTTGAAGTGATGTAGGATGCATATTCAAGCTCTGAGTAATGACTCATGTCTTGCTGGCACCAACACCAGCTAAAGACTTCCAGGCCAAGGCTTGGGGCACAGGATGGAGGTGCCAGCGTTTCTCCCATCCATCTCCAGCTTGACCTAGCCCCTGCACTCTTTTTAAGCCTCCCCTCCTGCTCCCTCATCCTCTGAACAGCAAGGAAAACTTGTCCTCTGATCAAGACTTCTTCACAGCACTGAGTTTTGATTATTGCCCACTGCTCAGTCCATTCTGCCTTTCAAGCTCTCCCACGGCAGATTTCCCTTGCCATTGTGGTCCCAGAGTACCACTGTTCCTTGGACTGTGACCAGGGTTTTTGTATTCTGCCAGGACATTCTGGGCTCTGCTCTGGCCCATTTAAGGGACTCCTGCCTTTCGTCTCCATACCCGTAGGCATCCACAGCTACAGTCGCCAATCCCTTATCCCTGCCATGCCAAAGAGGACCATGCAGTCAGTGAGAAGGGAGGTGAGCTCCTCATCTACCTCTGGAGAGCCTTGCTAACTACTGCTCCGATCCTTCTGATTCCTCCAGCAGCAGGGTACTTGTTCTGTGAATGGTGCACATTGAACAATCCCCTCCCTGCCTGGCAGCTGAGCATGGGGGACACTTCCCATTCTATGCAGCTCAGGGCAGCCAGGAGGGTGCCACCAGTGGGAGATCAAAGAGAGAGAAATTTGGGTGCTGAATGCTGGAGTATCAACAAGGACAAATGCAAATAGTCTGGGCTCAGATGAGAGCAGATGTCTAAGCAAGATAGCATTGCAGCTGTGCACCCACAGAGAGTCCAGGTATCTGGGAAATCCACAGGAGAATGATGAAGAGTGAGTTTGGTAGGAAAGAGGTGCTGTACCCTATTGCAGCTAAGGATTTTGGAGCACAGCACTACACACTGGCATGCTGCTGTGGGGCAGCAGGAGCACGCAAGATCTGGATGTTCCTGGGGCCATGCATGCATAGTGCTGGGGCAATGCCATTTTGGAAAGTCAGAGGGGAAATCTGACTTGGAAAAGTTGATGGATTACACACAAAGCTCAAGTCCACGAAGGAGCGAGAGAGACTTTCATCTTGAAAGCTCTTCTTCTGCAAGCCCACTTCAACATCCTCCACTTACAAGGAAGGCAGTCTGGGAATACACATGGAAGACCCAGAGCATAGCACTGGGAGATACTGGAACTATGCATTGTCATCCTGCTGGATGGAGTTCCTGTCTTATTTTTGACAATGCTACAAACACTTTATGGCTACACGGTGCATTGAAGAGCTCAGCATGGCATCTCTTTTTCAAGTTAAAAACAGTTTAACTAGGCACAAGATGAGTACCTTGAGAAATTTCTGTTGAGTTTTCTGAGCTCCAACATGTGTGAACTACAGGGTAATGTTTTTTAGAGCAGCCATTGCAAGAGCTGTGATTACACTAAAGCAGGCAGTCAGCTAATATGTTCTCATCATGCAATGACAGATAAGTGCCAGTAATAATAACCCCATCCACTGCTTTGCAGAATGAGCAGTGCTGCCTCTATCCCATTATCAACATTGTCAGTCCTAGCCATAGTATAAGGAATTATTTCTTATTTGCATCACCCAAGGAAAAATCTTGCATTCAAAACACTTTGTCATAGTTTTGGAAAAATCCTTCAGTATCCTTGCCCTCTTCTTCAGCTTAGTTGTCATATCCATGTTTAATAATTTCTGTGTTAGCAAATTCTTTAAATTATACATAAAGAATTCAAAAACAAACAGAAAATAATTTGAATTTTTCATGTTAAAACTAAATGCTTTATGATTGCTTATAGAGTGAAATTAATAAGGAGACTGTGCCAACACTGTATAATTTACGCAGTGCTTAAGTAGGAAAACAGAAAGGCTCCAGGGTTTAGCTCAGTTTGTAATTGTACTTTCCTTTTCTCAGGAAAGGATGGAAGTGTTAGGGCAGAACTGTTATGGCAGAGCTAACCTCTACCTGCTATCAAAAGAGCTCCTTTTTTTGTTTATTGTGAGCAAAACCAGATTTAAGAACAGGTAACAGTAACAATCATCCAATCAGACGCAAATAGCCATGGTGCTTATTTGCCTTTGTTTTCCCTTCTTGCCTAAGTATTTAGTCTGTTAATTTCCCTGCTCTGCAGCCAGACAGTGCACCCTGACCTTACTAAAATTTAATGGCAAAAAGTCCACCCTTGAATTTCAGTTTGGGCATAAATCTTTGGAAAAAATCCACAGTCTGGAGGTATGGGAGGCCTATGCATTGCTTAGCATAACAGAACTCTGAACTCAGATGATGACTGCAGCACAGGTGACCAAAAATACATCTGTTCAGTTCTACTGCTTGGTCCAAAAAGGGGTTCAGCACTGAGCTAAAAGAGTTGTACATATAATAGAGGTGTTAGTCAGAATTGCAGAGATTCAGCCAGTTGCTGAAGTCTTCCCTGATGACAATTTATAACTAAACAAGCTGAGAGCAATAATGCAGGATAAGACCACGAAGGGATGATCTTTAAAAAGGACATAAAGCTGTCAAAGTACTGGAGGCAGCTTAAAAAGGAGCGTGACACAAATTGACTGACTGCTTTTTCTGGAAAAGGGAATTCACCTTCCAGATGTGCTAACAAATTCCTGTGTAACCCAATTTCTTAGGCTTTATGTGCTTTGTTTTCCATGTAGTGGACATAGGAACAATAGCTCACAGAAGACACAACTTGATGTGGTCAGTTAGAACAACAATAAAAGCACTAAGGGGCATAGATAAGCAAGGAATTATGCACTCCAATGACATCAGCAATACCAGAAGGCAGAGCAGTAACAGCAAAAGCCGTAGTAGCATTACACCATTCAAGGTGAGACAGTGCAGTGACTGCAGAAATTCACCAGGCCTCAGGGCATATATGCTGAGGAAATATGGAATAAAAGTTGTACTTCAACAGGAGGTACCTGAATGGAAAGGAAAGGGGCATGGGATTTTTTTCTCCCTTCTCATTTTAGCACCCTGTGGCAAAATCAGAGTTCCATGGAGTTGAATGAGAAACTTGAAAATCCCATTACTTGGCGCAGGATTTGGTTTCCTTCTTTTTTTTTGGTTTCCCTTCTTTTTAAAGCCATTTAGATGAGAGACAGATCAGAGCAAATTAACAGGGGAAGTTTTTGGGTTTGGCACTCTAGTGAATCTACAGATTTTTCCCACAAATGCTCAATTTTCAGCTGATGAAAGCTAGTACATATTCTCTGTCTTTAGCACTTGACTGCTGTTTTCTTGAACTTGTGGAATCTGGGGTCAGTTGCTCCAACTGTGATTTCAGCAACCAGAATTTTTAAGTCTAACCCTTTAAATGATTGAATCAAGTGGATATTTAAACTCCTCAAATTCAAGAAATCAGCCTTGGTGAGTCAGAGGGAAAAGACTACTCCTGTGATTGATCACACCAGTGACTCAAAGCCCAAATACACATTTGAACAAACTAAACTGTCCCTAGGGCTCATAAAAGACCATGCCAGGTGTTTTGCATTGAAGTCATACCAGTTCTGAAAGCCAAGCAATTTGCAAAATACTAGGATTAATATTTATTGGTATTGAATGTACACAGCCAAAGCCACTGCCCTGAAGAGTTTGCAGTTTAAATAGTGTAGGCAGAACTGGCAAGCACACACGCAGCTCTGGTCCTGGTCTGCCCTTGGGAAAGCTGAGGGTGAAATCTCTCAGGCTCCTGGGAAGAGACAGATCACAGTGCAGCTGTGCTGGAGGTAACAGCCCCCATCAGGAGCACCAGACCCTTCTCTGTAATCATGAGAGGCTGAGCCCCAGACTGCACCATCAGCACATAGGAGCCCCTGCAGGACCTTTGCAGATTTAACACTTGGCAAAACAGGCCCTGTCAGTCATGCTGCACAATGAACTAAACACCAAGACACGTTCATGAATCACTAGTGCAGCAAGAACTCAGAGGGCTGCAAAATACCTCCAGAGACTTGTTTGTGCCAGATTTCTTAAGAAGTTTGAATTAGCTAAAGATGTGAATCAAATTGCTGCGGAATTTTAAAACAAGATTGAGCTTTTTTGTCCTTATTTTGCAAAAGGAATTGTCTTCCCCTGGAAGCTACACGTGCATGTGTGAGCATGGATGCCACCCTGACTCTGAACTGGGAGGTCCACACCAGTGTTCAGGGCAGTGAAACTCATCCATTTTAAAAGCAGAATTACCTTGAGGTTTAGCTATCCAGTCCAATCCTTTGTGGTGACATCAGACATGGCAGTGGGGCAACCTTGACTCACAGTGGAGCCATTATGTTTATGAAAATTGTCTCCACTGAATGTCATTGTGGCTTCAAAGGCTGGACAACTCACCTTCCTGACTGTGTATTGTCAAGCCCTAATAGAAACGAGGAGAATGCAAATAAAAAGAGAGCAAGCGAATCAGTGTAAACCCAGGGTGCCCACCATGACAAGAAGATACAAATCCTGGGAACAATGCAACAGTCCCCAGTCCCCACACACATGGCAGTGTAAATGTGACAGCTGTGAGATCTAAGCACCAGATTGATTAGAAATGTGACATCTCAAAATTCCCAGTTCCAGTGCTTGTCAGCTGGATGTAGCCCAGTGCCCCAGGATGAAGAAAGGTATGTGTTTTACTGGCTGACTGGGTCCTTAACAGAAGAGGTTTCCCACCTACATACAAAAATTTCCTTTATATTGCTGCAGCCCAACATTTTCATCTCTCAACCACTTTCACTGCACTCACAGAGTGAGAGTTCCCTGCAGAGGAACAAGCAGCTAGGGACTATGTACCTTGAGCAGCTGGTTCTGTGGCTTCGTGTTGCTTCTCAGTTCCCAAAGTTGGATGTTCAGACCCCAAAAATGATCTAGTGAAGGATGGCCAAAAGACTAGCTTGAAAGGAGTTTGGAGAGAGAAAGCAAGCAGCAGCAAAGGAAAACACAGCTCTGCAAGGTTTCAATGTACCAAGTCCCCATCATCTGCCTACATTTTGCCCACACACTGTTTAATCAGTGTGCCAGGGAGCCTGGCTCCCTGCCAGTGGGAATGCAGATTCTGACAATTTGTCCAAAGTGCAGTCAGAAATTGCAGCTAAAAGGAAAGAGCACTTCATTTTTTAATTCTGTGTGTGTATGTATATGGGCTTTTTTTCCCCCCATGAAACAATTACAACCTCTAGCTGCCGCCCACACTTCAGTTGCCTGAGAAACGCAGCGTGGGTATGGCTGTGCTAACAGGACTCGGGTTTTACACCATTCTTGCTACCATTGGCTCGCTGCAAGGCCCCCACAAAACTGTCCCAGCAGCTAGACATGGAAAGTATTCCTGTCCCAGGTACAGACCACCACAAATTTCTGCCAAGCTGAGCATCTGTAGTCTTTATTACTCAGGTAATTACACTGCTAATGGCATTGGCCCCATCCATCCTTGCCTGAGTACTCCTATTTACAGGGTGCTCAGCACAGTTCAGCCTGGGATGGGATGCAACAGGAAGCAGAGCACACCAATAGCTGGGTACCATGTACCTCTCCTGATTGGAGAGGAGTATTTTCTGCACCACCCTCACAGCAGCATCCCTGCTACCACCTTGGTCAAAATAATTTCTTCTCAAAGGACAGGGTACATGTCTGTGCTGAAAACTGCACTCCCAGCAAGTGTTCAGTGACACGTCTTAGTTTACAAGTCCTGACTGGAATTACTCTGAGATGTACTTTTTTTACACTGGACATTTTGGCAGAGGAGAGGGTTGCCCAATCTGACAAAAAATATTAACCCTCTGAAGAGTTGACAGAGCATGTCTACACTGAGCCTATCTACATACCTCACTTCTGAGTGAGGTAGAGAAGAAAGATGACTTCTGGCTCAACAAAAAACATTCTCCTGGGGAGGAAGAAAGCAAACCATACCCACCCACCTAAACAACTTATTTTGAACAATCTTAGTACAGTGACAGTGGAAAACATGCTTCATCTGGGTTTTGGGCTTTCTTTCTGTCCTTTCTGCAAAGACAAACCCCATCCAGCAGACAGTGTGCAGCCCCAGGGGTGCTGCTTTCTTCCAAACTACCGGGTACAGGAAGGAAGGACTATGTACCCTAGCTAACTCTGAGATACTCACCCCTGAAGGCCAGCATGCAGCATGCTTTCCTGACCCTATGGCAAGCCCTGGCAGTATTCAAAATGACTCTGCAAATAATGGAGGAAAAAAAACTTTTCACCAAAAGTGCACTCAGATAAACAAAGTGATTAAGCAACCTTCACAAGGAGCTGGTCCTTTACTGTTAATTGTCTTTTCCACCTGGCAACTGCATCTGTGTCCTGTTTAGTTGCCTCCCATGCTTTTTCTTTACAGTCTTATTCAGTTATTGTCTTACCTCTGGCCTTCAAAAAAATCCTCTCCCATTGGGCAAACCCTCTTTGCAATCTTTTTTTCCACAGGGTTTTCAGTCTTTGATGCTCTATTCTGCTGTCTTCCACAGATTTTTCATCATCTGTACATTTCCCCTACTTTAAGAGTGTGCATCATAAAGGTCCTTCAGTACCTTTACACACGCAGATAAGCACTTAGCTGAGAAAAAAGTCCTGTACACTTGAAAGTCTTGCTTGAAAGTCTTTCCCTGACACAGATCTCACTTTCCCAAATAGGTAATTTTTATGGCATTTGCCTTCTCAAGATTCATCCTATTTAGCTTGTGTCATTGTGTGGTCACTCAGTATAACTGCTACTTTGGAAAGCAACACCCTCCATATGGATTCCAGTATCAAGATATAAGTGCTACAATAAAATTACAGGCTTTAGTGATTAAGCAACATGCTACTAAGGAACTGGTCAATCTATTAAGTAATCAATATACCGATTATCAAACGAACACACCGCTACTGCTAATCTACAATTATACAATTTTCTACCCTATTCCACATGCAATTACAAAAAGTGCTTATTTCACACTCTTAAATGCTATGAATCACATACATCAACTGTTCACTTACAAATCCATCACAAAAATACATACCTCTTTACATGACATATCACCCAGTGGAAATCTATCCCTCTTAAGCCCACCCTCTCACAGCAAGCTTTTCAGACAGTTCTGAAGGGAACTCCTGGTGGATCAGGTTGCAAATCAGCAATGCATCTGCAGGTGCCTGCACTCTTCCTTTCAGAAGGTTCCCTCTTCTTTTGTTCTCTATCTAATTTTTTTGCCTTATTCATCACTGTTTCCATTTCCTGGAACAACCTTTTTACCATTCATGTTCCTCCCCTTCCTGCCCAGATTCCTCCCTAGAGACACACCCCTTGTTAGTTTATCCTCACTAGCCAAATTCAGCAAAATCTGTCCCAAAGTCTGGACTTCCCAAAGTTGTTATTGGTGAAAACTCAGCCTATTATTAATACACACTGCCTGGGAAGAGGGGACAAAACATCCCCACAAACTTCCAATTCATAATAGCAACCATTACCTCCACATTCTCCAAGGCAAATAAGTCTGTTTACTTTTGATTCCTTCACCTGATCTCAGTTTAGTTTCTCGTCTTTGCATCTTACTGTGAGGAGCAGGCCAGCAAAATAAAAACTTGCATCATTTATGTACTGATTTATCAAAAAATTAGCTGTGGAATGGGACCAAAAAATATGTCCTAAAATTAATGTGACCATGACACGGGAAACCTGGCAAGGTGAATAGCTGTTGTGCAGCAGCTCGTGTTTTTAGGATAGCCCTTTTGCTGGGAGAAATAGTTAGTACAGTGGTTGACATAATTTGAGAAACTTCAATTTAGTAGGAAACATGGAATGAATGTGCAATGTGCAATGACCTGAAAAAACAAAACCTGGGTTAACATCACATGATACCACATGATTTATCTTCCAGCTCTACCTTAAAAGCTACTAGGTATTTTTGCCCTTACCTTGTAGATTAGGAGGCCACTGCAGTACATCAGTGCTCTGATGGGTAAGAATTTTCTTCTCATTTCCAATCTAGAGATAACCATGACAATTTCAGACCAAACTCTGCAATACTTTGAGTCTTTTTCTCGTGCTACATTATTTATAAATACCCAGAGATGTGTAGCTGCTGTAGACTGTGAAGATTTCTCCTGAGTACACAAACTAGCCTTCTCAGTCTTCCTTGATAATTATATTCTGTACTTGGAAACTTGAACTGAAAATGGACAATGAAGAGAATATAAATGCATCTGTCTTTCACTTTGCACCTGTTCTGTCACTTTGTTCTTGCTCATTGCACTGTGAGCAACGTGACATGACTAATGATTCCAGGTAGAAAAATCACCAGAAAATGCTCAGCGTTGACTCTGTCAGCTAGGAAGAAACAATAAGAAAGGATGTGATGAGCAGTACTGACATTAACATTCAGACACAGTTCAAACATTCATTTGGGCTTAGAGGAGGTATTTAATGCATCTTTGTAAAATACTCCCACCCATCCTTACTACCACTTTGTTTAGTCTTTTCATTAAAAACATATTAATCCAGAAGCATGCACTGGAATCAAAACCACCAAGTGCTTTGAAGGAACCAGGATGGTACAATAATTAAGAAATTTGATATCCCAAGCACAGCGTGAAAAAACAAACAAACAAACAAACAAACAAACAAACAAACAGTTATCTTAATGTGAAAGTCTTACCATTCATCTAAAGGCAACACACTGAGGAAAAATATAAAGAAACAGTCATCTCAAGATAGTCAAACATTCACAGAAATCTTGGTAAGAAATAACACATCTCCCTTACTATTGTCCCAAGTACAAGCTGCTAGCCCTGTGGCAAAGCCTGGGCATGTCCCACCTGTGCTGGCCACGTCCTATCCATCTGTCCTGGCATCCACTCTCCACACAGTGTACTAACTTTCCATGTTGAGCTATGTCCAGCCCAAGAACTGCAAGCATAGTGGTGTTTACTGTGTGTTGAACAGACTGCTCCTCCTTACTTTGGACAAGCTCAGTTTCTTAACCACTCCCACCTCTGCCATTTTACACTCCATCTTTTTCTTTAGTGTCTGATTCTTCTGCTTTTCATGGGTCCTTTCCTCCCATATGCCCTTTCAGCAGCAATTCCCAACCCCAAGAGTGACCTCCTCATACAAATTCTGAGACCAACTCCCAGTTGTTTCTGAGCAGCTGTTTGCCGCAGCCTCTCTCTTTTAATCCACATGCTGCTAAAACCATTTAAAAACAGTTATTTCTCTTCTGGCTGTCTCTTCACAGCAAGCACTGCAGGCTACACACCCTTAAAGAACTGGAAGGGATGCCACCTCTTGTACAGGCACAGAAGGAAGAGAGATGTGCTCCAGCTGCCCTCACATGGGACTCATGTCAAAGTGCCACTGGTTCCACTGGTTACCACAACTACAGGTCAGATCCAGACTGTAAGGCAGACAGCACATGTGTGCTTCAGCTCAGGAAACCTTGAAGGTACTGACTGCCAGGACTCAGAAGCAGAACAGTCAGCCACTGTAAAGCCACCTTCATGCTCTTACTTTTAGGAACTACTGACAGGGTTCAAATAAAAAAAAAACCCATCCAGTTGCAGAACGTGAAATACATTTGGTTTATTTTTTTCTAAAGTTTGTACATATACATATATCATTATACATATGTGAGATCCTTCAATAGGGTTGCTTGAGTTCAATGACATAAAAATTATTGGAAAGCTTGCAGGCTCTTTGTTGCCCGTAAGCAACATTTATTCCAACTTATAAAAACACAGAGGAACAGAGTTATAGTCAGGAACATGGACACAAGAGAGAAGTCTACTTTATATCTCACAGTTTCAATACATCAAAGGCAAATTATTTGTCTGTATACTGTAGGCTTACTTTATCAGCAATGATAAAATAGAGGAAAATATTTATATACAGTCACCTCAAGTGAAAAATAAAGCAATGTAAACTTAAATTCCAAAATATTATTTTAAATGATATAACAATATCCCCAAAAGTCCTTCTTCCAAGGGGAAGAGGACTGATTAAGTGCCTTCATTTATCAGGAAATTATCATTCTAGTACCAGATACATGAAGCAGAATAAGGGAGGGCATCCTGTGATACCTGTAGAAAAGAGTGACAACTCTGCTTCAGGAAAGCATCTCTGTGTAAGCAAGTATATGTTTGAGTCCTTACGGACATCAGCAGCACATGGAAAAATCTCCCGTGACCCAGGACTTGACTTAATTCTGCACAGCTCTGACTCCAACCACTCAGTATGCTCTTCTGACCATGCCTATTCCCAGGGACAAAACAGGGTGTCCTGGTAGTAGGACAGCGTCAAACCTGAGATGATGACTTCCTCAAGAGTCAGAACAGCAAGTTCCATGCTGCTGGAAAAGATTTAATGGCTACCTCAATGTTGTTGCTTCACAGCAGAACCACAAAGCAGTGAGACTGGAACTGTGTCTTTAGTGTATTACATGAAAAACACTCCAGCAGTTCAGTGATAAGAGTAAACTGAATTCAAGGTTACCAGAAAGAAGGTTCCTACACATCACAAAAGCGATAGGAGACCACCCAAGGAAAGGTCTTGCAAGGACTGCTGTCAAGCCCTGTAAGGTTAGTTCTGCACAAAAGATATGTATAAGGTGTATGTACACGCATGTGCAAAATGTTTTTCTGTACTACCACTGCTGAGAGTTATGCTTCCCATATGGCTACCAAGCAACAGTGACTGAAAATTCAGCTCTCTTTCTCAGCCTAAGGGAAAACAACATAGCAACAGCTCAGGTGGAGGGTAAATGACACTTTTTAACTGTGACTCTGAAACTGACAGTGCTCACACACATCTTCCCATCACCATGGAGAGCAGGAAACCCAAGGGAGAAGCCCAGTACCTGAAAAAAGATTACAGGGCTACAGCTTGCCCAAAGCAAAGTGACGGGTGGTCCCCTTCATTTCATTCTGAGCTGCAGTTCACTTGCGTCTCAGTTCTGCAAGACACAATCACTCTGGCTGTGGTTCAGTGAAGTGCAAAGGCATAGTTTCACAGAAATTGCTCAAGTGCTTCAACCTAACTGCACAATAAAGAGTTTTATGACTCCAGGTAAGAATCACACCCTCAGGTTTTGCTCTCTCTTTCCAAGAATAATCCAGATCACACTACTGTTGCCCTCACTAGAACGCAATAGGAAAATTTACTGGGTTTTCCCTATGTCTTTTTCCTCAGACCAGCAACTGGTTAAAAGGTTGTTTAATGCTCCCAAGAGAAACCTCTTGGAAGCATATGAGATGCCCAAGAGAGATAGTTCAGCCCTGCTACTCTTCTTTGTCCTGCTGCTGAGCCACTCTTCTGGAAATTTGTACAGTTGCAGAAAAGAAAAACACCCTCAACACTGCTGTACAGCTGTATCTGCAGGAGACATCACAGGCACCTGTCCTTCCTGGACACATTGGACATGATGTCCCTTTGCTGAATTTTCACAGAGCAAGGTCAACATTTTCAGAAGTAAAGCTGTGTATTAGATCCCCAGAGCATGATTTTCAGAAGTCAGCGTGGATGCTCCCTGTACAGGCATTGGCTGATATAAACAGGGAGAAAGTCAGCCCAGTGTTAAGCTAGCAGAAAATTCCACCCACTAACTCTTGCTTAGATTCTCAAATATATGCCTTGCTTTCAACATGCAGAACAACAGGCAACCCCTGGTGGACAACACATGAAGATCAAAGGCAGCTCAAAGTATACCTTAAACCTGTAAAAGCTCTGATAGCTGTCTAACCTTGTTTGAGAACAATCAGAACAAGCATCCTAACAATGTTTGCAGCTGCAGAAGTGCTTTGACCAAAAAAGCCTCAGAAAAGAACAGCAGGCTTTGCAGTGCTGAGCCACAGAAGCCATACTACACTTAAGAAATACACACATCTACAGGCATCACTTAATATGTCCACCAAATAATGTAAGCCTCAGAGTGTACCTCAGACAGAGGAGTGATTTTAAAGTTTTTAAACAGCCAAAAAACTCTGTCCTTTTAGCCAAATTATAATTCTAGACTCAAGTAAGAGGACACAGTTGTCATGAATATGTACAAATTTAAAAAAAACCCAACCACAACCCACCCCTGTTCTCATCCTACAGTCTTTCAGAATCTGACAGCTCTGAGCATGAGATTTTCATAAGTGTGTGAGTTAAGACTTATATTACCAGTAGAGTCTGCCCTGTGTGGTGACACAGACTCGATAGCATTTATTTATCTCCCTCTTCCCAGCGAGAGGCTAAGGTGAGTTGGAGGATATTTTGTGTCAAGTCTCCATGGCAGCTTAGCTAGCTTCTTCGTCACTACACTATGATTCTACTCAATTGGCCCAAGCCGAAACCTCACCTACTTAGACAAATAGTATCTTCTTCTCCCAGTCTCATTTAGGCGAGTTACAGACAGGATCACTGCTAGAGTGGCTACTAATTACAATGGTTTATGTCAGAGAAAAATTCTGCCCTTATGGCTTGTTGCACTTTCAATGCTTGCATCGCTAAGTGATGTACCTTTATTGGTCCAAATAAAATTCTGGCCTGTACCCCAGCTGGTTCCTGGCCCAGATTTAAAAGCAGATGTCTTGGGAGGTCCCTCATTGATTAAACATCCACAATTTTTATGGAATAATTAAGCGTTCAAAGGTGAGGAAGAGAGAACACTGTGGACTAGACTAAATTTGCTCCTTCTGACCATAAGGGCAAAATCAGGTCAATGGTCCAAACCTTTGGGAAAGTTCTTGCTTCCATCTGGTAAGGGATGGGCTCTAATAAATACCTAAAACACAACCTTAATGCAGCTAACAAAATATATCAGCAAGAGACATTCTCTCGGGTAAGACCAGGTCTGCCTCCTTTCAGTGTTCAACTGGATGTTGCCAGGAGCAGAGCAGATACTCCCAGATGGCATTCAGACTCCTTCCAAGGACCTGTCCTCCTTGCTCTCAGGTAAACCAATCTCCTCACAAAGCGACTGTGGTAACCCCTGGATAAGGGTGCTGCTGTCACAAGGGAGAAAAGCAGTGGGTGGTAAGGACAGTTCCTCAATCAGCACAGACTAGAGGGAAAAGGAAGCCAGTTTCTCATTATTCCCAGCACTGAAGGCAATACTAGAGCTCTCAGCCTCCCAGCAGGTGAGCAGCCATGGGCAGTGGCACTGGCTTCTTCCTACAGCATCGTTTTCCTGTGCACTGGTGCTCAGCTCAGGTGGTATCATTTCTCAGAAGGCTGACAAAGCCTCTTTCCTGTAACTCAGGTCCCCATAGTGAAGCTCCAGGTGAAGCAGCTCACTGTGCAACATCTATGCTGCTGGGAGAGCTCTGGGAGAGAGGAGAGGCCAGACTTACTGCTTCCATATGCACTAAAAATATCCTTTAAAAAGCACAAGCTGCAGACTAGCTCTTTCTGAGACAGCTTTTATGGCTCATCCCTCTAGGCAGCCTAGATACCAGATGCTGAAAACACATGCTGAGGAGCAATGATTGTGCTCTGATGAGAAAAGTGGACTTCTTAACTGCCCCCTCAGAGCAGATGTGACATCCCAGAGCCTAGGGAGAGCAGTACTGGAGAAAATTTAAACAAGCAGCAAGCTGCAAGATTGCTTGACATAAGATGCGTATACTGCTTTTGACCCCACAAGAAGCAGCCAGTGTTTCCAACAACCTGGATACCAGAAGAGTGGGAATGTTGCAAGTGTCTGGTCTAAGTGTGGGAGGAGGGACTTTTTGCATCCCTGCAGCATACAGCTAGAGGACCATGGCAGTCTAAAACTTGGTCTCACACCTCCCAGCTATAACTGTGGCTGGAAACACAGGCTACCAACAAGCATAGTGAAAAAGCTTTTCACAGGGTTATCCATTCAATGCAGCACTACTTCGGAGCAAGTTTTCTCAAGGCAAGATGAGAGAGTCAAATTTTCTGGATTTCTGCAAGCATGGAAGGAAACAGACCTGTTATACAGAACCAGCTGAGGTGCTAAGATGACAGACAAGAGCAGCTTGTCAGAAAAGGAGGAGGAGCTGTCAGACTAACCGCAATAAGACCAAAATTCATTTAGAAATGGAGAATGCAGACACAGTAAGCAGTATGCCATCTGCAGAGAAAAGCCTTTCCCACTTTCAAGGAGAACACTGCCATGCAATGCCTCCAAGAAGCCTGATGATAACCCTGCCATCTCTGACTTCCTCCACTGCCATAACCACATCTTCACTGAATGGCCTGCTCTAGTCAAGCAAGAAGCTCATTTCCCCACTGGAAAAATGCAAAGTTTTGGCTTTTTCAAGTCAGAAGAGCAATCAGTCTTGTTATCCAAAGGCAGTGGAGCTGTAAAAAGTCACTGAATAATTCCAGTCCCTGGAGGTCTGAAGGGCAAACTCCTCTTTAAAGCAGGGCTGTGGAGAGCATGGCTCCACAGGACAGCCCCTTAACATGGACAGAGTACAATCTGGGAGCAGGCAGGATCAGAGGGAAAGTATTTTAGCAACGAGCTGTTACAGATAATTAGAAAGTTTCTGGTAACCGTCTACAATTGACTGGTTACAATGAAAAACTCTGAGTCGGCAACACAGCAGAACAGCATTCCAGCTCAACTCTGCTGCATTAATCATTCTGCTGGCTGACTTACCTCTCTACATCAATTAAAGACACAACATAAATACTAGATTTAGAAGCTGTAGTCATGTTCGCTGGTTCATGTGTAATTTATCTGCAAGATACAAACACACAGCCAGTCCAGGGAGTCTCTCTCAGAGCTGCTGATGAACAAAAACCAACCCAACCAGTCCCCTGACCCTGCTGACTCATAGAGGAGAGTGTGGTTTTGGCTTCAGAAGAGTATCTCACCCTTTGGTTGCTGGGTGGGGAGAGGGGAAGGCAATCTTCCCCATCCCCATCAGCTCTCTGCTGTCAGGTGCAGACTAGTGGGGACCTTTCCTGTCTCTCCTTGCTTAGCTGGGGATAGCAAAGGGTCCAACTCCTAGACGATGAGTAAGCCAGCAACACTTCAAAGCAGGGTGAGTCCCTCCAGAACCACTGTCTGTGCCTTAAGAAACAGGAAGCAAGGAAGTGTTGGCCCCAGCCTGCTCTCCTCTTTGCATCCCCACTCTCTACATGCAGGCACAGGCTTCACCTCAGCAATGATAGCACACTGGAGCAGAGAGGGTGACAAGGGAGGATGACACTTCCCTGCGTCACCAATGCAAAGGATCTCCTGCGCACACACATGCTCGTGGCGGCCAGCCAGTAACTCCTGCTTGCACTAAGCACACCCAGAAAACTGCAGGCTGCTCCAGTGATTTGCGGCTCAAGACCCAGAGGAGGGCATGAAAGCAGCAGAATATCCTTACATACTGCGACCAGAGCTCCTGAGTCGCTGCAGTCAAGCACTGCTCTTCCCTAAAGACAAACATCTCAGCAAAGAAATGCCATGCGCTGGGTACCATGCAAAGACACTCAGGGAGATGCACCACTTAAGATTGCCTGAGAACCTGTCCCACCCTTTACAGTATCACTAGGAGGGAAAAAAAGCAAATCACAGTACTGATTGGTGGATGAACCTATTCCCAAAGGAGGGCAGAAGTCTTACACTTTCACAATGGGATCACATTTTTTTCTTGGTCTCAAAAGCATGCATTTCTACATGGGTGCCTGCGATGCTTATAAATTATAAAGTAACAGAGGAAAATGGCACCAATTAAAACTGCAGCAGAAACCATACATTCTGGGTAAACTAATCCACATGCCTCAGCAGTCTCAGCAAGACTGCTCTAAGCTCGACAAACATTTAATGACTAAAAAATGCAGTAAAAAACTGCATTTGATATGCCCAGATGAGACCTAAAAAAAATAACCTAATCCGTTTACAAGTATACATGGAAATAGACAACAAATAATGAAAAAACCATCTTTTTGCAGTTCACTTTTTGATTTTTCCTATTGCTTCAAATCATTTTTTCTGCAATGACTTTCAAGAGGAATTACCCAGTTTCTGTGTCAAAGCTGGAAAATGCATTTAACAGGAGTAATTTCTTTTTGAGCTCAGCAATTTAACTGGAATTTTTAGCAACCAAAATATGTTAAAATCCAGAGAAGAAGGAAGTTAAATGTCATCTTTTTGCCTTTTGAAGCACTGCATTCCATAAACACAAGAGGTTTGCCAAGCATGTTCTAGCCTTCAAGAAGATCATGTAGGCAACCCAACCCTGACAGCCAAGCAGGGCCATTTACAGATCTGCACCTTTTTTGGGTTCTGTGTCTACTGCATGTATTGTATTGTTATATAAAATAATGTACTGGCCAGGATGGGATTGATTTTTGCAGAAGCCAGGCAGGGGCATTGGACTTGAAGGTTATTCTATACAACCTCATGTCATTTTCCAGAAACAGAAGGTGTCCATTCTGGGTCGGGGTATTGGGAAATGGGTATTTGGGTATTGTTGGGTTCTGCAGGGTGAGCATTCTTGAACACTCTGTTATTAATACTGCTATTGTTTACCACTCATTTTCTGATTTCATTACCATTTCCAGTAAATTGTTGTTATCTCAACCTGTGATCTTTGCCGTTTAAGTCTCCAATTCTCCTCTTCAGCCCACTGCAAGGATGGGGAGGGGAAAAAGGAAGTGGGCAAGGACCACAAAGCTTGGAGAGTCTCAGGGGGAACACTCAATTGGGGAATGCCACTCCTTAATCGCAACAGAGAGGTCAAGTTTTCTTCCCAAATATGCATTCAGCATTCCCCAACTGAATTCCTTCTCTCTGTTCTGCTTGCTTGCTTTCAACCTCCAAGGCATGACAAACAGCTGCAGGGATCTATATTGCTTCCCTTCCACAAACCGCTGATCTAGCACTCAATTATGCCAAACAATCCCTCCCAATAAGCAGTATCATGCTCTCTACACTGAGTCTCCCCAAACAGTAAGCTGCACCACACCACTTTAACTCCAGCAGCAGAACACATTTCTCTTCTTCAAGAAGAGAACTAAATGTTAATTTTACCTTAGAAATGTACAAATTCTAAAGCCCCAGCACTTGGGAAACTTTGCCAATTTCTAGTCAGGACTCTACAGCTTTTAGCAACATTGCCAAGGTTAGGAGCCAACCCCCTGACTTATAGCACAGAGTGGCCACTCTCATTGGCAGATGCCAGACGGATGCGTATCCCAACATCACTTGTGAGAACAGTGTCATCTGGTTTTGCTATCAAGCTCCAGCTGCAAGGATCAATTTGCCCCAAAACTTCACATCTGAGTGCAACTATGTTGTTACAGCCAACAGCCAGCACAACTCCAGGAAAGCTGTTGCACGGAGATACTTGGTCAGGGAAGCAAGTCATGCAGTGCCTGTTTTCTCTTTGATCACTCCCCGTTTTGCCCCCTGGACTGGTAGCTCAATAAACTGGATGAATTGACTTGGACCCTTGGAAAGCCTGACAGAACACATGACCACTCAGGCAGCAATTTTTTTGATGTGTGGCTCTTTGACTACCTGGGCTGAAAGCACCACTGCATTTCTAAACAGTCCTTGCATTGATCTTGACATTTCTATTTGCATTAAGAATTGCATTCATCGGGAAGGCTGCCCTGTGCCAGGCCCAAGAGAATGAATAGCAAGGAGCAATTTTCAACTGGCCCTCAACATTATCTCCCAAGGTGCTCTGTGGGAAATGCCAGTTTGGCTGTACTACTTCATACAGAGAAAGGGCAACACAAAATGGGAGAGACCAGTCCAAGCTCACCCTGTGTGTCAGCATAAAAACTGAGATGAAAACTCAGGTAACAGGTAAGGTAACAGGAGAGCCAGCACGCTCTGCAGAGCCATGACACTGCCCAGGCAAGAGGGGCAGGGAAGCAGGAAAATTATTTCTAGGTCATCTTTTTGCTCTCTGTGCCTGAAAACTGCTGGCCATCCCAAGGGTCTATGGCACAAACAGGGGCTTTTTAGGTATGAAAAGATCTACCCATGGTGGTCTCTCCCATCCTGTGCTCCCCTTGGAAAGCCTGGCACAGGGTATGCAGGAACTGTTAGGAGGCATGAGCCTCTTCCACCTGTATGTCAGCTAAAAAGGAAAATGGAGAACTGAGGAGAATCCCTTTCTGAATAAAAAAGGCAAAGTGCTTTGTCACTATGAGAGGAATTGAAAGCAGCTCTCTGTGCACACCAACAAGGAAACCCCTGGAAGGGGAAGCAACAGGACACAATATATCATAAGGCTCTATATAGCAGCTAAGTGAGAGCGTATAGTTAAAAACTACACAGAGGCCCTTTGTCTTTAATATATATAATTAACATATAATGCTAATGGCTGACATCTACAGCAGCCTTCTCTGCAAATAAATGTGAAGCCCAGATAGCCATTCCAACTGGGTAATCGCAAATCTTCCTGACTGCAGAGATAGCATGGGTTTGGATGCCTTCCAGCCTGCAAACTCAGGAGAAGGCTCTCTGCTTGGAAGGAAGCAAACAAATTATTCCAATGCCGTCATCCCAGCATTGCCAGAGGTTTCCCGGTTTCATTTCTTTGCACTCCCGTGTCCAGGGTCAATGCAGTAACAATAAGCAACAGTGACTATTTACTGTACCACCTGCTGCTAAGTACCAGTACCAACATGCCCCACATTGTCAGGAAACTAGTGTTCCCAGCACCCTAGCCTCTAGTCAGCCTTCTGCAGCTGCACAGTTCTCACAGCTACAGCTCATATTCACAGCACTGCAGCACTTGTCCAGTTATTTTTCCCACCCACCACGTAAATAAAGTGACAAGTGACTTGAGAGATGAAAGCCACATGCCGATGGGAGGAGATAAATGGGGAGGAGACAGAATAAACGTCACAGCGCTCCACCCCTTCCCCAGCTCCTTTAGAAACAGAACAACACAAAAAAGTCCCGATGCTTCAACTGCTAAATGATAAATTAACAAAGCAAAGCAAAGCAGGAGCAAAGACATCTCCCACAATCTGCACAGAAACAGCAAAATATACAATAGAAAATGTCACTAACACCCCATTCAGGCAGATGCACTTATTTTTTGTGAATGACAGGTTATTAAATGAAAAAATTTTGACCACCGATATTTTGCTGCATGGCTGTTCCCCTAGCTGTCATTTCCACCCTAAGTGACCTTCTGCTTAATGCTGGGTGTTTCTGGCCTGTAGTCCTTCCTCTCTGAGACATTGCGTTTCACCTTGGCACTAACTGGAGACTCCTGATTCAAAGAAGGACTTGAGTGGGACTTCTTCAGTCCTGGCGCATCGTTCTCTCCTCCGCTCAGCAGCTCCTTCACTCCTTCTTTCAGCAGGCCAACATAAATCTCATAGCGATTTTTCTGGGAAATGAAAAGAAAGGCCCAAATCAGTCTGGAAGAAATTTTGCAGGGGCACATGAGAGACCACGTAAGTAACTTAATGTTTTCCGTTGGTCTTAAAAGCCAGGACTCAACATGTACGTGAACAATGGTGCCTAATGTGGATATGAATAACAGTGGCTAATGTAAATTAAGCAAAGAGGATTTCAGGCAGACTGAGGCCTGGGGTGCAGTATAATTAGAGGCACTCAGTTCTACAGCACACCAGTTTGGATGCTCTGCTCACTGGTGGCTCCCATTCCAAGTAACACCACCAAACAAAGCTCAAAGGCTACCTCAATCATGCTGAGACCTAAGGTGTGCTTACATATACTGAGATCCTTTGTGCTCAGGCACACATGGAGATAGAAGTGCACCAAACTAAGGGACAACAAAAATCCTGCTCTGGTGCACTCCTCCACTCCCACCAGTATGTCCTGCTTTTCCTGCTTTTCTTATCCATGCGGGAGAAACCAAAGCAAGATCTAAGTTCAGACTGTACCTGCATGGCCACCACTCACCACTCTCACTCAGGCCTGTGAGAGAATGTTCTAAAAGGCCAGACTTAACAAAAAGGAGCAGATGAGAGGGCTATGACAGTAGCATGGCATGCTCCCCTGCTACGTCACTCACAGGGAACGATGAAGGTTGCTGTCTGTCCAAACACTTGTATTTTTCAACCGGAAAAGGTTCCCTTTAATGTACCCCATGGCCATTTGCTCTATTTCTTGTCTGGACCAGAGTTTTCCCTCTCCAACAGAAGGATTTAATTCTGTTTGCTACAATTGCATAATTTTCCAAGAAACAATTCAGCAAGGAAGAAAATGAGGGTACAGTAACAGAAGATCCCTGAGGTCTCAAAAACAGATGTTGGGGTAGGAGGTCTTGGGAACAGAGCAATCCACTTCACAGGAGTGATTTAATAACCTGCCCCTGATATATCCACTAAAGACATGGTGCAGGCATTGTAATGAGAGCAATCTCAGTCCCTCAGAATCCCTGGAAATCGGGGAAGGTAGATGCAAACATCTGTATTCATTGTTAATTTGTATTTCAAAGTGGCAAAACAGCAGCCAAGCTATTATGTTCCTGATAGAGAAAAAAGTATTTAAGAAAATAATTCAAATTTTGTAATAAAACAATAAAGTTCTGGTAAAAAACATTCATTTGAGGGCAGGAAGTCAAAAAGCTTGGTAACCATTCTTGAAGTGTGGAGTATAAAGGGAGGGAGGAAGAGGCTTTTGAGAATCCTTTGAATAAACAAACCCTCATAGAGGAAAATCATAATAGAATCCTCCCACAAATTAAATAAATCAGCATTCCTATGACTTCCATATCTGGAGTTGCAGCTTCATAATGTGAGAGACAAACACATGAAGCAGGTAAGATGTGTAATTTAATAAAAATGGAAATGGAGAACCAGCAAGAAGAATCCTGACGATGATGCACTGCGCTGATGGATGATTCATCACAAAATATAACAGACACTTCTGCAAAAGGCCAGCCAGTGTTCTTAGCTTGGGAACAGCTTAATATCATGAAATGGAGAGGGAGGCTTTACTGCTGTAAGGATTTATGCTTTTACTGGTCCAGTAAATACCATCAGAGTCTCAAGACTCGGCATTCAAAATAGAAATCCAGGACCCACATAAGTGCAAATGGCCATTTTTCCCCAGACTCTGTGGGCCCTTGATTATTAATATAATTAATTAACACATTTCTACTTTGATTTCAACCACAAAAAAAGCAGGTCTTTCAATGACCTGACATTTTAGTTAGGCAAAAACGAGTGGAAATTTTGACTTAAAAGAAATTAATTTGGAAATTTCTGTCAAGAAATAAAATCACAGAAGTTCAAGCCATTCAAAAGCTTCTGTACCATTATCTCTGAAGAATGAATGCACATAATAAAGAAGTATGAGGTAGACACACAAGAGTATTCTGGCTTCACCTCTCACCTGACAGCACTCAGATCTTTCTCCAACAATAAATTTTCTGCAATAAGCAACAAATTTTTTGCAATCTGATGCCATCCTTCCTCAAGAGAGCAGGCAATGAAAACTATGCCTTTCATGGTGTGTGTAAACAAAGAGACCATCAGAAACAAACGCTACTGGCTGCATACCTGAAAAAGGACTTGTTACCTCCTGGTTTACCTCCCCTCCATTTCATCTGTCTTTTCAGGAACAAGAATGAAGGCATCACCAGAGTGTGAACAAAAAGAAGTTGTAAGGACTTACAGAAAAGGGAAGTGGCATCTTTCTTCCTAATGGTACTATGCTGCTACCTTAGTAAATCACAGACCCTTCTGGTGTGTTTCCTGAGATGTATCAGGATGGCCCTTTGTACACATACACTAGGTTCAGCCTGCAGTCTCAGTGTGGAAGAGACAGTTACAAAATCCTACCTCATCTGCCTCTTGCCCTTTTCATTTAACCTCATGCAGCAAGCTCTTTCACCACCTCCTGGCAGCCCTGACAGGACATTGTTCTAAAGGGAAGATTTCCATACACAGAGTTGCCATTCAGAATTTTCATACATCTCAGCTTAGGTTTGGTTTGGGATTTTTAGTGCCTCACAAAATAATAGAATAAACTGAGTTGTAAGGGGCCCATGGAGATCATCCATGTCTAATTCCCGGCCCTGCACAGGACCATCCACAAGAATCACACCACGTGCCGACAGCATTGTCCAAACACTTCTTGAACTCTGTCAGCCTTGGCGCTGTGATCCCAGGGGAACCTGCTCAAGGGTTCACTCTCTGGGTGAAGAAAAACCTGTCTCTCTGCAGGGCCTCCTTGCCTTCAAGGGAGTCAACAGCTTCTCCCACTTCTGTAACATCTGCAAACTTGCTTCATATCCCTTCCAGTTCTGTGTCCGAGTCACTTATGAAGATGTTGAAGAGCACAGGGCTGAGGATGAAGCCCTGTGGAGCCCCACCAGTGACAGGTCCCCATACTGATGTCATTGTAACCCTTTGTGCCTGACACGAGCCAGCTGCTCACCCATCACATCATGTGTTTATCCAGCTGTGGGATGGACATTTTCTCCAGAAGAATTCTGTGAGAGACGGTATCAAAAACTTTACTGAAATTGAAAAAGATAGCATTAACTGGCTTCTTTTGGTCAAAAAAGTGGGTTATCCCATCATAAAAAGAAATCATGTTGGACAAGCAGGACTTTCCTCTCACGAACGTATGCCAGCTGTGATGATGGTTCCAGTGTCGTCCAGGTGTTTTCCAACACTTCCTAAAATAATTTTCTCTGTAATTTTACCAGGCACCAAAGTGATATTGACAGACCAACCGATAATTTACAGTGCCTTTTCGCCCTTCTTGAAAACTGGGAAAAATCTAGATAGTTTCCCAACCATCTGGGATCTCTCTAGACTGTTCAAATATCATTGAGAGAAGTTTTGTGATGATATCAGACAACCGATGTTTCTTGAATGAACCTCATTATTTGAGGTTCCATATATTTGAAGCCCCATATAATTGTAGGGATCCAGCTGGAACAGCTGATCCCACACAACTTCAAGGTTAACTGGGAGCTCATCATTCTTATAGTCATGGTCTTCCAGCTCAGGACATTGAGATCCCCCTGGTCTATCATCCATATTGAAGACAGAAGTAAATACTGCATTAAACACCTCTGCCTTGTCCATGTCCCTGTTTGTGAGATGACCATCCTCATCCTGTAAGAGACTGATGTTATTTCTACACTGCCTTTTGCCATTAATGGTAAAAACTTTTTTTAAAAAACTCCTTTTATTGTCCTCCACAGTTCTGGCCAGCTGCACCTCCAATTGAGATTTGGCCATATGAATTTTCTTGCTACGATGGTGAGCAGCATCCCTCTCTGTATTCCTCCCATGCCACCTGGCCTTACCTCCACTCAGCATAAACAGTACTTTTTTGCCTTGGCGTCAGAAGAAGATCCCAGTTAGCCTTCTGTCTCATCTGTTTGACTTCCAACATTTTGGAATTGCCTGCTTTCATGGCCCTTGGAATGGTGTGATAGTTCAACACGGCCTATTAAATCTGTGCTTGGTGTGAAGCTAATACAGCACTGCACAGCAGAATCTTGAATTACTATTTCTTCCACATAACTGAAGTTGCTGCCACAACTTGCCTGCTTAGATGAGCATTTCTGAAAAGCTGATCAATTATCTGAACTGCACAGCTCAAATGCTGTTTGAGACTCTCCCTAGTGAAGACAACAGCTTTTGTTTCCTGGGGCCTATACTGGCTCTGATTTGTTCTGAAGTACCTGAGGAATATCTCAAAAGATCACCCTGATTAAACTGACAGGAAACAGAAAAAACCCCACAACAATCTACTCCCCCATCAATCTTTCTATAATCATTTAACACTCCGGCCTACATTTCATCCTAACTCACCAAGCTTCTAAAAGTGATAGAAAATAAATTTTTTGTCAAGAGCCCAAAGTTCAGAAACATCTTTATCTTCCAAGTTTTATAAGACCCCCTCCAGAGAAAAAGTGTGTGGCTTACTCTGTACACCTGAGGGCTCTGTTCAAAACTAAGTGACACTGTGCCACTGATCACAACCCTTCAATCTCGATTGTTCAGCCAGACCACCTCACTGTCAATTTCCTAACCCACTTCATCAGCTTGACTACAAGCACATTAGAGGAGACAATGTCAGAATTCCTGTCAAAGTGAGGAACAAACAACTGTTCTTCCCTCATCCATCACACCTAACATCCCATTGTAAAAGACTATCATGTCAGTCAGGTTATGATTCTTCCTTCATAAAGCTATGCTGATTGACTTTGCTACAGAAAGTGAAACTCAACACAGTGGTTACAACCTTCTTTAAAATGAGTTAAGTCCAGGAGTAAAAAGAGTCCCTCTAACAGAAACTGATGGCACATGGCATAAGGCTTACTTCAGTTCTGGAGGCTTGCATTGTGTTGCCTCCAGCATCAGCTCTGGTGGTTTCATCTGTCTTATCTGCTCTTTCTCTTTTTCAGACTAGGTATTGTCCTTGCCAGGCAGTGTGTATTTAGAGTAGGATCCTTTCAGACCCACGGCAACATTGACTTGCTGTCCTGGGGGAAAAAGCTCAAAGGTACAGCCCTAACAAATACTAGACATCTGCTGGGTTGCCAATTCATTCCCACATAGTCCTAAAATGTGCCAGACACCATTACAGATAAAAGCTGTTGTCAGATATTCAAAACAATCTCCTAATGCTTCTGCCTAAGTTGCACCACTCAACCCTGTGATCTTTAATTCTACTGTTTTCCTTCTCATCCTGACATGCATCTCAGTATACATACACAAATGGCTCTGATGAGGGAGGCATGCCTATGACAATAACTTTAGCATATCTGTTCCTTCAGAACCTACCAATGGAAGACAATTACCAGGATCTACATCCCTGCAGAATGCTGTCATTCTCTAGAGACTGAGGCTCCAATACACTACGCAACACGGTTTTACAACATGAGACACTTTGCACATGAAGATCTTATAATCTCTTCAAACAGATACATCTGGAAGGACAGGAGTCTCATTTCTATCCTCCATGTTACATATTAGGAGCTAAATTCACAGTTAAGGAAGTTCTCATCAGAAAGAAGAGCCACATTCCAGATCTGCAATTGCTATGACTTATCTGTATAAAAAGAACATACTTCCTAGGGAAGTGAAAAATGCAGAACTTCAGGACTGTATCCCAAATGTAAGACTATACACACCAAAGAGTAAAAGTAATAATGTTTCCCATATGTACCTCAAACTCCAGGTAGTGGTCCTTCAGTTTGTAGTCATCTACTTCCTTGCCTTTGAGCTTCTTGTCAGGAGGATAGGAGCGATGTTCAGCAAGCTCAGTGGAGATCTGCTTCAGCTTAGCTTCATGGGACTTCAGCTGTTCATCCTTCAGAAATACATTAGGCATTTAAGTGACAGAATCTAAAATACCCAATAAGCAAAGAAAAACAAAGAGGTTCCTGTACAATAATACCTCATCGTTTCCTTTTCTTGGATTCACAAAGTCTGTCATCCCAGAGTGCTGTCACCAACAGCTCTCTCAAAGGCAAAGTGGCCAAGCTTGCAAAAAACTCAGCAGCTAGCAGATGCCACTGGGAAGGAGAGCAAACCTGTCATCCATTGCCTTGCTGTGAGCAATGGAAGCAGCTTGCTGCCGAGCAATACTGACAACATGACACTTTTGCTTTAATACATTTCTTGGTAAATTAATTGTTGTGTATGCAGACAAACCAAGGGCAGAAGGAGAGAGGCAATGAGCCTCTCAGTTCCTTCCAGGATAGAAAAGACATGGAGTCAGGGCCCCTGCTTCTACTTCTGCACTGCCAAAAGCTCTCCAGCATGTGGTTTCTATTTGTTTAGAACAATATAAGGCATTCAGAAGAGGAAGGGCTGTCCAGTTACCAAAAAGGATTTCATTTTGCTATGCTGCTACCAATTTTTAGCCCACTGTGCAGTTGGAGAAAGTGAGGAGCTGCTACTCCCACGTTTTAGGCAGTTTCCTTTATCATAATCCCAGGCCCACTCACTTCCTCCAGTCCATCTGTCAGCTAACCTTCCCTTATCTCAGAAGGTTTCCATCTCCTGCAGGATGGCCTTCTGTCCATTTCTAGGCTTGGATCTGAAATTTGAATTAGGTAAGTCCAAAACAGACACATGACCATGCAGATATTGGTGAATTAGCCAAGAGGTAGTATCCAGGTCAGCTCCTGTGTAGGCACCTCTCCTCAGAGGGGGGACCAGCTGCCAGTGTTGTCCCTCAGTGGTGTGGTTCTGAGCGCAGCCCACAGCTCAGATGAAGCCGCAAACCTAGCTCATACATGCCTGTACTGCACTGAGTCACACTGGGGACTGAGCCTCTTGGATCGCTGAGCTGGAGCTGCAGAAAACAGCAGAAAGGGGAGAAACTTCTACAGATGATGATAGCCAAGCCTCAGATAATCTTGTGTTTCAATTATTGTGCAGGAGAACTGAAGAAAGAAATGGGATAATTTGCCTCCATCTAAATATGGTAGGGCTGAAATCACTTGCTAATGGTTGCAAAAATTCTTGTTTCTGTTAGTTATTACCCTAAATGTATATGCTTTTTCATTAGTGTCCAAACACTCTTTACACTGTGCTGATTCCTACAGACATCCTGTGGTAGTGAGATCTACAGATAGACGATGGGAGGTCTTTGCGCAGCTATTAATACAGCAGTTGTCATTTCCAGGGCACCAGCTTTGGAGCTCTCGTGCGTGCTGCGCATTCTCAGGAAAAAAAAAAATACCCTAGTAAATCTTTTCTAGACTGGTTGTTCCTTTATATATAGCTTTGTCACATCCCTCTTTGGTTGGACTAACCATCTTCAACACAACCTTTATCATGTCCAGCCTCTCTTCCCTACCCATGTTGGGTCCTCACTGCACCCCAACTTCTGGCTGACCAGGAACAGACCCTTTGAAGAAGCAGTGTCCATCATGATTCATCCCACAAAACCCTAAGCATCAACTCAAGGATTTGACAATTTGTATTTTTTTTTGTCTGCCAAATGAGAAACAGCCTGCTGGCAGCTTTTCCACACTGATAGATGAAAGCAGACATGTTTCTGCTTGCCTTTGAATTTATATACTTCGAACACTTAACATTCTTCTGCTTGTCTAAAACAGCTTATCTTTTTCCATTTTTTGTGTCTCTCCTTCTTCAAGATACAAACCACAGGGCTGTGATCTACCTTTTCTCTTTCCAGATTAAATGGAACAATGAGACTAGGAAACAATGTGCTAAATGGAACAATCACACAGAACAGTAGTGAGTAAAAAAGCTTCCTTTGGTGGCTGGGAATAAATTATAGAAGCTCTATACTGTATTTTTTAAAAGGTATGCATGAGTAAAAAGAAAAACCAGGATGAGACAAGTTAGTATTATTTTTTACATAACATGCTTTAAAATTTAACCCAGAACAGAAGATGGTAAATCAGTCGCCACATTGTAAGAAGAAAGGCCACTGTCATGGAGAGAGAAAAAGCAGGGACAATCTAAAAAAACCCACACCCTTAAAGAAACACAGATTTTGAGACAGTGGTTTCTAAGGATAGTTGCTACGCTTTGAAGATGGTAAAAAATAGCCCAACAAATGCATTTAAGAAGCTATCCAGCATGGGCACATCACTTTAAAAACTACGGGAAGATGTCATGAAGTATAACCTCTGTCACTCTGTCTATCTGATCAACACAATCAGTATCGTGTTCCTGCCAATGTAAGAGGAATTCCAGACAGGAATTGCATCTTCCAAAGTACGAAAAGCTATGGGCACAATCATCTGACACAGCCAGTCTGAGATAAGCAGAAATACATGTGTTCATGCAAGTAGCAGTAGAGCTGTGAAACTCCCTGCCATGGGATGCTAAAAGCTTGTGTGATTACAAGAGAGACTGAAAACATTCATGTAAGACACAGTCTATAAATATATATTATACAGGAAATCCCTGAGCAGATAAATGGAGAAAATCTGGAAAATCTAATGGGAGAAATATAATTGATACTTATCTGATGCATCAGCTTTCACCTTTCATCAATTCAATAAGACAAAGACCTGGAGTATGTCTACTTCTTCTGAAATGACTGGCTTTCATAAACATTCAAATTCAAAACCCCATCAATCAGTATTTGAAATGTCCTCTGCAGGGCCACAAGCACAAGAAGAAAATTCTTTATCTGGTACTATTTTCTTCAAAAACATAAACCAATTCTATTTGAGTCTGTTCCTTTTCTCCCCCTACTTCAAATCTTGCATGAGGAAATGAGCAGAGACTTACCTATGCAAGCATTCTTCTCCCAGCACTGATAGTGGCAACAGTTATAAAACAGTGACAAAGACCACCACCCAGTCTCCAGCCAGAGAGAAATCATTATCACCTACCCTCTACATAAAAATGTCTCACCTGAGATAGCTTTGTTGTGGTGGCTGGCAGGAGTGGGCGACTGAACTTCTTCTGAGAGCCAATGGCTGCTGGAAATGGTGGTGCAGAGAAGACAGCAGCCACACAGTTAATCTTGTTGATCCAGGTCTGCATTTCTTCTTGGCTCCTGGGGAAGCAACACATATTAAGCAATTGACTCAGCCTTTTATACCTCTTTTCATCCTTTCTATAGCATTTTACAAGTCAGAATAACCAGAACTGGACAAGTCTTAAGAGTTTGCTGTCTTCCTGCCTATGTTTGTAAGCGGTCAGTGCTAAGTAACTCAGTCACAGACTGGCTTGTGAGGTCCATACCTCACCCTTGCACATATCTTTTCCTAATCCAATCCAAGTAACACAGGTGACAGGGCCAACTAATGCCCTGATTCAGACATATGTTCTAAGGTCTTGGTTGTGCCAGACACCACAGATCTCTAGGAGGTTTCATCTCAGAATGGATCTACTGGATCTCAGTAGAAAATGGCTCAGAAGCAAAAGGCAGGTCATCTGTTCTGTCTGGATATCATAGCATGAAAAACTTAATCAAATCATTCTTGTATTAAGTAGTAACTTTGGTACTAACCACAGCATATCTTCTAGAAAGACATCTGGCTAGGACCTGATGACATCAGGAGACAGACAATCCAAGACTGTCTTTGGTCATTTGCTTCAATGATTAATCACCCTGACTGTTACAAGTTTGTGCCTTTTTTCTAAATTGAATTTCCTGGAGCTTCAGCTTCTAGCTGCTGCGTCTTGTTATACCTCTCTCAGCTAGATTAAAAAGCCTCTTAAAACCGGATGTTTCTTTCTTATGCACTACTTGTACACCCTAATCACATCACTACTTAATCTTATTTCTGATCAAATAAACAGATTGAACCTCTTAAGCCTCTGTTTTAACCTGTCCAGGAAGGAATTTACCCCTCCTTCAGCAGTGCTTTCTTTCCTCAATGAGTGGCATGAGGAGAGCACTTACTGGGCTTGGAAAAGCAGGACTCTCCAATCTGCTGTCTTAAGCTTGAGGACATTGGGTTTCTTCTCATAGTCTGTTGCCTTGGATGCCAGTGCATGGTGCACACTAACTGCATTCTTCAGATCTTCCTCCGACAAAGCCTTTTCTGGCTTATATTCATCCTGAAGGAGATAGCAGAGGGAAGACAGCATTTTATTTCTGTGTGTACTATTCCTTTTTCCTTGGCATAGGGAAAAACCTTGTTCCAGAGTTCAGAAATAGTAAAAAAGTATATGAACTAAGTGCAACTTGACTTGCACACTTGTGGATTCCACTACCTTTAACACGTTTCCTTTCCCTTTCTTTCTCTGTTTGGATGTCTTTCCAATGGAGACAAGTAGTTCCACTATCTGCTTGACAGGAAGAGATGTAAGCAAAAAGTATTTGACTATGACAACAGCTGTGGATTATTTGTCTTAATTTCAAGAATCCTTCATAATCAGCTGCCCACCTCCACTGCTCAGCTACTTGCATACTCAGCCTATTTTTTGTCAACAAAATACCTTTGTAGGTGGCCCCAGGCAAGCCCTCACACACTGCAAAAGCCTCATTACCAATGTCCACAAAGCAAATTACAGCAAACTCCCTTAAATCTCTCTGATGAGGGTCTACGAACGGCAAGAACAGCTCTATCTGGGTTTCTGACCAATAACAGTACCACATCAGATGAAAAAACCAGGGACTCTTGTTTTGCAAGCATCAGCCTGGAAGCAGGATCTCCTGAGTGACAGAAGCTGGACAAAGGCATAATGTAGCCACAAGTTCCATCCAAAGTCCACATGACTATAAATGGCTTCGGAAAGCCAGGAGCTTTCTGAAAGAAAAGTGATTTGCCATTAAGGTTGCATCACTGTTACTGAAGGGCAGGCCAAAGTAGTCTGTAACTGACTCCATTCCTTCCCCCTTACTGCATTAGAGAAATCAGTCTCACCTGGAATATCCACCAATTGTGAGAGCTGCAAAGCAGTAAAATAACTCCCTGCAGGCATGGTAACTAGGAGGAAACAGTGCAGGACACAGAGTGTGTGTGGGGATAGCACTAGCTTCAACATCCAGGGAGGCACCCACCTGAGAAAAGAGCTGGTTAATGTGCATGAATTCATTAACAGAACTTCTCTGGCAGAACGCCAAATAGGATTGCAGCCAGAGACATCTACACCACTGGCAAAGGTACCTGTGCTTTCTGCCAGGCTGGGCTGGGGCTCTCTGGGTTGAGTTTCAGTGGATGGGGAGCCACCAGCTGCAGTGACCACCTCTCGGAAGGTGGGAGAAAACATCTTCCTCCTCTGCCATATCTCGTCCTTTCTGATGGAGGTTCTGCTAGTGCAGGCCCAAAATCTGCTATACTGCTGCTTAACCTGAGAAGAGGCAGCTACCCAGCAGTCCTGCCACACCATCACATCCATCTGGAGCTAGGTAAGGGCACAGCCAACCATGGGTCTGGCAGGCCCTGCAGAAAGGCACAGATTACTGCACAAGGGACCAAAGGGCAGCCTCCAACCTAGACTGTGACATAAGGGGTTTTCAAGGGCAGGCAGTGAGCAAAGCCAAATGTCCTTCCTCTCTCATAATTCAAGACTCAATAAGATTTAGAGGCATCCATCTATCTTGAAGGATTTTGTCTATGTCCACTAAGGGCATTCTTTAAACTTTCTTCCAGGAAGTCTGGAACACTCTGTCTTGAAGATGGAGGAGGCAAGGCCTCCTTTAAGGGTCAAAGCGCCTTCCTTTAAGGGTCCACAAGCTGATTTATTGGTTGTAGTTTTGGGGAAAATGACTGGCTCCATAGCCTAGGAAGACTGGGAAAACCTCAGAGCCAGGAAATTAACTTAGACAGGCTTCAGACACAGGATACTCTATCTTGCCTAGAGACAGTGTCAGCTATCACTTAGCTTGTTGTCTCCTAGCTTCCTCTGTGAGTTGCATCCGATGTCCACAACCTGTTCTGGTGACTAAACCTGTTTCAGAAGAAGTCCACATTTGGGCAGTCCCAGAAAAAGCCCTAGCTGATAACCTCTCCTTTCTAACAGAAAGCATTCATGGCAATCCTTGCTAATCCCACCAGAACAGTTGGCAGCAATCTACCTTGACAGCTGGGGCTCTGCTAGCTTCTCCAAAGGCATTGATCAGCATACCGGAAATGTCTCCACATAGTTTGCCAGCCTTGGAGAAAGCTGTAAGGACAAGAATGTGCTGCCAAAATTCCTTATCCAAGGCCTTTAACTCTTTTTGACTGGTAGGGAATGCTAGTGAATCCATTTTCGCCTAAGCCATCAAGGACAGCATGTGCTATGCTGTGCTGGTGTCAGTGTGCAGGCTGAGCTGAAATGGAAGGCAGTTCTCTAAAGTTAGACCTAGACAGTGGCAAGAAATATGTATGGAGCCAGAAAGGAACTGTGATCTGTCTATCAGCTGAGGGCTGATGTGCGTGCTGCATACAATGCAATGGCATATCAAATACATCTTTCTCAAACTTCTGGAGAATTACTTTCCCACATCCTGATGACCCAGAGCCAGCATAGTTCTAAATACATTTTTGGTAAGCCAGAGAATGACATATGTCTTTTCTTATCAGTCACTGTACCATGGATGGATATCTCCATGCAGCTGCATGTGATGGCTGCAAAAATTCTCTGTCAGAAAGTCTCACCACCAAACACTCTACATCAGTCAGGCCTTTCTCTATTTTTTTTTTTTCATTTTTAGCAGAGGAAATTTGAGAAAATTTATATTAAAATACCCAAAGCATGCAAGATTATAAAGCACCACATCAAAGAGCAAAGATGTTGCAAACCTCACAGAAGAGTCCAAACAAAAACATGAAGGTTTGTGTCCTGCACTGTTTGCCCAGAAGCAATTTCTGGCAAGGAAGCGAGGTCAGCCTTATGTTCTCTGCTTATAAGCTTCTCTTGTGTATGCACATCACATCCCATGTCAGTCTAGTGAACAGACATTCTGTCAAGCTCCTACTTTGCAATTTCCTCTTGCTATGAAGAGAGGGCAGGAAATTAACCTTGGCCTGAGGATGCCCAGAGACACAGCCAACATCCCAAACATGTCAAACTTCTTATTTTATATAATACTGTGCAGGCATGTTTAGTTGGCTAATTGTGAACATTTCCACTGAGCTCCTCCGGTGCTCTCTGTGCTCACTAATTCAGAAACCATCTCTCCTAAATCACTTATTTAAGAACAAAACAATATGCACCACAGGGAATTCCAATGGGAAAAAAAACCAGGTGGGCAGGAAGACTAGGCTGCCCAGAAGAAGCCCTCAGAAAATTTCAGGTGGCCACCATTTACGAAACACTCCCATACATGGACTTTGACAGCAAAAAACCAGAAGAACAGGAATGCAAACAGAGTGACAGAAGAATTGGAATCACACTGCCCACTGGGGGAATCACAGCTGCTATGAAAAATTAATATTTATTTTACAATACTATCTCGAGGGAACAGTTGAGTTGCAGATGAACACAGAAAGCAACACTGCAGAGGTTTGTGCATGTGTTTGTGTGTAGACAGACCTATACAGTGAGATTTCTCTTTATTCTGATGAATAGCACTCAGTGCAACAAAATCACCATCACAGATGTCATCTCCACAGACATATAGAGAATGAGAGAGAGAGGATATGCATGTGAATGTTGCCCTACTGCACTCTATAATCAGGAGAGAAGGTAAACTGAGGCAAGGTAATCCTTTGATTAGAACTATTGCAAGAACTACTGCAAGAATTATGCACTTGCAAAGAAATCAAGTTGTTCTAAAATGCTTCATTACTTTCTAAAATTACGATAATTTCAGTGCCTAGTATACTACAGAAGGAGCTCAGAAGCAGCTCAGCAACCTTTACTATAACTATTTAGCCTAGCTGTGTATTTTAAACTCTGGAACCTTTATCTTCTACAATACTGAATCCCCAATAGAGTAAAATGTATTTGAGTGCTAAAAGAAAGCCCTGGTGGACCTTCTGAAGCTGAAATCATAGGCTTTTTCACAGCTGCAGCATGTGGCTGAGCAGGGGCCAGAGGCACCCTGGGAAGGCTCACAGCCCTGTCACTCTTGGAATGAGTTACTTCTCATCACACCTTTCCCTCAATCTCTCACGAAAGCAAAAGTCTTGCCTGTCAGTGAGCTACAGTAAGATGGCTTCAGTGCAATGGGTGGCTCCCATGAAAATGGGAAAAAGCAGCTTTGCAGAGTACTGCCCTGTAATCACTGAATTCAAGTGCGCTGACAAGTGCAAAATACACAAATAAGAACAAGAATTCCAACAATGCATTTCATTCTGCAAAGATGCAGTCATATGTGAAATTACTCCCTGATCCTGAAAGCATGGAGGGTAACGAAGAGGAGGGCAGCATTCCATTGAAAAATTGCATGCTACATCAGCATCTCTCCATTCTGTTAAACAGAAAGCATTTAAAATAATATGTCAGCAATACTCATAAAAATATTTAATTAAGGTGCAAAAATAGACAGTATTCTCAATTCTTTCCTTTCAATATCAAACAAGAAATTAATTAATTTATTGCACAAATTAATTGTAGTACAAAAAAGGAGCCTTCTTATTTTTCAGAGAACCATGCAATCTTTTTCAGGAGAATATTAAAGATTACTTATCTCAGAAACTGAAGCAGATTAATCCACTTCGGTCAGCAAAGATCAAGTTCAAGCCTGCTATGAAGGCATTTTAGTAAAACTTCAACTTGCTCCCAACAAAAGGCTTTGGTATTCAGCAGACTTGGTTCTAGTCCCTTGCACTGGCTCTGAGCACATCACATCCAAGTTTCAGCCCAAATCTTCTATCCTGACTGTTTCCTCTGTTTCAGAATTTCAGTACCCCCAAAAAAGATACAGTGTCCCAAGCATTCACCTTGTAAACCTCATGCTAATAACCTGATCCAATCACTCTTTCTTCTCAAGAGGTTATGCAGGTTGGCTCCAATGAAACCAACAACTTCAGAAAGATACAGCAAGTGGGAAGGAAATGCAGTATGTATTTGCACTCCTGATTGCCACAAAAGTATCAGTTTTAGAGTGAAAATGTAAAACAGCTTTCAAAGAAGCATACCACTGCAATATAGGGCAGTCTGGACAAGGAGTTATCTATTCCATGAATATTTCATCTATATTAGAGGGCAAAAAGCCTTAACAACCTACTTAGCTGCTGCCATTTATTTGATTTTGACAAAATCAAGTAAGTTCTCACTCACATGTTGCATTTTATGTTCTAACAGTATAGTCAAAACTGTACTATAATTTATTTAAGCTTGCAACAAAAGGTTTGAAGGGTTTCATCTGACATTTTTTTTAGATATCTTGCCGTCAGGAAGCACATTTTGTTAGAAACCAGTCTCTTCTTGCTTTGTGGAATAAAGTATCCTTTTATCCTTCAATTTTGCAAAGGAACGGAAGCTGCAGATTCCTACTAAGGCCAAGCTGTTGTTCAATTGTTCTGCAGCTGTTCTTGCAGGCACTGCAGAAAAGTGTACTATGAAAAGGTGGGAAAGGAGGACAGCTTTACAGAAGGAGAAGTCATACGTACGAAATGCAAAGCTAAAAGCAGCCGAGAGGAATGCAGGCACGACACAGAGAGATGATGCTGACTTTGCTGGTGAAGCTGGCTATATTTTTCAGCCATGTGAGACACCAGTGGCATACACTGGAACTTACAGGGTGCACATGTGGATGCAGGCATTGGAACAGAATTTGAAATTGTGCAGAGGGAGAGGGTGTCAGTAAAAGATTCATGCCTGAATGTGTGTGTTAATAGGGTGGGGGTAGGGAGATCAGCTGTGCTGTGCATCAGAGGGAAGGAAGCCTGGAGGTGCGCTGAGAGAGTGGAGAGGATGCATGCTGCTTTATTCCTCTTTAATTAGTTTTCAAAATACAGCGATTTCCCCTACCTTCTGCAAGTACAGGACAGTTCCCTTCAGCACTGCATAAAAGGTTTTCCAGCCTCGTTTTCCCCGGGGAGCTGTAAAGAAAACAAATGAAAACCCATTTAACTCCGATATATTTTTACACTCTGTCTAGGCTACAGGAGAGCTACATTACTCCTGTGTTAAACCTCCTTCATACTATCTTTTTCAAAGCACCATGCAACTTAGCACAGTACCTGCTGTGAGACAGTAATACAACAACCCTGATGACAGCCCTGGACTGGATCAGAATGTAACAGCAGCAATGCAGAAAGCAGGCCACAGAGATCCAGTCTTTGTGCTCTTGAAGACAGGCAGACACTGCCCCTACACAACTACATCTGAGCTCTGCACCACGGCAATTTTTGGAAAGAAACAGTCTTTCTGCATGCCACAGTAGGCTGGCAGGCACTACTCAGAAACAGTGGGATACCACTCAGAAAGCAGTGTCTCACATAGCATCCTTCCCATTTACTGCTGCTGCACCCCCAAACTGACACTGAGAAAGCAGAAGGGTGCCAACCAAAATCATATGTAAAATACCCAACCACACAAGAAAGCCAAAGTCAGTTAGAGGTTGAAGAACATATCTAGCAGACATATAGACAACATATCTAGCCCACAAATTCCTAGAGACAAGGAGTGGGTGGGGGAGGGAAGGGGGAAGTAAATTAAGCATGAAGGCTGAAGGATCCAGTCTGAAATTCAGGTGTGACAGAGGAAGAGAATTAGGCACACGCTGTACAGTCACAGCAACAGAGACCAGAAGGCTGCATCTAAGCTCACTCCCCACCAAGTGCACACCACTGACCATTATCCATATAGTGTATCACTGATGCTATACTGAAATTAATACGCATACAACTGAAGCATCAGAAAGGCATCCCATTCTGAAGTCAGAAAGCGAAGATGAAGAGGTTACAAGTCACTCATCCCAGAGGTTAATCATTCTCATCTTGCATGACAAGCCTTACCTCTTATTGGCATTTGCTCAGTTCAGTTTCCAGTCACTGGCCCCTGTTACATCCTTCTCTTTCAAGTATCTAAGTGCTTTAGCCCTCAGAACTTGGTTCCCAAGAAAATACAGATGTGCACTCTAGCACATCACTTCATTAGAAATCCCACACGAGCTAATCTCTGCCCTGCACAAACTCCATTAGGAAATGAAATACAAAAAGGTTCTAACAAACAAACAAATAAAAAGAAAAAAGTTTTGCTTTATTTACACCTGAAAAGCTAGAATGCAACTTTTTAAAGAAAGACTGACCTTCAAATTGTACAGGAATTTCTGAAAACATGACCTTAATTATATCAATCATAAAGGAGTTACCTCCAGAATGCCAGTGTCCAGTGTGCTCAATAATGAGCAATTCTGGTATTTATAATAAAATAAATAATTTAATAAAGGCAATTAAATACAATTACTTATTAAGGTTGAATAAGAAGATGTTTAGTAAGGACGAGTCTATTTAGTGTATCCAGTCATCACAGAGAATTACGTCAGCTTGATTTTGACACCTCTGTCTGGATCCAGCTGCCCAGCTGTCAGCTTCCATCTTGAAAATACTGACCTCCAACTGTACCTTCTAAAACAGACTAGCAAAACATGTGAATATCAGAGACCTTAGCCCAGCTAGGAGAGACTGGCTGTTACCGGAATCCCATTATGAAGCCAGACTTTGTCTTTGGGATTTAGCCCAGCAATGTGAACCATAAATAGGCAATCATCAACACTGACTGAGGAAAAAGCAGATGTTCTCACTAAACTCAGCTTTTCCCAAGATCTGTAGCAACAAATGAAGAATAGCCAAACAACAAAACACACACAGGTGCATCAGAGGCCCTTGATAATTAGTGCATCACAAACAGAAGTAGGACAAGAAGGGAAGAAGATAATTAAAGTAAGTAAGAGACGCAGCAGGATTATTAGAAGAAAGGGGCAGGAAGGAAATGCATAGTAAAAAGCAGGCTGGTTCCAAAAGCTGCTGCCCTTCATTGGATATGTGACCCAAGGCTGCGAAAGTAGGAAAGGGAACAGCATCTTCCAAAGAACAGCCTTTCTTTAAAGACAGAGCCACAGGAGAGGGCAGATTTGGAACAATTTGGCATCACATAAGGAAAGGAGAATTATCAAATTACTGCAGAGCAGCTACTGTATTTCACTTGAAATTGTTTTCTATTCTGTAAATCATTGTATTAATTTTCTTTTAGCACAAAAAACCACATTACTTTGCTGCATTACATTACTTCTTATACTCATGTATTAGAACTGCTGCAAATAGGACTGAACATTGTGAATTCTGACCTAACAGTAAAAGTTAGAGATAATCCAATTGTTGTGTTGCCCGATATTGCTGCTATTTCCCCTAATGAAGAGCTCTATTCACCTTGAGAAGTACATGGGCTCATTGGTAAGTGGCATTGTGAAGACGGAACAAGAAAATAACACATTAGGATTGAAAAATTACTCACTTTTCTTTCCATCCATATCTGCATGGATTTTCCGAGCCAGAAACCCAGTTTTATACACGGCAGCATTGGGATCATGAGGGATGTCCAGGAATGGGTTATTTGAATTGCCAATTCGACTGACAGCCTTTGTCTGGTTCCCATTATCCTTTTCATCTGTACCATCCAAGTGAGATTTTTTTTTCTCTTCTTCATCCCTTAAAAAGTAGAGAAAATCATGCATGAAGGATGGACTGACCAGCAGTTTCATTTCAGCAATTTTTGAACACTCCTTGTCAAAGCATGCCTCTCTCTTTATAGGGGGCCATATTTCCATAGGGAAACCTAGAAATATATCAAAATATAGACATATCATAGCAAAACTTCACCTACTTCACCAGCACAGGACACCAATTTTCAATAAAGCCCAAGTTTCCATTATTATCTCATAAGACATCAAGAGTGTTCTGTGTCCTCCAGCTTTGCCAGTTTTTTAATTCCATATATTTGAGTGCTAAAAAGGGAAATATTTGTCTGCTGGTTTCAGCTGAAAAATCCCCAATTTCTTCATGAGTTCACATGTACATGAAAAGAATTAGAATACTATTATAGATCACTGTGATTTACCCCTTAACTTAGCATATGAAACACAGAATCTACCTATTTTTCTTTATTTTCCTCTACAAACCAGCATAAAATTAGTAATTTAAAAATAAAAACTACACAAAGTGAATTACATTATCTTTACTTTGGAAACAAAGTACTGCTCAAAATGTTACTTATTAGAGTAATGTACTCCACATAGTTCTTGGGGACAACAAAGCAAGTCATAAATATTGCCTGACTAATAAATACCTTTTCACTTGTCAAAGGCAAAGGCTAAAAAGGACTATGCAACCTAGAAAATAAAGGGTTATCCATCACAGGAGCAGGATAACAGTTTTTAGAGAACAGGCCAGATTACAGAGCAGCCTTCATCCTTTGAAGTCCGCATACATTCATTTCTGGTGACTAGGAAAGGTATGTCAGGGAGTATGAAGGCTGTCATGGTAGCAACACCCCCTCACACCAGCATCTGATTTTTTAAAAAATTATCACCTGATGGATAATAGTGCCAACCCATTGGGGGCGCACCTCAAGTTGCTGCATCTCACTGGACCCAGATGACCAGCAGAGAGAGCAAGCTCAGGCAGATCTTCCAAACACATGTATACATTCAAAGGCATGCATTTTATGAGGATTAGCAAGGCATATATCAATCCAGAAGCTCCTTCAGGGATACACTGTTGTCCTCCAAGAACCGCAGGCTACAGCAACAAACCTATCTTATCCTCAGGTATGCTGCAAAGGAAGCTCATTATCACTCTCTACAACTACCCAACAGGAGGCTGTGGCCAGGTGAGGGCTGGCCTTTTTGCCCAGGCAACCAGTGACAGAATGAGAGGACATAGCCTCAAGCTGTGCCAGGGGAGGTTCAGGTGGACTCAGGAGAAATTTCATCTCTGAAGGGTGGTTAAGCATTAGAACAAACTTCTCAAGGAGATGGTGGAGTCACCACCCTGCAGCTGTTCAAGAAACAAATGGATTTGGTACTTGTTGCTATGGTCTAGTTGAAAAGGTGATGTTGTAACGTGTCAGAAGGGAAAGGTTCCTTGATGATCCTGGACATCATTTCCAAACTAGATGATTCCAAACAAAACGATTCTATGATTCTACAAAATAGTCTTTGGGGGAATAACGTAATCTAAGGAGGTAAAATGATAAGAGACTGGTTTGACAACAAGGAAACAAATCCAGAAACATGCTGGCTGTATCAGTGCACTCTGCAGTAGCAGGGGATGTTCCCAAGCATTTGACTTTGATAACTTCACATAAATTATAGAACTATAGCTAAGGAGGTGAACCATATCTTCATGACATTATCTTGCAAGGTCCCCTAATTAAGAGGAACGAAACTTTTTACTTTTTTTTTTACTTGAAGACCTGATTCTTGTAAGGAAGAACAGTCCTTGCATCATTGGCCTACTGCTGTGTGCCTTCCCACTTCAGCACAGGAAGTTCTACAAAAATTTTTTATTACACAAAGCAATAAGGACTTCTTCAAGTACACTTTATTTGAACCTCTCTCTCAATTGAAAAAGTGCAGGCATTTCTGACAATTTTGTCTGTCCTCACCCTTCATGGGTCATATACACTTACTAGTTGCTGGTAAGTCTGAACCACTGTGTGTTACATGCTTCTTAGATATATGTCCATTCCAGAAGCAAACTCTCTCAACATGAGTCTGAGGCACCTAATCCAGACTAAAATCTCCCAAAGGACATAAGCACACAGGCTGATTTGTCACAGAGAAGTGTCTTGTGAATTCTGGGATTTCAGCCAAGGACACAGCAGATTTCTCCTTGTCAGCAGAGACCAACTGCAATAAAAGGCTTAATACTTTTTTGGAATAAGCTATCTCATTTGGAGCTATGGAAGTGAATTACTGTATACTGATCAATTGTCCTGTGGGAACATACTAGTGCCCTTAACCAAGCAGCCACAGTGGTGTGATGAGCAATCCTGTGGGGGAATCCTGGACACCACTAAGAACTGGGGCCAGTGCTCTTAAACTCAGCACTTCTGGAGTAGCTATTAAAACATTTCTCAAAAGACATGGTGGAAAGGCCAAAATAGCATCTGCTGTCATGACTACTGACAGCATTGAACAAACTAACTGGTCTTTTGTTCATCATGAAAATGGGACATCTTTGAGACTCAGAGGTTTCAGGCATTTCTGAGAGCTGAGTGCTCTGACAATATGCACGAGGGCAAGATGCACGAGTCTGTCTGCAATAGGCAATGAAGGGAGACAGAGACAAGAAGGACTCATTACAAACAAGAAGTGGAAGAAAACCAGGGGATCTGGGACTCACTGGTCAAACACAAGAAAAAAGCAACATGATTTGGAGGAATGTCAAAATAGCAAAAAAAGTTCAGGTATTAGCTTTTTCCACAGGTACCTTCCACAGCTAGCTGAAAAGACAGGTGCCAAATACTGTTTATCAGGGATTTAACAATTTGAGCTTAATTCTAATAAGCCTTTAGGGTACTTCTTAAAGAAAGAACTGCAGAAAATTCTGGGGGGCTCTGGACATACAAACCTGAAAACTGATCTTTGTCTGAAACCTTAAATTGTGGGGAAGGTGACTACCTGCCCATCCTCAGACAGATCACCCATGTGCTGTAATACCCTCAGTGTGAAGACCTCTAGTGATGTGGGTAAGAGTGAGTGGGTGGCAGTCTCCATGTAGGTATGTTGAGAGTCATGGACATAGTGTTACAAGAGCTCAGGTCCTTTTGAAGGGCAGGACCACTGCCTCTCTTTTCCACTTCATACAGGAAGTAGCACAATTCTTGTGCCTTTAGTGGAAAAAAGCCCACAATGGTTCCAAACACCTTTCAGTGTGCCAAACATCATCATGGGGGTTCAACTAGGCTTGAAGAAGTCTTAAGAGATTTTCTGCAGAAGAAGATCATTCCCAGCTCTGGGTCTGGAAGCAATTCCTCTGCTGACACCTCCTTGATGACTGAAAAGGACTGAGAGCTACAAAATTTCATTTAAGTCCCACTTTCCATTCATAGGCAATGGAGCCCATAGTGTCTCTGCTCTGCAGAGTACTGGTGACAGGAAAAGGTTACCATCTGTAAAGTTTATCTAAGACTCTGCTTATGGTACATGATGTCTGCAAGGCTTCCCAAATCAAGGAGCATCGGTTCCACCTCTGTAAGCCTGTCTCTTTGGAAAAGGACCTTCAGAGAGAGCAGTACATTCCTCTGGCTGCCTATGAGAACAAGCATACCAAAGCCAGGATCTACTTGTGCTATCACTTGCAGTCACAGCATTGAAACAGCAATGTGTGCCTTCCCAAATATATGTCAACTCAAAACCAGAAAGAGGCTGCCCCTTATTCTTGAACACACAGATATGAAAAACATAAAAATGCAGATGATGCCATTTTGGTGAAGAAAAACATTTTCTGCCTCTCCCTCTTCCTATATAAGGAAGTCCCATTTATGTCTTCTGGGAGAAAAGCACCATCTGATTCTCTCAGTAACAAAATTATTTCTGTACACTCTATTGTCTGATTTGGGGCTCTGCCTCAGGAAATTTTGAAATCATTAATCTGAAACAATGTGGTCAAGCCCTTCATTTTTAAAACTCTGCTTAATCTCTGCATTTATTCAAATAGCAAACTTATATGACACAGGAGAAGCTTGAGATCATTTATTTAAATATTGCAATTGAAAAAAAAAATCATGTCTGCAACATGCATATGTGGTACTAAGAGCATCTGTATTAGGAAATTGATTTGAGAGAAGTTTTGGCATCTTTCCCAGTGGGAGGAGGGAAGAAAAGAGAACCAGATTGAATACCACCTGACCCTGCATGAAAATCAATCAAGAAGCTGCAAACAGAAAACAGCCTAGAACCTGGGAGACAAAAGTTAATTATAATAGAAAGTTTGACCTAGAAAAATTTGAGCTTCAGCACAAATATCTTTGTAACTACGTACATCTCAGTATCACCATTTGATTGGGTAGCATCTCTTTACCACCATCACTGTTTGAATGACTTGTTTTGTTTTGGCTGAAGTAAGGTAATTTTTCAGTGTAGTCCAGAAAAACAAAAAAAAAAGAATATACCATGCCCCTGTAAGCTTCTCTGGATAAAGAAGTATATCATTGGCTACTGAAAAACTAAGTAATTCTCCTGGAAACTACACTGTTCTGCTGAGAGGCACTTTTGGGATACAACTGGCTCAAAAGAAGCCATTTTAGATTCAGCAATTTTGTAAATAGAGCTTTGAGAGTTCATGTATTAATTCTAGATCACCTATTTTAAAATGATAATTTTTTTATTCCTATTATCTTCAGCAGTAAGCAGACACAGTATTACAAAATAACAAAAACAATAATGGCCACCATGACATTTCCATACAGACATCATGCAAATAAAAGACATTTAGCTCTGGCATCTTTGTAATCAAATGTTTGGTTTTTTTCAGCTTAAAGCTGACAACGATCAGTGTGAAAGCCAAAGAATGAAAAACACCTAAGAACCTTGGGATACAGTATTATAGACAACGAAGGGATGTTACAAGGCCAGACAATCTATCTCTTTGCCTCTACGGCTGGATCTCCTCATCCTAATCCATTCCACACAGAACAACCAATTCACAAAAACCTCCAATGAAAGCACTTCTGTAGTTCACCCAGGCAAACCTGTGCCTTGGTTTAAATTTATAGAAAACTTCTTTAAAGGTTGATTTCAAATTTAAGCCCATCCACAACAGACATGAAGAACAGTTCACACCTTTGGGGCTTGCAGTATGGAGTAGAAGTGTGCTTTCAGGATCCTACACTCACCAGTTCAGTGTAAATTCCAGGTAAGATCTACTTATTTTAAGATTATGGTATGTGATTCACTTTTAACTTTGTGGAGAACTTGAACTACGTACTACTGCTGAAGAAGAGCTGTAATGCAATTCTCTCTTCAGAGGTGTACTCACTCTTTTCTGTTCTAAAAGGATAAATGAACACTCCTACTGAAATTCTCTGGTAAACATCTGCTGGTTAGGTTGTCACTTCTCGTGATTACAAAATTGAAGTCAATGGTAGTCTTTTCTTTGTGTGGGCTTTGGATCAGACTATAATTCTATTGGAAATGTACTGCAAACTGTTTAAGACAATAACACACCTAGCCCACAATTAATAAAATAAGGGTTGGATAGTAGTCTTTCCTCATCTTATGTTTCACTGTTACTCTTTCCTGCCTATGGACTTACTCACAGCCATTAATCCACTAAATAATGTACTTTCAGAGCAGTTCTTAAACCTTTGCTTAGATCATGAGTGTCTTAGATTCTCAAAGGATTTCTGGCTGGAGGAAAGGCATTCCTTCCAAACAGCAGCATTGCAGGAATGCTTATACTGGGGTTTGCAGTCCTATCTTTACCTTTGCCTTACCTCCCATTTCTTACCTTGCCAAATGCATCAAGGAGACAAAAGAATAATCTTTGAAAGAGAGAGGTGATTTTCGTTGGTCCCATCAGAACAAAACTGACCACGTCTCCTTACCATTTAGCTTTCTCTGCAGATCACAACAGTAGAGCAAGAGAGTTATGTGCCTTCTCCCTCAAGCTCAGGCAGCCCCAGGGCTTCTTGGGGTTATTACTTTACGACAACCACACATCTCTATAAAAATGAAGAGAAACATCTTCACACTCCCTCTTCCAGCAGTATTCTCAGCTCCAAAGGTTTTGACACAGCCCAGAGTGAGCTCTCTCTCTCATCACGGAAATAATTTGTACCATCACTCCTAGCTACACGTCAGTCTCAAACTGGAACAGACAACTGGCACCTTTGAACATTCTCCTGTAAGAAGTCAGCTTTATATCCAACAAAGAGTCTGAATTATCCCTCTTCCAGCTTGCGTGGAATTTTCCCCCAAACAAAGGGCATGGATTAGACTACATAAATGCCAAAGCAGTTACCACCTATACAGGAGCAAGATCTCATAAATCACCTCGATTGAGGTTCATGGGAGCAGAGCCAGTCATGAGCCAGCTCCCACCTGGAGGCTGCCCAAGTGTATTAGACACGGTATGGTCTCTTGGCAAGAGCTGGAGGAAAATTCTGACATTGAGAAAGTCACATAATGGATTCTGCTGGTTCTAAACTACCTGTGACAGTGTCTGGCTAACAGCTTTGGTGTGACATTCACACAGCGTGTTCCAGGTCCAAGATACAGTCTGTGAAAATGTCTCCCACCACGACTTTCAATACTCATCAGAGATGGCACTTGCTGATTTCCATTAATAGCACACCTTCTTTACTACTCTGACATCACCTAGCACATTTCTGAACTGGGACAGAAATCCCACTTGGAACCAGCTGCCCTTGCAAGGCTGCATACCCTGACAAGAAATTTGTGTGCAGACCATGAACTTAAAACAATGAAGACCAGAAGCCACTGGGCCTACAAGACCTACGGCAGTTGCTAGAACTTCTAGCACAAGAAGTGTAGAAGCACGCATTCCAGACATACACTGTTCCCAAGAAGATGAAGTTACAAGTATGTAAATACATGCAGGGAATTACCTTTGTATAGCTAAAATATATAAAATATATAATTTTCCTATTTTATACCAAAATCCACTGTTCTACAAGTGGCAAAATCAAAAGGAGACACTTCTACCCTTTCCTGGCATAAGAAGACTATATGAAACCTAAGCACAGAGAAATGTCAGTTTAACACAATCAGAAACTGAAGCTTTTTCTTGTCTGCAGCATTTACATAGTTAACAAGTGTTAGCCGGTCAAAAGCAACTAAGGATTGGAGGGAGTAATATCAGACTTTGTCCAATTTATCATCTTTCACATTAGATTGTTGTCAAGTTATCCATAGTTAATCAGGAGACAAACCAAGACAATCAACCAACAGCAGGAAACTCAATCCAAGAAGTGTGTTTCTATTCAGCAGTTCTGACACAATGAACAGAAAGATAAAGGGAGACGTCAACTTCTGTTTTATTTATGCAGTCATAGAACAACAGAGGATTTAATTTCTCACTTTTCAGGCTGAAGTTTCCTACCAAATGAAATGTCCTCTTTCCTTACAAATGCAGTTGGCTCCTATCATTGACAACTCCCCTTGCTGGAGAAACAGATGAGGCTGTATTGCCAGGTCATTCATTAGCAAAAAAGCAAACTCATTATGTATGCAGGCTATCTTCTACAGGCTTTGGAGCCCACACAGACAGTGACATAGGACATATAAACAGATTACTACAGAGGTACTATTGTTAAACTACTAATTTCCACAATAGAAGTATACTTACACTGCCCATTCCAACTTCTCATTCTTGATTGAATTGTAGAGGGCCTGCAAAGGGAAGGAAATGAGATGGAATTATTGTTTGACCCCTACTACACATACATTGATATGTTGAGGAAAGATATCCAGCTAATACCAGCAAGCAAGCAGTCTCTGATCAAGAAAGTTCCATAATCTGCTAACAGCAGTGTGAGAACCTTCAGCAGAAATTTCACCTAAGAAAAAATATGGAATGTATGTTTTGAGATCACAGTCATTTTCTCAAGCAAGAAGTTTTTGAGGTTTGTGCCTTCCTAAGAACATAGAATCATGGAATAGCCATGGAAAGAACCTTAAAGATCATCTAGTTCCAATACTCCTGCCATAGGAAGAAACACCCTCCACTAGGCCAGGCTGTTCAGAGACCCATCCAAACTAGCACTGAACACTTCCAGGGATGTGCATCCAGAGCTTCTCTGGGCAACCTGCTCCAGTGCCTCACCAAGCTTACAGTAAAGATTTCCTTCCTTACATGCAGTCTAAACCTATTATCTCTCAGTTTGAAGCCATTGCCCCTTGTCCATTCCTTACACGTACTTGTGAAAACTACTCGTAGGCTCTATTTAGGGGCTGGAAGATGACAATTAGGTCACCCTGAAGCCTCCTCTTTTCCAGGCTGAACAATCACCATTCTCTCAGCCTGTCTTCATAGGGAACGTGGTCCATCCATCTGATCATCTTGCTGTCCCTGTTCTGGACTCACTCCAGCAGTTCCATGTCCTTCCTGTGCTGGTACCCAGGGCTGGGTGCAGGGTTCCAGCTGGGGTCTCACAGAGCAGAGCAGAGGGACAGAATCCCCTCCCTCCCCTGCTGCCCACGCTGCTCTGGATGCAGCCCAGGACACGTTTGGTTTCTGTGCTGGGAGTGCCCATGGCTGGGTCATGTCCAACCTCTCACCCACCAGCACCCCCAAGTCCTTCTCACAGGGCTGCTCTGATCTGTTCATCCCCCAGTCTGGGTTGATGGCAGGGGTTGATCTGACCCAGGAGCAGGACCTTGAACTTGGTCTTGTTAAATCTCTCAAGATTCCCTTTCCTAACTTGTCCAGGTCAGTCTGGATGCCATCTCATCCTTCAGCTGGGTGTCATCTGCAGATTTGCTGAGGGTGCATCTGATGCCTTCATCCATGTCATTAATGAAGACATCATATAGTACTGATCCCTGTATAAACACTTGAGAAGCACCACTTGTCGCTGATATCTATCAGACCACTGAGCCACTGACCATTAACCTTCTGGATGTGACCATCCAACCACTTTCTTACCCATCTAACAGTCCATGCATAAAATTCATCTCTCCACAATTTAGAGACAGGCATGTTATGAGGAACTCTATCAAAGGTTTTACAAAGGTTCAGACAAATGACATGTATAGCCCTTCCTTTGTTCACTAACATGGTCACTCCCTCATCCAAGGCCACTGGGTTGGTCAGGCAGGACTTGCCCTTGGTGAAGCTGTGCTGGCTGTCTTGAATCACCTCCCCATTCCCATGTGCCTTAGCATAGTTTCTAGGAGGATCTGTACCATGATATTCCCAGGCACATGGTGAGGCTGGGAGGTCCCTGCTTGCCGGAGTTCTCCTTCCCACCCTTTCAGAAGATGGGCACAATATTTCCTCTCTACCACTCAACCAGGACCTCCCCTGACTGCCATGACTTTGGAGAGTGGCTTGGCAACTACATCAGCCAGTTGCTTCAGGACTCTGGGATACATCTCACTACTTCTAATAGACTTAGGTATATTCTAGCTCCTCAGGTGGTCATGAACCTGAACTTTACTTACAGTATGCAAAAGCCACAAGACTATGGCATTGAAATTCAAGGTTCAGTCTCATTCCTGACACTCAATGAGATGGTTTTGCCAATGACTCTAATGGGAACTTAAAGATTTCAGCATATGGGCTAATCAGTGAGAATTTGCCAGAATAGCTATCCAAAGTCCCTGGGCCTCACAGACACCTGAATGCTTTCTCAGTCACACATCTAAACATAAACATGTTCAACCTCCAAGTGCAAAACAGAAAATGAATGTCAAGCAACTTCTATGCTTGAAGATTACTATCTTGGACTGCTGCCCACTAACACCATTCCTCTTTCAATTCATAGGACATGTACCCAGTAGGCTTGACACCAAAGGAAACAGTTCTGTTTTTGACACATGCCTGCAAAGAAAACCTGACTTAAGACTGGGTGGGTATCAGACAGCTGGGATGGATTTTTTTTTTTGAGAGAAAGTACATGTATCAATTGGAGAAGAATGCCGTATTTCAGGCCTCCAGGAGCTGATGTATACAATGGTTAAACTCCTGGTATTACTGCAAGCTAATCGAGTTCTTCAAATAGGTCACTTAACTCAAGTGAAGTATTTTGGTATGGAATGTCCCTGATTCTCACACATACAATCTGCATTTGTAATTTACCTTACATACATAGCTAGATTTACTCCCTCTGGCACATAACTCCTACACAGCCTCAAAATATGTTAACGTGTAGAAGAACTGTTGATGCACATGATTAGCAAAAAGTAACACATCAAGCATGAACAAGGCTGAAAATCACATACTATAATAGCTATGACATGATGCTCAACAGAAACAGTAACATTTAGATAGCCTTAATTCTGACCCAAACCAAAAATAATTTGGAAACTGAAGAGTTGAAATTAGTCTTGTGCATTTGCCACAAATGAATTTGAATGATAAATACCATGAGCATATCTCACTCTTCATTCTGTCATCCACTGGCTCCTTTCTGAATCTGGAAGTCTAATTTGAGATCCTTAATATTCAACTCTGTGGAAATCCGGCTTAACCATACACAAGCGGGTCAAACATTATGGCATAATTCACCTCATGCTGATGCTACACAGGTAGCAACTCTTAGTCAAGAAAATAGGTTTCTCAGAGCAATACAACAGATATGAACACCAGGAATAATCATGCCTCATCCTACTGACACTGAACTAGCAAAGAGAGGACCTCACCACTAAATGAGCTTCACTGTGCTATTCAAATAAATACGATGAAGTATTTCCAAATCTGGAGTTTTCACTATTTCTATAGAACCTATCTTCTTATAAATTGTATAAGGAGCTCTGAACCAAAGGCAAACTGCCAAAGGTGAACGGATGGGCATTTCTGGCAACTCATAGGCACTTGCTTGATTTTCAGCTGAAAGCCATCAAGAGATTTTAAGAACACTCTGCAGAAAGAAAGCAAGAGTTAATATTTCTCCTGCCAATTCAGCAGAATTAGATACAACTCCATTTTTGTACACAAACCAATGCTGATACTGATTCCTGCAGTCATCGAGCATTTCTTACATGATTTGGCCAAAGCCCCTGTCTTATTCTTTGACTTGTTCTTTTCTTCCTGCCTATGACTCTCCTGCATTTTGAACCAGATATATTCTCCTACATTTTGAGCCAGAAAATTATATCTAAATACAAGGCAAAGAGGCTGTATACTTCCCCCAGTTGCCTCCCCGGTTTTTCAGAAGTAGTATTCTTTTCCTCACCTAGGTGAAGGAGTTTTAGAAACAGCAAAAGCCTGGCTTGAGGAAACACATTTGTTGCTCTCTGGCCCAAATGCCTACAAGATTGGGTCGAAACCTCTGAAAATTAACACCTGACCTGCGCAGGTTTTTATGAGATTTCAACAAAAGCTTCAAGCTTTTGCCTTGTAAGAAGTAAGCTATGTTTGTCCCAACCTTTACTCATAATGAGCCAGATACTGTCTTTTTTCTTAAGGGAGTAACAGACACCAACCCAGTCATACGACACTCATCTGACCAAGGACATGGCATCCCCCACAGACCATCAAATAGAGCCTGTCAAAAAGTTTCTGGTATTTATGAAACAGAAAGAAAACTGCAGAATATGCACAGCCCAGGCAGCTGTACATGGCACATTCTGTGCCATGAGTGTCTGCCAGGCATGTTCACTGAGACCTCAGCAAGCAGACCTCTCCTGAGATGCAAATACATGAGTTCTCATGCCTGTTCCCCAACCTACATCTCTGGCAGAGACTGCTGCAAGGCTGCACACTTGCTGCTGAACTCACCAGCCTTTTCAGAGCTGCTTTATGATCCTTCTCCAAAACAATTTATACTTAAACATTTTCCTGATGGCTACCTGGGCTCTCATATGTTCCAGAGAAGCAAAATTTCCTCCTGTCATGTTTTGCAACCAGAAGCGCAAGTGTAAGCACAGCACCTGTTCTCTGATTTATTTCATGGCTATTCCCCAAGGCACTGATTCAGACAGCAGGTCTTTTCAATATACATTTCTCCAGAGTATGACTAAACTAAACTTGGAGACAAGCACTTAAAAGCTTCACTAAATTGCAACAAAGCTCATCAGAGATTAAGGTATGGACATGACTCTCATTGCACTTAGCTAGCTGCAAGGACAGATTTTATTAACTCATGTTTACTCTCTGGGAAATGAAAATAGAAAAATAAAAAGGAAATAAACTCTCATTTAAAGCACTCTTACAGGCTGACACTTCCTACCTGTAAGCCTGGGAAGTGTTTGGCAAATTTGCTATGTAACAGAAAACAGGAGGCAAACCACAGCAGTGAATGACAGAATGAATATTGCATAGGTGTAATCTTCCAAGCTGGACTGATATCAGTCATAAAGTAGAAAGACTTTCTATCTCTTTTGTCACCCAAGGCTACTCTAGACAGGATCCAAACTCCCAGATACCAACTACTCAGCAGTATCTGACTTCAATGCTTTGACTTTTTATCCCTATTACCCAGAACACAGAGACCTATTCTTTACAGCTTAAAGCTTCCCTCTTTCTGATAAGTGCTGATCTCTAGGTCCACCACACCTCAGACCCCACATGACTGTAAACTCCTTGGAGAAACAAGTACAATTTTGAAGGCAGAATAAAAGAAATCGACTGCTGCATAAAGCAGAACAATAGGCAAAATCCTAAGCACCCCCCTTATTTTAACTCCAATGCTCTTTCCTACAGCCCCAATTTAACCCTTAGAAGATTGCAGTGTAAAAAAAAAAAAAGTGGAATTTGTTACATACTTGTGAGATTTGTTTGTATTTGTTCATAAACTAAGCAAGAAACACTTTCCTATTTAAGTGGAAGGCTGTAGCTCTAAAAAAAATGCCAAATTCCACCTCCACTTCCCCTTCAGTAAGCAAGTAGGTGCACAAAAACCAAAACTATGGAGAGAATGCTTCTGAAAACTCCAGTTTATTTTACAAAGCCACCAAGGGAGAAATGATTATCCACCACCCTCACCTTCCTCAAAATCTTGTCACATGCACGAACCACTGGACCCATTTAAAAAGGCTTAACACCTGCTGGCTGCCAGTGACGCTGTGAGTCAGCCTCTGCATACAGAGGTAGTACATGGAAGAAAGGCACAACCAGGTGTGCACACAGGGTAAAGACATAGCAAACTACCCAGATACTAAGAGTGGTAAATCATCTAAGTTACAAGTAGGCACAGAGCCCCCAAAGCCTAGTCAGCCAGGTGCAAGATGTTTAAAGAGATCTCAAAACAGTGTACAATTCCCCCTCTCAAAAAGCAACATAGGGCTGGCTCCTGAAGCAAGCTACTGACTTTCTGTTTGCACTAGCTCATGCAGAAAAGCCTGCCAAGAGGGAATTTTTTTACATTTTTTACACCTGCTCCACACATAGAAGACGAGCCAGAAACACCTGCTGTAAGCCAGTAAATAGGCAAAACAAAAACTAAGTTCATAGAGACAGCAGGGATGACCCAGACTGTCTTTTCTAGTTCTCGTCTCCCATGGTCTTTGCTTGCACCCAGCTCCTTCCTGATTTTTGGAGTCATTGTTGGAGGAATGATCATCTGATCATTGCAGAGGATAACCTGGGTGGCTTTTGACACCCCCCAGGACAGGCATGCACATGTGGTCTAAGCTGGACCCTTGCCACACTTCCCTGCTGCCACTGCCAGAAGCAGCCCTGCCTGGATACACTTCTTCACCTCCAGCTGATAATGGCATGGTTGACTCCAAGCAGCAAGGAAGCCCCACATACACCTCTGGGCAAAGACATGCTCAGTATTGGAAGTCACAGCACCTCCCCCAATCACTCAGCACCTGTCCATCGGCTTTGCCCTTTGGAGCTGAGCAGTCAAGACAGGCATCAGCTCTGGCTGCTGCCATATGTGCTTTACTGGAGGGAGAAAAAACAACTGAAGTAGCACAACTCTACAAAAATAAAACAAGTTACAGAGGCAACAGATAATAGACATCACAGGTGTCTGCATGGAGTCCTAGTAGGTGTTGGTGTGCTCATTCTTTGGACAAGAGCACAGCTCTGTATCACTGCCTTTTGACAGGTCTGGACAGGGAGTAACATGTAGCTATATACCACTCGTACTTGCTGTTTAGGTGACTACCTGAAGGCTGGCCCTCACTCAGAATACAGATCTCTGCTACTTCACCACCTGCTATTTGCCACCCTCCCTCAAAACCCAGATCTTGACATTTTCTCCTGTCCTCATGCACAGATCAGTAACACCTGGCAAGAAGAGGATAAGTGCTCTGATCACTGAGTGCCTGTAGCTCCTTGCCAGATTCAAAGCCCACACACTCTCGATTTCTCATGCACCTTCCCCCCTTTTGATGGGGATGCAGCAAGGATGCTAGAATAGTACCCCAAGAAGCCTGTGCATTAGTGCATGGCATCGCCTGTCTGCTGGTATCGGTCTGAATTTTAAATTCCACTGGTTTGTACAACAAACGTTCTTCTAACAAGCCAGCATACATTATTCATAAAACAGCATAGAGCTGTTCAGCAGCATATGGAACCGATGAATGTTGTTTTGGTGTAGGAGGAGATAGGGCTGATAGGAATGTTTTAGGGGGAAGGAAAGGAGATCATTTCACCCAGGGAATTTCAAGTGCGTCACCAACCGGAGGAGAACATTTCGAAGAGAAACTCCTCTGTTAAAAATCTGGTTTGCATGGAGAAGGAGGGGGAGGGGAGAAAGAGAAAATGGAAAGAGAGATTGTGCCAGATATATCATCATAAAGCAGAAAAGGATGGTTAGCTGTGGCTCCTAAGAGTTAAGAAATTAATGCCACATAAGAACTGCATCCTCTGTATTCATACACATAGCTTGCTTGAAAAGATTTTTTTTTCTGTACTTGCTGAAGTGTTTCATCCATGTCATTGTAAAAACAGCATACTGAATTATTATAGAAAAATAGAGAAAAGTCTAGAGAAGTATTCTTGATAGTGGACTACCTACAGAGCCTATTTCTACACAGCCTATTTCAAGCTGTTTTATTGGCCCTGTGCATTTGCAGGCAGGACAGGCACAAGTACTTGGCAATTCAGTCCATGGCTGCAGAAGAGAAATCTGTCAGAAGAAGAGACTACTGAGCATGCTGGGTCACACAGATGATCCTAAGATACTTTGACTCACCTTGCATGCAGTCTGGACTTGAGCCTGCCCTCCAGAGAACAATGGTACAGAATTCACAGTATCTTTTCACAGGTTCTCCTGCTGGCCTCAGGCTGCAGTACTGCCTATAACATATACTCAGGACATATCTCCCTAGTGAAGACTGTCCACACAGTGGCACTACCTGATGTGTGTCAAGGAGATGCAAGGTACTTGGGCTACCTAGCTTCTCTGACACTGGCAGGAGGCACACCTCATCTGCAGGCACCATGTTGGTGCTTTGTCCATGCTAACTAAAGCATATTAATTAGCATGCATAGCATTATACTCTCTAGCTTACCAAAAGAGATTGAGTCACATAAGTGAAAAGGAAAAGAGGAGTACGTTTCTGAGGCACAAATGGTTTAAATCCATCTCCTATCCAACGTCAGCTGAAGCAGTCGCAGAAACAGTTCTTAAGCACTGTAATTACTTTATATGGGGAGCAGATAAAATGCAAAGCAGTTCAGACACAAAGAGGGGAACACACCAAAGAAATATGAAGAGGACAAGTCTACAAACCAAACCTTACTTAAGACTGAGGAGATTTACATGGCATCAGTGTCCAGAAAAACCCAGCCTAGAACTGAAGACATTTCCTGAGAAGTGATGCAAGAACACGTATGCATAGTTACACTGATAAAAAGAGCTCCTTTGCCACACTACAGATTAACAACCTCCAGGTTGTTCCACCAACACAACAGTATCGAAGAGCCAAAGCTCAATTATAAATCAGTTCTCTAGATCAATGACATCTTAGCAAAATAAAAGGGCAGACAAAGATCAGAAGGGGAAACAGAGAGATGTAAAGAACAGAACTGTCCAAAATCACGAGACCAATCACTTGCAGAGCTGCTTGTCATCTTATCAAGGAGGCAGGCACCACTGAAGGGAATGCAGAGATCTTCTCAGCCCTCCATAACACAGTCTTTATAAATCTTATATGCCCCACAGATACGAAAACCTTTGTTTGAAATAAGGAAACAGCACAACAAACCAAAATAAAGCTGCAGTGTACTTCCCAGCTTATTGAGATAGGCAGGAAAAGAAGTGGTTATGTTTCAAATAACAATCTACAGCACTTAGAAGGAAGAAATGTGAATTCCACGGAGGAATGAACACAGAGCTTTCATTACTGCAGTAGTTAACTAATTGTGTCAGACACAACCCCTGGGAGAAAGTCCCTGCCCTGAGGACGCTACACCATGCATACACAGTGGACAAAAAGCCTGGCAGAGGGAAGATACAGAGACTAAGTAATTAATCTAACATCAAAGACTTGAGTTTTTACTATATGCACGAGAGTTTTCATGAATAAATCCTGTCACCAAATACTGTGCAATAATTCCCATGCTTAGGGTGAAAGTGATCATGACAGCAGGGTCCCAGATCACCTGCAAAATGCAGCCCTTACTTTGGTATTTGCTGGAGAAGCACATACTGCACCAGTAACAGCCTGAAAATGATGGCCATGCTATTTCTCTGCCCCAATTCAGCAATACACTATTTTTTAGGTATGGTTTATATGGTCCTGAAAACAGAGGCTCATTAAATTGAACTGAAAAAAATACTTAGATTGATTTCTGGTTGCAGTACCCTGTGATTTAAGTTATACAGCTCATGATCTAAAATGCCATACAACCTGTAAGCTAGCAGAGAGTGATCTGCTAGGAACTACTGTGCACCACTGGGGTCTTTTCACCATAGTAGAGGAGGTTTCTCACAGAATAGACAGGAGATTTAGGGAAGGGACACTACAGGAAGATCCATATATGTGCCTGCTTTGCATGGAAACGGACCCAAGACGTAGTTAAATGCTTGGCTGATGCTTTTAAATATTTCACCCTGATTCAGCATACCTTTGCAAGCGGTTGTATCTTTTAATCCCAAGGTCAGAATCAGGGCATTTTGGTCACTGCATAAAGTTCATCCAACCCTTGGAGACATGGAGCACTTTGAGACAGAGACAAATCTTAAAGCACTTGCCAGGAGTTCCTGGATGCTTCTCAGTTATTGTGCGGGAGAGAGGGATGAGGGAAAAAAAGAGATGCTGCATGGAGTGGAGGTTGTTTGCTTAGGAACTGAATAACTGGGCTGGGCTGGATGAGGAGATGCTGCACACAGTCCCTGTAGCAGCTGGGAATTGTCTGTGCTACCACCCATTACAATACACTAATGTATTCCTTTAAATGCACAAGCAATGCCTTCCTAATAAATACTTGACAATAATATTTAATCATGCATGCAAGTGAGAAAATATTTTCACTTAACACCACACCTACTAAACCCCAGAGCTGTAGATAAGGAGTAAATTTTTTTTTTTCTACAGGAAACAATTCCCATTAAACAGATAATCCCAAGGACATCACCTGCCAACTCTGGCATGTTTCCCAAGAGTAGAGCTCTAACTAGCACTGTCACTAGCAAGTTTTCCCTATTTACTATTGCAGCAAGCTCAGGACATTCAACTAATACCTGATCATTGTAACACCAGAGCTCTTTCACCTTCAGGTCTCCCCTCAAACGCAGAGGTTTTTTTTCATGACCTGACAGCAATTCTGTGATCACTGCAGATCATCCAGAGCTCTTAACTCGTGCAAAGCATAACCTTTTCACAACACCAACCCCATGCCTAACCAAGCAAAACACTACTAATATTTAGTCCTTTACCTTGCTTTCTTTAGTAGAAAACTCAGATGAGTTGGAGATTTTCATAGATTTTGACCGATGGGACTGCCGCCAGAGAGATTCTTCTCGGGAATATTTCACCGAACCTGTGGCTCTCACCCGGACTTTGCTGGTGCTCTGAACACTATTAACTCCAATCATTTCCAAAAGTGAGTGTATGAGATGGGAAAGAAGAAAGCTAATGAAACTTCCCAATCCTCTGCAGAGGAACAGAAAAAGGTTACGACTAGAGAGCCCAGGCTCAAGCAATCAGTGTTAGCTTAAAGCACACTAGGCTGTTTTCTCCAGCATCTTCAGGCACAGTGTTTGGAGCCAGCCTGATTGTTCCAGGCATTGCTCACGTCACTGCATGGGAGGAAAAAAAAAGAAAAAGAAAAAGAAGAGGCTGATAGAAACTCCTCCCCTGCTCTGCTCTGCTTCCCTCTCCAGCATCAACTCCCCCTTCATACACACACCAACAGTGAGAGGGAGAGAGGTGGAGAGAAAGATGCTGGAACAAATGCCAGCAGATCAAGCAAGACATTCATTTTCAGTTCACACGGCCACACTTCCCTGCCTGCAACAGCCTGCCACACTCATTACTGCCTGCAATAACAAAGAACACTGTAAAAAGAGTCTTCAATCACCTGCCAGCTAAAGGCTTCTGGATGTGAGAAATACTGATGGATTCCCAAAGCACCAGAGAAATGAGTGAAAAACCACAGCACCACAACAGAGTACTGGCAAGCCTCAGAGAGACAAATCAGCAAATTTCCAAACTCTAAGTGTTTGTATTCATTAGCCAGAGTCCTTGGGATGCCTTCCCAAGGTGCAAGAGAGAGCAAGACCACTTTCTCTCTCTAAAAGGGCTTAGGGGAAAAGAGATTACTTTCCCAAGGTGATCAATGCAAATCCATGGCAGAGGTGCTGTGAACAAGCACCTAGGGACTCATCTCTCCACTCAGCAGCCAGGAGAGCTGTAGCCATACCCCTTCACAAGCAAACATGCTTCACAAGCCACATGCTCCAGTGGCTGACCTCACAAGTGATGCAGCAAACCCATACAGCCAGTGATGGGAGGGCCACTACCACTGCTAAAGGCACCACTCCAACCCACAGCAGCATGGCTCTGGAGGCCAGGCACGCTCTCTGCCTGAAGCCACCTGCCTTCATGCAGGGGGCAAGGGTAGGCTGAGGCCAAAAGGAGCTTGTACTCCTACTGAGGGTGGATGCGCTACATATAGGAAAAGAGAGATGTTTACCTCAGTGTTGCAAAAGCACCATCATTTCTGGCTCCTGGAGACCCAGAGTGCAGCAGACTGTGCATTGCCATGGCAACGTGCTCCAATGTGAGAGAAAGAGAGAGCGATTGCTCTGCTCTACTCTGCTCAGCACAGGATCAGCACAGCTGCCGACACACACCGGACAGGTGGAGCAGTTTGTGTGAGCAGCAAGGCAAAAGTGGACAATGGGGACATTGTCCCAGACCCAGAAAAGGCAAATAGTTTGTGCAGAAGGTGCACAATGAGCTGGAAGACTCTGCAGCAAGGCTAACACCAGGTTAAGCAACCTGCCCCATACCACCATATCACCAGGCAGGGCAAGGACAGCAGCAGTGGTGTTGGGTTGTGGGAGAACATGAGGGCTCTCATCCCACTCCCACTAAGACACACAGGGAGCAAATCTGTGCACACAGACAGCAATGAGGCAGTGCTGCCCTGGCATCTTGAGGTCAATGTCCCATGCTGAGATCAGGCAGCCAAAAGCTGGGTGAAGAGGCTCCAGTCTGCATTTACATCTGAGTCCCATTACATGTATGCCAAGCCATGTGAAAGCAAAGTAAGAAGTTTGCCTACCCTATGTCATGCGCCCAACAGCACCCAGGGGTAAGTAAGTTGCGCATGAACTGAGTGGACTTTTACCCTGGTTACATCTTCCCTTGAAGCCTTTTGCAGTTAGGAGTTTATATCCTTACAGGGTAAATGGCTAGACAGCCACATAATGGTCCTGGGTGAATTTTTGCTCATAAAAAGATGCTGCTGTCCTCCCCAGCAGGCAGTAACCTTTCTGACAGCATTAACCTTTTGCTCATGTTTCCTCCCCAGGATGCTACAAGGTGCATACTCTTCCCACAGACTGTAATAGGTGTAGACCTGCTGACAGACTACGGTCAGTGGAACAGGGGACAGATTACCTAAGTATCAACATAAAAACTGTCCCTGGGGTGGGAAACTTCTGATTCCTCACAGATTCTGCCTCTCCTGCTTGAGGCACAGATATCTTCCCTTCTGGCCAACAAGAAAAGTACATTTTCATTTCCACAACAGTCAGATCTAGCAAGTCCATCCCTACCTCACACATGAAGATCAAATCCCAAATGTACCCCTCTTTTACACAAACCTGTCATTGCTAAAGGATAGCTGAAAGGAATCTTTCTCTGAGTTACTCCTGCCACTTTGCAAGAAAGGTTTTTTGTTACTTAACCCATGCGAAATTATCCACTGCTTGTGGGAAAGCTTTTAAAAAAAAAATCTCTTCTTAGAGGAAATTTGCACTGCAGTCAAACCACTCCAGATGAGCTAAGCAGCAGGTTCTGACAGATGCTACGTAAATGGCCACAAATCACTCTCTATCCTAGCAGCCCCCTGCCTAGCAGATTATTCTTGCTCTCAGATTTATAAGGCCAACTCCCCAAGCACCCTCAACACATCTGAAATAATTATACTCCCTAAATATCACACACAGGCCTAGGCCAGTGTCAATTACACAGTGCAATTTTATTAAACACAAGCCAGACTGAATCAAAGCAGTATTTATCTTCTGTTTCCCACACCACCATCACTGCTGCCTAATTCCAGCTGTTCATCTAGCATTCTCTGAGCTGAAGTTAGCAGATGCTCAGGCAGGACAGGAACCTTGCTTCAGAAAGGAACAAGACTGTTTCTGCAGCAGCCCAAAATTCCAAGGATGACATGGAGTTATGTTCTTTCTTCTTGTTTCAATTGAGTATGGAAAACTCAGCTCACTCTCTCCCAAATAAAGCCTCCCGATATTACGCATTTGAAGCCTTAAGCACCTTCAGATTGGGAATTCAGTTTAGATTTCATCAGTGTCCCTGATTTACACCTGCAAGCAATGATACAGTCTTGTACTCCTGAGGCAATATTCTGTGTACACACTAATTGTTATTCTGGGGAAAGACCATGCTTTGACATTAGAAAAGACCCACCATTTTAAAAATTAGTATGCACACAGGATTGATTTATGTTTGTAACTGAGCAACAGGGATTTCTGAGGGAAAAGTGTGGGCTGAAATAGCTGTGCAGTATCAGAAAAATCAGGGCTGACCACACCCCGGAGACCCTGCAAGTATGACAAGAATTCAGGATCTTCCTCTTGTTCAGAGGTCAGCAAAAAGGTGGTAGGAAAGGGGCAGAATGTAAATATTTGTTTAGTTGGTGACACAATTGGGGTGAACAAAAGGACTATGACCCTATATAGCAACCTTCCCTATCAGTTCCTCTAAGGAGCAAACTATACACCAGCAGAAAAATTTTAAACTTGGCGTCAAAACAGATGCAGGAGCAGAAAACTAGAGTCTCTATTATTCTTTCCACCTTGTCCTTTTAAAACCATACAAAAGCTTTTCTCTTGTCACAAGGCACTATGTCAGACCCCATCACCCATAGAGGAAATGGGCAGCTGGTCCAACTTACCCTGAAATAAGCTCCTTCCCATCTGTTCCTCCCACCAGTCAAGTTTCCCTGGGAGGCAAAACGTATTCAGTCCTTGTTTGGTCTTCCTAATGTCATTCAGTGAATCAACAACACAAGAAGAAAAACTGCAGAATTCAAAGTAAAATTCAATATTGGCTTTTGGGGTACAAACCTAAGGACCACATTACTGCATCTACAGAACTCCAACGTCCTCAAACAAAGTCACAGGAATTCATTAGTTAATTTAAATCTGATGTCAATGACAAATACAAATAACACAAGCTGACAAAACACATGAACACACACATATCAACTACTTAAAATATACCCTCAGAAGCCAGTAGCGTATTTGTGTAGCACAGAAAAGCAAAACTACTTAATGTTGCCAATAAATGCTGCTTGTTAAATAAACGACGTTAAATCTTTCCTTTGCCCTTCGTCGTTCATTCTTTCATCTTTTTTTTTTCCTTCTTCCCAAAACAAGAAGGAAGGGGAAAGTCAGTTCTGACAGATAAGCTACTCTTACACAGTGGCTAAAGAACTAGAGCTTAAAACTGATCAACATAAAATTTGTGTAATATTAAGGTAACAACTTCTGAAGTCTGCTGACTAGGGGAAGCTGACAATCAAGATTAAATCTAAGTGTCTCCTGTGAACAACAGAAATACTAGAGCAATCACTTCATTTCTACATGCACAAACAACCAGATCAACAGGAATCCTAGCAGGATAACAGTTGGAATGGTGGGAGAACGATGGATGACTGCATGAGGGCAACTGAACTATCTCTGGTTTAGGTTATATGAGAAGAAGGCTAAAAGAGCATCCACAGCCAGCAGCTCACGATCACTGCACAAGTATTTACAACTAACTTTTTACATCAACAAGCACCTAGAAGTAGCAGAATGACAAAACCACAGTGACTGGAGGAAGATCAAATGAATCCTGGTGTCACAGTGTGGGAGCCCAGGGTGTACCCCTGGCCTCCTTGGGGGTCTCAAACCCCCCCTGGCAAGGGTCTCAAAGACTCCTGAGTGAGACCCTGGTGTCACAGGCACTGAATTCCAACCCCTGGGGAAAATTACCAACATAGAGGGAATGGAAACAAGCCACCAAAATTAGTAAAGTGTAAATTAGATTGTTAGAACGTAGATATATAGACTTTTGGGAATGTTTATGATAAGGGACACGTGGTCAGAATGGAGAATTTGGGGGGTGGACACCTTTTCCTCCTTCTTCTCCCTGTCATCCATGTTGGGTGACACATTGGCACTTTTAGATACGATGGGGTCAGAGCTGGACCACTTAACAAGATTGTATTGTATTGGAAAATTGTTGTAAACATGTAGCATGTAATTTAGACTATCTAAGATAAGCCCTGCCTTCACCAGGCAGATTCCACCATGGATGCCAGGCTGAGCAGACCGCTGCTGGCCAGGCAAAAGGTCCCTGAGATAAGAAACAATAAACAATCCCTGGAACAAGAGAAAACCGTCTCCAGCAGTCTCTCTTTGGCTGCTTCAGAGAAAACCAGGGTTTGAACCACCTTCGTGTCCCTCTGGGGTGATCTTGGGGCAAAGGAGGAATCTCAGACTGGTACATCACAGTATCTCTGGGATTCACGCTGCATTCTGTACCAAAAGAAACCACTCCTAATTTAAGTGCCCTGCTGAAAATGATAGGAGATCACAGGTTTAATGAAAACAAGATGTTGGATAATAACAGGGATGCAAAGATATCATGCACCCTGTTATCCTGACTAGCACTGCAAGTGAAAAAATGCCTTTAGCCATCTTCCTATTTCTTGCAGCAGATCTGAAAGCAGCTGTTTCACAGACTAGTTGTACTTCCTGGCAGAGCACTATAGTACCCAAGGGGGGGAAGTTCCTCTTCTTGAATTCCTCCTTTTAAGAATGATCACCTGCTGTCAACAGAGCTCATAGAAATTAAGTGAGCCATATAGTGGATTAACACAGACCACCAAGTTCCTTAAGTTAAAGCAGACAAATGTAATTACAAAAAACAGCAATACTTGTGGCAAACCCATAAAAGCATCAAAGCCCTAAAATTCTGCAGAGGTTTGACAGAAACCCATAGGAAAGCAATCAAAGAAGTGACGCAAAGTCTACATACTATCTCAGATCAGCTACAAACAGTCTCTGCCTCTGTCCCTGCAGTGAAATAAACCCCTCACCCTAGACATCTGCATTAAAAAAACAATCATCCTCTAAGGCTTTTCTCTAACTCAAATAGCAAAACACAAGACCAACAAAAAGGAAAAGAGGAAAAGAAAAGGAAGAACATGGAAGTGGAGTGGAAAGGAAGGAAGAGAGCAAAATGAAGGGGGCAAAAAGAAAGGGAGGGGGCACAACAGGCAGAAGTGGGAGAAGAGAGGGGGAAGAAAGAAATTGAGGCCACTGTAAGATCCACACAGGTAACAAGTGAGTCTCACCTGTGGCTGTAGGCATTGCACTACAGTGTGGGGAAACAGGCACAGTCTTCGACATCCATTTTCTCCACAATTACATCTACCTATAGAGTCATGTCCAGCTACCTTGCCCCAAAAGCAGGTGAAATCCTTCCCACCTCTCTTGACACCTTCCAGAACCCATCTGTCAACAGCACAGTGCCTTGGATTTGTCCCATATTTGTACAAGGATCGTGTGAATACTTAATTGTCAAAGAAAGCATGACCTCAGAAGGAAACTAAATATTCCATTTAACATCATAGGAAAAGAGAAAAAAAATCTGAGTTTAAGGAACAGCTTAATAATCCTGTTTGAAAGAAAACAGTGTAACTGGGTCACAGAAAGAATAGACCAAAGCTATTTGAAAAGTGCAGCAACAAAGAGAAAGAAGGAATACCAAAGATTTATACAGCAATAATCCTAAAGCTGGTGGAAGGAATGTTCTTTCTTCTTCTTTTTTTTTTTTTTTTTTTTTGGAAAATACGGTATAAATTATATTCCTACTCTTCCTTCCCTTGAGATGCAGCACAGAACTTAAATTTCAAGCAGTTCAGTGGGTGGAAGATCAAAGAATGTTTTTCAGAATTTGTTTTCTACCTACATGGAGGTGGGAGTAATATGTCACAGGGACTAAAATGTATGTGTGACATTGTATTAGAGAATTCCCAGTCTGAAAAGAGCCCAAAATTCCTCATTTAAAGTGGCAGAGTGCATCATTCTTGTAGACTACCAGTCTGTATGCTCCACACTTGACAGCCGACATTGATCCTCAGGACCTGCTATGCATTTCAGTTGCAGCAGGAAACAAGTGACAGCCATGGCAGACAGGCTGGAGAAGCCAAACATCAAGTAATTCCCTTGTCTGATCCACCCGGACAAGACATTACAGACAGCTTGCCTCCACAGATGAAAATTAACCCTCCAAATTTTCATTATGAGGCTGGTATTGAGCCACATAATTGCAGCCAGTAGCAATGGAAATTCTTAGCTGACTCTGCTTGGGTTTCACTCCTTCCTGACACAAAAGCCTGGTAGGCTAGGTGAGATCTTCTGAATAACAATTGGAAAGAAAAGAGGTGAAAGGTTGAAGAAGTAAAAATAATTCAGAGAAATGCAGACTGTCAAAGCAGAATAGGCCCATCCCGAAATCCAGCCTGCTTCCCAGTTAGATAAGCAATCTCTTGTACCACCTCTAGACTACACAAAGCAATCCTAATTCTTGGATAACCTTCAAAGAATTTTCTGTTTTAAGTCTTGTTTAAAGTTCTGATTTCCCTGCTCAGAGACACAGTTGGTATTAGGCTTTTGCTATCATGAGGCTTTCTTCAACTCAATATACAGGTTTACTTGACCTGAGAAAAAATATATAGACCATAGATTTTTCTTTTTATATGCACTGAGGCAAGTTCCTGAAATGCAGAAAGGAAATATATTTGCCTTTCAACAGGATAGGATGGTGTCAGGAAGCTCCATAATTTAAAGGGCACAAGGCAATACACATACCATCAACACTTGCTCCAATTCTCAGCTCTGCACAAGCATGCTTTAAGTGGTATTGCTCTTGAATAGGACAAATGACAACACCAAAAAATCTCGAAGTTGAAGAAAACAAAGACTGTCCTGGCAGGAAGGTTCTCAGCAAGGATGGAGAAGAGTGAAGACAAGCTGGGTGTTCCCTACAGTCACTATGGATCTGTGGCTCCTCTGAGAGTGAAAGGAAAGTATACTTTCAAAAAACAACCATTTAAGACAAGGACTAATGACTTAATCCTGCATTCCCTGACTTTTACACTGCCAGACTAGACTCTGCTGTCTCCTAGCAGCTGAAAGGGGTTTTCTATAACAGATCTATTTCATACAGATAAGAAATGGTGCAAAAACATTATTTCCAACAGAAGTATTTTTAAGAGGTAAAACTTCACTTTGGTGGAGAAACAAGGAGGCAGACCTCTGTCTTATTTAGTGGAGCAAAGACACTGTTCCTCTCCCTCCTCTGCCCTCTGCTGCAGAGTGTTACAGCAGTCAGTGCAGTGCTCCTGGGGCCATCCTGGCATGCTGTCACATGCTCTCATCTCCCCGACTTCATCAAGCTTACCTGGAAGATGGAAATTTCTTGCCAGAAAGCAACGACATAGATGAAGTACAGAGACTGCTGATTAGAGCAATTAGGGTGCACACAACAGTCCAATTAGTGCGAGCTCCTCTCCATAAAGGAGGGCTGAGGCTCTGCACGGAGAAGTTAGCTACCTGATGCTCATTCTCTCTGCTAAATACCTGAAATGACTGGATGAAGATGCTAGTAATTCTCTTTAAACTGAGTGTTTGCTTTGGAGGGCTTTCAAAGAGAATTAAAAAAGAGAGGGAGAGTGAGAGGAGGCAGAAAGACAGTGGCAAAAAACCCCCTTAATTAAAGTGCAGGGAAGTGACGGAAACATAAGATAAACCCTACTTTGCAGCTTCTTTAGGAAATTGCATATCCCAGGAATCCTGATCAAGAATTCAGATCATTTAGGAATTAAGGAGGACGGGATCTTCGGAAGAGTTCCGCACCAGCAACTCCAAGTTAATTTGGTCACTTCATTACAGTGCTTCTGCAGGAGATAAGGCCTACCCAAAAAATAGCCTTTGAGAAAAAGAACATTTTTTAATGCAGGATTAGTATCTTATCTCCATCAGCAGCCCCTTAGAGGATGAGTCTAGCCAAGTCCCTGCAGAGCATCTCAGGTACCCTCAGCGTGATGGAGGCTCCCACATGGTATAATAGGTCACTGAAGAGCTACCATCCCCTACCAGAAGACACACAGCCACATATGACTTCCTCACTTCCAGTGTTCATGTCATGGGGCAACACTGTGACCAGTCAACCCATGTAAGAGATTGGATGATGCCTGCAATTCCATGACTGAGGTGTCTTGGACACTGTAAATGCAGAGGACATTTACTTATGTAGTACAGGGACACTTTGCACATAGCCTAACAACAGAGCACCCTGCCCAGAATATTGACTAACAAATGCAGGGATCCATTTCCTCAGTGATACCTTCTTGCAATCTGTGGACCACAGAAGACATTTTCTCTCCTTACATATGAAAGGCCTTGTTACTGACACCTTCTTGGAGTGGGCTCCCACACTCCTTGTCTCAAGATGACAAGGAAAACATTGTGGCCAGCACCATACCAGCACTTTGTTTGGGAGGACCACACTATCCACAGAAATTGAAGCAAGAATGTATGGTCTTTCCAAGCCAATCTCCTCCTCATTCCAGAAAATCTTGTAAAGCCCAGCTTTGAAGAAGGTTTTGGTCACACAGTACAATTTCCCAGAATATCACTGTGAGATGGTATCACTACAGCAGATTAAAGCTAGTGTGAGCATGTGAGAAACAAACCATTCTTACACTATACTCATGAGGTTTGGCACTGACAAAATGTCAGATTGATTTTGTTTTTTTCCAAGGAGGGAGATCCTAGCCACAGCTTCCCTTTCTACATATATACATGTGATGAATACATTAATACTACAAGCTGAGCCCATGGGCAGAAGTGCACTTTTAATCAGAGTTTGGCATATTTGTCTTTATGGGTCCCAACTTTAAAAGCAACCTCAGATCTGACTAAAGGTGTGAGGATAAAGGAAAGGCAATGAATCTTTGTGCAGATGGGGGTAAAAAAGCAAAACCTTTTTAAATGCTAAATGAACAGACAGCAAGACACAAAGTGAGCAAGATCACATTAGCATTTCTCATTTCTACTTTCAAACCAGAGTGAAATACCTGTTCTCAAAGCACAACTAGGAATACACAGAGAATCAGGTCATGAAGGCCTTGTGGTTTCTATCAAAAGTGTTCCCACTGTCAGAAAAAAACTTAGTAAAACATAGAGATAGCTCCCCCACGGAGGTGAAAGAAAGGAGTAACTTGATCTAATGCCCCAAGTTTTCTGAGGCTGATCACACAAAAATGCATCCCTCCTTATGTGTAGACGGTCAGCTCTTGATGTGCTGTTTTCCTATCCAGACAAAATACTCATGGGCACACTCAGGGTGAAGGGATTGACTGAAGGCCACGTTTGACTGATGCCTGTCAGCCAGCTCTCCTGGATAACCCAGGCATTCGCATTTGCACTCCTGACTCTGGGAACTGGATCCACAATAAATGCTGCACAGAGCTTCATAAGCCCTGGATGAACACTCAGCTCTCCCTGGCCTTCCTTCCCCTCCAGCACTGCTCAGATTTGCTCTGCGGCTAAGCAGAGTCACAGAACTTCATACAGGATTGCAGCAGGGCCCCGAGGAGAACACGGGTACACTGCAGAGGCAGAAAAGCCCACTCTCTTCACCACAGGTCTGCATTAGTCACCAGTGGGTGCTCAGGACCTCACTCCCACAGGGACACACTGCCACCCTGTGGAAACTGCTCTTCCTTTCCCAGGTGGCTGGGCAAGGATGCAGGGAGAAGGGTCGCCACCTCACCCATGCCCAGCAGCTACACAGCTAATGCAACAGCAAGCCACATGCCCTTTGGTGCTGTGCTGAAGCAGGGTGCTGCAAATTGAATTTATTGAGACTAATGCAAAAATTAATTTCTGCTAAGTCTTTGTAATCGCATATTTAGTGGCAGCATGGCTGCTGTGAACACTGTAGCATAATTTCTCGTACTCACTCCACTCCCCTCCACAAATAAATTAAAAGGCAAAAGCCAGTTCATCAAATCTTCAGACAAGCCAGATGAGAAACAAAAGCTGAGCACTGCCTCTGTCCCCAAGACATCAAGGCAGCACATAGAAACAGGAAGAAAGCCTTAAGTGAAGAGGGATACCAACAACAAACTCCTTCCATCTATGTCCAAAAAATACTGAGTCCTGGTATTTGCTCTGGGTGAAAAGTCAGACATTCCTAGCATTAGCAGGTGAGTGCTAAGCACTACAGTACAGCCACAACTGCATAATTTTGTCAGCAGGAAAACAAACAGCAGGTAAGCACCAGTGGAAGTCTCTTGTCAGTACACTCAGGTTATTTAAACACAATCTGGAGATCTATTTATGCAGTAAGGGCTGTAATTAGCCGGCAAATTAATCTCAACACATCCCACTATGGCAAACTGAGAAATAAGATTCCTTGGGGGAAAAAATAATTTAAGTGTGGCTGCTGACAGATATACAGATTTAAAAATTAAGGGCATTAAATCTAAAAGAAAGGATGGTTGAGCTTATATTGAAGCAGGAGGCCCAACAAAAAGCTCCCTGAAGAAAATGAAGAAATTACCAATACTAAAAGACAAACTACTGCTTTCAACTATGTGGGTACATCTGTATTTCAAACAGTCTTGACACAAAACCCACAGAAGAGACTCATTTTGTTTGTTTCAATAGGCATTGGGTCAGCTCTCAGACTGGCAGCCTCTTATTTTTATTTCCATTACAAAAATATAAATAAATTATGAACTCCAGTGTATGCGCACCTGTCTTCGTTTAAGCAAAGTGCTGTTTCATGCTAGTAATCAGACAAAAAATAAGTGAAACATTCTCATTATTATTGACAATAAAACAAGGTTCGTCCTGCTCAGCCTCTTCCCTCATTCTTCAGATTTAACTCCTGGCACAAACTTAATGAACAAAAGCTGAAGCAATGCAGCCTGTGCCAGACAGCACATTATAATCTGAAATTACATCTCCAGCTCTAATGTGAATACCCCAAAGCACCTTTGATGAAAAAACACACACGCCTTCCAGATTGTACAAAGAGATAAGGCTTAGCCTTTATGTATTCACACTCAGAGCCAACTGGCTGCTCCAGTCCGCTGTAATCAGGAGACAGCACTCTGGATTGGCATGACCACAGGAGTTTACAAGGCACACAGCTCTGGGGCAAGACCTGCTGTAGCTCAGTTTCACCCCTCTGTGCTGCAGAGACTCTCCTTCACTATCAAGTGAAGAAAACAAGAGAACAAACATTATATATATTATGTATCTTCTGGGAGGAGAAATGTGCCTATCACTTGTCATGTTTGACAATTAAGATTCAGGAAATGCAAGATGGGTGTTCTGTTTTGAACTATCTTCCAGCATAAACGAAACCCACGTGCTGCAGTTAATTCCTTACCTTCAAGAGCCCTCTCGGGAAGTCCTTGCCATCATTCATTCCCTGGAGGTTAGCAACGAACTCTTGGCAGGTCATCTTTTTCCCAATGTTCTGAAAGGGGTATCAGAGAAACAAATTATCATATTCCTGCTGCTTTCCCAAATGACAGAATGAGTAACATCAGATTAAATGCATCTTCCTGCTCTCCTTCAAGCCTAAGGCAGACAATACTAAGAAAGCATTAAGGAGATTACTCACAGATGAGCGTCCTTGTATCCATACAGTTAGAAAAAGGAAAGTACTTTTGCACCAAAGGCTAACACATACCCTGCAAAAAAACCCAGCTTAATACTGGGGCTAATGAAGAGGACAATGATGAAAATCTCTGGTAGTTGCACAGTGCCTTATACCCCATGACTCTTGACATGTGCCATGTCTCTTGACATTTCCATAGGCTCATTCTCTTTCCTCTCTTCATGTGTAAGTCTCAGACTGAAAGTTGCCGAAATAAGCCACAAATGGAAAGGAACAGTTTGGCTGTTCCTACATGTTTGTGAAGGAGCCAAACTACATCCAGAAGTTTGAGGCTGCCCTAAATGACTCTTGAATCCCCATCTCCATCACCCCTCAGAGAAAGTGTCTGTACTCAGTACTCCACGTGCTGGAAGGCCCCTGCTTAACATGCAGGGAGCCTTGTAAGTGGGCAAAAATTACAGCACTGCATTGATGAGAAAGGACATCAAAGACATCTGAGGAAAGGGAGGCAGCCTGAGATGAGCTGTGAAATGTGATATCAACACAGGGGAAAACAGGGCTCTGTGATGGTCATGGTATCTTTGAGGATAACACCACTACCAGACAGGAGATGGAAGTGAAGACTTTTCCACTGTCAGGGCATGCTTTTTCTGAAGAAATACAGAAGAGCTCTGTGTGAGCTTTTCCTTCCGCTAGAAGAAGGAGCCCAAATTAACACAGGACTGGAGCCCAAGGAAGCACAGCTGGTAATACAGGTCATTCAATGTTATGAGTTACATGACAGCTTAAAGTGCATAACCTCTATTTCCCTTCCATAATCTTTGATCAGGAAAACCACCAAATCTTGGCCATCAGCCTCAGCTAGCTGATAAGGAAGATTCCATAACAGCAGCCAGCACAAACCTACAGAAAAAAAGGCAAGCAGTAACCCTGGAACAATTCATGGCTTTCCACAGATAGCTTCTGACAACACAAACAGGCTGTACCCCTGGCTCTATGATTGCAAAGTTTATAGAACACAGCTCATAACTTCAGTCTTCAGCTCCAGGCTGGAGCTGATCTAGTAGACTTACAAATGCTTTCCTTTCTCCCTGCAACTTCAGTCTACTTCTATTTGTTTCCTCCATGCAGCAGTTTGCAGCTTCCCCAAGCTGACCAAAGCCAACAGCAACGTGGCATTGCAGACAAAAGGCTGTTTTGCTGCAGGACCAAATGTAACATCTCCATATGGTGCCATAGAGGTTCCAGAAGATGTGGCTGGTGGTCTAGAGATACCTTGAAACTCTAGCACCAGTGTGGGTGATGACCTCTGTGCAGAGAAGCAAGCATGCATTTCCAAGACATACCTAGCAAAAACTGCTTAGTTTCAAATAGAAGTGTGGCAAGAAAGGGAAAATCAAGGGGATAAGTTAGAGTTTGTCTAGAAGAGTTAAAGGCAAGTGTGAACTGTAGGCAACACAGCTGCATTGTAGCCATACAAGCAGTGGAGGTGATTGTGAAATAGAAGTATCTGTGCCTATAATCAAGTATATCAGTAACAAACAGACCTCAGTAAACAGATAGGCCCTGTGATTCATTTGCTTCCTGCTCTAGCAGAATCCTGGTAAGGATGGGGCAAAGCATTATCTTCATTAGGAAACAGGCAATTAGGCATATCTACAAGGGCTGCATTCCAAGTCAAAAACACCAAACTTACCACCTATGTGGAAAAATGTAAAGCAGTAAGAGGAAGACCAAAATTAGAGGAAATCAGTGGGGTCAGAGAGAACACAATGACACACCCATGGACATAATACAAGCAGGAGTCTGGCAAATACTACAGCAGCATATACACAACAACACACTGTCAACTGCCAGTGGGAAAAGCCTCCAAAGTTACAGACAGCAAGAGCAATGATGGATCAGAGCCAGATCATTTATTCCAGTACCTACTGAAGACAGTAAGGGCTCACTCAAGCATTGTAGGGAGCAGTGAGGATTGCTGTTGGGCTGATGCATGATCATTATTTGGTCTCCCACTCTGACCTGTGAGACCAGGCAGGCTGTAAAGTAGGAGCCTCAGGCTGCTCACCAATCTGGGGAGTGGGATACCTGTGCAGAAAGACTCAGGTGTGCTCAAGAGAAGCCATGCATGCTAAGAGACAAACTGGGGCACATTCCTGTACCCCCCATTTACACACGACTGACACACCCTTCAGTAGGGAAAGCTAAGCCTTCAGAGAAAAAAATACTTCACAACTCCCTACCCCCTCCTGTTTCCACAACCTCCAGACAAAGGCATTCAATTAACAGAGGTGGGTCTCAGAACTCCCTGTGAACACTCAAGTCTTGGTTTTATTACCTACAGCCCCATAGGGGCTAAGCAGACTGTTGAGAGAGAGACTCAGTGTGCCTCCACATCCTGCTGCCCAATCTAACACCCTTAATGTGTAAAAATTCCCAAGGGACATCCTCCTGGAAGAGCTCATTCAAGTGCAGTGGAGGGCCAGAGAAAAACCTCAGAGTTGCCTGGCTGAACCCACTGCTTCTGCATACTGTCATGTCATGCTCCCTGTGTTTTTACATACTCCATCCTAACTCCAGAGCAGAGGAAGCCTCCCATCGGCATGGGAATACCTTGCATAGCAGGTGTAGCACACCATGGGTGGTGCTGAAATACCCATCCTAATGCTACTGGCACCTTGGAGCAGCATTACTAAAGAATTCAAACCAGAATACTATTTCACCCAGGCAGGCAGTGGGGAGAGGTGTGCATAGCAGGAACAAAGGGCTTCCACTCAGCATGCCCACATCCCCACTCCATTCTCTTGGCTCTGAGTACACCCCTCATTTATCTGTGCAAAACTCTGCTTCCATCATATCTGCCCCCTGCAATTGAATGTCTGCAAACATAACCTTCCCTCTGTGACCTTCCCAAAATTTCTTCACCTCCCTTCACCTCACTTCTTCGCATCTTTATTCTGCCTTCCCACATGTGCGTACAGACTGTAAAGGGGAAGCCAATTCCAAGCACAGCTTCCTGGTCAGGGCCTGCTGCAGGAAGGATGGTAAGCACACCAGAATGACAGGCCTGAAGACAGGGAATATGCTCAGACATTATGGCAACACGAGACACAATGCCAGCTTACACATGACTGATGAAGACATGCTGGAAAGGCCTGCCCCAGAACAACAGTCTTGGAGTGCAGCCTTCTCACTGTTTGCTGTCTGCAGAGGCTTTAGAAGAAAGGGACAGGGACTGCCACAAGACCACCCCAGCCCAACATGGTGTGGACAGGAGCACTCTACACATAGCTGTGCATACTCACATGGCCATGCAGGTCTGTGTTCAGCAGCATCATGGCACACGTGAGACAGTGAACTCCATCTGCAAAAAGAGAAATAGCCTGAGTTACATGCAAAACCACATCTGGACCTTTAAGAAGCTGAAACTGAGACTAGCAGATTAATTGAGTCTGCTCCCTTTACAAGAATCTGTTTTATCAAGAAATACACATAATTAAGTAAATGAGGTCATCACACAGCTGCCAAACCAGAACTTTCTTTTAACTTTTAGTAACCGTCAAAACTGTCTTGCAGCACCCATGGATGAGGCAAGAAGACAGGAAATCATGCTATCACTCTTAGCTTGCTAATATCAATATCATAGTCTGAATCAACACCTTCTTCTTCATTTACTTCAATGCAGAAAGGGAAAAGTAAAATACACTCGTTCTTGTGTAAAGAGTGGGGCAGCAGGGTATCCTGCTTTTCTCCCCCTCTGGCTCAGTCCTCATTCAGAGCTCAATGAGAACCTAATTTTGGAGAAGCACAGTTTGTTATTTATGCTGCCCTGGCTCCATGTTGGGCAGAGAGCACTCCAGGGGTTTCTAAGCTGATCCTGTGGCCAGGGCCCTCAGCAGTAAGCCAGATTCATAGAACCACAGAATACAGTTGGAGGGTTGAGAGACTGAAGGATATTATTACTGTCTCAAAGCAACTGAAATGTGCGTGTAGGGGAGGCAGCTCTGCAGAAAATGGGATGTGCACTGTTCCACACCCCACTCTCTGGAGCCTCTAAGTTCAGAACTGCCTGGCACACTGAAAGCAATGCCCTACACCCTGCCCTGGAGTCCCAGTCAACCCTGTCTGGGGCAGCCAGATGACTAGATGCCCGCCCAGGGGGTGCTTGCTACAAGAAGCCAGAGCAGACCCCAGGACATGTGATTGTGTCTCTACTGTCTTCAGATTTTATGGAAGCTGAAATCCCACTGGGATCCAGGTCAGTAGCTGTATCTTATTTTTTGCTCTTTTTTTTTTTTTTCTTCCTTTCTATTCCTAATTTCCATTTTCTGAAATATAGGTAATTAAGGCTGGATGAGTAAGTCAATGCTTTGTGAAATATTTTATTTTAATTGAATGTTTGTTTTAAACTTTGCCAAATTCCTGAACTTCTAAGGTTTGCTAGGAAAGTTTAGTTACAAACATTCTGAGAACCTTTGTCAAGCTCTTTGTGCCCACCTCAGAAAAAAGCAGCAGTACTTTTAAGCCATTTTTGAATAAACTTCCAAGTAAGTTTAGAAAGCACCCTACAAAGATCATTAAGTCCAACTCCTCTGCACAGGACATCCCTAAGAATCACACCATGTGCTTGAGAGCACCATCCAAACATTTCTTGAACTCTGTCAGATTGGTGCTGTGACCACTTCCCTGGGGAGCCTGTTCCAGTGCCCACCCACCCACAGGGAGAAGAACCTCTCTCTAATGTCCAACCTAAACCCCTGCTGACAAAACTTTAAGCCATTCCCTCAGCTCCTGCCACTGTCACCACAGAGAAGAGATCAGTGCCTCCTCCTCCCATTGTGAGGAAGCTGTAGACTGCAATGAGGTCTCCTCTCAGTCTCTGCAAACTATGTGATCTCGCTGCTCCTTATCTGTCTTCCCCTCTAGACCCTTCTCCATCTTTATATTCTTTTTCAGGATACTTTGTGATAGCTTTGTATCTTTCTTATATTGTGGTGCCCAAACTGCACATAGCACTAAGATCCTAGGTTAAAGTGTGTAGGATTTAAATCCTTACTCGGAATCCAAAGTTGCAATTTCCCTCTTGCACCCTGGACTAGAATAAAGCAGCCACATCCTAAGTCATTATTCCACTCTGGACATGATGCATTCTTTCTGCCTGACTGCCTACAGTGTCTTGAAATAAGAAAGGCAATAGGCAGAGGACAGAGACAGCACAGAAGCAGATCCTGTCTTAGTCCCAACTCTTTCCCTCCCCTGCAGACAGCCAGCAAAGTTGAAGAGGTGCAAAGTGCCCAAACATCATCTCACTGCAACACGGGCAGGTCACAAAGCAAAGGGTAAAGAGGCAAAGCGGTAGTCCAAGTGTAGCAGTTCTTCCTCACTTACACTCGAAATTAAAGGTACAACTAAGCCCATGATTGGCTTCTTTTTCAACCTCCTCCTTCAGTGTGTGATCAGTGTGTGCTGGAATCACAAGGCTACAAGGCTCTGCCAGCCTGTCTGGCTGAACACAGCAGTTGTGCCAACAGACAGTTTGTCCTCTTCTGCAATCCCAGTTTTCTCAGGTTTGATCTATGTGCTTGTTTGTTTCCATCATCTATTTCCAAACTGACTGAAAACATTGGCAAGGAGAAGCATTCTGATGTTAGCTAGTCAAGATGAAACCATGCCAGGGTCTGGATGCAGCACTCAAGATTCACCCCCACAACTGGCAAGAACTGGCATGCCTGATGCCAGTGCATGCAGACACAAGCACTGAATGGAGCACAGAAAGTGAACAGCCTCTCTTCCACCTGACACGAGACCTGTTCTTGTCCACATGAATGCAGCTGGAGTACAAGGACCCACACACTGAAGCCAGTGTGACCAGAAACTACAACTGAGGACAAATCTGGAAGTGCCACAACTGAGGAGGTCTAAACACCCTTCCTGCTGAGGGTTTTGATGCTTACCAGAGACAGTCTCTAAAATGTGGTACAGTGACTACATAGCTTCATTTTCCAGGCATACACTGTATGTGCTATTGAAAGTGAGAAGGAAGGAAGACAGAAACAAGCAAAGAACCCAGTATCAGAAACAAAGTTACCTTGAGAAGAAATGGCATTTGGGTTGCACTGGTAGTATCTGCTGGAGAAGTGGATTAAAACTCTCTCTCGTTCCTGAGTTTCTCCAATAAGTGAAAAGGCCTTAAAGAAACTCCTAAAAGAGCAGTGGGAAAAAAGGTGAAATTAAGGTAATAAATCTGTTTTTGTTTCACACAATACAAAGAGCAAAGCACACATCATAGCAAGAAGTACATAAGCACACATTTGGTTCCAAGAAGCCTTTCTAGGAAACTGGGCTATCATTCCTCACACAGTTAACTCCAACATTACAGTAAATGAAGGAAGCTTTCAACTACCACTGGTCTCAGTCACAGAATATACAAAATAATATGTAATTCACCATTTGAAAGATCTGTTGTTAATTTTTTTTTTTTCCTTGGGCAATGTATTGGAACATGTGTCTTTGATGCATGGTAAGATACCCAGAATGTTCTCCATTGTCTTCTAATTGCCCATCATCCCTGCACCTTTTAACTTCACTTCATTAGTACTGCTCTCTAAATCAGAGAAGCTTCTCCAGATGGTGAAGTCAAGCAAGTGCACAGCACTCACATCTAACAGCAAATGTGTCGTCACTTCTCAGAGTGGCCAGCACCACATCAGTCAGGGAGGAGTGTGACTACCTGACCTGCAGAAAATACCTGAGCAAAAGGGCAGAAGACTTGCAACACCTCCCACTGAGCTTCAACAAGAGGAAGAGTAACTTGGCCCTCCTGAGGCTCTTGCTTATGAGAGCCCAGGATGCAGGGCTGGTGCATATCTGGGCAGACTCACTGGATATAGCAAGCAATCCTGTGCAGAGAGGTCGGGAGGACACACATCTTTCACCTCTATTCTCCTATTTGAACACCCCTCCTCTTAACCAGACTGCTATTCTTCCCACTAGAAAAACGTGTCTCACAGCCAAAGATGACCTTCTGCATTCACTTATCAGAATGCTTCTAAGAAAATACTGAAAACACAAAACTTCTGGATCTGAAGTAAGAAGACATACAGAATGATTGTCTAATAGACAATTTTTAAACATGCCCTGAGAGACTGAAACTAACACCAGATCTGAGAGGAATGGAATATATTCCTGGAACATTCACATCTACCTAATCTTGATAAACAAACTATAGTTTTTTCTCTGATGTAAGGTCAGAGACAAGCTGTACTTGCAACAATTTCACACCCACACAGAGTGTGATCTGCCTGGTAATAACTTAATTTCATCCGTAATGTATTGCGAATGCTCCAATTCACAAGCAGATACAAGTGAATCTTCACTTCACAGGGTTTTCCTGTCCTTCCTACTTTGTGCTCCTGTCCTGGTTGTGCCCAGGACAGTGTTAATGTTTAATTTAAGAGCTGATGTTATTTCTGATCCTCTTGAAGGGACCCCCAGCTCATATTTACAAGAAGTGAGCAACATATACTATTACTAGAACTACAGAGCCCCAGCCAGGTAGAAGAAATGGATAATCAGATCAATTGGACTGTGTGGATCCAGTGGCCTGGCACATCAGACACACAGGAATGTAAGGCTTTAGCTCATACCAACACACAATGCACTCTGATGCCATCAAGATACGTGGGGACAGAATCCATCTCTTTCTGGGGTGCCAGGGGGATCCCAACAGCTGACTGCACTGAAAGATGGAGAGAGCATGACTGGCAAAAACACCCCACTGCCACTGGCCTCACGAGCCCTTGGCATAGGGTACCTCAAAAGAGGGTATTCCAAGGACCAAAAAGGCATTGTTAGGACTTTTAGGATAGCTGCTGTGGAGACAGAGGAAATGAGACAGCTGAATATCTTCCCTGGCCTCTCAGAGGACCCCTCTGTTTTGGGACTGCTGAAGGTCGAAGAACAACAGGTAAAATCTCTACCACAGCGTTGCAGCATCAACAATACTGGCACCACCTGGGACTGTGATCCTTATCCACGAGATGATCCATGAACTGCACAGCCAGGAGTGGTCAGCAAGACTCATTCACCCTTACACAGTCCTTTATGGTCAGTGTGCAAGCCCAGGGACCAACAGACTATTGTGTCACACCACTGAGAGCCACTGTGCCCAACACGCTGAGACTTCAGTACGAGCTGCAGTCCAAAGCAGTCAAGTGGTGCCACCATCAACACTGCTAACATGTTTTTCTCCATTCCTTTAGCAGCAGGGCACAGGCCTCCCTTTTTTACCCAGATGGGTGTGACATACACCTGCACAACTCCCCCAGGGGCAGAAACAAACATCCAATATTTATGCTAATTATGCTAATTTTGGATTAATCTGAACTGCACTGGAAGAGGAAGTGGGGAAAAGGGTGAGGTCCTAGAATGCTTCCAATATATTGACAACATGATCACACAGGACAACACAGCAGGAGTTTTTGAGAAAGGTGAGAAGATAATCCAAATCCTCCTGAAGGCTGGCTTTGCCACATAGCAAAGTAAGGTCAAGGGACCTGCCCAGAAAACTCAGTTTTTAGGAGTAAAATGCCAATGTAGATGTCATCAGATTCCAATGAACATGGTCAATAGAACAGCTAGGCGCTGCGGGTTTTTGAAGGATGCATATCTCAGATTACAGTCAGATTGTAAAATCTCTCTATCACGTGATCATAAAGAAGGATTTCAAGCAGCATCCTGAACAATAATGACATTTTGAACAAATTAAACAGGAGGTTGTTCATGCAGTAGCCAGTCAGGACACTACAAGATGTAAAAATATGCTCCACAGTGCAGCCGGGAAGAATGGTCCTTCCTGGAATCTTTGGCAAAAGGTCATGTGGAGACTCGACAACGACCCCTGGTGTCCTGGAGCTGGGAACACAAACATTCCAACATACAAAGGATCTGAAGCCAGCAATACCCCCACTGAAACAGAGACACTGGCAGTTTATGAAGGGGTTTGGGCTGCCTCAGAAGTGACTGACACCAAAGCACAGCTCCTCCTGATGCCCCAGCTGCCTGCACTGGGCTGGATATTCAACATCATGCAACACACCAGGCCATTGTGGAGTAACTGGGTTGCTCTGACCACACAGCAAGCTTGAGTAGGAAACCCCAACTGCCCAGGGATCTTGGAAGTCATCACTAACAGGCCTGAAGATGAAAATTTCAAACTACCATCATGATTAGAGGAGGAGAAGATGACACATGCTGCAGCGGCCCCACACAATAAGTTACCTAAAAATGAAAAGGAATATATCTCTTTATTGACAGTTCCTTTTGTATCAGAGGGACAAATCAAAAAGTGAAAGCAGCTGCAGAGAGCCCTATATGACAAGTCACAGAAGCTACTGAAGGAAAAGGTGGATCAAGCCAGGCTGCAGAGCTGAAAGCCATCCAGCTGTTTTAGGTATCACTGAATGAGAGAATGGCCATCAATCTACCTCTACACTGACTCCTGGATGGTGGCAAATGCTGTGTTGGGGGGGCTGGACTGGCAGAAAAAGCCAATCAGCAGTGCAGAGGGAAACCCAGCTGGGCTGGTGAACTGTGGCAAGAACTCGCTGCCTGGCAGAGAAGCTGGCTGTAGAAGTACATCATGGGAAGCACACGTGCCAAGAGTCAGGCTGCTGAAGAACATCACCATGATGGAGAGGTGGATCAGGCCACCAAGATTAAAGTGTCTCCAGTTAATCTGGACTGGCAATGTAAGAGCAAATTACTTTGGCTCAGTGGGCTCAAGATGTCTCAGGTCACCAGAGAAGAGATGTAACAAACACGTGGGCTTGTGACCAGGGGGTGGATTTAGCTGTGGACACCCTCTCCCAGTTACCCATGACTGTGAAGCACGCTGCCATGGAGCAGGCCAGGCAGGTAAAGCCTCTCTGGTGTGGTGGGCAATGGCTGAAACACAAACATGGGCCAGCCTGGCCAATCAGTCACAACACACAGCTGCAAACCCAAGGCAAGCGTGCTGACACTGGTGGAAACAGCCACTGGATGACTAGAGATGAACCTCACACCAGGGCCCAAAACACAATCCTGAGCCTCCAGATGCAACTTCTGCGGCAATCCACCCCAGAAAGAACTGAGTTGGACTAAAGGGACTCACCTCAAAAATATCCCCATAGATACACGAGCCAGAGAGCACAGGATTGCCTAATATACACTAGCCTCTGAGAAAATTGAACAGTGCAATGGACTGTTCAAAATGACACTGAAAGCAATACAGTGGTGGCACTTTCAAACATGGAATCTGCTTTTAACAAAGGCCATTTCATTAGTTAATACAAGAGGCTCTACCAATCAAGCTGGTCCTGCCCAATCAAAACTTCTATGCTGCAATAGGGAATGAAGGCCCTGTGGTATATACAAGAAATGTTTTAGGGAACATGGTCTGCATTGGTTCTACCTTTCTGCAAAGGCAAATCCATCCATGGGCTTGGTTTTGCTCAAGGACCTGAGGACATTTGATGGGTAATGTAGAGAGACTGGGTAATATGAGGTGTACCCCAAAGGGACTAAATTTTTGGGTGAGAATGCTTTGTGTAATTGCACAATACTGTTTGCTGAAGGCATTGCCACTGTATGCCATAGCTACTACGGAGAATGAATATGGACTGTTCCAGAAGTATCAGCCATGAGCTCCTAATGCGGACTGCAACCAGCCAAAAGCACAGCCTGCCTGGAAGATATCCAGAACAGATAGAATCCACAGTCACGGACTAAATGAACTCAACAGACATCTTGAAAGGACAGTCAATCACAGGAAATTATACTGATGCTTGTGTTTATATATACACACACACACACACACATATACATAGCTGGGAGGAGTAGGACCTAGACATGATATATGGTATAGGATAAGGGGAGGAAAACATATTGATTCTGGCCAGGACAGTTAAAGTTCTCAGTAGCCAGGAGGAACACACCTAGGAGCCTGATGTTGTTCTGTATCACCTCAGGTCACGCGCAGGGGGTGTGAGAGGAGGCATTCCTCCTGGTCTGACAGGATGGTGGAGCAGTCGTGGTATTGCTGGTTCCACAGGTGAGCCCTCGTGTATGAACCACTCAACTCTTCTGTACACTCTGTTATTAATATTGTCACTGTTACCCTTCATTTTCTTATTTCATTTACTTCTGCCAGGAAATTGTTCTTATCTCAATCCTCCATCTTTGCCTTTTGTGCCCCCAATTCTCTTCTCCAGATGCCCGCCCTATGGAGAGGGGGAGGGGAGCTACTGGAGCATGGTTTCAAGTTTCCGTGGGAACATTAAAGTAGGTAATACTGCTCCTAAACTCACAACAGCTCCCAAGGTACATTTTGAGAATTAGCCATCTTTCTGTCTCCTACCCCAGTCTGGCCTCTTTCCAGCAGTACTTCCTACAACATCCCCTCCTCTGAAGCACATTTATGCCCTTGGAAGCTGACTTGGAAAAGAGACTTATGAAAGAATACTGGTAAATAAACAAGGCAGTTTCCTCACTCTCAGAGCACAACACTGCAGCCAAGGGCCACAGGCATGAATTGCTGCCCACCAGGAAGAACAGAGAAGAACATAGAACACACTAAGCTGGAAGGCACCCAACACGGATCATTAAGTCCAACTCCTGGCTCTGCACAGGACCTCCCTAAAAATCAGGCCGTGTTCTTGAGAGCACTGTCCAAACATTTCTTGAATTCTCTCGGGCTTGGTGCTGTCACCACTTCCCTACAGAACCTGTTCTAGTGCCCAACCACCCTCTGAGTAAAGAACCCCTCTTTAATGTCCATCCTAAACCTCCCCTGACACAACTTTAAGCAGTTTCCTTGGGTCCTGTCACAGATCACCTCAGAGAAGAAATCAGTGCGAGCCCTCCTCTTCCCCTTGTGAGGAAATTGTAGACTGCAATGGGGTCTCCCTTCAGTCTCTTCCAAGCTGAACAGATCAAAGGACCTCAGTCACTTCTTTGACTTCCCCTCCAGGCCCTTCATCATCTTTGCAGCTTTTTTCCAGATACCTTCTGGTAGCTTTGTATCTTTCTTACAATGAACAGAACTGCCCCCAGCACTTGAGGCTGCCCCAGAGCAGAGCAGAGTGGGAAATCTCCTCCCTTGCCTGGCTGTGCCTGATGCACCCCAGGACAGGGTTGGCCCTCCTGGCTGCCAGGGCACTGCTCACTCATATTCAACTTGCCCTCCACAAGGACTCCCTGGTCCTTTTCCATGGCACTGCCCTCGAGCAGCTCATTTCCCAGTCTATCCAAGGTGCAGAATCCAACACTTGCCCTAGTTAAATTCACATAGTTGGTAGTTCCCTGGACCTCTCGTTCATCAAAGTCTCCCTTGCAGGACGAGACAGCTCCTACAGTTTAGTATCATCAAATTTACTTATTATATGTTCAAGTCCTGTGTTCAAGTAATTTATGAACATGCTGAAGAGCACCGGGCCTTAGGTGGAGCTCTGTGGAACCCCACCAGTGACGGTGACACCAGTCTGACATCACCCCATTCATTGCAACCCTTTGTGCCTGACACATGAGCCAGCTGTTTACCCACCACATGAAGTGTTTATTCAGCTGTGGGCTGGACATTTTCTCCAGAAGGGTCCTGAGAAAGACAGCTTTACTGAAAGCCTTACTGAAATCCAAAAAGATCACATAACTGGCTTCCCTTGATCATCTTTTTCCTCATGAAGCCATGCTGGTTGTGACCAATCACTGCATTGTCTTTCAGGTGTTTTTCAATACCACCCAAAATAATTTTCTCCATAATTTCACCAGGCACTGAAGTGAGACTCTCAGGCCTACAGTTTCCAAGGTCATCCTTGCCCCTCTTGAAAGTTAGAAAGTTTCCACTCAGTTGGGACCTCTCCAGATGCCCAAGACCATTCCAAAATCATTAAGAGAGACTTCACAATGACATCAATCAGTTCTTTTGAGTATGTCTGGATGAATCCCATGTGGCCCCATAGACTTATGAGGATCTAGATGGAGCAGCAGATCCCACGCAAGTACAGGGTCAGTTGGGAGCTTATATTCTCACAGCCATGGTCTTCCAGCTCCAAGGCAGTTAGTCATTCTGCATTGTCTTTTTCTATTGACTTATTTTTAAAAGAATCCGATTGTTGTCCCACACACCTACTGGCCATGTTCAACTCCAGGTGAACTTCATCAGCTGGCATTCTCTCTCTATAGTGGTGAGCACCCATTTGTATTCTTCCCACATCACTTGACCTTGCTCTCACTGGACAAATACCCTGGATTTTTTGCATTAGTTCCAGAAGACCTTTGGTTATTCAAGTTAGCCTTCTGCCTTGTCTGCTTGACTTCCAGCATTTTGGATTTGCCTGCTTCTCTGCCTGTAGGAGGTGGTGACCAGCACTGATGGATCCCAGCACCTTCTGAAGAATTTTCCCAGGAAACCTTACTAATTAGTTCCCTGAGCAGCCTGAAGTCTGCTCTCCAGGTGTCCAGGGCTGGACTCCAGAATGAACACTGAGAGGAGTTGGAGCAGCCACCCCACTACATCCCCTCCTGTAGTCCTGCAGAGGTTGCAAGAGATGCAACCACTCAGGAGGTGCATGGGCAACATGGATTCAGGGAGTGGACAGTGAAGGAACAACTCTTCACAGGTCTCAGACTTGTCAGTGATGCTGCACAACAGCCCCCCACAGCTAGGAGGCAGCACGGATCTCAGCAGCTGCCTCCAAAATGCTCAACAAACCACAGCTTGTCAGTGAGCCAGCAACAACAGCATTGTTACCTCTCACCCTCTGCCAAGCGCGAGGTAGCACGCCTCAGTTTCCTCTGGCTTTGGGATGATTCTTTGTCCCTAACTGCTACTGCATGATTAGGGCATGTTGCTAGCAATTACTTCAGCTACTCTTAAAACCTCAACAACACTTTGGCTTGTTTAAGTTCTACATGAGCCTGGGCACATTTTAGAGAAGGTCATAACTATTAATATTAACCAGAGATCTACAGGGAGCAGAGACCTCCTAAATATGTGCCACAAAGCAATTATGTCTTGGATTTCACAATTTAAAAGAAGGGTAAATTTAGCATCACACTTCAGGGGTGCAGCAGACCTCCCACTGCCCAGCAGCTCCCACCCCATGCTGAGTGGATGCTCCAGCTTGGCTCCACTCCCCCTGCCTCAGGACCAGGCAGTTCACGCTTGTGCAGGCATGTTCCATTTCCACTGCCTCCAGCAGACAGGCCTTTGTGGGTGCCTTGGATCTGCTATGGTCTCATGGCATCAGACCTCTAGAAATGCATTTGCAAAGGGGGTGAGAAATGCATGCACACCTCCTAGATTTTCATTAGAAAAAAAATTCCCACTTAGTTAACCTCAGTCAAATGAGTTAAACTAATTTAAATCCCCATAAGCACCAGAACCCCAGCAACTGCACCAACAGGCCACTGCTACACAAACTTGGTGTTATGACTTCTGAGAAATAAAACACTAAAAAGAAACATTGCTGAGGTCTGACTCCAGTGTAAAAAGGAATGAAAATTGAAGGGCTGGGTCTTCAAATGCCCACGCTGACAGTTACCAAACTCACTACAGCCTTCTCCACCTAGAAGCTTTTGCTGCTCGGCACATTTCTGGATTCCTCAGGGAGACACAGAGAGGAGAGCTGCTGAGCCACACCAAACCCTGGTCTTAGTGCACTGCAGCAAGGCAGGGTGAACTCCAAAAGGCATCAGCCAGGAAGTCTGTGCAGATCAGCTGAGAGCAACACTATAATTGCTCACTAGCACCTGGCAAACTGTAAGTCCCCCGTTTTGCCAGTGACTGGACACTCTCCTCCAGCTTCTCTGTATCAAGGACCATCCCTAAGCAGGGCCACCAAAATGTTTCCCTCTCTACCTGGCCACCACTCCAGTAGCACTGCAGTACTGCAGCACTCCAAGCCAAACAGAAGATGAAAACTCTGTCCCCAAAATATATCACAGTCCTCTGTTCATCTTCATACATCCCAAAAAGGATGACCATGTAAATCAGACAACACTGCAAACAGCACTTACTAAAATAAGAATATAAAGTTCAGAAATGGTTGTACCTGAGTGAACAGTCCAGCGTCATGCCTGTGAAGTCAAAAAATTTAAGATACTCTTCGGCCACGAGCTTGCTGAATTCATTGCTAAAGAAAAGCAAAGAAACAAATAAAGGTTATAATTCAAGAGTGAGCCCCTGCAGAACCATCAGTAAGAATGTGGCCAAAGGCCTCGTATGAGCACATACTTTTTACCCAAATGTTTTGCCACATCAGAGCGTTTGAATCTGTCCAGATGGTAGAGGCGTTTAGCCAGGCGCCTGGCTGCTTCCAAATTGCTGCTGCTGCCATTGCTGAGGTCATGGCCAGGGGCTCCAGTGCCATCTTTCTCCTGAAGTTCATTGCTCCCCATGGCTGCACTGCAGTCTAACACCACATTCTGTAGTTCAACATTGCTGTGAGATGAAAAGAACACGGAAAGAATAAAAATAAGACAACATTAGTGTTTCCTCTCAGAATAGAAGGCAATTAACTGTATGGAGGCAAAATGACACAATGTAACAAAATGCAGTTAAGAGGAAGAACTGTAGAACAGGGACATTCACTTAGCAGTCAGCAGAAGTTAAGGGTGTTTAACAGACAGCCAGATATGGACTTTCCTTCTGACTGTGCTATGTATCCTCAACTTGGGCTCATTTCAGAGAGAGCTCTTTGCTATTATCAAACTACAACTGCACTTGAGCACTTCTTGCATTTGCATTTCTTAACCCAGTTGCTTGCTTGGTTTGAAGAGGTCTCCTTGCAAGTAGAAAAATAACCATTTTCAGGGGAAATGCAGTGATTAAGCTAGGATGATCACTTACTCCAAGCTGAGTCAGAACAAGTCCCTTCCATATTCTTCCCCAGTTGTCCTGGAAACAACATAATTCCTTAAATCTAAAATAATATCACCAGAATTCTCAGTGGCTTCTGCATCACCCATAAGCTGCGGACATCCCATGGGAAGGCACTGCTAGGAAAAGCAGGAGTCAGAGCAAGGAACCCAGTTTGGATTATGAGAGACACAAACCATCCATGCCAGCCTGGAGAACTCCTTGCTTCCTTTCTGCTCCCTCATGGTGGCAATTATTTCCCTCACCAGCTGCTCAAAGTCAAGACGCTCAGCAGGGCAGCCCCAGGGCACTTCAGATACATCATGCTCTTATAGATTCCTCCTACCCGCAGTACAATAGGAAAGCTCTGACTGAGCTGTGTGCCTGCTTTGCTTCTCTCATGAAAGAGGCAAGAGCCTGCCACACCAAAAAGCACACCTTCACATATACACCCCTGCACAACAACAGGCTTTTAACTTTTTAACTTTTCTCTGACACTGGCATGAAAAGTTTTGCAAAATCTCGGTTCTGTGTACGTGTGTGTGTGTGTACGCACTTGACAGCATTTCTATTTTATTTCTATATTTTTATACTATATAGAAATTCTTTCTACTACACTTACACAGGGCTAATGAAAGATCAGCAAGGGCCATGCACAAGGCAGATATGAGTGGAATGAGTTAAAGATGACTTTGAACACACAGCACTTTAAACAACATACCACAGCTTCACACACCACTGTGATTTTCAGACTTGACAAGCCACAGTCAAAAAAAAACTGACTGCTGTGCTCTTGTAACAATTGTCTAGCCATTTATTCAAATGTCTGCTAGCCACTTATTAAGTCCTCAAAGATGAGATTTTCATCTATAAGATGAGCTCAAAATAAAAATATTTGGTATTCTGCATGCCACAAATCATCACCTGCTTCCTATCCCTCTTCTCATCCATGGTTTAAGAGGAGGAGACGTATTGAATGGAGATTTGCCCATTTCATGTCTGTTTCCATCCTTTCAGTGCTGCTACGACATCAGAAATATCACACATCCATCCTGTGGGAACAACTTCTTTATCAAGTATCTGGGGAAAACAGAAATCTAGCCTGTTTCTGCAAGAACTGGTGATTTGCATGAGTTTTTATTTATTTCAGTGTAAATAAAAAGGTGCTATAACAAAAGAGAGTCAGTCTCAATGTCTAGTAGGAAATTAATACTGTAAATACAATTCCAACAACTTGTAGTGTTACTGGCCATCAGTTATCCTAAAAAAGAAAAAAAAGCTCCTCCTGACGTCACTGTTGTGGAAAATGCCTCCTCAGTTCTGTCCAAAACCACTAGCCAATGTCTGAAATTCTCTAAATTTGGCCTATACCAAACTTGTGAAGAAAGCAAATGACAGAGTACCTTGACACAAGCCCTGAGCAACACCTTGTCCATTCACATCAGGTACTACTTGTTCCAAATTCCCATCTCTAACAATTGACAAGAGCAAAGCTTACCCAGGTGAGCTAACACATCTACAGTCTTCCATGTACGAATATTACTTCAAAAGCCCTGCCAACTCACAGAGCCTCACCTCACTATAAATCACACCCCTCTTTCACCACTGCTCTTTACTAAGGGTAGTATTTACAGCCCTGAAAGACAGCCAAAGCTGACAAGAAACATCTGTACCCTGCTAGGAACCAGTGCACTAAAAGAACCAACATAACCACAAACCAACAAAAGTTTAGAAAGAAAGGAAGTGCCAGCATCTGCCACTTAGTGAAATTAAGAGTACAGCAGCTCCCAGCTTCTGCTTTGCCTCTTGGAGCCATGGCTGGGATGTGAAGGAGGAACACCCAGCAAGAGTGAACATGCGCTCTTTCCCCAGCTTGCCAAAACTAGTCAACAGGGCTGCATAAGAATACCTATCTTCCAACTCCTGCAGTTTAATAATAAGCAGTGCTTCCTTCCGCTATTCCAGTAGTTAATTCTGACAGTTGATTAGCTTATTACTTAGTACAAAGGGGGGGCTAAGTAAGTACCTTTTATACCTAATACAAAAATTAAGTACTAAGTGAGTACTTTTTCTACTTCATACAGAAGTATAAAGTACAAAAATGCTGTCAAATCAAAACAGGTTGACTGTAACATGAGCCTCTTGTTCAGTAAAGTGAGACTTCAGTTCTCAAGTGGCCTTAGGTGGCTTGAAGACTCTCATATCACTAGCAGCTTAGGAAACACAGATGCACTGTGCACGGGTACTGTGGAAGCAGCCTTAAGGGCAGGATATTTTAGCAGGAGCCAAGTGGTGTTACTCAGGAAAAGGCTGATGTCTCTTCTTACTTTTCAGTGCTTTCCAGGTGCATCATTTTCCCTCTGTGCCTCAGTTTACTAATCTGCTGAACACAGCAATACCAGCCTCCCTCTGTAAAGTGCTTACTTACAATGAATTCTAATCAGGAGCTAAGAACAACCAAGGCTGAAAATAGGTCTCTCTCCTACAGTCTATAGTTTCTACACATAAAGAATCCATAGCAGCATTACCATCAAAACAGTGCCAAGAAAGGGCTTTCTGACACAGAGCAAGGCTGGACATGGATTTTTCATGCAGCTTTACTGTTTACCACATAAAAATGAGAAACCTCCCTTAAAAGACACAGGCTGAAAAATGTAATATATTGCATCAATCCTAATCCTACATTCAAGGCCAAAAGAGATTGTAATGATATTACTGCTAATTGCCTGTCCAGCAATGGCTGCTGATTTTTATCCAGAGATACTTACATTAATCTCTGCTTTCAGAAAACACAGAAAACAGAAGGTACAAAAAAATTCCAGATCTCTCTAGTCTCACACCACATAAGCTATGGCCAGAAATCAGGTCTACAGACCTTGATATTTCTGTCCCCAACAATGCATTCCTGATGCTTCCTTTCTCCTTTGGTCAAAGCATCCCCAGACCTACATGGAGTGCACAGAGGCTGTGACTACCATATCCAGCAGAAATTACAGGAATTTGATAAGCAGCTGCTGTGGTAAATACAATACTATTTTAACAGTAGTAGATACCTCTCCATGCTCACAGGTAAAACATGTAAGTTGTAGACTGTAAGCTCTTTCCAGCTTTCTGGTAATACACTGTAATTATTTGGCATTTTATACTGTTTTCTTCACTTATTTCATTACAGACCAGTTCTACAGCAATTTAGCTTCCAATGCCAACCTATCTCAATCTTGCCATGCTCAGCACTTAGCACACTTGATCTGTTAGAGAATGTTCTAGATTCAATTACTGCCCCATCTCCCATTCCAGATACCACCAAAACTGAAACTCTACACAGCAATGTTTGATTGAAGAATGACTGCAATTTCCAGATAAAAAAAACACATCAAGGCCATAACATAATGATAATGATAAGGCACCTCATAACTCAGTGGTCCACCCTCACAGCCAACTAGGCTGCAAAAGGAAACCTCAGCCTAAGTGTGAGTTTATGATGCCTTAAACCTTGGTATGCTCCTCATTTTGAGCAAATCCATGGGAAAAAAACTCTCTGCTACGTCTCAAGGAAGAAATGCATATCAGTATTTTCCTTTATGGAGTAAAAGCACTGAGAAACTGGCCCAGCTGCTAACAAGCAATGTACAAAGTTGACACTGAGTGGCAGGGTGTGACAACTAAGCCTAAGTGCTGTCCTCATCGTAGCCACTTCAGTGATCTCAGCTTGCCACTGCCTTTCACTTTTACCAGACTGATGCACAGCATCTGCTCTGTGGCACATGGACTCCCCTGGATGCATATGTTCCTTCCCCAAGGAACATTAATTCATCTGGCATACATGTCTGGAAGGAGTGCTCTGGTTGCATCAACTGCAGAGGAGCTTGGATTAAGACACAGCTGGAACCTTCACAGACTTTTAGGTAAGAGAGGACATTTTCTCTCAAATAAATGACCATGCCTTTAACATCAGTTTTACTCGAAGGCAGGCTGTGTTAGGCATTTGCCAGCAAAATCCACCAGAGCAAAACGCAGCAATGATTAAAACTAAGGAAGGGTGGAGAGACATTCTGGCATGCTGAAGCTAGGGCCAGAACTAACACTGTTTTCAGCAGGGGTACAGGGTCCACTGGGGATCCACACTGAAGCTGATAATCACCCACTGCAGAACAGTGCCCTGCTGTTTTCAATGCCTTCACTCCAAGCCTTCTCCTCCTGGTTCTGAAACAGGACAGCATTCCCTCCATAACCATCAACTGTGTCCGTGAAAAGTATGCTCTAACACTAGTTCAACAGCTCCTCAGAAGCATGGCAGGGACAAAGCAGAAACAGTCAGGTGTCTGCCCCCACATCTCCGCTCCACCTGCCATGTCCTGCCCTGCGGAAACAAATCCCTGCTCTGCAACCCTTCAGAGAGATGAGGCTGCTCAGTGAAAGATAGCCTTTCACATTTCAGAGTAGACCAGACATAAGCAGTTCCACAGTCTAAATTTTGTTTAAAAGGACCTAAGAAGTTGTGCCTGAACAGCCCAGCTCTGAAAGGAACAGGCCCACTGAAGAAAGTGAAGAAATCCCAGCAGCAGTGGGATGTGATGACTCAGTTCCTGCTACAAATGACCCGACCACACAAATGGGCAGGGAAGGGCTGTGCTGCAGCTTTGCTGCAGCTCCAAACCAGCTTCTTTAAGGCCAAGAGAGAGTGAGCACAAAAGCACTTCAAGCAATGATTTACCTTTCCAGTTACTTTCAGCTTGAGGCCTCTTCCACGATACAACTGTAGGAAGGGGAGAAAAATAATAAAAAAATAAAAATAATGCCCTTTCCTAGCAGATGACTCAGTATGCTATTTTACTCCAAATGGTTTAAACAGCTTTGAAGTCCCACGTATGGATTCTCTTCAAAGACATGCTTTGAAGTAGATCCCTCTTTGAGGACTGACACAGCTGCACTTTGCTGCAACTCAATTCAGTGGGTGTCTCACAAGCACAGCATCAGCCAGGACATACAAAGCGAGGACAGTGTCCACAAGCCAAAGTAACCATGAAGCATCTCTTAAAAAGTACCTCAACCTCACATCACATGGAGGGTGCAAAGCTAAAAGTAACAATCCCTGTAATCCCTTACTAGTTATCAATAAAATACATATGCAAAGTCAATTTCAGGGGCTGAGATGCACACTGCTGCTCAGAAATAACCTTTTCTTTCCTGTAATCATTTGTCTTTTTCTTTCATTAAAATAATTCCTACTGATTGTAAAAAGGGGAGCTAACAACTAAAACATTCAGAAAACACCATTTCTGCAGGCTTGTATACAGCAAATGCAATTGTCATTACAGGATCACAGCATTAGAACAAGAAGTCCTGCCACATGCAGGGACAGGACTGCAGCCCTTCCGAGAGACAGCGTGTACTTTATTACACAGACATGCTGGCCTGCTGCCACCTGAAGTACAAATATCTTGCTAAAAATACTTCAGGTTTGATCCCATTTTGACCTCAGGATTTATACATTGCTATGGCAAGGGTTAGGGCTTGCAAAGGGACACTCACCACATTCATGTCACTATGCCTAGAAAGTGAAAACCTGACCTCACTACATGGGGTACCCAAAGGCTCCTCTCTGCAATGGGTATTTCTCACATGCACGGACACATTGACTGGTCTCTTAAAAGCATTAAGATTGTCCCATACTCAGGATCTGATCCACCCATCCCCAAAAAAATAAAAAACAGATCCAACAAACACACTGCACACCTGTGACTGCTCAGAAAACACTTAGCCCCTACACATATCAGGAACCCTCAGGCTCTGCCCTCAGAGCGCACCTGCTGCAGGAGCCAAGAGCAACCATCCTTGTGTTCAGCACCCACATGACTCTCCTTCCCTGTAAGGCTTCTGCGGGGTTCTACAGGATAGGACCAAAACCGGGAAGCCAGCAGAGTACTTCCCCATTATGCTTGGGCTTGGTTTAACTGTTGGGAGACTGGCTCAGGAAAAGCATATTAACCAGGCATCTGGTCCAGCTGGAACTCCCAGGTAGGGAGCAGCAAAACAGATGCATAAAAATACACCTTAGAGTTCAGGCTTCCCTGCCAATATGCAGATTAAGCACTCGAACACTGGCACTGGTATCATACAGAAGCTTTACATTGAAACCATGCAGCAAAATGAACCACCTGTCCTCAAAAAGAATAGTGAATAAAGAAAAAACAATCAAGGAAAAAACCCACTAACCAACCCACAGCTCACCCAGCTGTGCTAGCAAGGAGTCTGCACGCTCTGTGCCCTGTTCTTCTTCACCGCTGCTCCAGCATCACATCTGAAGACATGCATGCCTCTCGATGCTGTCCTGCCACCTGCCAGGCTCTGCTTCTCTCTATCCCAGCACACACAGCCAGGAAGAAGAGGCTTAACCAGCAATAACGTGGAGAGGGGCTAGACTAGCAGCCAGTCACGGCTAATGGATGAGACGGCAGGCTGCACTTCGGGACCAGCTCAGAGTTAGCAGAGACGCCTCGATTTTGGTGAATCAAGCCTTCCTGACCTAAATGGCTTTGACTTTAATGGAGATGTGCCAACAGATGCCAGCTTAAAAGCTGAGCTGCTGACAGCTCTATACTGAGACGCTTTTGTAGCAAACTGATCAGCTGCTCCACTTTTTCTTTTCTGTCTCTGTCAGCTCCTGGATTTTTGTTTTGTTTGTTTTATTTTCAGAGGAGGCTGGGAACTGAAGAGGCGAAAAGTCAGCAGCCCTTTTTTCCCTAAAACAACAGTTTATTTAGGAACCAGAAGCAGCTTTGCAAACTCTCACTAAACTGGTGTTCCAAGCACCTCATTAGCCAGAGCAAAGGTAAACTCCGTACAGACTATCACCAGAGCCTTGATAAAGTGATGACACCTTCCTGGAGAAAATACCAAGGTGAAAAGTGTAGCATAACATTTTATAAGTTACTAGGCTGTGTAATAACAAGGCAAATCCTCAGCTGTCAAAATGCTAGTGGTGTCAGAAATTAACATCTGTGAATTTTACCACTTCATTTTTACCTGGATTCAACATAATCCATGCCAGCATATTGTGGTTAGCAGTGGCTCAACAACTGACAAATGCATTAGCCTATGTGCCAGCAAGTGGGCTCCAGTGCTGGTTTGCTTGCTCACCAGCTGCAGATGCATTTGAATCATTTGCTTTTATAGGACAATAACCAATGCCATCCCTCTAAACAACCTTCCTTATTCTGGGCATATGGCTGGCAGCAAATATGAAGTATCATGCTCTGACTGACCTAAGTCTTCTTAGTCCCAGAGGTTCCCGTGAGCTGAGGCATGTCTGAAGGTGAAAAAACATCCACTCAGAAAAATAGGGATCTCAGCAGATTTCACACTAAATGAAAAAATTCAACTGGGTCTCGAAGTGAATCTTCAAAGTGCAAAAAAATTCTAACAGACCTCTGTCAGAGTATAATAAAATGAATGCATAAAGGTTACATGTTAGATTCCTAAGTATCGTGTATTGTAACTACACTGAAAAATCAAATACAAGCTACTTTGGACAGAAATACCATTGTGCAAACTGAAAATCAGAATTATAAACTGGGAAGAGACTTATAGAATCAACCCAGAGAGAGAAATCAAAACTGGATTTATTTGTCAACAAAGTTTATTGTCTTAAAGAAGGAATAAGCAGAGTGCCAAGTAAGAAACTGCTGGAAATGACCTATACACAGAAGAAAAATATCCACCATGGGAACTACTACAAGAGGCCCCAACAATTAAAAGTAACCTGGTACCCATGGGAATTTTGGGCTACATTCTTGTGAATTTATTCTGAGAATCACCAGATTGCTTTAGAGAGCTTGTTTTCTACCCTTCTTGAATACACATGCAACTAAATTTGTGTTTGCATCTCTAGGAGAAAAAAAAAATAACAGGACTTGCAGAATTTGCTGAGCACCAGCAGTTCTTTGAAGATGATGGTAGGTGGCAAATACTTAGCATTTTTGAGGATTAGGAGTTGCAATATAGATTTTTATTTTCCCTCTGGATTTACAAAAATCTTGACCAATGTCCTGCCAACAGAGAAAATACTTCCCAAGACAAGAGGAAAAGGCTCTTGCGGCAGGAAAAGAAATGCCGTAAGTTTTTGTTACTGTTTTCTGGGTTTTTAAAAATTTCTTATTCTGACTCTAGCCTACAAGGGGAAAGGGAAAGCCTGCTGTAAAGTGTGAGTAAAAGAAAAGACTAAATGAAATCTAGTCTTTAAAGTCTGGAAATACATAGAGATCATCATAGAGTTAATTTCACACTTCACATTTAGTCACAAAGATGCTTTGGCTGTGGTATAGAAAGGATAACTCCTTTTCCCCTCAGGTATATGTTACTGCTTTGGAAGCACATCCTCTTCACCCCACTCTGACTTGGATGTCCAATTTCAATCAATTTGCAAATAATTACACCTAGCCCAGGCAATGCAAACTCAAGCTCAGTGTCTTGGTAGCAGTTTGCAAACAGTTTTCCTTACTGCCTCTAAAGGTAAGACTAAATTCCCAGATAGGAAGGCTGAGCCTTGCTCGCCTTAACACAGCCCAGTGGCATGGGAAGGGAGGAGTACAGCACCTGGGGCATGGGTGTGACAGTGCGGACTGCATGCCTCTGCAACGATAACAAAGAGACAAGGGCATCAAACACGGCTCAAATCCAACGTCCTTACTGTTGCTACAAAGCCTCTTTACACTGGCAACCTGCGGCTCGGCCTATTTCATGAGGATCTCACTGTGCCCTGACACCCAGCAAAGCTGTCGCTCAGCTCTGAAACCGCACACACCACCACAACTCCCCCTGTTCTCCCATTCCCTGCTGTGGAAATTTAAGGCTACTTCAGCTGCAGAGTCGTTGGGGCTTTTTTCTTGGGTTTTTTTTTTTTTTTTTTCCACAGACAGATAATCACTACAGAATGATAGAATATTCTGAGCTGGAAGGGACACAAAAGATCATCGATTCCAACTGTTAAATGAATGGCCCACACGGGGATCAAACACACAACTTTGTAATTATCAGCACCATGCTCTAACCAACTGAGCTTATCTCACAGAACTGAAAGAGAATAAACTCCACTCCAAAGACACGAAGAGTCCCAAAGGAAGGCAGGCTGCACACCCTTCTCTCCCAGCCATCCCTCCTCTACTGGACAAAGGGCACCTAAGCTATGCCGGGAAAGGGCTACTTGCAAAAGTAAGCCTGTCTACTCTGCAGGAAGACCCACGGGCAGCTGACATCCCCCTACCCTAAAGAAACACGGAAGGTGGCTGTCAAAGAAGGCAGGTCCCTCACACAGCTCTCGACAGGACTTACTGCGTTTAACCAGGGCCAGCAGCTGACAGGGAGGACAGCAGGGATGAAATCCTCAGACACCCAGGAGCTCATAGAAACTGGCAGCCTGCAAGCCTCTAATAACTTTTTTTCCTCTTTTTTTTTTTTTTTTTTTTTCCAGTTCTGAAGGCATGTGACCAGCCCTCACATACCAGAGCTGACCCCTCCCAAAGCCAGCAATTTCCTAAGAGCAGAGAAGGATGTTACCCTCCCGCTTATTCATTACGAGGCCAGGTTTCCTTGTCCTAATGCATCAAAACCTCACTCCCTGCGTGAGGTACGCTCTGGATCCCTCCGGACAGGTGCAAAAGGGGCTATGGTGCTCAGATACCTGCTATCAGGAGGGCATGGCCACGGGAGCCCCGGCTCCTCCTTCCCCAACTGGCATACGGATTTCAATTTTCAGGTGTAAAACCACCAGCTCTTTGCTCTCAAGTCGGCCGTCCCCTTCTGCTCTGTGCCAGGAAGAACTGCAGTTTCACACTGCTCTCCCATAAACTAGTACTGGTACTTGGAAGCATGCTCCCTCCCCAATACTTTGTGTATCACCGAAACACCACGGCACAAGGCGCTGCTGAGATTTTAGTTTCGGTTTTTGCTCTCTCGGATTAGCAGCACCGTCTCAGGAGAAGCGGGGAGGGAGGGAAGGGGGTCTCATGCTCCTTGCTGTCCCGTACTGCCACACTATCCTGCTCAGTTCCCAAATCCCCCGCACCCGAAATCCCCCCGCTTCCCTCAGCACTTGCCAGCATCCACATGGCGAGCCCCCAGAGCAGCCCCCACCCCTCTGGGAGGGGCCAGTCCCGCCGCTCTCCTCGGGCGGGGGCGGCGGGAGCGGGAGCCCCGGCGGGCAGAGGCACGGAGCGCTGGGGCGGCACGGCAGGGCCTGCCTCCCCCACCCTCCTCCTCCTCCTCCGGGAGGGCTGCACCGCTGCCGAGGGTGGCCCCGCTGCTCTGCGGCGCCAGGCAGCCGCTCCGCGGGAGGAACTGCAGCCCCAAGCTACAACCGGAGGCTCACGGCACCGTAGAAAACCGAGAGCTTCACCAGCAGGCACAGAGGTGCCATACGCTCATCGCACAGGCAGACTCAGGTACACCTAAATCTCGGATCGCTTTAGGCAACACAACCGCGCGTTCCTGAGCCGTCAGGGCTCAGGAGGCTATTTCTGGTTCCCCTGAGCATGACCAAGGCACACCGTCCTGAGCCCTCTGCGATAAACCTCCCGCCGCTCCCAGCAGGCACACACTGCTTCTCACCCACGCGCTCTGTCATTGCCCACTGGCTCCAACCAAGTAGTACTCACGACCTGTCAGTCGCCTGTCAGTCACCGCACAACACACGCCTGGTGCAACACAACATTCTACTGGAATACCAGAGGAAGAATGGTACTGTTGGTTATAAGATTATTGTTGGGAGGATTACTCTGTTGGGCATACTCGTGGTTTGCCGTCCTGCTGTGGTGACATCCTCTACTGGCACCTACCTTAGGCGAGCCGTTGAGGCTGGTCCCTAACAAACCAGGAACACTCTTTCTTTCCTTTATTTTTTAAATTAAGTGAGGAAAAAAGTATTTAAACATACTGCTGGTTTATCAGTACGGCTGCAAATCTAAACTAAAATTAATCCCAAGTGAAATCCACATTAGGCGGGCACCTGATATGACTCATCTAAGCACACATTGTCTTTGTGGTAATTTTTGTCTTGATGAGCCAATGTGGGCCTTACTTGACAGTATCTTTTAGATACTAGACGCTGCAACTCCAGGGTAACAGAATCAGGATCTAAATGTGCTGCTTGTTCTCCCCTGTCCAGTTTTATGTCAGTCTTTGGTTTCACTGGAAGAAAGGAGCTGCAAATCCTGGGACTGGCCTCAGTTTCTGGGTCCATACAGGTTACTGCCTATTGGCAGGCACGATGCATACACATCTCTTTTACTGTATGATTGAGGGGAAAATATTTTAAACTCTGAAGTCCTTCTGCCTGTTGTTTTAAGAGCAAACTGTACCTTAACCTAAAAAGTTAGCAAAACTACTTCTGCTCAAAGCACTTCTTTGACTTTAGCAGAAAAGAAATAAAACAGACAAAAGATCTCCCACCCTTACTCTCAGGAAAACTCAAACTAGACTAGTCCCATCTAAGGGAATAGTCCAAGGAGTCTTAGATAACATCCTGTCCCTGGAGGATAAAGACCAGAGGCATCTCTGTAACTCACAAGGTCCTTCACCACTTGGCAGGTGAGTTGCACCCTCACCACTCTGCTTTTAACTCAACCTCCCACTTTGTCTGTGGATGCCTTTCACTGTCCCCACTCTTTGACAGCACACTATAAGAAAGGTTTGCACATAGAGTGGTTCTCCACAATTGTACTGTATTTTCTGACCATTGAGCCTAGTTTTTGCTTCTCACATGACTCTTTCTTTTAATAGGTTTTCTCACCTTCCCTTTTACCTAAACGGAAATTATTAACAATTTTGAAGTGTTACACCTCGCTCCTCTTTCAGTAAGTGCACAGACAAAAGAAGCAGCTAACCTGTGAATGTGGTGGGAGCAAAATCCCAGCAGAAGTAAGGTTCTAAACTCCCACTGGCCTCAAGAGAGGAAACACTGTGCCCAGAGACACATCTTTAGATCAAAAACTGCATTTGGACAACTCATTTGTGTACCCAAAAGTGGCTGCCAATAAATTAGGTAGGAACTAGAGCTAAGCAAGATTAATTTGTAACCAATAACTAACTCCTTCAAAGACAGGTCCCAGAGAAGTGAGAATTCCAGACAGACTTTTATCAATACATCAGCATTGCCTACTAAATCTTCATAATGTAAATTTGCATTCTTCTTATGAATGGCAGTTTTGGATGGCTCATTTCTCTCCTGCAGTCACCCTGGAAATTATTCTCTGTAGAAAATCTGAAGTGTTAAGACGCAAAATTACCTTCTGTGACAGTACACTGCAGAGATTGGGGGAAAATCAGCAAATACACAGAAAGCTCACCCACTGCTTTTACCTTTCCAGACGAGAGACTTCTGTGACATCTCCTTTGAAGAGTGTTTCACTTGCATCCCTTAAGCCATTGGCGATGCCTTCACCACATCCCTTCACTTCCCTGTCGGGGACACTTGTCTGCCCCAAGGCTGATGTCCTATCTAAAAACTGTCCACCCTCCTTCATGCGCTGCTGGATCATGGGAGTGAGTGGCATCTCAAAGCTGAAGTAGCTATCGGGCTCCGAGTACAATGTCTCCAGCGATTCTGCACTGTAGTACAAAGATGCATTGTCTAGGATGTTTTCAAACTGTGAGCTGTACAGATCAGTGGAGACGTCAGAGTGCCTCTGCCCAAGGAAATCTTCATATCCTCCTGTGGCAGCTTCCCCCTCCTCCACCGTCCTGAAAATTAACCAGAAACAGCTCATTTCATCTTGGGGGCAAGGTTTAGACTTTGGGCAACCCTTCTCACCTTTCTGAGCAGAAAGGTCAATGCAGCTTTATGCAAGAGAGAGCACTGCAGGTAAAATGCTGGCTTCTTCTTGCACTACCTCTCTTTATGACTGGCACCCTCTCCTTCTCCAGGGGCATAGAAAGAAACAATTTTCTGGGTAAAAGAAGAGGGCTGGGAGACAGCCTAATATTGTCTAACAGATAACGTCAGCTGCTTATGAGAAAAGCACAATGTGTAAGATATGTCCTAGCACCAGTGCCATGCCAGAGGCTGCACATGTTGGAGGAGATGTGTATCCAGATGGAGCCTCTGCCCCTGAAGATAATTTGCTATGTCTGCAGTCCTTTAACTGGGGTCTTCAGCAAAAAGCTGAAGGAAATCACTCCAAAACGCAAAAGGAAAGATAAGCAATTAAAAATATGGACCCTGGGGAACCAGATTTGAAGGGAGAAGACTAAGCCTGCTTGCAGCTGGAAGGAAAGGTGTACCATCCCCCTTAAGAGTTTTCTTCTCAGCTGCACCAAATATTGTGGGGCTTCTCAACATGCCAGTGGTTGGGTTATCCAGCCCAAATAATTCCATGCACTACCCCGCAGATCCAGAGGTGCAGTGGTGGGATATAGATAACTCATTGTCTCAGCAGCAAACACCTCTCCAGGCCAAAGTGGGCATGGTCTGCTCAGAGCGCACCAGCAGAACCCTTGGTTTTGTCAGAAATGTGCATTAGGAAAGAAAAGCAAGCAAATCAGGATGCAAACCAGAACATCATTCTTGCAATATGTACTGCTAAAATGATATAAAGATAGATAGATAGATAGATAGATAGATAGATAGATAGATAGATAGATAGATAGATAATACAGAAAGCACATATTGTAACATTTCTCCTCCTATGATCTACATGGCCCTGGATAAAATATTATCCAACCTTTCAGAGGTTCTCACACTGTTTTTGCACAAACTGAATGAAACCAAAAAATCCATTTAGGTGCATGCTGACTTTATTTAATTACATGACATGTCCAGATCCCAACTACTGCTGCTTCAGATGCTTCATCACACTGACATCACTGTGCAAAAACAGCAAGAATTCTGATCTTTACATTTCAAAACCTGAGATGGACTGCAAACTTCAGTAAGATGGTATGGCTTCAGAACCAACTTCAGGAACTAGCCCACCACCAGCTATGAACCACTACTGTAAACATCACGCTACAGGCAGCAGACAAGTATTTGCTGCTTCTCATTAGCTCCTAAGCAGATAGGCACAAGTCACACGTCTGACCCCTGCTCCCCTCTTAGCACCAACTCACCTGCCCTGGCCTCTTGCAAGCACAGCCATCTCCTCTTCACTACAGTTCTTCCTGTCCTTCACAGAAACTTCATCCTTCCCATTTTCATTGAGCAGTTCTAGAGGAGTGGCTCCAGAGGCAGCAGGTCCCAGCCTTGGGTCTTCACAGACCTCACTCCATGCACTGTCTGGCAAAGAAACCAAGGCTGGGGAGACCACTGGTGACACAGGGTGGCTGGATGTTTTGGGGAATGCCTTCCTCTCCACAGACACAGAGTCCAGCAGTGAGTGCTTCTTTCTTTTCTGTTCCTCAGCTTTTTGCAGCCATAAGATCTCCACACCTTGAAATTCTACGTGTTTACTCACAGCTGCCTCTTTAGCAAGCCTTCTCTCAGGACCTGTTTGCATTTTGCCTTGACTGTACTCTGAAAACTCCTCAGAACCTGTCCCCTTCTCCTCTCTGCTGACTGCTTCCAGGTTTGTCACAGATGGTTTGTGACAGCTTGGTTTCTGAGCTGTGTGGACCTCCTCTGCTTTATTACTTTTAACTTGTGAGGATTTGGACTGCTTTTCTTCAACCCATATTGAAGCCAGATCCTTCTCCATGATCAAATGCTTTTTTTCCTCAGCTGTTCGTTCAGATGGAAGAAGCATGTCTGAGAGTTTTTCTTGGCCTGCTGGAACTGGATCTCTGGCTGCCTGCACATTTTGGCTGCCAGTAATACTCTTTTTTTCCATTTGCGTCTCTGAATCGAGAGAAGTATTTGCTCTTTCCTTCACCTTTGTTGCTTCTAGCCGCCCAGAGATCTTCATAATCTCTGGCAGATTACCTGCAGGTTGCAAGCCCTCCTCTGGGGTGCGAGGGGCGGCGCCTGCATCAGGCCTGGCGCGGCCCTCGGGGCTGCGCGTGACGGGCCCCGCCGCCCGGCTGCTTGACTCTACGCTGCCGTACTCTGGAAATTCATTGATGATGGTCTGAGGAGGCAAACTGCTGCTTCCACGGCCACTACCTGCAAGGAGAAAGGAAAGAGACCCTGGATTTATCTTTTGCGTGCACAAAGCGAAAAGCCTGATCTCCCTTTCCAGCCCACTCCTAACGGAGTGACAACGCACTCCCCTGCAGGGGAAATACTGTTCAGTTTAACTCATTTCTGCATGCTCTCACACTGCAGTTATCCAGAGCTGGTCCTTTCACCTAGGAGTTTTTGGGCAGCCCTACTTTGGGAGTGTGCACTACAGAGGAAGGAATGCCAGAAATGTCTGCTGCACTTCAGAAAAGGTTCCAGTAGCACATGAACAGTCTGAGGCCGCAGGCCAGGTGCATGGGCCTAAGAAAGCAGAGATTCAAATATCTGACATCCATCCACAGCATGCACCACACATGATAGTTTTACTTTAAGAAGACCCCACACAAGATGGTTTTATGTTTTTAGGTAATTTGCAATTGTGAAGATGAAACACTGGGAAGACATCAGCCACACCCCTTATGTTCTACAGCCTTGACAAAACTAATTAGCTAAATTACAAAGCAATTAATGAGCAATTCAACCTTCTGCCAGCACTACCCTCTTCCTTTAACAACTCGGGTAGCTGAAGGTCATGTTGCAGTGATGGATGCCTACCAAGTAATTCATATTTTCTACTGCAGCAAACACACTGCTGCAGAAAAACCTTGCTATCCCTCCCTTCCTTGTGCTGTTTTTCCAGCTGATGTAAACAAAGCAGGAGCAAAAGTGGGTGGTCCCATTTTCCAAGTGCCAAGCACCAGTGGCTCCCATTGTTGTGAGGTAACAGAGAACCATCTGTCCCGAGGGACCTCAGGGATCACATAATGACAGATAATTGGCCACCTTATACCACAGCCCAAGGAGCAACTGAGCTTCAGGGGGGGTGAAAAAACCCCAAAAAACAACAAAAAAAACCCCAACAATTAACAGCTGGATTTATCCCTCAGCCTAGAGTATGAAAGTGTTTCAAACCATACCGCAGGGTAGCCAGACCCAAACACCTTCTCTGAAAAGCATCAGGAGTGACAGCACCAAAACCAGACATTAACTTGCATTTGAATGGCTTAGTTCCAAGATGCATCTCTAGGTGCTGCATTGCAAACTGATTCCCACCTCAGCTCCAAGCAGGCTGGCCACAGTCTGTGTCTGAGGCGGAAGCCATGCAGCTGAGGTTAATGACAGGCTGAGTTCAAGGTGAAAGAGAGGACAATCTAACACAAGTTCAGAACCACAATAATATGGCTACCTACGTGCCAGTAGATTTTAAAGTAAGCAGAAGTTCACACCTGCCAGTATATCCCAGTCTATCTAGCCACAGGGTAAATACCACACACTGGGCGTGGTGTAGGATCAAAGTGACAGTCTTGGACCCTGCCAAGCCTCAGAATCTTCCCCAGTAGGTTCTCCAAACATGTCCATGCCATTGGCTTAATCACCATATAATAAAACTTCAGTTTTAACCAGATGGCTTGGTTGCTGTTCAGGACAGTGACTGGACAAAGCAGGGACCTTTTCTCTGCTGCAAGATCCCAGGGAGCTGTAAGGACACAGATGCCCTGTCCACAATTGCATCACCAGCCCATCTTCATGGCAAGGCTTCCAACACACGGGTATGGGTGCACCCACAGTGCTCTTCCTAAGCATCTGAAGCAGCAGACAAACAGTTCCATTTGCACACAACTCAACCACACAGTGCTTCTGCACATCTCCATCAAGCCTATCCTTTTCAAGGCACAAGCACTACCTTGTCACTGTGGTACACCTCCACCAGGACAGACTCACATGTGATTGTGATGCTCTGTGGTACAGGGTCCCTACACCTGCACCACAACAACCCCAAGCAAGCAACCCCAAGCTGCCTTCTCATTCTGCAACCCTAGTCTTCTCTGATGCAGAAGCTCTAGTGCCTGCTGCTCTCTCAGCATGGTCTTAGAAGTCGGATTTCTTAGGAGAGGACTGATAGGGAGCCTGTCACTATAGATGCTAACATAAACCATTCTTGGAGAACGCACCCACCCACAGCAATGCTCAGTGTGTGCCCTCAGCACTGTGGGACAACATCTGACCAGGCCACTGCCCAGCCACACTCTCTGGCTGCACTGTGTGAAGAAAGGCAATTCATAGTGCCCCAAGAGCTGGGACCCCCCGTGCCTCACTCCAACCCACACATCCCGCCTTGTTGGAAGGAAGCCTAGAGCATCAGCCCCGGCCTCCTGTGGGGCTGGGAGGCAGCCAATGTGCTCCGGAGGCCAAGCCCTAACAAGGCACTGCACACAGATCCTGCCAAGGGGCCACGCTCGTCTCTGCTAATTGCTATCTTAGCTTCTGAACCAACATGAGGGAAACAGAGGGGCCTTATTTCTCAGGGTGAATGCTAAATGCTCTGCTGTGCATCCCCATCTGCCACCGACAGCCAGTGCTGACAGTGGAAAGAAATCCAAGTTTCTGATTTACTTCTCCTCCTTAACTTCATACTCTGCCAAGCCCATCAGACTCCAGAAGAGGTACAGATACAGAGCACATACCCACACATGCAGGCACAGAGAGATGTCCGAGGGGAGGGAGAGAGCTTACACGCACTCCCCTCTGCCACGCCTGCAAACTGTGCTCCACCTGGGCAAGAGAGCAGCACTATCACAGTAGAGAGGCAAGGCCTTTCCTAAAGTGAGGTATCAGCAGCCCTCCACTGGACAGACTGCTCCTGCTGCCGCCACTGCTGCTGTATACGAGCACAAGTCAGTGGGATTCTTGTCTTCATGCAGCAATATTGCCTAATTCTCTGTCTGACCGAAAAAAATCATATATGACATCAAAGCAGTGTTCTGTTGCCATTATGTTAGGTACCACCATGCACATGACTGCCAAGGTCTCTGTTTTGTGAGGTAAACCACAACCCTCTCTCCCAAAACTGCAAAGCCTTTCCCTTTCCTCAGAGAGCTATTTCAGGTACAAGAGCTTAGGGGAGCTTGAGCTCTTTAAGGGAAACTCCTCCCTTATTCCCATCCACCACCACAGCATCATGTCTTGCTGCAGCTACTGGCATATCCTGTCCAACCCCATCCCCCAATATGACTGCATTACAAACAAGGCTAGAAAGACAACAACAAAATTTAAGGACTGCACTGAAGATGCGCAGGGAAAAAAAATACCCATCACCAAACAAACAAAGGACACACACTTTCAGGTAACACAAATTTCTACTTTGCATTGAAGGTGGCTTCTTTAAACAAATTAATAAAAAAATAAAAAGAAAGGAAAAAAAGAAAGAAATGGATAGGGAAAAAGCTAAAATAGAAAGGGGGTGAGTGACTAGAAAACTGAGACTGGGCAAATATAACCTAAGAGCATTTGGCAGCCTTTCTGATGACTAGACGTTGAAAGAATTAATGACTTAAATCAGGCATAGATATGATATTTCATAGGTAAATAACCATTCCATGTCAAGCAAACTTGTCTACAGCATAATAAAAGGAAATTCTAGGAAGCAAAACACAAGTTAAAAGCATAGACAGACATTTTGTTTACAGGTACATTTTTAAAAAAGAATGGTGTGAGTGTCTCTCTCTATACAGTATATATATATATATATAATATAGCTCAAGAAATTAGATATATTTGCTTGAACAGTCTCCTTACTCACAGAGGTTACTGTAGCTCCAGCAGTTACCCATTGGTCAAAGAAATAAAATGCACAGATCATCAGTTTATCTATAGCGATACCAGCTAATTCAATTGCTGCTGTTCTAGTCAACTGGAATCAAAATAGTTTCAAATTTCCTGGCAGCTGCTGCCCTGCACTGCACACAATGATGTAAATGGATGCTTTCTGAGTATTATGAAACTGATGGGGGAACTGCAGTCTCATTCAGTCTATCGCAGGAGCTAAGGAGTCCACCTTGGCAGCTTGCAGGGGGAAAAAAAAATTTCCTCCAGCAAGGCTGCCTGACGGCATGCCAGGGATACGTCTGTACTTAGCTGCCGTTTTTGTAACTGCATCCGTAAGGGGAGAACTGGGCAGAATGGCGATGCTGAGAGTCATGTGCTGGTCTTAGAATGTAGGATGCTTTATGGCATTTCTGCATTAGTGAGCTGGAAGCATTCATTAAGCAGCCCAGCCATCCTGCATTTTATGTCTCTGCAGCTCCTTGTGCCGATCACAAGTAGCACGTGGGTGAGCGAGCTTGCATGCAGCATCATATCAGTTACACTTTCCTGGTATTTCTTGTCACTATTCGTAAAAGGCAGATTAAGGCAAGTAAAAAACAATGTATATATTAAGATGAAACATATCTCTAGGTGACAGTTTAATGAACAAATCACAGAATTTATGATATCATATCACTACTGCAGCCTGCCAAAGAGGAGGGTTACACGCATTTCCTTGTCTTGCACTGCATCATGTTACAATTTCTATGGTCACTAAAACAATTCAAATTGATAAAGCAGCCTGCTCCTGCTGAGATGGAGCGGCCATCCTCTATAAAAGGGGAGGGATGTTGCACAGCCTCTGGCAGCCTTGTGCAGCAGCCCTTTTTCCAAATGATGTCATTCTCCATGCTGCGATAGGTCCTGCCTGGCCAGCGTAGCCAAAGCCAGGGGATTAACATAACACAAACATGCAGCTTTTGTAACTGGACTGCAAACATCCACACCAGACTGGGGGCAGGATTTTCTGCAGCTTGCAGACACTCCAGGCTTTTGGACAGTTTGCTTGCTCTAAAAAGGAGAAGTGAAGCCAGGTCTTCATCCCGTCAAAAGTTACAGCAGCATTATGTAAAAACAACAAGCTGGTGGAAATGGGGAAGCTGAGTGAAAGTGAGAGGGAAACTGAGGGAAGAAGTTGGGGAGAGCTGCCTCGAAATAAATCCTGGTGAAATGCCTCTGTGCCTTAGCAAACATGCAGGGAAGGTAGAGGGGAACAGAGGTATGGCAGGGCCCTTGCACAAAAATTTACTGTCTTGGCTGAGATCACTCACCCCAAAAACAGACAATGAGAGGGACTCCCTGGTGTGGTCACTGAGAGGTTTGGCACAGAGCCCAACAGCATGCAAAGCCTGCGTGCTCTCTGCAGTCACCATACTATAACAGCCAGACAATGGTGTGACAGACAGTGGCTCAGGGTTACCCAGAAATTACACTAATTTGTTCAAGGGAAAAAGATAATCCCCACGCAAGCATGCAGGGACAGTGTGTTGCTCAGGAAATTGTACACCCACAGCTCGCTGCACACTGGAAGAGATTCTCAAAAAGGTACTACTCAGCACTGCTCTTGCATAGTTCCCTAAATTCTGGCGGTTTTGGGCTACCAGAGGCTGTGCTAGATGAAACATCAGTCTGCCATAGGACAACCATGCCCATGCTAAGTAGATCTGTCACAAATCTCTCTGTTAGCAAGTCCCAGTGCTGGAGTCTGGTTGTGTGATGATGCTGAGTTTTCATTGGTTTGGAAAACAGAGTGAGAAAAGCCACTAGGATAAGAATGCAAATTCTGTGCATTTAGAAAGCAATGACCATTTAGAAAGCATGCAAAACACATGAGTCACTTTTTGTCTCTTTGAGAGAATGTGTAGATTTTTTTAACAACTGCACAAGTTCTAACCCTATTTCTGATTGAAAGTTTTATGCAAGCAATGCTGTGACTTGGTTGCATATTTCCCGCCTCAAGATTTTAACTAATTCCCAGTGGCAAAAATGGCTTGGGACAACTTGCATAAACCAAACTGCACTGAATTAAGAGTCCTCCAAAGAGCCCTGTACCTTTCCCCTGGTTGCAAGAAGGATGGCACCTTGCTGCAGTCACTCAAAGGCCTACAGCAAGCTCAAAACAGGACAAAGTCCAAAACTAACATGCAGTACGCACTGAGAGGATTTAGTGTGAGGGATTATCCACTACAAATTGCTGTATGGGCCACAGATGGTCATTGAGATAGCTCAGTCCCAAGAGTCATTACCCTGGAAAGCAAAATGGTAGAGTGGAACATCTGTTAGCATGAGCAGGAACAGGAGGGAATACAAAGGGAGTATCTGTATTCCTTATCCTGACATAAAAGTGCAAGTGGGTCTTAGAATTATTTAATGCACTTTTCTTCTTTGAAATCTCACACTCTGGAATGATATGGCTGTGAGACTCTCAAGTTTTGCTTTAAGACTTATTTGGAGAAGTCTGAAATCGAAAATGTAAACAACAGATCCAAAAATAATCTGAAATTTTCTATTTTTCTGCTGCTATGATTTATAAATGAAGTGACTAACAGGTGATTTTCTAAGTATAGATACACATAGTAATTAGCAAGAATAACTTTAAAAGCTCCTTAAGAGCCTTCACCTGAAGAACAAACTTCTGATGCAGTGACAACTCACAGCTGCTTTGACACTTTCAGCATCTACAAAGACTTTACAGCCTCTCTAAATTCACCTGTAATGAATGTTATATATTTAAAACACTGTATTTTTAAAGAATCCTCTCAAAACCCTTGGAAAGTTGCTTTGAGCAAGGTAAAATGGCTTTTAAAATCCCTCACGTCTAAGCACAGATCTCAGAAACTCTGGATTTTTGTAGATCCAGAAACCAGGCACATCTGTAGAAAAGGACATCCTTTACTACATTTCAGTGTTTGGGATCAATTAACCAAGCCAAGAGTAGTCTCGTTAGGCAATTCTTAAAGCACCCTAGGAGACGGATCTCAATTATGCACCCAGCTAAAATAGGACAGGGAGGCACATGTGCATCTCCCAGGCTCCAAGTGTTTGTTGCTAAAGGTGCAGTTGGACACTGCATAGTAACTTTGCAGCAGGGTCTCATAGCGTATGAGACTCCCTTCCTGAGGAAGCTGGACAGAGTTAAATAAACAACACAGGGATCTAAGGCAGATCTAAGGTACTTGTTAAAGCAGTGAACTGTGAACAGGAAAAATACAAGCTGTACTCTGTGTTACACTTATTCAGTCCAATACCAGGCCAGAACGGCATCTACCCACATAATTTTATTTAAATGTCTTCTCTGTGACATATCAACAGCAAGTTAACATGCATCACTCCCTTCAGAAAGCTTCAGAAATAAAGCAAGGCTACAGCACAGCAGAGTGTTTGTGTTGGAGTGCTGCTGATCTCATCAGATGATGGGGTTGAGGCCGAGGAGTGGAGTTCATGAAGACAGGTAAAAAATGCAGCTGTGTCCCATTGTGCCTGCCTACAAGAAGCCAAGCCAGCTAAATGATCCTCTCCTATTGTGCCCACTGAGCTGGATGCCCCATTTTCTGTCTGCCTGATGGAAGGGGATGTTGCCTCCAGGACTGCTGAGTCCTGCCAGCTTCAGCCAAATTCAGCCTGTGCCATGTGTGCTCAGAACATCTGAGGCGGCCAGACACTGACAGACTGCCAGCATCACCAGGTCCCCAAATATTTGTGTGTTCACATCAGTATGGCTCTCAGCTTTGGCCAACAGAGCACAGACAAGTAGACATTAACTGCCTTAACTCTGGCATTTCCTAACTTCTGAGTGCTTAATTCTGCACCTTTAAAAAACAAAAAACAAACAACCCATGTTTTAACGATTATTTGTACTAAACCCTTGGCCTTCAAACAACTCTGTTGTTTAGAAAGTTGAGGATGTGGTAATCTCCTCCCTACAGCTGTAGGTTATGATAACTTGAACTATCCAGCTTTCAAGTGGAGGTCACAAGACATACAATTTCCTCCTGTGGAGAAAGGGCCGTAGCATAATGCCTTGTTCCCCCTTTGGTTTTCCTCTTCCCTGGACTGGAAACCCAGATATCCATCACACCACACCTGACAGCTCCAGGGCATGTCTCAGCTTCTCCCAGCCCCAGGAAGCGGGATTCAGAAATTCAAGGGAAATAGCAAGACAGCTCCACCTCTCTACCTCTGCAGCCAAGATGCAGAGCACAATTAAACCTGCACCAGCATTTATTTTCCATATGCACAATTCTCCTCTCACAGAACTGTAAGAGCTTGCTGCTTTTCAGAGGATCCAAAATTACTTGGTTTACTCCATACTGGAGTGAAAAAGGAGCCCTCAAACAGCTGGTGCTGAGGAGGTAATCACTTCCTATAGTGCACAAACTTGACTGGAAAAGTACCTTCTATTACATTGTCTCTGGAGACTTGAATTTAAAAAATTAACCTTCTTTTCACATCATTGCCAATCAGCAATGCCAAACACTGGGGATATTTATGAAAAAACTATTGATTACACATTATGATTCAAAAATTCCTGCAGGTCTTCCGTATGTCAGAAAATGCAGTAGGACACTAGAAACAACAACAACCATAAGCTGATAAAGTCAAGTATGCACAACAGGATGATGGAATTTTAATTATGGGTGGGAGGGGTACCCAGCTCTGAGCATTCTGTATTCCAGCCTTGTGTGTGCTTCTGGTAAACACTGTAGGACATCTGATGCACCAGTCCTTCACCGTAATTAAGCAAAATTAATGTGAAAATCAGGCAGTCCTCCAACCCTTAGAAAATGCAGTCTTGCACTTTTAAGGAAAGCAGAGCTGCAGAGAAGATACCAGACCAGGAAGCCCAGACTTTCAGGACTGCCTGGAGATGGAAAGAACAAGAGACAAAAATATGGCAGAGGGTGGTGCCTCAAAATGGAAAACAACGGGTCTGGAGCATTGGCCAAGACTACAGTCAGCAGTCTAGGCTATCATGAGAACAAAGCCATGAATGCCTGTGGTCTAAGGGCAGTTCCTGCAGTGAAGATCAAGAAGGTGCCACTTCCATGAAATGGGAGGAAAATGCAGCAGAGCTGGACATGCGTGCCTTGAAATAGCAGAGCAAACAAGCAAGGCAGACAATTTAGGACAACCTAGTATGTCAGTGATGTTCATTTTTACACAAAGATGCAGAGATAACTTTCTTAAAGCTGTTTACATCAGCAGCATAGAACCCTGAAAAGGCTTTACTTTTACAAAATAGCAGCCATTGTGTTCTTCTTTTGCTCTTGCAATCATTTATATGATTGCAGTTCAGGAACGAGTATGTTGCATGGGTCAAAGTATGTGTTTGATTTCCTTTCGCATGTTAAACCTGGCAGTTTGACCCCTTGCAAAGGTAACTCAGCACACATTGCCAGGAGAAAACAAGCCCTTTCTAAGAATTGTTCTTTTGGCATTATTTGGGGGGGGGGGGGGGGCAGGGGGGTTGTTACTCAGTTTTTGCTGGCTTGAGCTTGCTAAGCAAACAGATGAGCACAAGAACTAGCATGAGACAATTCGTGGCAGTGTGTGTCTGGGACCATCTCTTTTGGCAGAACCAAGATGTTAAATGAGCTCAGTTCCCTCATGACACCTCACTGAACACAAAACAGCAACTGACAGGCTTTCCAAAATGCTATTTGTTTCACCAGCAATTCAAAACCAAGCTTCTTCTAGCAGCTGTTGGGAAAGACCAGATTTGCATAGCAACACAGGCAGTATTTGTACAGGGCCTTTTTGTGAAGGATGAGATTAAACCTCTGGTACACAGGAGGGATGAAAGCTTTCTTCTCTCACAAGCATCAGAGAAAAGACTGTTTATTAATCCTAAGAAGTTATTTTCTTCCTAACACCCATCTTGGATTTATTTTCTCATATAACAGGCATTATGGGGTATTTGGCCTTCATGTTTATTTAAGGAATTATTTTGTAGTATCCCTCACTTTTTTCCCCAAGGAAGCACTTTTAGGAGTAAGTCACATGGCCGTGACTTTTTTCTTTTTGGTATTTAAATGTAGTAACGGCAAAGTCATAAAAATCAGGCCTGTAGCACAGCCAAGCCTGAAGAAAAATCTGCTCAATAGAGATCACTGTTTCCACAGCAGTTTCCAGAAGAGGAATGTATGTTTCCACATACAACAAGCAGCCTTTTATGTCAGTGAGTCTGAGAAGAGGTCTTGTCCAACCCAGCTAAATTCAGTTTCTAAAAAACATTTTCTTTTGCTGGAAGGCAGAAGGCTGGGATTTCGCCAAGGAAGGTGGCCAGGCTGTGCAGGGCCACGTGGACAAGTGTGGAGCATCTTCCCCGCTGCCCCAGTGGGAGGGCTCTACAGGGAGATGTGTGGTCTTTAACCCTTCCACAGCACTAGGGTTCCAGGGGCTTGGACCTGCTTCTGCTCCAAGTAGTGCATCCAGGGCAGGAGGATGGACAACAGACAAAAGAGGAGAGGACCCTACAAGAGGCATCATGCATTAAAGACAAGAGCACACTAGGGCATCAGTGCTCACAAATATACCAGAAAAAAAACAGAATGAAGACAGCAAAGGAGAGAAAATGTTTTATATGTGACAGCTTTATTAGCATTTGAATATTACTGATGAAACAGCTCTTCTAAAACCATCTAACTTTTTATTTTCCCCCCTCTCTAAAAATGATCAGCAGCTTCAACCCATAAGGTAAAAATCAGCACAGGAGTTTATTAAGAAAAGCTGCCATGTCCCACCTGGGTAAACAAGAATGTTTGCCACAGTCGCCCCAATTTTTGTTCCTTGTGAATTGGCTTGTCTGATGCAAGGGTTTTAGTATTCAGTCAAGACATGTATATCCTCAGCAGCATCAGCAGGGCTACAGTAATGTGGCTGTGGCCTAAAGGGGAAGGATAAACCAGAACACAGTAGTAATTAAGCCATTCAGCAGCTCACATGCTATGTTCCGTTTCTGAGGCACGGGTCAACTGCTTTAGGTTAGATAAATTAAAGTTCAGCCTAACTGCCCACAGTGACAAGTTGTTTTCTTGATCAAGTTTAAACACCAACATTTCTCCTGGCCCTGCCTTTGTCACTCATTTGCTTGAAATATTTCATACTTTGACCCCTAAAAAGCATGTCTTCTTTCTTTTAAAGGAAACTTCAGAAAGTAGCATGTTTATTTTGATTTTTGTTGGTGTTTTCTCCCTTCATATCTAACACAAAGAAGAACAAAAAGACTTTCAAGCACAGCTGCTTCCCCCAAAAGCATATGTTACGACGTATTTGGCATATATAAAATTAAAAAAAAAACCAAAAACATGATTTGATGCAAAAAAAACCCTGAGTTTGTACTGCTGTCCCCTCAGTCACCCTGTTCTCATTCATGTCCATTAATAAGCAGTTAAAACCTGCTCACATGAAGAAAAAACTAGAAGGGGCAGAACCACTCTCATTTATCCAGGGTGGTCAAACAACTTGGAAGAGAAGGAGGAGGAGGAAGGTGCATTTGTCTGTGAGAGCATGAGGCCAGTGTGAGTAGGTAAAGTGTCACCCAGTTTTTGGGTACAATTCACAAATGTACGTTAATCACCGTTAAATATTCACAAACCCTCCTATGAGGGTCCCTTGAAATCACTCCCATTTTGCTAATTGTTAGCCCCTAATTGTAGTTTCTCATTAATAAAGGAACAGGAGGAGATCCAGAGACAAGGCAAGAGGCAGCACAGGAAAAATACAGAGAATTAGGCACATAAGCCCATATATCTGGTTTACTCTTTGCCACCTTTTATTTTAGAGTTGAGTACTTAGCTCAGAATGCCCATCATATTTGTTAACTGTTTTGGCTGGTAATGACAATAGATTCACTTGGATTTATTAGACACAGCATACTTTATTTAATACCAATCTCTGGATTTGCACCAATGCCTGCTGACAGTGCTCTCACACTGTGTCTTTTCAAGCAAGAAATGAGGTCATCATGATTCATGCAATAAAGTGATACACATTTTGTGGCAATTTGAAAGAGTTTTTAAAATTCCTGCATGAGGTCCTTTTGGTTTGGGTTTTTTTGAGGTTTTTTTTCTATTTTTGGAAGTTTGGATTTTTTCAACTTTGCAATTAGGATTTCCCAAGTGGATGACCAAACTTCATAAAACCCAGGGAGAAAATCAAGTTGTGCTTTTTATTATTATTATTACTACTATTACTATTATTATTACTATTATACCCTTTTTTTCCTTTTCTTACTGAAGTTGAGGAGCTTACACAGTTTGTTTCTGAACAAAGTGCTGCCATTTTCTGGCAAGAAGGGAGTCTTCTCTAATTAACTGACATTCCAGAAAGTTTGCAATTAGAAAGGATCAAGGTATAAAGAGAACTGCCCAAGGAAATGCTTTCCAAGAGGGCAGAGCTTGTTGATAATTTTTATGAGGCAAAAGGAATACTTACAATAACTACATTTATTTTCTTCTAAGCTTAGGCTCTTAAAAGGTAGAAAATTCTCTGTATTTACAAGACGACAACAGGAACAAGACAGATACTCAAGCATAACATTAGATATTGCACCTGGACTTCTGGAATTACTGACTACAGAGGACAGAGCAGTTCAGGTACCGACTCAAGTATCTAAATTAAAATCTTACCCATCTTTACCTGTAGAAAGACCATGAAGCACATTTCTGGAAGGAGCTCCAGGCAGAAATGGCCATGTTTCAGCATGAGCAACTGCAGAACTTGTGACTGAACCACTCCACTGCAGAGAAGTGCATGGATTCCCTACACCAAAGCGTCTCCAGCACGAATCCCTGCTGTCACATCATGGAGGCTCACATCAGCCACAAAGAAAGGTGGGGTATAAGACAGGCAACCACTGTCATTTTCTGGGGCCAAACCACTAGGATCCTATGGTCTGGTACTGGCAGAACAGCACAGTGAGTGAGCCCTCATAGGGTCATTAAAGGAGCAGCTTCTGCAAAACTTGCCTGAGTGGCTTAAGAGATTTTCTTTCTTTTTTTTGTACACAAGAGTAATAAATAGCACTTACCCATTCCTGAAGGCTTCTCTTCTTCCAAGCCAAATAAAAATTCATATTTGGCCTTGGCAACATTCTGGGCATGAGCTGATATGTCATTATCCAGCACAAGTGCTTCTGCCTAGAGTCAAAACAAACAAATCTTATCTACCTTTTAGTGAAAAAAACAGCAGAAGGAACATGAAATCCCTTCAGGCAGCATTTTTTAAGTATTCACTTCACTCTGTCACCTCCAAGATCATGCAGAGTAGACATGGGCCAACTCAGAGCACTTTTGAAGAGCTCACCTGTCTGTCATCGAACCCAAAAATTTCAGTATTAACAACAAAGATCTAACAGAGACGTTAGAGCCCCAACCAGTCTTTACCCACTCTTTAGCCAGCTTACCCCTTGAAATGTCAGCAGCACTGGCCAAGGATCTCAATAATACGAGTTAGGGTTAAAAATACCAAGGGAATAGTATCAGAAATAGCAAATTTGAGTATGTATGTCATAAAACTGGGACCCATGGGAAAACCATAAATGGGGCAGGCTGTTTCTTTGAAAAGAGAGTGGGGTAGAAAGTGAGAAGCAAGGACTACAACAAGGATGATTTAAAAAGGAAAGAAGGATAAGGTAAGCAAACATGTAGGAGTACTGTCTAATGGTCCCTGTTGGACAGCCCATGCATGACCACCATTGTCTATGCCAGGACAAGACCCCAACATGGTTTTAAAACCATACCACAGTAGTCATACCTGCTTATCTGGCTAGGAGGCATCAAGGGGATACGGGGTGGTGAGCCCAGTGAGCAGGGGAACACCTGGAGGGGTGGATGGACAGATGGATTGAACAACCCGTTCAACCCAGGCCTGGTGCCACCAGCACCTTCCCACTGCTCCCCTCTTGTAAGAAACACTGACAGAGTAAAGGTCCAGTTTCTCAGAATAGAGAATGGCTACAGGACTAAGATCAAAATACTTTTATGAACAGCTAGGGAAACAAATCTCTAAGATGAAGCACACACCAGCAATAAACTGTTGTGCAAAAACTACCTAGAGAGTCAGCAGTAAGTTTCTTCCCAGCTGGGCAAGACGGAGCCCGTAATTCTTCTGCTTGAAGTCACAGATAAACTAAACCATTAACTCTATAAATTCTTCAGTACACTTTATATTTATATGAGGCAGTCAATTGTTGTGTCATAGCAAGCCATGGCATGGTTTATATTGGAGAAAGCATTAGCTTACAAAACACTCTTTAAAAATCAAAGCTAAGTGGAACATTCTGTCCCCCAGGACAACAATAACTTTTATGCATTTCTATCAAATACCTTAGGATAAGCATCAGATACAAAGAGAAATTCAAACTACCAGGGACACATAATTCACAGGAACACATAGCCATGGCTATTAATCAGAGATGGGATGGAGTCACAAATCCATATATTCCTCCTAGGCCATCTGTCCAACAATTACATTTTCTTCCATGAGGATACTGATTAATAGCTATCCTGCCCCATGCTCTAGAACTGTTTTGCTCCAGGCTCTCCTGGCCTTTTACACCAATTTCTTCTCCTATCTTTCTGCACTGTGCCAGTTCTGCAAGATGTAGTCTAACACCACTCTGCCTTAATCAACAGCAGATCTTACACCAGGGTCTTGGACTATAATCTATTTACCATTCACTAGTCCAACTACTCAGCACTAAGGACTTCCAGTACATTGATGCATGTGCAAGCACCAGCCTACCCAACCCTTTGGTAAAGATGTGATGGAACTGATAAAGGGCTTTCTAGCGCAAAGATAACTATCACAAGCGTGACAAAATGAGCTTGGAAGAAACCCCCATGTCTCTCCTACCTTTACAGGGCTTCATTCATTCACTGGCAGGGAGGCGGGAAGGGCAAGAAAAGGAATAGCTGGATCCAGAGCATACAGGAGAAGGCTCTTTGTCTGCAACAGTTTAGACAGGAGCAGCTTACAGAGCCAGACAAAAATTCAGCCTACTCAGATGGATGTGAAGGGATGGGATAGCTAACAACTATCTGGTGCCAAATCCCAGTGACAGATAAATGAAATGGAAAATAAAATGAACAGAACAGTCCTGTTCCTGAGCAGTAAGGAATTTCTGATCTATACCCCTCTGGGACACAGCTTCTCCATCCCTCACCCTCGCTCTTTGAGATTTCACAGACATCTGCTGCACTGAGCATCCCTGCCAGCAAACACACATTCCAAGAATCTCTATTTGCCTGTACCTTATTGTAAAGCAAAGAAGAAAACTCCAACTTACAGCATCCTTTGCATCATCCAGCAACAGGTACAAGTAAATTGTCTAATTAATGGGGTTTCAGTGTATAGAGCATAATTTATCAGAGTTAGAGGCCTAAACAGAGGTTACAAAATCTTACGTCTTTGCATCTGAAAGGGGTAACTTGATTTTCAGAAGTGTTCAACACTGCTGATGAGAACTGCAGATACTGGCTTATATAGGGGAACAGCTGTATTTAACATATATTTAGGCTGTCAGAGCACTAGAAGGATGTATAAAGAAAGTCCAGACCCAGATTAAGGATAAGTTTATCATACTTCATCCAAACAAGAAATATTAAAAAAAGAATGCAAGGGCAGGAAAGAATGAGGATGCTGTGAGGTCAGAGCTAGTTTTTAAGACCATTGCTTTACCAATGTCCAAATCAAGAGACAACAACAAGAGCCTCTCCTTTCTTTTTTTCAATCTACCATTCACCCAAGAAGTCAAAATGCCCTGAAATCAGGAGCCCACAAATGGGCTGGAGAAACATTTATGGTGCTTTCAAGCTGCATTAGCAAAGATTAAATACGAGCAAGATTGAAAGGGATATAAAACTCCTGCTTAAGCCTTCTGTCTCAGCTCAAGGGCAAAGAAATCTGCATCCAGGTCAGCTCACTTCATAATTGCTTCCCTCAGAGGGCTTTAACCTCCACCTTTGATGCATGTCATCTTTGTCACTGATGGAGAGGGTGATGTTTAGAGCACCAATCCCCTTAAATCAGCCCAGCTGTACATATACTTCTCATGAGCCATGTACATATTATTTTTCACTCCAGTGATGCTCTGGGCAGAGGGGCAGCAATTCCTACCCACTTGTGTATCACTCTTGCAGTGCCTTCTGCCTGTTTGACCATGTTTGATCAAGCCCACTTATCTAGGTCATAACTCTTGGTCAGGAGTTAGAAGGCTACATTTGCCGCTCAGTGAATTTTAGATACCATTTATGAGGCTGCATTAGTTTGCACTTGGCAGTCCTCACCCCTCAGACCTCCTGCCAACACACTGGACCAGTTCCTATTGACATCACACAAGGCATTGGCATGGGTCAACAGAGGTCCCACCTTGCTGGCTTTCTGTTTCATGCTTAGGGAGCAGAGAGATTCTTTAGGATGAGCCCGTGGTGTTCATGGTGGTTTCAGGGTAGCACAGGAATGAAGATGCTGAACTGAACAATGCTGAACAGTGCTGAACTCAGTACTGAACTGAACAGCAGCAGGATGCTGAGACCACAGGGCTCCTGCTACTTCAAGGACAGATAAGTCAGCCCAGCAGGAAGCACGCACACTGCCTCTGCTCTGCAGTCTGGATGTGCAAGTGGAGCAGAGGGTCAGTATCTGCAAGGAGAAACTGCTCCCACAATTCACCCTTGAGAGGCATCTTTAGCTCCTGATAAGAGCTGGGTGCTGCCTTTCCTGAAGCAGTTTCTCTCTCTGGATGAATTTCATTTCAAATCTCAAGCTCCCCTCAAACTAGCCTCCAAAAATCCTACTGGTTTTTACATAGGTATAGTGAGTCATAAAAAGCTGAAGAAAATGCTTCACCTTTTCCACAGAAGAAAAGCACTAAAGCATCCTTTTTGACTTTCACTGAGGTTCTGGTTGGGACCTTTTTTTTGGTACTAACAGGTTTTGTCTTGGGGCCTTTTTTCCCTTTCATCCTGTCTTGGGGTGAACATTTCCTCTTAACTTGTCTCAAAGCAGGATATATACCTACATATCAGAGAGCTTTAAATGAAGAACATCAAACTCTTGCTATCTCACCACTATTTTCAGCTGAGCTGACAGGAGAGCTAGACTTTGTCTCAGTGGCAGGGATAACATTGTCCACAGCTGCTGTGACAAGGATTGGGTCAGTCTGAGCACACAGCACCAGTGTGAACCCATGCCTCCTGAAGCATTCACACTTAAGGTCATACATTTTCTTTGAAAACATCTAATGAGGAGGAAGTATTCAAAGGAGCAGATAATTAAATGGAAAATTCCAGTCTGGAATTTTTCAGGCTTCTTGAGAGGACAGATGCTATTAAGATAAACTCACTCCTGGAGGAGACCTGGGAAAAAAGTGCTTAAGAAAAAGCAGAACAGGATGGGTGCTCAAAGCATGAGCACAAGGGAGAAAGAGTCCGCCAAAATTCTGGACAGCAAGAGACCACTCATGCTAAGGGGAAACATCAGCAGGAAGGGACCTAAGGAGCATTCATTAAGAACTCTTAGCTGGAACAGAGAGGTGAAAGCATCCTCAGGCATGTTTGCACTGCTCAGTCATACAAAGAGGAAGCTCAGCTTCACAAGCTTCCGCATGTGCACAGGCCTGTTTCCCAGAGCTCCCTGCCTTCCCCTCAGCCACAGCACCGCTGGATGTAGCTCCCTGACAGCGGGCAACAACGCCCGCATGGCAGCGCCTTTCCGAGGTTACAATGAGGCTGCTGGGGAAACGCTGCAGTGTTGCAAGAAGCAGAAAAAAGCCTTGAAGAATGCCTGTAAATCACAGTCCGCTATGGAGAACTTCACAGCCACACCTGCACCATTTCTAATCCCAGGCTGTGCTTGCTCCATTCTCATTGCATCAACATTTCTAGCAGCAAAAAACTCAATTGCCTGTCAGCAGTCTATCAAATACTCTGATACAGTTAGTTTATGCTCTCAGCAAGAATGATGGACAGAAGGTTCCCACAGATTTTAAAACCTTCTCCAGCAAGTTGCAATGTCATGGACGAGTCTTTGCAGAATCCTGCATTGAGAGCTCTGCCTCTGCTGTCACATCATCTCTGCATGGCGAAGAGCTCAGCAAGCTTCACTGCTTTTGACAGGTCATACCAATTGTTCTGAAAAGACTATGCCTGTTGAGCTTGTCTTAAATCACTTTCCTAAGTAACAGGATTAAATGCAGAAAGATGGCACTAAAATAAACTTGCTAACTGGTGAAACCTAGTGCACCAACATCACAAAAGAGTGTGGGTGCTCACAGTAAGACCACTAGCAAGGGTCCTAGTGTTTAATTCCATGTGACCTCATACACCATACTCTTGTGTTTTCCTCATACCTCCCCACACTAATACACGTGTTTGCAATTCTTGAATAAAAGTGTTAGTAAAATAGATTAAAATTCAAAAGAACAGGGGCTTTGCATGGCTTAATCTCAGCTGGAGCGGCTAAAACTTAATGCTAGCCAAGGTTTTGAAAGAGAAGAAATCTCAGCCAGAGTTTTAAACTAATTCCCAACTATCAGGAGTTGCAGGGAGATGTACAGAAAGCCAGAGGTGGGGAACAAAGAATGGGCTTGTGTGAGAGCACTGCCTATAGCTGTCTTCCAGCAGAGAAGTTGGGATTTTTGAGAGAGTCATGCAAGACTTTTCAGCAGCGAGGCAACTGAGAGATGTGGCAGAGGTGCTTGCAGTGACAAGGGATCTGCAAAAAGTAAAGAACAATCAGTAATTCAGCACCTTTTTTTTTTTAATGCAACAGGCAGAAGACAGCAAAAGAAGGTATTGGGAGTCAGCACCCTACCAAAGAGGACATGGTTCCTCATCGTTTATAGTCAAAACCACCAACTTCCTTGGAAAGCAATGTCACAGACAACCAAAATACTGAGGTGCCTGAGGAGGGTGAAAAGCTCAAGGGATAAAATCCCAAAAAATATAGAAATCACATGAATCTCTAAGCTGATCTGTTCCTGGGCATCTGATGACTTCCACAACCACAGACATGCTCCTGGGCTAAAGCAGCCTTGAATCCAAACCAGTGCAGTGAGTCTCACCAGGCTTCAGTACTGCCATGGACTGGACAGACCTCAGGCTTGGTACCATCCAGCCAGCTCCTCTCAATCTTTTCCACAGCTTACCCCAGGGATTCACCAGAAGCACTGCAGGCTTCCTAGGCCATTATTTCCAGCACTACAGGATCTGTTTGCTACGAGCAGCCTCACAGGAAGCAGTCAGACTGGAGAGAGCAAAACTGAAAGGGTGCAGATACCATCAAAGCCACTCTCCCTGTGCAAAGGCAGACTTCACAGAAGTTCAGTGTCTAAAGAGAGGCTCAGTTCAGAAATTAAGCAAAATATTTGCGCTTAGAAAAAAACCTGGGAACAGTGACAAAAAACTCAAATTAATGCCTTAGCAGCAGTGTCAAGGAGGTAAAATTTTTTTCCAGTCTGGTCACCTTGTTTTAGACCTGCACTTGAGTTTTTCTCCCCTTAAAGAAATTTTTGCTTTGTTGTTTGGTTGAAGTTCTTAGGAAGCAGTCAGCTGTTATACAGAATTAAATGCTTTTTATTATGCAAAAGCTGACGCTGTCTGAGCTGTAACTGCATGGCTGTGAATAGCATATTAATTCAAAGGCTGTATGATTACACTTTACCATTAAAGGTCACTCAGCATTTCGTATTTGCCAAGTAAGTGATTTTTGATGCATGCTGTAGGGACCTCTGGATACCTATGCATTATTTCTAAGGTATGTGCAAGAATCAAAAGAAGCCCGCTGAGAAGAAGGCTTCAGCTCACTGCCTGAACCACCTCCCTATGTTATGTTCTTCAACTTAACACACAGAGATAATGAAAAACACCCAAAACTTCTATAAACACAGTGCAAGTATTTTTCCCGAGTTATGTCAAAGAGCATTGGGGTGGGAGTGTGATTTAAGAAAAACTGTGCAAAGACAGCATCTTTAATCCCGAGAATTCAGTGATGCATGTAGTAGACATCTTGCATTTACTGTTTTTGTTCAATCTGTTCCAGTATATTTAGCAAACTGACAGACTGCTTCTCTTCGGCAGGTAGCGTGCTTCCATCCTCTTTAGGCATCTCAGATGGCAGAACAATGTTTAGACAGGCTACAGGCCTGCTCCACATGGATTTCTATTTTATGGAAGATAAAATTTGAATATACCTAAATGCCTCATGAGCCCACCAGAAGTTAGTTCTGTATCTTTAAGCAACTGAATTATTTCCAAAACCCTAGCCAACATCTGCTGTCCCTTGAAAATTTACAGACAGCATCCTTTGCCATGTGCTGTACATTTTTTATGTCCAGCTAAATATACTCTGCTTTTATGGATGGAAGGACAAGGTATTGGGAGAGGTCATCTTCATTTTTCAAAGCAGTATTATAAACACAGTCTAAGATAGTGCCTCCAAGCGATTAAAATATTCCATTTCAATGAATGGTTAAGGAAACCCAAAACACAAACCAACAAGCAAAAGAACACCCCACACACAACCATTAGACCATTCTACACTGGAAGAATTTACATTTGCAGAAGAGTAAAACCCTGCATTTTCTCTGTGCCAAGTGCAAACTGTAGAAGTACAACACAGAAACAGAATATACAAAATGGGATATGTATCTCCTGCTGACTTAGACATAGCTTAATAATTCTGCACGATAATTTCATATCACATTTTTAAATTAATTTTACAGCTTTCACTACAGCAGCTTTTTTCTGAACCTTACCTAGATTAAATAGAAGCTTTTTGGAAAAGAAATTTGACTGAAGTTTGATCTGAGCCATCTTACCTCTGGCACAATTGAGGCAGAAGCGAGAATACACATCAACAAATTTCTCCTGATGTGCAGGCACTGGGGGACTGAAAATACTGCTGCAAGACCATTTGCTTGCTAAGAAAGTGCACCTTAAGGACTGCAGCAGTGTCGGGCAGCTATGGTCCCACAAGCGGTCAGGAGCCAACAGGCAGTTTCAGCTGTGGCAGGAAGGCAGAAGACATCAGAGATGTTACATCCCCCACAAGCAGCACAACACAGGCCAGCTGGCACTCATGTCCCGCTGGTGAGGAAGTTAATACCTCTTCTTTTTTCCTCATTAAGTCACAGCAAGTCCACAGACAAGACAGCTGACAACAAACAGAACTTGCTGGTACTATAATTTGTCTCCTCTTGAGAACAGGGCTTCCTTGGCAAGCATTCTTCTGTTAGCACTGACATGCAGACATATCCCAGGCCTAAATGCATCTTGCCATCACATTTGGCATTCATTCAGCCTGGGAAATGCAGTTATTACTCAAACGACACTTCCCATTTGAAAAATGTAGTAAAAAAATAATGAGTACACTTTAAGCCACCTCTTCCACTGTGCCATTTCATGCCAAGAAGAGAAAGCAAGCCTCATTCATTGCTTCTGCAAAAAGGAAGGCTTGTATTATGCAATCTGTGCCATTTAGGTTGTTTTCTTACTGCTCCCAAACGACTGCACCGCGGTTTCAAGACAAGGGCCTCTTTTCAGTCATAGAATCATAAAATAAACTGAGTTGGAAGGGACCCATCATGACCATCAAGTCCAGCTCCTGGTCCTGTGCAAGACAGTCCTTTCAAAAAGTTGCTGTGGCTATAACGTGATGTTCTTGGCAAGCATGGTAGTGGCCAGTGTGCTTCTGCCCTGGCAGGCCATTCTCAGAAGCCAGCTCCAGCCTGGTTTCCTTTGGCTAAGCCCAGCAGGGCTTAGCCCAGTCTTTCCATGCAGTTAGCAAAGGGAGCCACAGCAGATGCCACACAGTTCCCACAGCCATCAGTGGTGGCTGAGGTACTCGTGGAGATGGAAATGCAGTGCTCACACTCTGATGGACAGCTTGATCCCTGACGGACAGCCTGATCCAGTGCCCAAACAGGTTTTTTTACTTACAGCATCCAGGAAGTAAAGTCAATTCAGGAGCCATTCAAGCTTCAAGGGCTAGATAATACCCGAGCTCTGACTCCTGATTCAACCCTGTAGCAAACAAGCCCGCACCCAGAGGGCTAGCTCTTACCCCACCCTGCTTTTAAGCACCATCCACAACCTGCCTTGCTCATCCCTGTAATGCAGAGAATAAATGTCTGGATGCATTAGCATCACAGGAGTCTGTGGTCTCCAACAGAAGCTGGCAAAACTGCAAGAAACATCTCAGAGCAAGGAGGAGCTGCACTCAGAGAAGTATCTGGAAACTCTCTGTAGAAGGAATACTTTAAACAACACCATTACTGAGAGGAATGGAACACTTACATCCAGAATGAAAGCACCAGGCACATACTTAAACCTAGTTTCAAACACCTTTTCCATCTAACATAAGAAAATTATTTCTAACACAAACACCCCCCCCCCCCCCGTCAATTTCACAAACAGGAAAATGAATATGACTGGAAATAGTCTCTGTGACCACGGGGTTTGGAGGGCATCAATCCATTTAGAAAGATATTCAGACATTCAGAACAAAAAATTGCACAAGACATAAATTTGTTTATCTGCAGACCCACTCTGTTGTACGGTAACTGTCCAGGGAAGCTCCCTAGCTGACACCCCCTTCTCAGCCAAACTTCCAGAGAGGAGTCCCGTGCAACTTTACAACCCAGCAGGATGCAATGAACCACCCAGGCCGCTGAGCAGGCAGATCGAGAAATCCCTGCTCCACCAGAAGCCAGCTCTCCATCAGGGACCATTGGCAAGGAAATGTCCCTTCAAGGACGGTGGGTGGCATATGTCCCTGCTGAGCCCAGGAACATGACTCCCACCTTTGCTGGATGAGCTCAGCAAGACTCACACCAAACAGCTCTAACAGCTGATGCACCCTGGGGATCCTCAGCACTCACAACGCAGAGCTGATCTGCAGTAGTATACTTGGACAGCCCAATCTTTGAGTTTTGGAAGCAGTTGACAGGTTTGTCCAGCCTCAGCTGAAGAACAGCAGCTCGGCAGATGGTTTCTCAGTACCCTGGGGACCCACTCTCCTAATCTTACTCTGCAGATACTACCCCCTCCCTCCCTTTCTTGGGGTCCCTTCACTAGGCCACTACATTGTGCTCAATTACCTTTTCATTACCACTGTGCCTCTAAATTACCTTTAAAACAGCACCTAGCAGTACCCCAGCCTCTTGCTCTCTCTCAAGACCCTTGCAAGCCAAGAGAGGCTCTCCAAAGAGACACATATGCCTCAGGGAAGCACATGCCTGAGAAAAATCACTCCAGCCCTCAGGTCTGTCAGCCTGTCTCTCCATGAAGCAGGGATGTTTCAAGCAATCAGCTACTGAGCAAGCACAAAGTTTATCAGCAAAGGCCCAAGAACCCTTACTTAGCACTGGTGGCCTTGTGTGGTGCACAACTTGTGCTGCCTAAACACTTAATCTTCTAGCACTTGCCTCAGAACACACACATGGAGACAAGTGCCTGCAGAGATGCTCCATGGCACTCCCGCAGAGAGTCTGCCTCTTCAGCCCACAGGAATCAAACTCCAAACCATCTCTTATATCCAAGCTGAAAAATCAATTGCCAGACTTCCCTGGTGTGATTGGTAAGAATAGAAAGGACTGTGTTGGTGTGGAGGCAGGGAGGGGAAGTACTCTAAACAACATCCATGTTTTTCAGCTATGCACCTTGACAACAGTAAAGAAGCTATTTAGCTTTCTTTACTGTTAAGCAGTAAAGAAGCTTTGCTGAAAAAAAGAAAAAGCTGCTAGCACGTTCATTAAGATCCTCACTGCTCTTCTCCTTCTCACTTTGGTCACACAGGCATCAAACTGAAAATTGGAAATAGTAAATCAAACAATCCACTTAAGCACAAATAGCACAGGAAAGCCACTTTCATACAGATCAGTTGTGCAAGAATTTTCTGTGTGGATTAAGAAGCCCTAGTTTTTGTTTAATAACTTTTATCAAGTTTTCGAAACAGCACCATCTAAGTTTCTTCGATTTTTTTAACATCACCACAAAGGATGTTCTTACACTCTCAAATGAACCAAGGCTCTAATTGAATGGGACCATTTGCACGGGGTCTCATACACGGTTAACCTCACCTCTCTTCCATCAAAAGCATGCCCCAAAACCAACTCTCGGTCTATGTAAATCAACAGGGCTAGGACAGATTCACGGAGAGCATTAAACTGGCAACATCTGCTGGAACAATCAACTAAGGATATGACTGATGAAAAAGAATTTGGAGTAGAAAGAGGCTTCTTTCTACTAGCTAAACCAGAAAGGTTTGGATGACTCTCTCTCTCTCAGCGGTCTATTACAATTGCTTCAAACACTGGGTGTGCAACCTCCAGTTTCATTACAAATACTGCATTTGACTTTCTGTGTTAATGGCCCTATGCACAGACAAAATTTAAGTGTGACTGAAGCTACAAAACTAATAGTACTTGTAGTTGTCTATTACACACCCAAATCATTTCAATAACATATACATGTGGCTTTGCCTGATGATATACTAACTGGACCCTGTGGGAGCCAGGTAATTGATGTTTATAGCATGGAAATACTCACCTATGTGGGAGCTAGAAACTTCAGGCAGTTTGTGTGAACTTCAAACTCATTACAACTGTATGGTTATGTTCCCACTGAGAAGTGCGGCTCCAGTTCCCGGGTGCAAGGATGAAGACAGCACCTCAATTTCACAGGAGCATGCTTATGTAGATTAATATTCTACAGTTTTACACTTTTGGTGAAACCATTTCAACCCCACTCTTACCCTGAAAGTGCAATGCTAATGCTCAGCCAAACGCTGACTTTTCTGACCACATCTTGTTTCAGTTTCTCGTTTCAAAATGCAAGCATTTGGCTAGATTAGGAGACCTTGTCAGGGCAGCAACAGCGCCGATGCATTACACAGACAAGTTACTTGGAGACCCAGCAAAAGGAACTGCATGACATGCAGGCTCGGGGTCCCAGCCCTGAGAGCAGCTTCCCTCTGCAGCTGGTGTCTCCCGGGATCTAGCAGTTACGAACACAGAAGCGGGCTCCCAGCTTTTTTCCCTAGGGCACTGTGAAAACGATTAAAATAAAAAAAAAAAAGGAAAAGGATAAAGAAATTAAGAGGGTTAAGGGAAAACAATAGAAGGAAAGAAGAAAAGGGATAAGGGAAAAAGGAAAAGAGAAAAGGTAACAAAAAGAAAACAGAAAGAAGAAAAAAGAAAGGTGGGAAAAGGAAAAAGAAAAAAACTGAAAAGTACATGGGGAAAAGTGCCTCCGGCTGAGCGCAGCCCCCGCACCCGCACGGGCACACGCCGCCCCTTACCGCACCGCCGGCTCCCTCCATCTCCCATCGCCGGCCGCGGCGGATCGCAGCCGCCGTCCCGCCGGGCCGCGCCGAGCCCTGCCGCGCCGAGCCGGGCTGTGCCGTGCCGGGCCGGGCCCTGGTGCCCCCGGCCCGCAGCGGAGCCGGGCAGCGCGGCGGCCCCGGCGCGGTGGGCGCGGAGCGGAGCGGCGCGGCCGGGCGGCGGGGCCGGGCCGGGCCCGGCGGGGCGGGGCGGGCCGCGAGGGGAGGGCAGCGGCGGCGGCGGGGGCGGGGGCGGGGGTCGGCGCGGTGCAGGGGAGGGGAGGGGAGGGGAGGGGAGGGGAGGGGAGGGGGAGGGGAGGGGAGGGGAGGGGAGGGGAGGGGAGGGGAGGGGAGGGGAGGGGAGGGGAGGGGAGGGGAGGGGAGGGGAGGGGAGGGGAGGGCGGCGGGTGCACCACGTGCTCCTTGGAACGATTTTAAAATAAAGAGGAAAAAAAAGGAATTATTTCAGGATTAGCAAAGCAATAGAGTGAAAAGCGTGCCCGCAGCAGCAGCGCTGGGCAGGAACGCGTCCAAAGCCCGCGGGGGCTGGGACATGCCGTACTCTGCTCTTAAATCCCCTCAGCGCGGCTCGCAGTTGTTGGGAAAAAAAAAAAAAAAAAAAAAAAAAAAAAAAAGCAGAAGCCTTTTCCAGCCCTGGGGCTTTCTCTCGTAGTCCGACTTCAAAAAGCAGAAGCGCGCAGATGTCTTCGGAGTAACCCCATCTGAACACTCGAAACTGATTTTCCACTTTTGTTTTTTTCACAGTTCGCTGGAAAGCTCTCTTGCATCGTCAGGTTTTAGAGCACTCAGCCACATCATTAGTATTTCTCTAACTGGGACCTCTGAGCCTTGTTGTCTCAAGTAAAAGTGGGGTTTCCCTGTCAAAAGCTGTACTTTAGAAAATACGCCCAAATCTCATTAGCCCAGTTAGAGGAGTTAACTGCAGTTAACAGGGGCTGGCAGACTGCATAAGGAAGGATGTCAGTTTCTTCAAGTTCAGTATATCTGTGTTGTGTTCAGCAGCAGCTGAAAACTTCTCTGTTTTTAGCCAACCAAACGTGAGGATAGGCTTTCTGGAACAATCTTTGAGGACCAGGAGTCACTGAACACACTCTATGTTTCCTTCGTTCTGAGCATGGGTAAAAAAACCTGTGTGTTCGGTCGTAGCAAGGTTGTTCTCTAATGCTGTGCTCTTCTGAAAGGCTTTGGACAGTGCTGGTGGTAGAAGTGCATCACCATGAAGTCACTGACATTAGCGTACCGCACCCAGACACAGCAGCACCTCTGTGGCTGCGGAGACAGCCTAGCCCTGCCTTGTTCCCCACTGGCCCCACAGCTCAGTGCCAGAGCCACCCTCCCTGCCAGCACTGGACGATCTCAGCCTTTGCTCAGCCCCATGGGGGAAAAAAGTCCATTTCCAGCCCGATAAAAGTATGTGTGGCATAATGCTTGAATCATCCTGGCCTAAAGCTTTCCCTGTTTGACAATAGGACAGGGGTACCAGCACTATCTCTGGGCTCTTCCAACTTGTCTGGGGGCTCCATCCAGCAGCACCTCCCCATGCTCTTCCCAGTATGGCTGTGGCATACAGAGTTGATACTGCTCCTAGAGTGGACCCACTATTTCTCACCACTTCCAGCTCCATGTTTACCCAAACAGTAGTGCTCCTGCTCTATACCCACATCACCCAGCAGCAGACTGCACCACCTTTATCATCTGGGTGCCAGTGGTGTACACTGTATTTCAGAAGGCATTCTGCTCTTCAACTTCCCCTCTTCCCATCCTAAACCTGCTGCCTGCTCCCCAGGAGCACAGGCTGTCTTTAACCATCCATCCCAGGAGCAGCACACAACCTGCCCCCTGCCCTGCTCAGCCACACTCCAACCCAGTCGATTCTGTCCTTTGGGAACAGGCGGGTGAAAACATGTCGTTCCATCCCCTGAAACAGGGGAGGACCCGAAGAGGTCCCTGTGATGCAGCTCCTCCGTGCCCATTGTCTGTGGCTCAATTGCACTGGCAGGGCTGGGTGACGTGCTGAAGGGCGTCGCTCCTCTCCCCCAGACACAGCTGTGACGCCAAACATGTTTTGACCCCGCCAGGGTTTTGTCCCATCTGTCAGACACTCTGGGGGCCCCGGGAGCTGGTGTGGGCTCTCAGGCTGCAGATTCCCCATCTGTGCCACATCTGAGATGGCTAATGCAGCGGAAAAAGAAACCACCCAGTGCCTGGGTCCCCGAGGAGTTGATGCACTCTGCCTGCCTCTTCCCTGACAGGCTGAGGTCATGCGATTGCAGGCCAGCAGGCAGCTGGGAGCAAAAGCAGGGCTGGAGTGAGGGGCTGGTGATGTCCCTTGCAAGCCACGTACCCCTGCCCTGGGCATCTAGGTGGCTGATGCACCCACTGCACTCCAGTCTGGAGCTTTTCCCACCAATTTATGTTAAGAAAAAATTGACCTTTTCTCTCTGATCCAGGCATCTGGCCTGAGTCACTCAGACATTTAGCTCTCTGGAACATGCTCTGTGCCAAAGGACTGGGAAAGGAGAGCATTTGCCAGCCTGGGGCAGGACAGTCCTACAAGCTTCTCCTATGTGGGCATCTAGCTATTGGTTAGCTTCACTGCAAAGGAGAGTGATGGAGTCCTGAAATTGACACAAACTGTTTCTTCTTACACTACTGATCATTGTTTTCTGCAGAAGACCCATATTAAATCCTAAAACACTTCTGTCAATGGCAATCAGCAGAGAAATGTGGAGGGGTTACATTTTTGAAGGAAATCTGTATTTTTTTTGTTTAAACGCTTGATATAAATTTCCAGGTAGTTATATTTAAAAAAATAAAAGTCACAAAAAACTGACACAAAACCTGTCAGTTTGCTAAGTAGTTATAAGCTACATATCACAGTTGGAGAGCACTCTTAATTGTTAAAGAATTTAGTTGTGAGCATACATCATGTATTTTTACACAATGCAAACAGAAATTTAAAAAAAACCCAAAAAAACTCAGAAGGTGGCAAACAATCAACTTCCGCTGTGCAGTGGCTAAGCTGGTCCAAATTCCCCAGCATGGGCAGCGATGGGGAGCAGGGAGCCAATACTGGGCAGGTGACTGCACGGGGGCTGAGCTGAGGTTGAGCAGGGCACGGGTAATGAGAGACAATCTCAGAAACTGCAGCAGACAGAAGTGTGAAAGCACCATGAGGGACAGCTGGATCCCACAGCTTGGATAAGGGGGATTTGTGGGAAAAGTGGCCAAACTGTGAAGGCAGTTGCTGGGGGTATTTTGGTGGAGTGGAGACTTGCAAGGCCAACAGTGCTCATCAGCTGAGATTGCCCAGGTCACAGTATTGAAAATAGCAAGTTTGGGTATGCCAGGTAGCAAAACTGGTACCCAGGGCAAAATAGTAGTTACGGTGGATTGCTTGTCTTGCAAAGTCTTGACCAGAAAATGAGATCAATAAACAGGAAAATGGGTAAGACAGGCAGTGTCAAGGGCTGCCAAGGTGTGCTTGTCAAGGAAGCCCACACTTGACCCCCAGAGAGGGAGCAGGGCAGCAAACCAAACCTGTTTTTCTGACTATAGCACGCAGGTCAAACCTGCTTCTGGTAACAACACAGAGGTCATAGCGTGCTTTCTCTCACCAGCAGGGCAGCACCGAGGTGGATGCATGGACTGAGCATTGCTGTGTCACTGCCTGTGCCAGCCAGATGGCACCAGTCTCTTCCCACCACTTTCTAAGACACACTTAATTGTCTGAGTCAAAAATTCACAGCTGAAAATACCCTCCCTCACTATACCACTCCATAATGAAGAAAAAACAAAAAAGATGAAAAAATTTGAAAGGAGTGTATTAAAATCAGTGTTCTGCAAAGAGTAACTAATGCATAAAATATAATTTCTTGCCAATAAAGTTGCTGTCTTGCTCATTATTCTTCTCTCACAGGGAAGTAGTACAGGAAACTTACTTTCAAATAATCTTTCCTTATTCAAAAGGCAGAAAAGCAATCACCCAGGTACTCACCAGAAAATTTCTTAGGACATTGCATTTCAAATCAAATGAGGCTCTCTTTTGTCTTGAGGGAGAAGAAGGCTGGCAATATAAAAAAATATATATATCATTTTACAAGCCTTACCAGAAACACCACTATCTACAGATGGAAAGACTGAGTTAATCATTTACTGGATTTTCCTTGTGTGTCTGGATTTTCGGGACACAGCTGGAAAAACATTTTTTTTTCCCTTTTTACTCAGAAAAACAGTCACCATCACAACCAATTTTTTTTTAAATTAAGGGTGTTAAAGAAGCTGCAACAGCACAAGGGGAATAGCAAACTTGGAGGTGAGGTGCGGAGTAAGAAAAACTGGGCATGTGTAAAGATGGTAACCTTCCTATTACTTCTTCAAGAGTCAGGTATAAGTCATTATAGTAAAGCCCAAGGTGACAGCTACAGCATGGAATGGGCCAGTGAACACACTGGCTAATTAGCCAGCTTCACTGTGAGAAGTGTGTGTCGTGCTGCAAGCCACACCAGTATCGCCATTCTTCACTTGGCTTTTTCCTCACAGATTGTCAGGTTTGTTTGGTCTCATACCAGAGCTCCTGGAAACTTCCCTTTCATGGGTTAACTGACTCTTGTCCTTCTCCTTCACTCAAGGACAATTCTCTAGAGTCTTGCTATGGCCAGGAAACAATCCAGAGATTTCACTTCACTCCCTCCACCATCTGACATGTTCATTGGGAGGAAAGGAAATGACCAACATTCCCTGCCCAGGGAGCCCTGTAACTGGCCAGAAATAGACCATTTGATACGGATATCTCAAATTTGTTATTCTATCCATCAGAGTGTGGGGATCTCCAATTTTATATTTATTACCAAAACCGGGGACTTGACAGCATCAGGACTTCACCCTGCTGAGTGAGTCTTTAGAAATCTACTTCATAGCCCAAGTCAAACAGAGGAACACAGAAAATCTTGTTGAATATCCCTGCTTTGGAAGGTTACCTCATGGGTGTCTGCTGTCACATCCTCTCTTAATCTTAACCCTTACTCTTCCCCACGTTTAACAAATCTGTCACTTCAACCCCTTTAGAAAGGGCTGCAGGCTCCTGAAATGAGCTCATCTGTAGGGGGTACAACCTTCTAAACAGGCTGCCCATCACCAAACATCACCACCCCAACAAACAGCCACAACTCCTGGATGTTTGTGTGGAACTGATGTGCCCACAGCAGAAACAGGGCTGCAGCCAGATTGATGTTGGCTATGTTCTTCCTGAACATCTCCAAAAGTGACAGAGAAATAGCCAGTTGTTCCTCTGGGCTACTAAGCCCTAGCAAGTCCTGCTCCTGCTGCTCCCCAGCACTAATAGGCCAGGTCTAGGAATTCAGGATACTTCAGCAAGGGGAACACCAACAGTGGAGGCAGGGACAAGGAGATTTCAGCCAGTTCCCAGGAGCTCGGTGTTGTTTCTCTGTCTGGATCTTTGCCACATTAGATCATTAGATGGAGGTTTCTAGAGATCAAATCACCAAGACTCTTTCCCTTCCCCCAGCTTGCCACATAAAGGATAAAAAACAGAATTACATTTTGGTTTCTTCGCAATATCATCCATGTGGCAAAGATAGATTTGGCCTTGGGAGAATATGAGGGAACGGTTTTTTCACTGTGTCATGGTTTAAGCCCAGATGGAAATTAAGCACCGTGCAGCTGCTCACTCAGCCTTGTCATCTCTCCTCCCTTGCCCCTGTAGAATGTGGAGGAGAATCAAAGTAAAACCTGTATATTTAGATAAGAACAGTTTAATAATGAAAATAAAATAAAATAAAATAAAATAATAACAGTAAATAATAACAATGATAATAAAGAAGAAACAAGTACTATACAATGCAGTTCCTCCCAATCCACTGATTGGGCCAGACCTCCCTTCCCAAACCAGATCACCCGCCCTTGCAGGTAACTGCTGCAGTTCAGACAGCGGGCACGGCGCTCTGTGTGTGGGACATGCCTTTGGCCAGCTCGGTCACTGTCCGGACATGCTCCCTCACACTCCCATCTGTGTACCGCCTCCCTGGCAGAGAGCGAGGCAAGGGGAAATAGTCTTTGGCTTAGGATAAACACAACTTGGCAAAATACCAAACCATCAGTGTGGTATCAACACCATTCTCATGTTGAATCAAAACCCAGCCCTGTTACAGCTACTGAGAAGAAATTAACTCTGGCCCAGCTTAACAAGGACACGCTGACTTGTACTACAGAGCATGCATCACACAAGAATCATCAGCCTTACAAGTCAATCTGGCATGCACATCTCCTCCAACTCTTTCCCAGAGGGTACAGTGTCTAGTAGAAAAGCACAGGAATCATATAAGAAAAGAGATACCTTTTCTTCTCAAGCTGAAGCACTGAATCAGATTATCAAAGGCCATCTCAAAATAAATGAAAAAGCTCTGCCTAAGCATGGCTACTCTTAGAAGTCTTCCACTTAGAGCCCCACCTGCTCTGAACTCACTGATTTCCTCCTCCCATCCCTACGTTTTTGCCTGCATTTCATAACCAGATGGATTCATTAGCAAAGTAGCACATCTAGACTATCAGCCAAAAGAAAAAAGAATATTTTGCATAAATATCAGCAGTGGTGTTCAAAAATGCATTCAAACACGCAGGTGAGGAGATAATGTATTTGAGCAGAAGAGAAATGGTCCAAGTAGTCTTTTACCCTCCTGAAAAATACATGTGATTCTACAGAGCATTATTCTTTCCATGGAAGCCTTAGCCAGTCTCACAGGAATCTTTCTGGTCTTGACCTCCAAAAGGAGATGCCAAATACTGTACCTGTATGGTATGCTATCATCAAGGGAAGCATACATTTCAAGGCAAGATATGGTGGATTTGTGGTTTTGGTGTCCTTAGACACTGGCATATTCCAGTTGAGTCTTCTGTACAATTCTCCTTTTGTCATGAGTGTCTTCTTTATCCTGTTACAGATGGTTCAGAGGACTGAGACTGTGCTTTAGATACAAAGCCAGTGAGACATGAGGGGGAAAGAACATTTATTCAATGGCCTTTTTTTAGTAGGGTAGATAGGAGCTTTTTGATGACTATCAGCACCTGGAAAACCCAAGTCAGAGAAGGACTGCTGCAGATATAATTGTGGGTCACACTGACATGCAACAAGCAGCCTTCAGAGCTGGGAAAATGTAAAGCATAACACCCCACTCTCCTCCCCAAAATGAGATAATTATGGCCTGTAACTCTGGCATGTTCGTACAGCAGCCTCTGGCTGAAATGCTCCAGTCAAAAACACATACAGCATTGCTCTGAAGAAAAGTACTAACAAGATCACTTCCTCTGCTTAACAAATCTGCAGTGGGTGTTGACAGCAGAGAGCTGGAAATGGATGGGCACATCCACATCCCTCCCCAGCTCTGCCCAGCAATGAGCACGCATCAGTCACAAATGGCAGGTGGAAAGTTAAATGGGGACAAGCCCATTTCACTGGGACAGAGTGAGCCTAGCCAGTGTGAACAGATCATTATTGGCTTTGGTCAGAACTGGAAGGCCTCAGCTGGCAGATCTCTCAGCAGATTTTCTAAACAAAGGAAAACACCATTCATTCCCACAGCAGAGGACAGGAGCCAAACTGTAGAAGACTCGAGACAGAAGTATCATGTGTCAGCCAGAGTGTGACACCAGAGACAGCCACTCTTGTGATGCAGCACCATGGTCTGCTGTGTGGTGGGCTATCACCAAACATGGGGCGAGTATGGTGTTTTTTTCTTCTGTGGCTTTCTGTGGTTTGTTGGGGCAGCCTGCCACACAAGGCTGCTGCTCAGCCTACTGGGCTAATATCAGCCTCAAAGGGTCATATAACGGGATGGAAAGCTTTAGAAGTGCAACAGCCCTGAGGTGCCTGGAAGGACAGAGCAAGAAGGGAGGCATAGCTTTTGCATCAAGAGACAAGGAGCATATGCCTGTGTCCTGGTTTGAAGGACAGGTGTCTGCCAATAAAGGCAGAAGCTTCTCTTTGAAATGGAGAATGCAAACCCCCTTCCTCCAAATTATTATTTTAATTTTGAAATTAAGGGGCTCTCAGGCAAAGATATGAGAATTAGGAATAACAGTTCATTACTAGGAAAATTAAAATAGAAATACAGTATTACAAAGAACAATCCCAACACTGACATAGACAGAATACAGCCTGACACTATGTCAGTCAGGGTGTTGGTAGCAGTCCCATTAAATGGTGGATACAGTCCTCCTGCAGTGGCAGATGTGGTTCAGCTGAAGCAGTGCTCCTGCTGAATGGTCCAGTTTTCCTCTGAAGATCCAGAGAGATGTGGAAAAGTCTGGTTTTCCTCTGGAATCCAATGGAAAGATGGTATCTTGCTGTCCAAAATCTCAGTTTTTATCTAGATAGGAAAGGCTTGGCTCATCCCCCTGGCTGGAGCATCTGCCAATGGGATGATGTCATTTTATCAGTCATGCAGTGGGACTTAATGGCTCAGCAGCAATTGATATCTTCCTAGAAGGAGGACAGATTGCAGAAAAGATAAAGATGATTGCCCCACCTAGTCTTAAAAATGGCCCTTTAGCAGATAATATGTTCCATGGAGATAAGGGTCACTGCCCCACCCAGCTTCAACAGATGGTGAGAGAATACACATTTCTGGCCACATCAACCCAACACGGCCTGGCATCACACACTGAATATGTGGATGGAAAACTGGCTACCAGGGAAGACTCATGTTCTCTCTTCTCATTTAAATCTACAGTTTCTTGCTCTTCTCCAAAGTCGGACACCAGACTTCCTTTCAAACTTTTCATCTCCAAAAATCAATGTCAGCATGCATCCTTTGAATGTCCACTGCCTCCTGTACCACCTAATTTCCTCAGAACCAACCTCCATCTCTTGCTCCTTACAGCTCTGGCTTCCTACAGCACTCAAACCCATAGCCCAACACTGGAGCTCTCAGTCCCCCTGCTCTCCTGCTCTGTAGTGCTGCTGCCCAATTGGTGAAGAGCCTCACTGCCATACATCCCAACACTCACGCTCCCTACCTCTTTAGCAATCATTTACCTTATTAACCCTGGCCATGGCCTGGAGCCAACACTTCATCAATGAGATGGGGGCACAAACTTGACATTTCATATTACTTGAAGCAGCAGGAAAGATGTAGGAAGTTCCTACCCACCCCACTCTCATTTGTTCCTACCATTTTGCTGCTGCGTCAAATTCCCCATTTAAAGGTGCACCCTTTGTAGACAGAGTGCTCTAGCTAAGGATCATCATTTTGCATGTTGACTTTTTTTCCCTACCTTCATTCCCCTCAAATGAATTGCTTTTATCACCTTTTCTCCCCCTACTCTTTGCCTCAGCCTTACTCTGCCATCAGCAACTGGGTAAAGCAGCTCTCACTTGCTCCTGTGCTGTAACCTGCAGCACTAGTTTTCACCACTGCATGTATCTTCCTCTGCACCCCAGATGCCTGTACTAAAACCCAGAGTAGCTGCTATGCTGCATCTATCTACATCTGCATCTATCTATCTGCAGAAGTTGTGAAATGGACAATGCAATTTCAGCATGGAGATTCAATTTCCTCCAAAGCAGGTTTTATCTGAACAACTGAGAGTGTTGGTAAGCCTTGCCTGTCATTTATCAGTCCCTAACACCACAACCATGTGGATCCAGCACCTTCAGGTAGAACAGATGTCCTGTTCCTGACCTCCTCAAATCCAAAAATCCTTATTCCAAAAAGCTTGATTTTTTTCATCCACTGCCATAATGACTTCTTACAATTCCATCAAGCCAGCTTTACAACTCCCTAATTTCTCAAGATCAAATCCAACTCAAAAATCAGCCCAAGAGAAAAAACTGCTCAGTTCCACAAGTATATGCTCCAATCCTTCATAATTGTTTTCCATTTATTTATTTTTAATTAAAGTCATAGATTTTGATAGTTCAGTACAGAAGCAACATGCTGTTTCCTTCCCTTTCCTTGATGTCAGAAATAGTCTCTTCTGGCTTGAAGAAGTTGCTGGATTCCTGTTTTTTGAGAGAAGCAGAGGATGAAGAAGTATGTAAGGTGAGGAAGTGATAATTATCTGAGACAATTGTAGGAGATACAAGCTTCATTCAAAGCCTGCTGGAATCAGTGGAAAGTTATCACTACCTGCTTTTGCCTTTGCAGTCTCTTTCGGTTCTTCCCAAACTTTGGACTTTCAATGGCTATCTCAAAAGTAAATTTTTAGTCTGACTGCAATCCTACTAAGCACTTTCAATATTCACTACATTAAGTACTAGTGGCAAACAGTCAGCTGTGCTCAGGATAACGCTGTGTTTTCAAGTGCCAGACAAGCAATCTTAATTATAGTTTTTCACACTGGTAAGTTTGTCTGACGTCCAGTGTGCATACTCTTGAATTAATCCTCCTACACCACTTTTCAAAAATGCAAGTCCTAGCAATCTGACTTCTCAGATGAAACAACTGAGGCAGAGAAGTTAAATGACCTGATCAAACCACAGATGCAAAGGAGTGTTACACTCAATATGAAAGGGCTGCTCTTTGCATGGCAATAAACCAAATGCCTCTCAGCCAGGCGCCTCTCAGTCCCTACTAAACACGTGGTTCAGTCCCACTGCAGATAGTCACATACATAAAATTAGCCAGACACAGCACTACTTTATAAATCCAGGACCCAAAGATCTCAGATTCACATTCACATTTTTAGCTGGTAAAGAACTGTGTTGAATGCATCTACACATTTGAAGTGGCCACAAAATAGCCAGCCAGCCCTGCTGGCTCAGGAATGAGCTCTGTGGAATGAGATGTCAGGGAGGGCCTGAATTTCCCCAGGTTGCCTGGGCTTGTTGGAACTGGATGGAAAAAGAAGAGAATTATATTCCTGAGGCACTCAGGTTTGTCCCTCCATTCCCCTTCTTAAATGGGGAAAACCTTTCAATCAATGAGCTCAGATTAATAAACCTGACTCACATCTTGAATTTGAGTTTGAGGGGACTTTCTGAATTGAGTGGAAGATTTTGCCTCTCTTCGCAAGTCAGTATTTGGAAATGTGTTAGTGTCTCCATTGATACCACGAGAAGATCACTGTTTTCTGTAGGTGAAATACAAAGGTTCAGCTTTTCCAAAGAACTCATTCAGTAGTTCTTCAGACACACCTAAGAAAGGCAATCTGATTTGCACTGAATGTTTGCAAAAGCCAAGAGTACAATGGAAAGTCCTTCTACTTCCCATTATGGGAATGTGATTATTGCTGAAGTAACTCACTTAAAGTAATGGCTTTGATCTCTAAAGAAAACAAATACTGCAGGCTTATGATGACACACAACTACCAAATTATCTGGTGGCATGACAGGAATCCTTTTTGCATTTCCTGCATTCTCCCTGCATTTCCTGCAGGGAATGCATTTTTTGGATGGAACATGTATATCACAAAGTTAATTTTTGTATTGAGGCTATGGACCTCAAGCCATACAGCTGCACTTGATGCAGCCTGAGGATTTGCAAGTGCCTCACCAGGGGTTTCTTCTGGATATGAAACATTCAAATACATGGAAAGACTCATTGTGCTATGTCCACTGAGATAACCTGGAAAAAAAAAGGTTGCCAAAGGACTTTTATACTCTTTAGGAAGCAGTGTTTTAAATTAATAAAGCCAGAAGATCTTTGGGATCCAAGAGCTACTTTAAAAGACTTAGCAGGGGCTGGGCATAGACTTCACCATTTTAATCAGGCTAAAGTATGTGGCTGCAGATCCAGTAGAAGGTAGTGGAAGTGAACAGAGGGATACATCTGCCTTAACAGCCACCACAATCATGGGTTTTCCTATAGATCAGAGCCCATAGAAGATCTAGCAGACTATAGTATACATACCACACAACTCTACCTACAAGTAATGCATCTCAAGCCACCAAGATCTTCTCTAAAACAAGACAAATCACCAGTCAAAAACTCCCTTTGTGAACTGGAATCTTTAAGATATGACACTATGTATTTCAAATGTGATTCCAGTGATAAACTGGACAACTATGGGGAGAACTTGTATGCTTGGACTGCACTGGAGGATGAAAGCCATCCTGAAAAGGGACACAGTGGAATGCTTTCAAAGACTAGAGCATGTTGCAGTGAAAAAGGTACAGTGCAGACCACGCAAAATTATTGATATAAGTACTGTATCCTCCGTGAGAGAGAACAAAATGTGGGCAATGCTTGCTAGCATTGCTCCTTACCCAAAAAGTTCACAGTTCAATCTGTTATTTTTTAGAAGTTGATGTTCAACTTCTAAAATGTCAATGAATCACATGACAAGGAAGCTAATAAAGGTGACATGGAAGGAAATACTTGGTAATGGGGCTCTGTGGTTCCCCTCTTGCCATATCCTGGTACCCACTGCCTTAGCTTTTCTCTCTAGTCCCAAAAGAAGGCAACATCACAGATGGGACAAACCCCAGACCTTCTGCACTCAGTCATGCCCTTCATGGGTGTCTTTATCTCCTTTGCCCACACTTAGCTGAAACTGTACTGAGAGCACTGCTGAACCCTGAACCACAATCCAGCCCGGACAGGGAATTTATATTCATCAAAGGTACAAAAACAAATACTATAAATATTAAAATATAAACGTATTCATATAGTGTGTGTTCCCCCAAGTAGTCTGCTGGATTTGTCCCCCATGGTTTTTGAGGTGCAGGCTTTCTGTTGAATTCCTGACTTGACCAAAACACAGGCAGCAACAATTTGATTAAACCGTTCTTGTTTTAGATGGGTTTTCTAAGAAAAACGAAAGTTTATGGGTTTATGCTACCTGTTACCTGTTTGTTCATCGGATTGGTTCCTATAGCATCTTTTATGCTGGTTAGCTAATTTCAAACAAATGTAGGACAAAGGTCTCAGGGAAAATTAATTTCATGGAAATCAGCACTTTATTTATGCTTGTTCCAAGGCAAAGACAGGGAGTAATATATCTCTTTGGGCAGCAGTCAGCATTGGCCAGAGATTCACTCTAGGCAGTTTTTTTTTCCCCTGCCAAATGTATCCAGCAGGACACAAGTGGGAAATAATGACACAAGTGCAAGAGATAGGCCCAAAAGTGTGAATCTGTAGGAAGAGATATTTCACAAAATATTGTATGCTTTCTTACCATTGGCAGAAGTTCCCAGTGTGCCCTGCAGGCAAACAAGGGCATAGTTCGGTGAGTCAACACTAACAACACAATTTGTGCCTTTCAAATCCTGCCATCTCTAACTTCATTCCCTTTGCTAGCACAGGGAAGAGCTCCTGGTTACCAAAGGGAAGCTCTTTGGTGAACACCTGAGTTGCTGCCCCAATATCATAGACAGAGCAACAATAATGAAAAAATCAGCAGAGCTGAATTATGGAATAGCATTCACTCTTGTTCACCCTTCCCCAAGTCTGCATTGATCCCAGCAAGAAATTATTCATGGCATATAGAGGGCAGAGCTGCATTGCAATTTTTAATCTTGAAGCATCCTTGATTGTTTTGGTCTCTCAAAATGTAGAAGGCTCAGATAAAAAGGACTGGCTCTTGGCAGTAGCCGCCTAAGCATTACAGGATCTGAGGGTGATTAGCAGGGATGGCAACATATGGATAAATTAGCATTTGGTCAAAGTGTTAACCAAGGTTTTACAAAACGGAATTTTTGCTCCCAAAATGTCAAATAATGCCTCTGAGTAGGGAGTAGAGATAGGGATCTAGGTGCAGACTGACGGGTATCTTCAGATTGTTTTCCCATTACCCTTGCATGCCCCTTGGGCCATGTATGTCTCATGAACTGTTAGTCTTTAGTCCATATTTCACAGGGTAAAGATACTAATCTACCCTATACCAGCTGTGTGAATGCATGAACACCATTTTAACCATCCCTATTATTTTTGGACTGGATATCCTTCTTTGTCCCATGTAATCTTTTCAAATGTGTCACTATCTTAACAATCTAATCTAAATTTCCCTTCCTGTAATTTCAACCAGCTGCATTTATCTTATCCACCAGAAAGAACAGATTATACCTTTCTCTCGTGAAGCACTCCTGTAATTACATGAACAAGGATCGTATGACCCCCAAGTTACCTCCTCTTTAAATTAAAGCAACCCTGGCTTTTGTTCAGCATTCCTTTTAAGTCCTGCTGCCTGTGTCACTTGTTAGTATTGAGACAGGCCTAGCAGCCAGATAAAGCAAAAATGCAACAATCTACTTTCTCATTAGACCTGAGCAGTGATTACTGAAACTACCAAGTGTGAAGAGAATATTCTGGGTTTATAGAGTATAAATTTTTGGGACATGGAGCTAGAAATACCTAGATCCAAACTCAGATTCTGCTGCTGCCAGTCTGTCCGATCCTGGGCAAATGAATTCCAGTTCACAGCTCCTTCACTTGACAGACAGGTCTAGAAATAACAACTTGCTTTACTGAGCAAAGGATGGCCAAAGTAATTTAAAGCTGGAAATTGTGCAAGACCTTGTGGAAGATGTTGTAAATTCTAGTGGAAGAGCTCCCTGTTATGACGGTCTTCCAGGAGGATAGGTGTACTCTTTTTGAAGTAATTTAATTTTTTTTTCTAAAATATTCCAGGTGTTTTTAAAAAATCAAAGTTCTTCCAGAGGACTAAATCAAACTGTTGGGAAATCAGTAGCTTCCAAGTAAACAAGGGGAAGTTCAGGACTTCAGAATACCAGGAACCCCCTGGGTAAGTATTGATATTTGAAGCTGTCCAAGTAAATGATTAAACCAATTTTCCTAGCATTGCTCTGACCCATGAGTTTCCCAATATCAAGTCATCCAAGCCTGCTGGGAGGATTCTGCCTGTAATAGGTGTATTTCTTCCTACAAGTTGATTACAAGTAGCAGGCTCCTTTCCAGTGTAGGCTGTTGTTTTTATTCTTGTTTCACTGTAGGAAAGATCTACATGGAATCACTAAAAACACTTACTGATGACACATTTTCTCCAGACTGGAACTTTCCTTAAAATTACCTTCCCTTAGTTGTGCTAGCTAGAGAGACTGTATCAAAGCTTTAAACATGTTTCCTAATCTAAAACAGAATTGATTTATTTTGGGTTTAATACATTAAATTCTATGAACATCTCGCTTCACAGAGAGCAGTATTTCAGTGCATTTTCTGAAACAGTGTGGGCATATCAAAAACACCAACTTCATTTAACTCTTTATTGAAAGAATATGTCCCACATAAGTAGATGTAAGCAAGCAAAAAGAAACCAGTATTTTTTGTAAAAGGGGGTAATTTACTGATGTAAATTAATAATCCCCAGGTGAGTCAAGTCCACTTGCAAACATTTTTCACATTGCATGTCCACTCATTGCACTACAGCCACTCCTGTGGGATAGCAGGAGTGCTGAGGTGTAATCTCACAGCTCCTCTGCTTAGTACCACTCTAGGGACTTCTTTGAGGAGCATGGTGGTAGAACTTGTCTATTCTGCTCCCAGTCTTCATCCTCTTAGCACACTGGGTTATTTAACTGAGCTATACCCAGCTTGGCATGTTTAACCTGTGTTAACCATAGCTCACTCACGGGTAGATTAAGTAGTTCAGCCTTCAGCTCTACCCATGGCACAAGCATCCAGATCAGAAGGACAGAGACAAGGCTGGCACCATGCTGGATATATACTGAGGTGGCTGACAAGTACTGTTGCAAATTTGCCCTGTATGATTAGCACCAACCTACAGCTCATTACTCAAAAGATTAGTAGTGCCTCCTGAATCTTGGCAGAATACATTGTATAGCAGGGAACCTCTCATGTTGCAACACCAAGAAAAGCAAGTTTTTTAAAGCTTGAGGGAAGAGCAACCAAGGCAGAAACAGACTCCTATTATCAGTGCTCATTTCAATACAACTTCAGGCAAAGGAAGCCTTGAAAGAGGTTATTTACAGAGAGTGGAAGAAGGAATAACTTTTCCAGGCAAGTGGGACAAGGCTGTTTTTCTACAAGAAAGAGATGTTTATCTAAGCAATGCATCAATAATTAGGAGAGGTGAGCTTCTGGAGTTATTAAGCCTTGCTTAGAAATCTCACTCACTATTTTTGGCTTTTACTTTTAAAAAAACTCTTCAAGGACTTTAGCCCAAACTCAGGAGCTGAATTAAGACAGAGGAGCTTGCTCACAATGAAAGACCAACATGGCTTGCTGCCTCTAGCCCTAAGGGGGCCAAGTGCAGCCGTCACAGAGTTTCTTTAACACAGGTATTGGGACTTTTGCTGCAGGCTGCCTGGGTCAGTGTCATAAGTAGTATTACTGGTATTACAGTGGGTCACAGATAAAGAGATAAAGAACAGAATAAACAAGAGATAAAGAACAGAACCTATAAATGAAACGCTGTCTATGTGCCAACATTGGTGGATCTCCACCCAGCTTGATGCATCCCACAGCAATTGAGCAGTGCTGTCCTTAGAGCTGGGGCAGTGCAAGGGTCAGTCACATCCTCCCCACACACACTTGTTATGCCTGCAAGGACTGTGTCTTTTCTTCACCTATGGGCTGGGCCTAGCATGACCCTGCAATGTAAGAAGGTGCCTTTTCCAGTCAGCTGCCTTACATTGGACTCTCTCTTCCTTTATGAAAACCAGAGGTAAGGCATCTGATTCCTCAATGGCATAAAGCCTCATAAAGATTAGGAAGTTAGAAGGCACAGTATTGTTTCTCAGCTGAAATCCACTCAGGATTTCTTCAAGTTTAACATGGCTAGGTCGCTGTGTAGAAGACAGAAAACACAGGACCAAGCAATGGTGGGATGGCCCTGCAATAATGATCTGTGTTACCTGGCTTTACCTGCTTTCATACAAGAGATATAGCCTGACACAAACAATATTTAGTTCCCATTTTACACTCACTTCTCTTCAAGAAAACATGAGTTCAGAATGGTGGCCAGGTGTAGAAAGACAAGTTACTTGTTGGTAAAACTGCCCTGTTAAGGTTTAAAGCTTAACATGCTTCAGTAATTTCAGAGCAAGTGAGAAGTAAACAAAGCTTGGAGAGAAGGATGTACTGCTGATAGTGGGCAAAAACAAAGCAGAATTTATGTGCCACAATGACTTTTGGCACAACTCCTAAGATAAGGAAGAAACTAATAAAGCAAACACAGCAACTGTCCTGAGATTGGCTCTAACTGGGTAAAAAGTAATTCTGGCAGAGGGAGACAGGGACCACTGACTCAGCCCACCAACTAAAGAAACCTGCCAATTCAGGAGAAAAGAAATCTGCATATGTGAACTAATTGTTATAACAACTTATTAACCAGTAGAAGGTATAATACTAATTAATACGAGAACCATGTAACTTGTAGGCAATGAACTCTGATTTGTTTGTTAAAATGTACAGCTGGTGTAAAATTTTGATGATCAGGGATCTTTTGGGGATCACCACCTAGTTCATACTTTGCACAAACTAAAATAAAGAAACAGAAATACCTTGTCTCAGTGTGTGTGTTGGTGCTGCATTTGAGACAAGAATACAAGTGCAGTTTTGGCTAAATCCTAGAGAAAAATCTCACTCTGCTTCCAGAAAAAAGCTTGTCATAGACATAAAGGAAAAGCAAATAAGAGAAGCCTGCAGAGAATTTTAACTAAGGAGAGGGGTTCTGGGTGATTTATCAACATCATTTAAGGTCTTAATTTTATTAGGGAAAATGTTAATTGAGCTAGTTAGAACCTGTGAAGTAAAAAGTCAACCTAGCTAGGTCTTCCTCGTGTAAGCCTCTGTCCCATGTTGAATCCTTTGCTCTTTGTAGCAAAGGCCTCCCAGGTCTCAGCTGCATCGTGCTTTAAATATCTACAGTGTGAGAAGCTACCTTATGTCACCCCATCTGTGAAGACATGCAAGCAGAGAATTTGTTTTTTTCCCAATTAACTAAAAATGGATTTACTAAAAGGAATATTTCACTTTCAGCTTTTAAAAACATCATTTGCAAAGCTGAAATAGATATTCTGAAAGAAACAACTGCAATTAGAGTGGTCAAGCAATAAGCATAAACAATTAATACTATTTTAAATATTGTAATATTTTTGGCCTGTTACAGGGAAGAGCTTTTAAAATATATACAATTCAGAAGTTTTGAATAAAACCATTTGTACAAAAACAAATAGAGGATTTCAGTGTGTGTGTTGTCTTTAAGATGTCCTTCTTCTGGAATCATTTAACTTTTATAGATTTCCCAGGAAATAAAAAGAAAGGAAAAATCCATTAATGATGTGTGTAAGAAACAGGCCTCCTAAAAAAAGAACAGAGTACATATATAAATATTTTATTTTGAGCTTAACTCAAATAGACATAGTGGCCTGATACCAGGTTGGTGCTTCAGCGACTTGAAAGATAAGCAGAGCATTTTTAGTTACCTCCTCCAAATTTCATATAAGCATTGACACAAAGTGTCATGATGACAAACATCAGACTTAAGTATTTAAAAAACACCCAAGCAGTATGAATTAGTTCCTTAATTCCCTTTCACATAGCCATAAGCACCTGCTCTGCCCTTTCATTCCAGCTCTGGAAGACAGTGTTTCAGCCAGGCCAAATGAGCTGATGGGCTCCCTACTGGTGTGGTCAGAGAATGTGTCAAATCTCACTGCATATTTGGGTGTGGAGCAGATAAATCCAGAGGGACAGACCTGCTTGTCAGAGAGACAAAGTGCTACGTTGTTGTCCTGCTGCCTTCTCCAGCAAAGCAAAAACAGGAAACCAAATTTTTCCGTGTTCATTCCCTGCCTGGTGGGGTACCTGCATATGACTCCAGTTCAACCATGTCCTCAGGCCCTAAGTACAAAGAACACTAATGTGACTCTTACCCCTGTGAAGCACAAAGATGACATTGGTACTTTAAGGCATTCTAATCAGTTCTGCACAATAAATATTTATAAACAATACAAATTATTTTAATGAGATGAGGAATGCATACTGACGAGGAAAAACAGGGAAGAAAATACCAAGTTTGCTAAGTTGTTATCCAGATTTTCATATGGAATGACTGAGAGAATGGAAACCAGAGGATATTTACATGTTCTGGCCTACTGGGAACATACCAAGAGGCTGCATTACATTCAGGAATGCTGCCTTGTGTGCATAGCAGGAAACCACTTGTTGCTTGCTCACACAGCAACAGATTGAGAGGGAGAAAGGGAAGCACTCAGTATGAGAGATTTGTGAAAACTTAACAGTGAAAAGCCCATGTCTAAACAACCAAGCTTGTTGCACACCTTTCTCAAGCCTACAAACAAACAGCACTATGTAATGAAAACCCTACTGCTACTGAAAGAAAAGGCACCATGCATAATACCCTCCTGTAATTTTAAAAACTGCTTTTCTAAGAAAGGAATTCAAGCTGAAATATTTATGGAGAAATAGAAGGAAATGCTCTTGTTTTATCGTTCATGCACTAGCAAACTGAAAGCTGTGATTTGCTAGAAGCAAATGGGAACATCACTCTACTTAAGGAACATGTATTGTGATATCTTCTTTCCCAAAATTCTGAGTTACTTTGTGTTTAAGCAAACATCACAAAGGAAATTTAGGCTGCTTTTGAAAGCACTGAACTTTTTGGTATCTTTTTTCCATTACTATTATCTCACATGGAGTATAACCCCTATCCAGACCTTGCCCACATTCACAAGATACATACAGATGAGATTTAAAGTGTTTCCTGCTCCCTGAGAAAACGAGAATGGATGAAAATGTTGCATCCACTCTTTAATAAACCTCTTGCACTTGGGCAGCTCTGTCAGTCACAGATACATAAATTGAACATATCACATGATTCTTGAATGCGGTACCAAACAATAAACGTCCCATCAAAATCTGGACACTATGAGTTCTTGCACAAGATCAATACTGTCATTCCCAGATGTTCAGTGCCAGCTGTCTGTGAAGCACAGCTCCCGTTCACCATCCTGTGTATTGGTAGACAACCTTTTGAGCAGCTGACAGGAGTTGGAGTTACAATCCTCTCTCTTTGCCACTGTCTCTGCCACATCCACATAGAAAGACTGGACTTTCTAGAAGAATATGAATGAGAAAATACCAGGAAGTATAGTGAACTCAAATTCCAGGCAAATCTCAGAGCTGAAAGAACAGTCTTCTCAACAAATTTTATCTTAGTCACTTCCTTGACTGCAATTTTCTCAAATTTAATTGCTGTGCAAAATTGTTCACTGACTTGTTTCAGGGAATCATTTCAGGTCTTCATTGAATTCGAGCACAGTTTTGCACATTTCAACCCTGTGCTGTTTTGAACCATAATGCACAATTATGAAAATCATTATCACTTTTGTATTCCTTGACTACACAAAAATAAATATAAAACCATAGCTTCTTCTTGACTTTTCAGGTTAGCAAGAACAAAATCTGCTTTGCATCACTATTCACTTCAAATCCTGGCTTGTGTGACACAGAAAATAATAAATACAGTTCAAGCAATAAAAATAAAATATTTTAGAAATGTGAAGGAATACAGCACTACAACATGATTATGAAGAGCATTACTTCAACCATACAATGAGAGAAACAATCTAGAAGTTTAAATATGTTGTAATTTGCCATCTCATTCTTTGCCTTCAGCTGAAACACAGTTTGTTCATAAGTGAAAAAAAATTCCATGTTAAACCAATTTTAAACTGGCATCAACTGCATCAGTAATCACACTTCATGTCATTCTGTGATTATATGATTCTGCTGTAGAAACTCTGAGACTTATTTCATGCCATATTGCAAAAAGCACTTGTAAACTAACATATAACTTATACACAATGTACATGCTTCATTCTTTGCATAATACTCTTTTAATGTTAAAACAACCTTTTCTATCTTATTTTAATTTAAAAAGCCTTTCTTCCTGAATTTGTCTTTAACAAAATGAAAATTTGTTTATTGTGACAAAAAAGCATGAAGGCTCCACAGGTATGCATTCATAATTACTCTTCATATTTATTCCATGCAAAGACCCTCAGAATCAATTATTTGGTGTAGAGGAAGGAATGTGCTGCCCCTATTAGGAGGAATCATAAAGAATGCCTTTTAAATTTAGGTAGCCTTCCATAAATAAGTATGTTTTGCTAGGAGTGACTTTTCTCCCGAGGTAAAACTCTAGCTTGTGCTGATACCAGAAGAAACGTTATCTTTATATTCATCTTAGTCAATATTTGACCCTGTGAAGTCAGCCATCACAAAATCTCATCCCATGGTAACTGTGTGGTTGGAAGAAACCAGAGCTGCTTGGGCCCAGAGCTGTAATGGTGTAAGAGTTCCTAGTGCTGTGCACAGCTGGCACCTCTGGTTTCACCCAAAAGAACACTACAGAAGAGTGCCATGCGATTTTCTTGTGGAGAACTGCTGATGAAGGATTTGTATCTGCAGAATGTGAAGTTTGATTCTGCAGAGGAGGATCAGTGTGATCAGTTTGATCGGTTCCAAGTTTGGGGTGTGGGTGATTTTTCTGAGTGATTTGCCCCAGAGCAGCCTGTGAGGAACAAGGTCCCACATCTCCTCCAACAGTTAGGATACTTTTTATTGTATTCAGGTGCATGGACAGAGGCACAGATAACCCATCTCAGGCACCGATACCAGGTAACTTAAATAAGCAATTAGCTGTTGCCCCTAGTTACAGCTAAGGTAGAGTTAATTCCTTCTCAGTAGCTATTACACGGCTGTGGTTTGGATTTGGAATAAGAATGCTGTTGATAACACACTGATGGCTTGGTATTTTGCCAAGTTGTGGTTATCAAGCACCTTTTTATTTTTTTCCCCTTGCCTCGCTCTCTGCCAGGGAGGCGGTACACAGATGGGAGTGTGAGGGAGCATGTCCGGACAGTGACCGAGCTGGCCAAAGGCATGTCCCACACACAGAGCGCCGTGCCCGCTGTCTGAACTGCAGCAGTTACCTGCAAGGGTGGGTGATCTGGTTTGGGAAGGGAGGTCTGGCCCAATCAGTGGATTGGGAGGAACTGCACTGCTGCGCTTGCTGGTGTTGTTGTTGTTTCAATTATTAAACTCTTCTTACGTCAACATTCAAATTTTAATTCGATTCTCCTCCGCATTACTCCAATGTGAGGAGACAAGAATGGAAGGGGCCCGGGGAAGTCGAGCGGCGGCCCGCTCCATCACCATCTGAGCCTTAAACCACAGCAGCCTTGCCATGCCGGCCCGTCCACGGGAGGCTCTGTGCGCAGGCGGCGGGCGGGCTGCAGAGGCAGCGGCCCTCCCTTCCCCCTCCTCCCTCCAGCGGGAGGCAGGGCAGTTCACCGCCCTCGCTCCTTCCTCGCTCCTCCCGGTGCCGCCCCTGCTCCTCCCCCGCGACACCCCAGTCGCGGGCCGGCGGCGGGGCGGTGTCTGTCTGTCTGTGTGTCTGTGTGTCGGTGTCTGTCCGTGGCCGGGCCGTGGCCGCCATGCTGCCGCTGGCGCTGCTCCGCCGCCCGCTCGCCGCCGCCGCCCGCCTGGCCCTGCCGCGCTCCGGCCCCCAGGTAGCGGCGGGGCGCGGGCGGGTGGGGGCGGTGCCCTCCTGGCGGGGCCTGTGGCTGTCGCGACACCGTCTGTCCCGAGCCTGCGTGCGGGGACGGGCGCGCCGAGCCACGGGCGCTGCCCACAGTCGTGTGGGGTCCTTTGGGGTCCATCCCCGGGTCAAGGGATCGATTCGGTTGGCAAAGGCTGCTGAGATCGGCGAGTTCAAGCCGTGCTCGAGCAGCACCGCCCCGTGAACCAGAGCGTGACGCCGACTGTCGCGTCCAGCCTTTCCTTAAACACCTGGAGGGAGGGACGGCGGCTGCACCACGGCCCTGGACAGCCCATTGAAATGTTCCATCACCCTTTCAGTCAAGATTTTCTTCCTGATATCCGAGCTGAACCTTTCCTGCTGCAGCTTGAGACTATGACCTCTTACCCTGTCACTGTCCTCGGCCTGCAAGAAAAGGCCGACCCGCACCCTTCTTTCAGGCAATTGTAGAGAGTAATAAGTTCCTCCTTGAGCCTGTTTCCTCCAGGATGAACACCCCTATTTTCCTCAGCTCCTCCTCATAAGACTTGTAGTCCAGACCCTTCACCAGCTCCGTTGCCCTTCTCTGGAGCAGAAGTGGTCCTGCAGCTTCCCAGTATCTGCCTAAGCAGCGGAAAGCTTCAATGCCTTTTATTTCACACGGTATTCCAGTGTGGCATGGGTTGCTCCTGCATTCTCCCCACTCAGTCAGGATCCTGCAGGGGTCTGTAACAGCCCCAAGGAGCTGTGACTCAAGGCAGCCAGTACTAGATGTGTCAAACTGCAAAGGGCCATTGAGGAACAAAGCCTTTGGTTTTCACCTTCTGTATTCAACGATTTGGAAGTGCAGCCAGTTGGGGGTCAGGCTCTTTTCCCTGGTAAAAAGTGACAGATTAAGTGGCCTCCAGTTGTCTAAACCAGTAGAGGTTTTAATTGGATATTAGGAAAATTTATTTACTGGAAAGGTTATAAAGAGCTGAAGCAGTCTGCTCAGGGGAGTGATGGAGTTATCATCCCTGGAAGTGTTAAAAAAATGGATAAATATGTCACTTGAGGATATGTTTAATGGTGGTGGACATGGCACATCTGGATTCACAGTGGATAGGATGATCTTAAAGTAATTTCTAAACAAAAACAATTCTTTTCCGTGGCTTGAGTTGCATAATGGCCACGCCTGCAGATTCTTGTGAAATAGGACGTGTTCAAAATCCATCCTATAGCTGCCTCTGTGTAAACATGGGCTAAAGTTTTTAAGTGTTTTGGCCTTAATTTTTCATGTTTTATGTGAGAGGTGAGTAGCATGTGCTAGGCTATTGAGGCAGTTGCAAAAGTACACTTAGTCTGGGACTCCCAAAGTGTTTTATCTAATATGAAGAGAAGAACTGTTCATGATCAGCCCTTGGGAAGCAGTCAGCAAAGGGGTGGGATGTGGACTTCAACAATCTTGTGTTGGAAATGAATCACTCTTTCCTAATTGTTGGTATCTTTTTCTTTGATTTGCCAATAATATGTAATTAGCTAGTAGTGGTGTTAGATTGTAAGTAGAAAACATGATGCAGTAGCATAAGTTGATTGGGTAAGGCAGATGTTGGTGTTGCTTTCTCTTTGGTGGCATCTCAGCAGCCTTGCTTTTGAGTAACATGTTTAGCCAAATACATCTTGCTGCTGAGGAAGAGGCTGAGAAAAGAAAAATCCTGCTTTTTTATGAGCTAATAATAAACAGCTGATTGCATCAAATAAAAGATGCAGTGTGTTGCAGTGCCAAAAGGAGTGGCAGCAAATAATGGATATTGGAACTACTTCCAAAGAAAAATGTCGAAAGTTACTTTCTTTGTAGTGGACATCATGAAGGAAGTACCACTCTCCAATGTGCAGCAACATATTCTTCTGTAGTATTACATTTGTTAAAGAATACAACTTTCTGGCTTGAGAATTATTTTTCCTTTTTTTTCTTACTATTTTGTTTCAGGTACGCCTTGCTACAGGGCCCAGACAAAAAAATGGCATTTTCTACGAAATTCGCACCTACGATATTAAGCCAGCAAAGATGAAGGAGTTTTTGGGAGTGATTGACAAGCACTTGCACATCCGCACAGCTCACTCGGAGCTGGTGGGATTCTGGTACTCGGAGCTGGGAGCCATGAACAAGGTGTTCCACATTTGGAAGTACGGTACGGTCAGCATCCCTTTGCACTGCTCTGCTCTCTGTGTGTCCCCTGCCTCCTAGGCAAGAAGGTGAGGGGAATGCTTACCTGGCTTTTATTTGTTGCTCTTATTGTAAGGAGGTGCCCCCAAAACATTGATCCTGTACTGATTAGTGACAAGAACTTGTCAGGAAAACTTTGATGTGTTGAGATGAGAAATTTACAAATGTTTTTGAGCAGCAGTCTATGTTCAAAACAGGAGTGATAGAGGAACTGTGTCAGAGTTTCATTCATGGTCAATATTTTTAGCTTAGGGTCAGTTCCACAAATGTCTTGAAACTTTCAAAATGAATGGAAAAAAGGAAATATGCACACATATGCAGTCTGTTTGTGTTTATATGCACAGATAATTGTTCTTGTATTTTAGCTCAGAGTACCACTCACTCCCATAAAAAATTGAGCAGGCAGTTTGCATGCTTAAGCTCCTTTCAGCAGTGGGCCTTTACTGAGGTAGGAAGCCATTCCACAGAGTCTGACTTCTAAAGCTTGCGGAGTGTTTTTGTTGCAGCTTTAACCTTGCTAGCAATACAATTTTGCAGTATGATCAACTTTTTGTTGGAGTTGGTGCTGACATGGAGGATGCAGGTGAGCCATAAGAAGCTAGTATTATGGTAAAAACTGGGTGTGTCGGTTGTGCTTTTTGTGGAGCCAAAGGGAAGTGATAGTTGAGTTACAGAGGGGTGGGATGGCACGCTGGCATAATTCCCCTTGGACACCTGCTGCAGTCCAGGTCTGTCTGCATATTGAGACAGTGTGCTCGTTGAAGTCCAGTACGATCACAGCACTGTTAGATTAAAGGATCGCCCCTTTTATTTTGGAGGGATGAATCATGGAATCATAGAGTGCAAGAATTGTTTGGTTCCTCTCAACCATGTTGCTCAGGGCCACATCCAGCCTGGGCTTCCAGGGATCGGGTGTCCACAACTTCTCTGAGCAATCTGCTCCTGTGGCTCAACATTCTCAGAGTGAAGAATTTCTTCACTAAATCTAATCTAAATTTTGCTCCATCCCAGAAGATTTTTAAGACCAGGCAGGATAGAGCTCTGAGCAACCTGGTCTCATGGCAGGTGTCCCTGCACATGGCCGGGGGATTGAAACTAGGTGGTGCTTAAGAGGTCCCTTCCTATCCAAACCATCTTGTGGTTCTACATCTATGCTCTGTGAGTTTAAACCTATTCCCTCCTGTCCTATCACTATATGCCCTTGTGAAAAGTGCCTCTTCCACTCTCTTAGAGGCTCCCATTATGTGCTGGAATGCTGCTGTAAGGTCTCCCTGGAGCCTTCTCCAGGCTGAATAGCACAAACTCTATCAGCCTGTCTTCACAAGAGGAGGTGCTTGAGCACTTGGATGATCACCTCCTCTGATATTAGTCATTCTTCCCTCATCCACCAAAGCTGTAACCCCATCACAGAAGGCCACCAAATTAGTCAGGCACAATTTGCCCTTAGGAAAGCCATGTTGGCTCTCATCAGACATCTGATGGTCTTCTATGAGCCTTGGCATTGTTTCCATAAGGATCTACTCTTTGATCTTGCCAGGCACAGAGGTAAGACTGACCAAGCTATAGTTCTACAGTTCTTCCTTATTGAAAGTTCCTTTTTGAAAATGGCATGCCATAACGTCTCAAATACAACAAATTGTGGCTTATTTACTTCCTCTGACAGTTTCCTCAGGACCCATGGATGTATCTCACTGAATCCCATTGATCTGTGCACCTGCATGTCCCTTAGATGGTATCAGATATGAACTTTTCCTACAGCAGATGGTTCTTCATTCTCACAGTCCCTGCCTTTGCCTTCTGTCACTTACATGGTTTGGCTGGAGCACTTGCCAGGAGACCAAGGCAAAAAAGGACATCTTTCATGACCTGGGCAGTCATGTCTTTCTTTTCCTTCAAGAGAGGGCCATTCATTTGTCAATATTTTGGGTTTGCTTGCATTTATAAATTGTCCTGCTTCTCAGAACATTTTAGTCTTGGCTATTGTTACTATTGCCAAATTAAAAAAAAAAAAAAATTGTGGGAAACCTTTAAAATGCAAAACTAAGGGAAAACCTATATCTTTTGTTTCCTGAGAGTGTTTTACACGTCAAATTGTGGTGGTTCCTCCCCCCACCTTGAGACCAAACTATGATCTGAGAAGTGAACAAACTCTACATCATCCTTCCTCCTTGATTCATCTGACCCCTGCTTACATAATTGCTATATTTATCTGTTAGTCCCAAGATACTGATATTTCTCAAGGTTCTTGTTATTCTCAGATGCTGGATTTTTCTTTTGTAATACTGGGAGCTGTCTGCATAAATGTATTGCTTAGGATGCCTCTGTAGCCTAAGCAGTTGAAATACACACTCTTAATTAAGTGGATTTGTTTTCCATTAAGGAAAAGAAAAAGAAGAAAAGGTTTGGCTTTTGGGCATTTAAGATCTTTTTATGTAACTACACACAAACATTACAAACACACAAGCATTAATTCTGTTCTTTTAATGTCACTTTATATAAGCCAAACCACATTTATTAATTTTTTTCTTAGTAGGCTATTACTTCTCCTGATTTTTATTTCCACTTCATTTCTGTATCCACTGTGCTTTCTCCAAATCTTATACTTGGTAACTGTTGCCCCATCCAGTAGTCCCTGCAGCTGCCATATGTAAATATTTTTAACAATAAAATTGCATAACTTACTTTAACTATTTTGTAAACTTTCTTGGAAAATTTCTTTTGGCTTGAATGCATTTTAATTTCGGAGCAAACGCAGATTTTAAAGGTAGTTTTGCACAATTTAAAGGAAACTTACCACATCTGCTTTGAGCTAATATGATGTCTCAAAATACCAGTTTCAAAATTAGATAAGTGTAGTTTGTCTTCCTGTGATTATACATTTTGATTGAGCCTGACATGATATCATATGCATTTTTCATGGGTTTTTTTTCTTCATTTCTTACAGATAATTTTGCCCACAGAGCAGCAGTACGGCATGCACTAGCAAATGATAAAGAATGGCAGGAAAAGTTAATCTCTGTGATTCTCCCCTTGGTAGAGAAGCAGCACAATGAGGTTGCTTATCTGGTGCCCTGGTGTCAACTTGGGAAGCCTCCAAAGGAAGGGGGTGAGCTTATCTTTTCTTTTGCTGATTAAAGTTCCGACACTAACAAAAAATGGCTTAAAGTTTAAACCAGATATTGCATAGTTTTATGACCCTTTATGTAACAAATGTGTGTACATGCACCCATGTGGAAAAGGTGACATAACACAGGTGAGGGACAGAGGTTTTCGGAAGGATTTTTTACACTGACATATGTCAATAACTGACTAGAGTGGTGATCATTAAAGTTGTTAATGACCAGAATTGTGACTTGTTAAATGAACATGCAAAATGACAATGCCATAATAGTGGTCAGAGCAGTCATCCTGGACTTCCTTTGTCTGTCCATCAGTGAGAGGGCATTTCCTGGATATCATTGTTCTCTTTCACAGCAATTTTCCTCTTATCAATTTGCTTTGATGTTACTGCTTCTTTCACATAAAATTTAAAAGCTTCCCTACTTTTTTAAAGATACATTGAAGTCAAATATAAGGATCTGCTCCTTGACCTTGCCAGGCACAGAGGTGAGACTGACGAAGCTGTAGTTCTGCAGTTCTTCCTTATGTCTCCTTCTGTAACAATCATAGGTTAGGTGTAGAAATAATGTCTCTATGTATTTTACTTCTCTCTGTAGCAAATTTGATATTAATAATATTTAATGTTCCCCAATTTGTGAACATTAGTAGACTTTCTTGAGTGAAGATACAGGGAACAGACCTTGCTTCAGCCCTCAGCACGTGTATAGATAATCTTTGTTGTTTATTTCCCCAGGATTTGGAATTTTGTGCTACTGCTGTTGAATTTGAAAGTGGTCTAGTTTTCTCTAAAATCTGGCGAGATTACTTCAAACACTGTTGTAGTTTATCTCCAGCCCATTGCTGGAAAGTCACACCAGACACAAGTGTCTGGCTTTCTATTACTGTGTCAACAATTGTGATCTGAACTAACTACCTGAACAGAAAGAAAACAAGTAACTTTCAGTGGGACTGGAGGTTTTTTTTGGCAAATTATGCCATTTCTCTACAAATAAGGGGGATTGCTTGGCACAGCAGAGGTGCTAAACTATTCCTGCTGTGTTGGTATGCTGTCAGATTTTACTGTGACCAACTGCCAGGAGTCAAAGGGGTTTGTAATGTCATAAACCACTTCAATGCCAGAAAACATCACCAGTCTTAGAAAAGACACCTGGCATTGTGTCACCCAAATCCCTCAAACAAGCATGATCATTTGTGATACCTGCAGTGTAGTCTGAATGTCCCGAAGTTTCCATGCAACATTGCAAATTGCAAAGTTGGGCTTTGTGTGAAGCCTTCTGTTCTTCAGGGCCCTGGTACTTAGATTTACACTTTACTTTAACTGCAGTTAGTGAACCTGTACTCTTGTGAGCCTCTGGAAGCTGTGAGTTCTTGTGCATGAAGGAAGGGGCAGTTTCCTGCTGTCCCCAAATGACAGGGAAATGTTATATTGATTTCACAGCAAATACACTGTGGCCATGAGACACAGTTCAAGATCTGGTATATGTTTGTATGTCTTTCCTTGTGGTAGTGTTTGCCTTTTCTTCTAGGTGTATATGAATGGGTTACTTTCCAGATGAAGCCTGGTGGGCCAGCATTGTGGGGTGAAGCATTTCGAGCTGCAATCAGTGCTCACATCAACACAGGATATACCAGGTTGATTGGTGTTTTCCACACAGAATATGGATTACTTAACACAGGTACTCATCAATTTCTGATACAGACTTTGTCATGGGAAGGGACAGAGAGACAAGACCCTGTCCTGGATCAGAATTGGCCAGCTTGATGAAAATATTGGTGTGGATCATCAAAGTCATGTAAACAGTTCTTGAACCCAGCTTTGTGTGTTGGGTTATAGGCTTAGGCCAGTTGCCACAATCTTGAAAGACTCTCAGATCTGATGTTAAAGTCAAACCATGCAATGCTTAGTGAAACATCATCCCACCACTGGCATGCCTGGAGAATTGTTTCTGATAACTGCAAGGCATGTAACAGATGAAGGCAGATTGCTAGGACTTAGAGTAAGTGCTGTATTGCAGCACAGTAGCGCTCAGCTAATTTTATTTGTACTTTCTCAGTCCATGTGTTATGGTGGAATGAGAGCCCAGATCAGCGGGCAGCAGGAAGACACAGTGCCCATGAAGATGCCAGAGTTGTAGCAGCTGGTAAGACAAAATGAATCCAGAGAACTCACTTGTGTTACCTGCATGCATGCTGAGAAAAGTATTACTTTTCACTGGTATACTGTCTTACTTAAACATGCATTTTATTTTAGTGCGTGACAGTGTCAGATTTTTGGAGTCCCAGCAAAATGTGCTTCTGATTCCCCTGCAATGCTCACCACTGAAGTAGCCTTCTTCTAAAGGATGTAACTAATGGCAGAAGAGATAAGATGGAAGTGTTATCAGCAAGTGACATGGATTCCCATACCCTTATGAGCTGACCTGTTCTTCTGTTGACAAAAAAAATAGATGCAAATTAGCAATGTAAATCAGCACTTTTGATCCCAGTTGTTAAACAAGAACTTTATGATGATATTCCTACATCTCCAGGACAAAGAACTTAGCCATATCATCACCAAAACCATGCCTCACCAATCTTCTATTTTATCCCTAAGTTCTTCATAATTTTTGCATAGCTAGCTCACTTATCAAACTGAGTAAGTGAAGTGCTCTTGTGCAGCATTCCAGCCAGGGATGGTATCCTTTTTATAACATAGTTTGATGCCTCTTATAATTATCACATCCAAGTTATTCCACACAGTTTAAGATGATGCCTGGAGAGGCTACCTGGAACAGAGGCTAGACAGTTTTAAAGGAATAAAGTAGATATTTATTGAAAGGCTTTCAGGGGATACACCTTGGGCAGTACAAGAGCCTGGCTGTGGCTCTACCCAAGACAGATGGCATGTCACAAGTTTTCACACTTTTATAAGTTTTGGTACATTTACATACTGGGTTAATTATCCAATTACAGCTTCAGGTTATGAAGTCCCATTTTCCCAGCTTGCTCTCCTCAATCCACTGTTGTTTACACTTTTTGGGCCTGAAGCTGTGACCGTGCCCTTGGTTCTTACTTGTCTAACTAAACTTGCTAACACTTTATATGAAGTTCAGTCACACACGAAGACAGTACAGAATCTGATAGGTCATCAAAGAAGGAAATTCCCACATATGCCTTAGCCAGTTGTTTTAATCAGACTTCTCACTGGGATGTCTATATTAATTCTGAGCAATGTACATCATCAGTGTTGCTGGAATTGCACTTAAGTGCAACAGTGGGGCTGATTGGGTAGTGTATCATAATGAGCTCTGCCATGAGACTTTTTACTTAATAACTTGTTATGGTTCATTTCAGCTTTTTTATTTTTTGTTCATTAAACACTGCCTCAAAACTGTGAGTTATCCCTACAAACTTTGCCTTGGGTATTTTAATATTTATTTAGGGTGCTAAAGCTGATTAGCCCTTATTCAATTATGTCATCAGACTCAATTGATTTACATGTGCTGGCATTCTTTGAAATACTTTTTGTCAGACTGTTAAAAGCTAAATAAATGAGTATAAAGCATTAATTTTTGGAGTTTATGGCTCAAGCTCTTACTCTTCTTAAACTATGAAATGATAAATCCCATTCTCCAAGTACAGCATTCATTTTGTAGGTCCTGTCTTTTGGTCAGTAACAAATTGCTTTAGAACCAGTAAACTAAAGTGAATAGCAGTAGGGCAGAGGGCTCATGGGCTGGGAAGTTAAATTTCTATTTTGTGTACAGTGGTACAGAGCACCCTCTTCTGCAATTTACAGGTATTGACTATAAATTACAGAGCACTTGGGAGGCTTTTCTGCATGTTAATCATGGATCTGCAATGAGCAATTGAGTACTCAAAAAAGTATCTTTGTGCAGTTTGCCTAATGATTATTGCTTCTATAAAGTGCATTAGGATCTCACAGAAAGCACTAAAATGAGAGCTAGGCCATTATGATTGTGTCCAAGGCAGCTGCGTGACATGTGGCTGCTGTAGTTAAGGAAGTGTAACAAGTCCCAGCTGCTGTACCCATGCCTTCATCCACTGCTTCCTCCAACAAACCCATGTTTAGCATTCTCAGGGTGGAAAAAACAGTACTTCAGAGACCCTTAAAAGGTACAAAGAGCTGATCAACCAGTATATTGTACAGAACATTGCCTTAAAACAGTTCTTTCAAAGGAAGATTTTTTTTTATACTAACAAAAACATGGGCTGAAAAATGGGGAGAGAGAATGAAAAAGACTTTTTTTCATTTGACTGCAAGAATTGTTTCACTAGGGTTTCTTTGTCTTGTTTTTGGTTTTTTTTTTAATTAAAACTATTTTTCTCAACACCAGCATTGAGTGTAAAGGACATTCAAGATGTTAGAAGTGTGGTTTATCCTGAGGTGCCAGCTGCACGCTAGATCAAAACAGAAAACCCAGGAAATTAAGAGTGCTGGGCAGTCATCAAAGTTCACATAAATTTCAACAAGGGAAAGTGCCAGTTTCTGCACTCAGGGTATGGCAGCCCTGGGTGTAGACAGACTGGGGCACAAGATGTTGGAAAGCAGCAGGACTGGGGGGTCCTGGGGGATGGCAAGTTGACCATGAGTGAGCAGTGCCCTGGCAGCCAGGAGGGCCAGCCCTGTCCTGGGGTGCATCAGGCACAGAATCACCAGCCAGGCAAGGGAGGGGATTGTCCTGCTCTGCTCTGCACTGGGGCAGCCTCACCTCCAGTGCTGGGGGCAGAATTGGGTGCCACTGATGCCTTTTGGGACTACCTAAAAACAGAGGCCAGACAAAATTGAGGGGAACAAAAAGCAGTTATAGCAATTGAAGGGCCTTCAGGCAGATGAAGCCCCTGGCCAGGGGCTACACCTAAAATGGGCAACAGGTCACAGGCTTTCATATTTTTGTAAGTCTATGGGTTAATCTTCCAATCGCAGCTCCAGATAATGAAGTAATTTACCCCAAGTTTGCTCCCCACCAACTCACTTTACTTTTTTGGGGGCCCAAGTCAGTAAGGTGTCCTTGATTCCCAGGCCTGGAGAGGAATTGTTTTGTCTGACCAAAATGGGAAAACAGGAGCTAACACACTATATGGAGCTTAGAGTTATACACTAAAGAATTTCAGGATTATAAATATATGAAAAATATAAAAGCTGAAATCCTAAGGATTTACATCATTACAATGTAAAAAAGGTATTAAGCCATTAGAGAGGGTCAACAAAGATGGCAAAAAATCCTGAGGGGAAGCCAGATGAGGAGTGTCTGAGATCTCTTGGTTTGTTCAGCCTGGAGGAGACTGAGGGGAGACCTCATCACAGTTAAACTTCCTCGTGAGGGAAAGAGAAGGGGCAGACACAGATCTTGTCTCTCTGGTGCCCAGTGACAGGACCTCAGGGAATGGCCTGAAGGGGAGGTTTAGGTTGGGTGTTAGAAAAAAGGTTTTTTACCCAGTGTGGCTGGGCAATGGAACAGACTCTCCACAGAAGTGGTCACAGGTGCAAGCCTGACAAGAGTTCAAGAAGTGTTTGGACAGTGCTCTCAGGCATGTGGTGTGGTTCTTGGGATGATGTTATGCAAGCCAGGATTGGTACCTGATGATCCTTTAGGGTCCCTTCCAACTCAGCATATTCTGTGATTCTGTGAAATTTTAATTGGCTTATTGTCTCAGGAAGAATTTTCCTGATGAGTGTAACTTCAGGAATTGGTTGGATACTGGAACTTCGTTGATGGTGATACTACAGGCAATAGCAGCAACATTTTAGTATCTGTTTATCCTTGAGCAATCATACCACTATCATGCTTTCATTTGTAAACTGCTGTTCAGAATCAACTGAGCATATAGGGTGCTTTTAGCAAGGAGGAACAATCAGCAACTCTCATCTCTGTAATAAAAATTCAGAGGCAGGTACTTGAGTTGGGATTTAAACATCAAGAGAAGTTCGTCATGCTTTGCAGTTGGATTTGACAGTTAACCAATCACTGGCTAGAGACCTTTTTACTTACTAACTTTAGAAGTTTAATGTAGCACTTACACTATTTTCAGGTAAATGAGGAGATGCGAGATATAAAGGTATCTACTTCATACTACTTTTTTGAGCTACTGAAATCTCATGTATCAAAGTTAATAACAAAATAAAACAAGGCAAAACAAAAGCTTCTAGCAGTACTCCTTGAAATACCAAATGCAAAAATTACACTTGTGAAGACCAATGGTGCTATACCAGCTTTATTTTTTACTTAATACAAGGCAATTAGAGTGCCTTTTAATACTTCACATAACAGATATTAGCAAATACAAATATATATACTTTTTTTGTTGTTTTTAATGAAAATGTCCATTTAAGGATTTAACTTAGAAATTTCAGTTGTGAAATCTCTCTAGATTTTTGCAAAGTTAACAGATATTCCAGTGCAAAAATAGATCCCATTACAGATAGCATAAAGTGCTTGGAACGAAGGACCAACTATAATTCAGGAGGGAAAGATAAGCACAAAAGTGGTTGTTTAACCATGGGGAAAGTACAACAACTCCGTACTGAAATACAAATGTACTACAAAGAGGGATGCAACATGTCAATAGTACTGAAGTTTAAAATAAGTTAACACCTCAGTGTAGTTTCATTATCAAGAGTGGTTCATATAATGTGTATGACTCTAGAGTGATTTTTCCCCAACACATACTCATTGGCTGGCTGAACGTATTCCATGACAAATCTTCATGCCAGTGTTGCATTATGCTGTCTGTTCAGTACAAACAATGCAGATCAGAGCTGTGAGGCAGTTTGGTTAATATCTACATTTACTGCAACATTTTGTCACAGGTAGCAGATCCTGTAAGCATGACAGTCATGGGGCAATAGAAATCAATATTGTTTTTGGTGGGCTAAGAAAAGTGTATTACCATGTTGTTTCCTGATACATTAATAATTTAAACGAGCAGTTACCAAGAGCAAACCCTTTCAGGACCAAATCTGAATCCTCCTAGAACTCGTTCTAGTTCTACATGCACTAGTTTGGCACAGTGCAAAACGTTAGCCCTTCACTTCAGTGATGTAATGATGATTTGTAATAGTGACTTTTAGCAGTGGCAAGCCTCCAGTACATGCTACTTGTTTCAATGATACCGCAACATACTTGCAGACTGTTCTGGAGTAGTCATGGCTGTAGCTCTGCTGTTTCTGCACCTGGAAGTCTGGTGTATTCATCACCCTGTAACTCATCCCCATAGAGTGACGATGTCATAAAGGTAATAACAAAGCATGTTTTAAGTGAGGTATACCAATCCCCTTTACACTCCATTTCTCAATCCCCTTAGCAATGAATTATACAGATTAAAAAAAAAAAAAAAAAAGTATGAAAAAGGCACTTCAGCAGAGCCTGTACTGAGCTCTTACTTTACCTCAAGGCAGAACACGGAGGAACAAGGAACTTGTTTTAACTGTGTTTAAAAGTGTTGAGTTGGTCAGTGTTACCAAGTATACTTGGAAATATATAATCAATCAATCTTCATCAGGCTCATGCCAGCCTTTTCAGTTTTTGCTGGGCTGCTATGGTTATTCACAGAAGAAAATGGTCCATGATTGATTCATGGAGTAGCATCAAAACCAGTGCAGAACCTCTGTGGGTATTTAAGGCAGAGGCATACAGGAACAGCTCAGGAACTGCACTTGTGTTCAAACCACATTACTGAACCAATTTTCAAATGTAAAAGCAACACAGAGGGGCCCTAAAAGCATTCTCTCCCATGACCGTTGTACAATGTGAACAAGAACTGGTTGTTGTTACTATATAATTTCCCCTCTAGTATTAGTCTGGCTTTGTAAAACTTGAAAAATTCACTGTTGAACTGTAGCATTATTTATCTTGAACTCTCTTGTTTTTCAGGGGGATTTTTAATGAAACAGTTGTTTGTCACATGTATAGTAAGGGTGCATTCTCCAGTTAGGGATCACCTAATGACTGAAACTACACTGCACAATAGAAGCAGAAACTTACACATTAATAATATACCAGTTTCCAAACAGGAGAATTTTAGGTGAACAACTTGCAGTTGTTTGCAGATAGCAGCTGATTGCTAGAATCTGGAACATGGTCAGATTGTGAATGCAGCTATCCACCATATGGACAGAAAGAGAGCATGGCATTACAGGCATAATGTAAAGAAATACTGTGGCTACAAAGATCAGCTGAAAGCATTTTCAATCCCTAATTATGCTACCTACCTATTTAAAGTCATAAATAATACTGTTAAAAAAAAAAATCTACATCTTGTTTCTAGTTTTATCTGGCAAAGCCAGAAACAGCAACATGCTTGTGCTAAGCAGTAATTCCAGACGATGGGTACCTTTCTGGTGCAAAGCAGGGGTTAAAGAGCAGATATTACAAATCTGAGTGACAGCTCATGATTTAGAATTTGCTCTTGGCATTAGCAGCTTGTACAACTATTGTTTGCTGCTGTGGTCCAAACCCTATGTCTGCTTCTCACCCACTTCTTCCAACTAGATGTTCATGGAGCTGTGACAGTACCTCAGAGGAGCAGAAAAGTACTTAACTGCACAAACACCTAGTCAGAGTATGTTGTTGATTGTGATGCTGGTGGGACAATCATGCATTTGGAGGGTTCACAGTTCTGTGTATCACCACTTGCTGATGAAGATGTGCGGTTATGATGGCCTGTCTCTTGCCATCCCACATGCACAGTACTGCTTTGTGGCCTCAGCTTTGCCACCACTGACCTACACCAGCCTAGAGAAAGCCAGCTGGTCAGGTAGGTTTTCATAACACAGGGCTACAACATTGGTGGTGACTTTGCTTGCCACTGACTATTTTGGTGCATTCATTGCCAGCAATGGATATAGCACCAGCACATTCCCACTCCTGACATGAATGTTCTAAAGACTAAAACATGCATGTCCTACATATCTGTAGATAACCACTGGCCATGATTCCTGAATGAATTATTTTAGCAACCCTAATAAAAACATACTATACAGAACAAGATACAGTATGGTTGAAAGCCCACAGCATCTCGTGGGTGCTTTACCACAGCTTCAGAGTTACACTGTAATGAGCTAAGTTCAAGTCTTTCACTGGAGAACAGTACAAGACGACTCCATGAGGCACTGCCCCTGTAAAGGAATTGTTTTCATTGCATTGAATTGCATTGCATTGAATGGTTATCAGTAGAGTGTCCAGTTGCTTTTCCTCTAGCTTCTTTGGGAGCATACTATCCCAGGAAAAGGAAGTTTGCATTCTGCTCATCATTTCTTTGACGAAATTGGCTCACACACAACTTTCTTTTACCTTCTCATCTTGCAGGAAGGAGTTAAGGATTGCAATGTCTACCACAGTCTGATTTTTGTGCAATGACAGGTCCTTAGTATGGTCGTCGTCACTTTGGTCCTTAGCAAAATTTACAAAAACCTACAAGAAAAAAAGGCCACGTCACACACCACCATAGTATTTCATTAATTCACAGCATTTTAAGCACCGGACATCCTGATATAGTCCTGGGATTCAGTACTCTGCTTAAATGCCCTTGTAAGATAGGTCAATTAAATTGGTGGATGTACTCCTACTTCTGCAAAAGAAATTTTAGCATCCAGGCTACTAAAAACTTACTTGGTCAAGTGTGGTCTGAGAAACGGAGTAGTCTTCTATGTGGAGTCTCTTCTTATTCTGGGAGAGAATACTGAATATTTTGGCCAGGGAGGATGGTGAAGAGGGAAGTTGGTACTGCAGCATATTCCGATGTTTTTCCTTTAGGACACTTCCAGGGAAGGCATGCCCAAAGAACTCCTCAACAGGCTTTAAGTCCGGGTTTGCCCCTGCAATTCTCACTACTATGGTGTAACCGTCTCCAAACCTGTGAACAAAAATGTCAGTACAAGATTTAAGTGCTTCTGAAATACAAGTGAGGCTAAAAATCTAGCAGCATTTCTGATAGTCAGAATAGCAACAAAAATGCTTCATGACAAACTAAGCATAACTATCTCCCTAAAAATGCTAACTCTGTCACGTAAATGAAAATAAAATACCTACCTGTTCTTTAGGTGCTGGACACTGCCCAGACACCTGAATCGCCCATTGACCATTATCGCCATTCGAGTGCACAGGGCTTCACATTCTTCCATGCTGCAGGCAGAAATAACTCTATTAGTACTGCAAACAGCATTGAAGAGCAGAGTAGAAAGGCTGAGCCTAGCATCCTGCCCTGGCAGATGTAAATGCCAAGGTATGACGCAAGTGGACTGCTACTTACCTGTGAGATGTGAGCACCACTGATCTCCCCTCCTTGATTACACTCAGAGCACAGTTCCACAAGAAGCGACGTGCTTTAGGATCCATCCCTGTTGTTGGCTCATCCTGCAAAATGTATACAAAAAACAGATTACCCCTCTACATTCTACTGACAATACCTCATCTTTGAAATGATCTGTCCATTCCTGATTATGGAAACATTGAAAATAAGTTTGATTCATTCTCTAAAATGAGAAAGTAATTTATGCATTGGATTTTTAATCAGTCCATTTCAACAGGTTTTTCTGTTGATGAGCAAAGGTAGCAGACTCACCAGGAACACCACAGGTGGCCCTCCAATGAGGGCAATGGCTGTGGAAAGCTTGCGTCTGTTCCCTCCACTGTAATTCCCGGCATATTTCTCTCCGTATTTCACAAGGCCCAGTTTCCGAATTGCCCACTCGCCAACCTGTGAGAGAGAGCACACCACCACCTTCAATCAGGCATAGCAACATCCACACAAAGATTCTTCTCACAAGCTTTGGCTTCAAAAGCAGCTTTCAGAAGAGCCATTCATCTGAGGATCTCATGTGGCATGGATACAGGTTTTGAAACACCCTGGATACCTCTGGATCAGGATACATGTAACTCCTGTCCCCAGGAGGCCTGAAAAATCAAAGGGCTGCAGCTTATCAGCCAGTGGGCAAGAGTTCAGCATCAGCTCAGCCACGCTAACCAACAACCTAGTGCTCTTAGCAGCACCAGCTTCAGCGAGCTTTCCTGCTGCTGCAGGCTTACAGCAGGGACAGGGACACTGCTGACCGCAGCACTGACAGTGGTGCATCTTAGCCCCTTGGATGGATGGAATCTGGCTTGCTGTTCACTAATGTCCCTAATGGTGCCAACAGGCAGGCATTGTTGTCCTGCAGACTGAAGTGTGTTATGGGGAAGAGAGTCAGGTACTACTCAAACCACACCCAGAACTGGGTTCGTTTTTATATGGAGCTGGTGAGAACATCACATGGAAGAACTTGGCAGCAAGTTTAGAGGGAGATTGCAGTTTCCACTCATGTCCACCATCACAGAAGGATTCAAGGCTACGTGGACATACCCTAGATATCACCTGCCTAGAACACTCAGGTCTCATAAAGTAAAAACTGCTAATTCCAGGAAACAGAACTGAAAAGGGTGCTGCATGGTACTAGCAGCTATCATCAATTGCCTGAAGACTGTTATTGTAACCTCATGTCTGAATGCTGAAATAACAGCACTCGAATGATGCACCATGATCAACTAGAAAGCTTTTAAAACTCAGCATATGGCTTTTGCAAAGCTGTAGTGTGTTTGCTTCTGGGGACTTTAAAGAATTAACACTTGACAGCAAGTGAAGTTCTGCATGACCTGCAGCTCCACAGACCTTAAGTTCTTAATGGAAGGAAGTTATTCACTGGAGAAAACACAGACTCAAATTATCGGCTCTTCCATTTAGCACATTTTTCCAAGCAACACTGAAAAAACCTTGGGTTTCCCTGAAGGAAAGGGGAGCAGATCTTACCATATGGTATCTTCACATCATGGCATTACATGAGTTGCAGGGAGGGTGCATGCAAGCAAGAATTTGGTCACTGGGGTGAGTCCTATGGTGTCTTTACCTTGCAGACTTCTTTCTCTGGAACACCTCTCAGGAGTGCGAAGAACTCCAAGTGCTCTCGCCCTGTCAGCAGTTCATTAACAGCATCAAACTGTGGGCAGTACCCCATGTTCTGATGGACTTCTTGGATGTTGGACAAGATACTGTAAAAGAAAAAAGCCATTGTTAGGATTTAATGAGAATATGCTATTTTAGATGTTAAAACAGTGTGAAACAGTCTTTCTGGATTCACTGAACTAACAAAAATACAGGATCCTAGAAGTCTGTCTTGATCAACCTACTTTTTATTTCTCCTTTTTCACCTCATTAAAAAAAAAAAAAAAATTACATTTAAACATGGAAGAGCTGTTATGCAATGACTACCAGACTAAAACAACTTTCCTAAGCCACTGACATACTTAACCAGACTCAAGCAAGGGTTGAAACAGATGCCTGGAGTTGTCAACAGGAAAAGTGGACGAGAGTTTTGATGTGGAAGAAATCTTGTTAAAACTGGAGGAGAAAGCAGAGAAAAGATGCACTGTCTTTCACCTGTTTCCTTTGAGGAAAGCTTCTCCTCCTGTCACATCTGTATCACCAGTTAGCATCTTAAAAGTGGATGACTTGCCAGCACCATTTACTCCCAGAAGTCCAAAGCACTGGGGATATAAATGAGCAGTGTTATTTGAGAACAGGATCCAGCTGCATCATTTTCAGTGCTGACAAGATGGGAAGAAGCAAACTTGACCTTCAGGACAGCTAGAGGGACTCTTAAATCCATTTTCAGAAAAAAACCCAAGAACTTCTAGGCTATTATTTTAAGTATAAACCTTCAGGCTATGAAGATTAACAAACAGTGGTGTCACCTTGATAGACTGTCACCACAGTTCATTTGTGCCAAACCGTGCACACTGGAGTTTGGCTTCTGGTCCCAGACACTGAGAGTTAAGTACCTTCCTCAAAGGCAGAGACACACAGAAACAGAAATTACTTCAGCTTCTAGTCTCCTCTGGTGCAATTTGAACATTCATCAGGTTTTCATCTTACATGCTGTCTTGTGGCTCCTAAATACTGCAGTAATAGCAAAACAATGCATTTAACAAATAAGCTTACCTCTCCAGGGGGAATTCCAACACAGATCCTATCAACAGCTGGCTTTCTCTTCATTCTGTAAATCTGAAGCCGTAAGAAAAAGATTGAGAAGGACAATGTCTAATAATTCTAATTAGAGCTGTACATATTCAATACTCCCAACTTGATCCAGTTTTGACCCCATTAAATTCCTCTGGTAAGGCACGGTGAACTGCATAGTTTTTGTGTTAAAGAGTATGAATTCAGAAGTTCTGTCACCTTGGTTAGCTCCTTGATTTCCAAAATGTCACTCTGTCCTCCTCCACTAATTATCCTCTGCCTCTCTCTGGTTACATCCTCATCTTCATCATTCACAGGAGGCAGCTTGGCATAGACAGGCCTGAAGAAAGCGACATGATAAAGCCTTAGCAGAAAATGACAGGGCCTTCACAGGTAATATTCTCCCCATTTAATGGGCGACACAAATGAAAACATCACTTGCCTGTAGCAGTGCAGTAGAGAGGACAACCTACCTGGGTTTAATGAAGAACCTATACTGGATGAGCACCGTGATGAGAAAAAACACAACACCCTCTACTGCCATGGCAAAGAGGTTCCTTCCCACCAGGTCCCATGACAGAGGGGACACAAAACGATTCTCTCCTGCCAAAATGAGATTAAAAGCACAATCACTCTTCCAGAGCAAGGGGATCAGGCCAGCATTTCTTCCAGCACAGCTCACCAAATTGGGCACTGGGACAGCTAGACCACACAAGGAGCCAGCTGTGTCTGCATGCACATTTTTTACTGCAGCAGTACTGGGACTCAGGCCCAGAGAATTCTGTCTGCCAAAGAGCTAGCTCACCTTTACAAAAGGTTAGTGAAGCACAGAAAGACTGTGACTCAGTCCTAGTATCTGCATGCCAGGAAAAAAAATAAAATTCCAGCTTTCCAGAACCTCAGCCAGTCCTTACACAAGGCCTAATGATCTCCATATAATTGTCTTTATGCGTTTTCATTTAATGTTCTTTATGCAAAATTTTTTGGATCTATATACCAGTTCTCCTAACAACTTAGAGTGGAAGGCTATGATGACTTGCCATGTTTGACCAGGCCTGTGCTGCAAATTGTGCACTTTCAGTTCCTGAAGTTAGAGGAGCTCATCTGGAGCAAACTCTAGATTTCTCTGCTCCTTTCAGGCCATTGTCTCTGTGATAACACAATTTCACTTACCAAATCTCTCCAGAGCATCAGCCATAGCCTGGTTTTTCACCATGTCAATGAGTCCCCGGCCCAGGCAGAAGTGGGGGAAGATGAGGAAGACAGACTTCAGGATGTCATTGATGTCCTTCAGCTTCTGTTAAGAAAAAAATCAAGTGCCAGTGAGCCAGCTGAGCAGAAAGCAGCCAAGAGTGACCCACCTTATCACTGACCTCTCCTTCCCTTTCCCAACACTGCAACCCCACAAAAATCCACATATTAGAAATCCTCCCAATTTATTCTCCCAAAAGCCAGGGTCATAGCTCCTCTGGACAGTCATTGTTGTGCTGCTCACGTTGCTATTAACATGCGAAAAGTGCCGTAAAATGTTTTTGCAAACACTCATAGTCTAAAAGATAGTCTACAAACAATGATACGCAAAAAACTACTGGCTGAGGACACAGGAAAGTTGAATTTGCACAGAGTGGTTATGCCAGTGGCTGTAGGGAGTTCCTCCCTATCCCTTATTGGGAGCTCTAACACTTTTCCTTTGTTGTCTTCCAGCTGGCTTAGTCCATGGATTGAACTGATAGCACCTTGAGTTTCTGTTCTGCTAGGTACTCATCTCTTATGTACTTATTTTTACTGAGCTACAACAGGTTTCATAGCAAAAGGAACCATCATCAAGGACTGTGTTGTTATGCCCACAGGAAGAGGTACAATCAACAAGTAACTCCCATGGTGTCTCCTGAGCCTCCTTCCACAGGGATCACTTCACACCACTGCGGGTTCAAACTGTGCTTGCCAAGACATGTCATGTTGTCTGCAAGCATGAGAGGAACTTGTACCTTCCCCAGGAGGCATCTGGTGCTGAAAAACTGATTGTGTAAGCTCCCCAGGGCAACTAAATGGTTGAGTGATTAAATGGCCTTCACAAAGGGAAAATGCCTTCATTAAGAACATATAAGAAATTCCATTTGAACATAAGAAAATTCTATTCTTTTTTATTCTAAGAATGACTGAAAAGTGGAAAAGGTTGTCCAGAGAGACTGTGGAGTCTCTCCCTGGAATGTTAAAATCAAATGGCCCTGAGCAACCTGCCTGTAGCAATTCAACCTTGGCCCCCCACTACAAAAAACCCAATGCACTGCTGTAGCTGATCCTGCTTTGAGGTGGACTCAGGAGCTCCTTCCCCAGCTTAACTACTCTGTGAGCTTTTCTAAAGGAGGCTTTAACCCATTTCCACCAGAACCCACGTTTAAACTCTTGCTAATAGGGCCTTGCTTTTCTGGAGATCTGGCTACTAAAGGCAGCATGGACCCAACATGGAACTACATTGCAGCAGCACAAGACAGTGAGGAGCCTCTAGAAAAACATACATTGTTGGTGAAGAGCTCCAGGACAAAGGTGGCCACACTCCCATTGATGCCAATGAAGAGATTCACACTGGTGAGCACAACATATGCCGTGCTAGGGATTTTGAACACAAAGGAGGCTGGGTACATGAGAGGGGTGATGGACCACCTGACAAGAGAAAAGGCAGCAACATCAGGTAAGAACTTTTAAAGTCCAAAAGCCTTCCCAGTGATCCTCTGATGAGAAATCCCTTACCCATAGAGAAACAGAAGGAGAGCCAGCACAGGTAAGTTGGAGGAAGATACATAGGACTTCTGTTGGAAGCAGATGAAGATGATGACAACTAGTGTGGCTGGAACAATGTAGTTGCACTGGAAGATTAAAAACATGATGTTAGAGTTCTTTCCAGATGACATAAAAAAAGATGTTTTTCTGCTCTAATCCAGGACTTTTCATACTTCTTCAGGGTTCCCAAAGCTGTTTTCAATGGGAGACTCTTAAAAGTGTCATATGTGTGAACCATAAAACAGCACACTTGAATTTACATTTCCTGATGCCTCTAGAAGTAGTCAGACTCTCAGAGGTTTCAGATACCACAGGCTGAGAAAACTTGCTTTGGACAGACCAGAACAGGGAGCTACACAAACAAGAATTTTTGGGCAAGTATTTTAGAGTGAGATAATAAATGCTAATAATTGAGCTTCTGGTTGTCCTTCCATCCTCTGTCATATTCCTTGACCCACTGAGATGAACCATACCTCCATGAGAGTAAATACAAAGTCATTTACACAGTTGTTATTCATTGAAATAATGTGGTACCCACTGGCCCAAACTACACTGCACACTTCAAGATACCCTGGAAAAACAGAATGGAGAATAATTTAGCCCAGCTGAAGTCCTTACCATATCCCACACAAAGTTGGCCAGCCAGTAGATCACAGGCTTCACACCACTGATGAACTGCAAGTGTTTAGCCTTGCTGACACGTTCCTGAATAAGGAAAACCACAAAGCTGGCAGGAACAAAGGACATGGCAAAGATCACACAGATGGACACGAGGACATCCACAGAGGTGGTCATCCTGGATAAAAAAAAGGAAGAAAGCAAATTGTTTGTATGCTTGTACTGGCTCCTTTGAGATGAAATGATGCAGCTCATGCAGGACAGGGCAGAAATGATTTCTTCTGCTGCTGTTGTTAGTCTGTCATTATACTCAGAATCTGAGTAAAGGATTACCATGCAAGACTCTCTTAACTGCACAGTTCTTCTCCAGCCACGTAGCAAAGGAAACATACAGAGTCTGCTGGTACCTCAAGCCTAGCATCACAACCTGCAGACTGGTGAATAGCTTCAGCACAGTAGACTGCTTTCTGCTTTACTCATCACCACCTTGTTTCCCACACAATCAGTTTCTTGGAGTTGATGGGATTTGTCATTTTTGGTGATATTTCAAAGTTCAGAAGTGCCTGCCCATCATCTGCCACTGTTTTATGGATTGAAGAACTCACAGATTCTGAGTCCTGACTCTGATTGTAGTGGGAGTGCACTAGTTAATGCCTCAGTGAAGTTAATCCTGTGTATTACTGTGTGCCCCCCAGCTTGAGACAGTGAGCAAAACTCAACATATTAGTCATCCCTAGTCAAATGGTGGGGACAAAACAATGAACATATTCATGGTAAAACACCTTTCTGAAGGTAGCTGAGAGGAATTTCCTAGAGTTGCAGAAGGTCTGATCCCTGAAAAGGACTGGTTCTTAGAAACTGCAACTTCCAGGGACTCAAAGACAGTGAAAGTTTGTACAGCAGTGCTGTTCAACAGAAAATTCTCAGCAGCATAGGTTTCCACCTGCCCAGACCAGAGAAAATAAGGCCTGCATGTTAAAAGCCTAAATGGCAGAGGCCACTGACTGTGCATAGTGAGTCCAAAACCTCCCATGTTGCCTGTTTCTAGTCATCAGCAATGAGCCCAAACCCATCCATATTCATGTCACAACTTACAGAGCTACTTCAGAGAGCTGCTGCTTGGTGAGGTTGAGTGGGTGATTGAAGGCAGTGATCCCATAAGCACTGGGGTTTTCACCCTGCTGGAGGTTGGCCCGAAGGATGGCATTGTTGATCACATTCAGGAAGGATGCAATGGCATGCCAGCCCTTGTTGTTAAACCACACCTACAAGACATCATGTCAGCATCAGAAAGGTACAGGTACATCAGCTACCCAAAACTTCCTAAGCCCTGCAGAACACCCCTTCCTCTGTCGAGGCCCTATTTCTTTCCACATCCTTCCAGATAGCTTGCTGAGGGGCAGAACACAGTTTAATCAATAAGCACAAGAGGCAGCTGGAAGCTATCACTGATCCAGCTCTAAACTCCTTTTGGCATTTAGGCCTAGATTCCACCGGAAAAATGGATTTTGAGAAAGCCCACACAGAACTACAAGCTACATTTACTCCACTAGCAAATACAAGGGACTATGGTCTACACAATTTTCCAAGAAAAACTGCCGTGACTCCAAGTCACCAGAGCTTCAAATAGCAGGCACAGAAATGAAGATTGGTTAATTTACCTTCACGTTGTTCTTTGTATCTAGGCCTTTCATGAAACTTGATAAACTGTTGAGAAATCGATCCCCAGAACTCCCCTGCAAACAGTAAAGAGACAGTTACTTCCCCTCTAAGAATATGTTTATTCATGCCCTGGGGTCTGGCAGAGACTACACAATGTTTTTCATAGTTCTGACAGCTTTCTGCCAATTTAACAGCCTCTACCCCCTAAACTGGAGGTGGTTGGAGGGCTGAGTAATTGCAGCCTCCCTTCACCCCTTCCTTTCTATAGTCTCACCAGTAAGAAGGGTCAGTCTTATTCCTGTTTTTTTTTTCCCCTGCAAAATGTATTACCCAAAGTTGCATGCAAACTCAGAGACATTGCAGTCCACAGGCTGGAAGTCTCAGAAGAAAACAGTGGCCCAAATTCTCTTCTGAGCTAGGGCAGATTCAGCTTAGGAAGGTTCATCTGAGGTTTTGAAGATGGCAGAAACCACTTCTTAATTCCCCAAGACAACCCACTCTGTGCTGCCACAAAACATTAAGATGTGTGCAATCCCCACTGGCTTGCAACTGGCATTGGGCAGAACCCACATTGGCAACATGGGCTGAGTAAGCTTTAGCTGAGCATGTCTTCCAGCCTTCTGCTACCCCCAGACAACAGCCTGGGAGATCCCAGCTCAGAGGCAGCAGGGAGAGTCAGTGGGCACAGCTAACATACACATGCTCCTCATTTTATGGCTTCCAAGTCATGTCCCAGGTAACAAGACTCAATATTCATGCATCCTGGGCTTATGGGGAACAACTACTCACCTGTGCCAGCTCCAAAATTTTCTTCACCTGTTTAATGGCATCAGTGACTTCATGGCTTGGGGGAAGCACAAGGGAACTGCTGGCTCCCAAGGAAAAGCCACCATACCTGAAAGTTCAGATAGAAAGTGATGCTAAGATGTGACTATTCACTGACCTCCAGAAAATGCCACTCCTCATCCCTCTCCATGTGTCTCCTCTTCCTGCAGTACACCCAAGGCTAATGTCTCCACTCTTACATGAAGGGATGACTTATTCTCCTACATGACTGCTTAGCCATGATGTGTTCTGCTCTTTGTTTCTGGGGTTAAATACTCATATCATGATTGCTCAGCATGCTGTCCATTTAATAAAGGCAGCTGTTCTCTGATGCAGGCAAAACAGGACATCTCCCTGCTGCTCTTGCTTGGAAGAGCAGCACTTCCCAGAAGAGAGTACCAGCACACTGGTCATGCAAATCTTTTCAGGACTGCTCTCTGCATAAGGCAGACATGCTGTCCAGTGCTCTGGGCTTGTCCCAGTTTATCCTTAAACATCTTCCTCCAACATCTGGCACTTAAGAGTCCTATAATACAAACTGCAAAGCAGGGTAGATGTGTCCTGCTAAATACTAGGCTAAAGGTTTAGTGGACACATAGAAGCCAAAGAAAAGGCAGTAACTCACCTGAACTCATTCACCCAGATTTTATTCTTTAAGCTGCAGAGAGAAAAAAGAGAGTTGATGTATAACACATTGAACCAGAGGAGAGACAGACCTCACAAAGCTGCATCCATATGGCCAGGGAAAAGAGTGCAATAACCTCTCACATCTGATAGAGCTCCTACCATTCATCTTCAGTTTAACCCCTAGGTTTCCCCCATAATCTGTCCATGAGTCAGCAAACAGAATCACTGACCAAGCAGAAACATGACTTTGAGCTGGGAATCAGGGCTATCTGAGAATCTGAGTGTATTTGGCTCACTACTGAAGAGTTTGGGCTGCTTATTTGCCTGGTCTGTGCATCACCCACAGAGAAAGCAGTATCTGTCAGGAAGGGAAGGGGAAGTGTTCAACACCCACCTTTTCCCAATGATCTGGGCATAGGTCTTCACAAGGTAGTCTGATATATTGCGGCCTGTCAGATTCTGGAGAATGTCAGTCGTGTCTTGCTCACGCTGGTGTCACCAGTGAAAACACAGATAAATGCTCATCAGAAAACACAAATGCTGAGTGGAACACATCTTGTGCAATGCTGCATGCAAGAATCGCAGCTAGCCACTCTGCTCCTCATGAGCATTCCTCACTGCAGTACCACTGAGCTCCCTCCTACCTGTGGGGGTGGCAGGCCACCTGCACCAGGGGGGCACACAGGCAGCATCTTCTTGATCTTCTCACTGCTACACTCACAAGATGGGGAAGGATTCTCCATGCTCCAGTTGCCTTTCAGGAAGATGTCCAGGACTGACTCTGGAACTGAAGCAGTGGTCCATTCTTTCTGCCCCACAGTGCAAGGAGTATCTCTGTGTTTCAAAGGAGGCAAGAAAAAAGCAATTTAAGACAAATAAGATGGCCTTTGTTTACAAGGCATTTAAAGATCAAACTCCACAGTCCCCAGAAGAGGCAGTGTGGTTCTCAAAGGAGCTTGACCTCAATGAGACAAACAGCTCAAAGCAACAGATCGGACTGCAGCTTTTAACAGATCCCACTGCCAAAGAAACTGAGACTGGCCAACACTGAGTAGTGCCAGACACTCCCCTCTTCACATTATAATGAAATGCTTTGTTTCAGTTAGTCTCAGCAGGAATGCTGTCCAGAGTTCAGGCAGCATCTGGAGAATGCTCTTAGACACATGGTTTAGTTCGAAGCAGTCCTCCAAGAAACAGATAGTTGGGCTCAGTGATTATCATGGGTCTCTTCCAACTTAAAATATCTTGCTTGATTTTAAGATCACAGCAGACAATCTTCTTGGGTGACTCCTTGGATAATATTTCTGCCTTTGGGGGCATCAAAACACTGCTCTTCCCCAAGGCAGCAGTGGGCAGCTTTTTCCCCATGGCCCAGTGGTGGAATAGCACAGCTTTCATGCCTGTTATGAAGGATGCATCTTGCTTTCCACCACTGGCCAGCATATCAGACACCTTGCCTTCCTCCCCATCATCCTGAGCTGCAGGTCTTCTGGACACAGCATCTCAGACTTTTGGACTGTAAACCTCTTCTACATTCATAGACTAGATCTTCAATGACTTGCCCAAGGCCATGCACCAAGTCAGGTGGCAAAGTTAGGAAACAACACAAATGCTGTCTGTGTCTCCACTCCTATGTATGTTGGGTGCTAACTCAGATTTCTAATGCAGCTGGAAATAAAGGATTATGGAGTGGGAATAACTCCAGTCAACAACATACAGGTATGTAAATAGGTCCTTTACCATGATCAAGACCAAACAGTAATTTGAGTCATTTGCTCTCTCCTTTCCATCTCTCTCAGCAAGGACTTGCACTCAAACCTCACTTCCTCACCAGACTGAGTGTTAGCAACTATTAAAAAAGTTATGAGCAGAAAAACTGAATATAATTACAACTCTTCTGGCTTAAACCATGCTCTGGCCATGCATTACTGCAATTTCCTAAAGTCAGCTGGAGCTACCAGGGATGTGCTTCCTGTTGCCAGACTTACGGGATGGAATGTCCTTGCATACAGCGTGTCCCAAACCCCGGCTTATCAAGAAGGGCGTCCAAAAGCTTGTGAGTGCCTGCATCTTCTGGAGCATCGTTGCTATGGGAACAGCAGAAAAACACTATCAGTGAATGTGGTAACAAGCACACAGCAAAAGAAGCAACAGAGCAAGGCCAAGAGCACAGTGAAAGGATGTGGGCGGGGATTTGCGCTTGAAGAATGCTTGGACTAAGAGCACACACACATTCCAAGTCTTTGCACACAGTATTAGGAGAGTCATAATGCCATCCAAAATGGGATATGGCCTTGTCTGTACTCAGAGCTGGAATTTAAAGGTCAAAGAAGAAAAGTCCACAACACTCTTTTAAAAAGTGCTTCTGAGATAAGCACAAAACCCAAACCAATCTGTTAGGGAACTCAGTACCTGAAGTTTGCAAAGAAGATAATTTATAGGCCCCACAAAACATACCTAATGAAAGTATACTGCTCATCATACATCCAAGGTTGTAATTCCAGGCTGGGATACTTCCCAAAAGGAGGAACAATCAGGCTGAACATGAGAGCAATACACACAAAGACAGCTGGCAGCACAATCTGAAATTACAAGGAAAAATCAAGTCTTTTTTTTAAGCAAATCTTTCCAGAGGCCTCCGGAGTAACACATGAATCATTTATTGGATCAAAACTTTGAAAAAGTTTCCTAGAAACACCTTTGCTGTTTATGCCAAAGCAATGCTAGACACCAATACAACATCTATCTTGGTATTCAATCAGGGAATTCACTTCAGATGCAGAGGATTTAGCTTGCAAATGCTGTTCTCAAGGGCAAAATCACATTCTGCTGTGCAAGAATACTGTAACTACAGTATAGTTTATCATGCAACTCCTTTCACTTGCACACTTCACGCTCCTTCTGCTCACATGTGTAGTGAAGACTAATTTTGGCTATCTGCATTGCCATGAGGTTTTTAGCCCACCATGATCTCAGATTACAAGACACAGTCCAGAGCTGTCCCTGCTGAAGGACTCTGCTGGTTTTAGATGTTCTCACCTGGGCAAAAAAGCCCTTCCGGCTTCTCTTGGCAATGAGCATCCTCTTCCACAACAGAGCCATGAACTGCTGCTGGGTGAGCTTCCAGCCCTTCATCTGGTAAGAGCCTTTCCCATCCATGCCACTGAGAAGGTCTGTCTCTCTGGATTCTGCTAGCAAGAAGAAATTAACCTCATTCAAAGTTCAGAGAATTTCTCTGTGCTGAAGGCATAAGGTGATGGCTGGAGTAGCCACTCTTACTCACAAAAAGAACCTCATAGTCAGGAGCAATAACAACAAAAATTTACATAAATGCATTTTCTCCCTTATCTCTAGCTTTGAATGGGAGGTTTGAACAGGCTGTGCACACTGCACTGTCCCCTATTCCTAAAATACATCACTACTCCTTTGGCAGTCTCAGCCTTCAGATATGCAGGACTTATAATATGAGAGACAATCCACAGGAAGAAAACAGGCTTGAACTCTAGCAATACCTGGATCTATGTCAGAGTCATTGGGATCAAATGCATCATCTTCTGTAAATGGACGAAGGCAGCTCTGTCTGTCTCCAAATACACGTCTGTTCCTTCTGGCTGGCAATGTACCATCTGAAAATAATGCAGTTATGGTTAGCTGAACTGCTTCACTTAATCTCCAGCTAGCCCCAGAAAAGAACAATGCAATATAATTTTCATTTTACATGTCTTCCATTTGCAAACTGAAGAGCTGATCTGGAGTGACTTCAGTGCAGGTAGAAGCAAAACCAGGACTGTCATTCTGAAATGGGTCATGTTTTATGTATCATACTTTGTGTGATGTCCCATAAACTTTTTCTAGTGCACTTGACACAATTTTTTTTTTTCCCAGGTGAACAGCAGGCTGCACTCATTTTAAGAAAACTCTCACTTGCTACATAAGAATCATATGTAGTCATGTGACTAAAAGTTCAATTTTGCTATTATGAGCACTCAGTGCAGTGATCTGCTCCCAGAGAAAGTAATTTGGACCCTGTTGTGGCCTGATGTGTCAGGAGTTCTTCAGAGCAGATAAGAATGTCAGTCAAGTAATTTGCAATATATTCAAACACAAGAAACTCTTCACTAGAGCAAAATAAACATGCTACTGACTGAATCAATTAACCTTTACAATATATAAAAGCATGTATTAAATACACTAAACCCAGCTATTTCATGTCATTAGAAATACTAGGACAGAAGAGCTTAAGTTCAGTCTCAACCAAGATCTGTCACACCTTGGCATATGTCACTTTTGCAGGGGACAACTATACCTACCTGAGGTTTCTGCATCCACACCACTATCATCAGCCACTTTCAGGAAGATCTAAAAAGGAATGATAAGTGACAGTGAAAATCAAAAGAGGAGAGATATTGTGGGTACTGCTTCAGAAGATGCCATGTGAGATTGATGCAGGTGCAACAAGAGAATGAGGATACTGAGTTTATCCTTTGCATGATAGAGATACAGAATTTGTGGCTTCTCTCCAGTTTCTGGGAGCCGGACTGCTACCACATGTTCCCCCTTTCCAATATCAGTTCTCAGACCATCTCAAACATGAGCTCTTCCCTGTGTCTCAGAAATAGACCTAGTAACTAAACTCAGTGAATCTCGTATTTCTCCATGTCTAACTGGATCTCGCTCTTGCTTGAATAGGCTCCTTCATGGAGCTTGACCCATGAAGTCTCCTAAACCAGAAATAACTCACTTTCAAATTGTAGATAACATCCAAAGTCTTCACAGCTGTGGGTTAGAGGGCAACCTCAATAAGTGACAACACTGTTTCCCTTATCATTTTTCAAAAATAAACAAATATTCCACATAGAGATAATGTGCATTATACTTCCATGACTAAAAAGAAAATTTGCAGCTGGAACACAGTCACATGGAACAAACCTGAAACCCTAAAAGAATCCCTGACAAAGGCATATGTCTAAAATGTTTACATAATGTATGTATACAGTACTGAAATATATGTTTTGAACTAAATGCAATACAAAGCACCCCCAAAAATAACTCAGACATTAGAAGCCAAATCAGGGGCCAACCTACACATGATATCTCAGCAAAGTGCAGATGAGTACACAGGAGCTGTCCATGCTCAGCTGTACCACATTTCAGTTTTTAATGCACACCTCTATGAGCACATACACAAGAGAGAAGACAATCTATTTTGGAGAGGAATGCAAAGCTGCCTGTTCTGTCAATTTTTACAGAAAGCAATAAGGCTTCATCTCATTCTTAATTCTGCCATGATTAATTTTGCCTATAAATAGACAAACAAGAATCAGTAACTCACGAACCTCTTCTAGAGTAGTTTCAGAGATGCCATAGCTGGAAATGCCAAGATCAGAAAGACGGTCATCAATTTCATGGAACAGCTCCACAAAAGCTCCCTCTTTAGCAGCTTTGTATGGCAAGACATAGGTTAATTCATGACCTATGTCCTCTACCAGTCTCGCCTCAGGAACGTGTTTTGTAATGAGATTTGAAATTGCAGAGACATCTAGAAAAAACAGATGTAAAAGACAGTTCTGTTCTGGTTACCGTTCATTATGTGGAAAAAAGAGCACAGCCTTAAAGATCCTGCCAGAAGAAAAGGAGGACAAATGAGACATCTTTGGAAAGAAGCTCATTTTCATGAAAGTCTAATTTCTTTTTAATGTAAAACAAGCCTGGATAAAAGCCTGGACCAAAGCCTGGCTATACTTTTTATGTGCACAACTTGGGAGAGCTTGTAGGTACTGCAGGAAGATCTGCAAACAATTCATTGATGCACAGCTTACCAACACTATTACTGCTAATAGGCCAAGCAACTACATATTTGCATGTTAACTCTCAGGACAACTTGAATTCAAAATGGCTCACTCAGGAAAAGCATTCCAATGTTTAAAATACTGTGAATTTAATAATTGTCCCAAGACTGTAGCTACACAGGGGCAACAAGGTTAAGGCAGCTGTTCAAGGTGAGTTACAGGGCAATGTCAACTGGGATTCAATCTTAAATTATTTTCCAAGCCTCACCTATTGTCAATGTGTCACTTTCATGGTCACTGCCAAGGCCAGCATCAGAGCTGCTCTGGGAGACACTGTCATCCTGGGAGCAAAAGAGAGGACAAACATTATTTCCTGCTGTTTATTCAAAATGGGATCCACCAGATGCTGCACTCTAAGTAAGTCCAACCAAATGCTGCAGATAGTGACATAGCACTGCAAAGGGCTAAAACAGAAGTAAGAGATCACAGGTATAGGAGTGAGTGTTACAACAGTGTACTTGACCTATTCTGTATCTCTCTGATCAGCTTGGGACCACTGTCACTGACACAAACTACAATGCAGATGTATGTCCCCTGCAACAGTTTAACTAGATCTGATGAGCACCCATGGAACGGGTAACACTTCTTTCAAAGAACAAGGGATTTTTCTTTGAGACATTCTACCATGGAAAATCTTAGCTGCTGCTTCCAAAAAGCCTAAGATTCCATGAAGAAAGAATGAACATGAGCAGAAAAGGCCAGCTGTACCTTTTTCAGATAGGAAACTGTGCTGCTGCTGTTTCGGCACGAGCTCAGAGAGGAATCCACATCCTTTTTGACCAGGGTCAAATAATAGCCTGTTCCCAGCTGGTTCTTCAGGAAGAGAGAAGAGCCAACACAGCAGAGCTTGCCGTGAGAAATGATGGCAATCCGGTCCCCCAGAATGTCTGCCTCATCCATGTGGTGCGTGGAGAGAATGATAGTGCGACCTGGAGGACAGCAAGGAAGGCACAGCTGGTAAGTCAAACAAACTTGTGTTGCCACGCCAGAGCCACAATCACTTGCATCTTGCCACCAAGTTGGTGCCACAAGTTTGGCTCCTTTGAACAAGACTAGGGATATGGAGAAGATTCACAACTGTTGTACGGGGTTTAGTCTCCCCATTGTCTGCTGGCTCTTGTCGTGGTCAAAGGTAGGTTTAACTTCATGTCTGCAAGGCTGGTTGCATGGAGCAGAACAGGACACTGCTGAACACCAAGGGTGATTTCTGACTTCACCTGCCCTCTCTCACAACCCAGTAAAAACTTTGTTCATGAATTATGACATGAATAGGAGAAGAAAGGAATACAGACGAGAGATCTGAGCGTCCTTGTCCTGCATTGTCTGGTTCATTTCTTGGTGCAGGCAACAACAAATTTGCAAAGACCCATTGATGTTTTGACAATAGTCATGAATCAGATTGATTTTCTTTTGCCTTCCACAATCCATTTATGAAGAGTAGAGAAAAAGATGACATACCTTGCCGATACTTGAGAAGCAGTTCCCATATTCCTCTGCGAGAATAAGGATCCACCCCAGCTGTAGGCTCATCCAGAATGACAACTTTGGAGCCACCAACGAATGCTAAAGCAACAGAGAGCTTCCTCTGCATGCCACCTGTCAGGCACAAGGAGAAAGGTGTTCAGCTGATGCAGAGACAAGTGGAATAGCAATATTCACATCATGGTGGATAATAAGCTCCCTGAAAGTAAACAGACCAAGGAGAACAAGTACTGCTGCTGTTTCAAGCCTTCAGGGTCCCGTCACTTTCTAGACAGTAGATAATTCATCTGGATAGTCTTTCCTCAGTGGAGCCTAACTCTCTTCCTACAGTAGGGAACCACACCTTGCATGCCCTTCCTTAAGTGAATTATACTGTTTCAGCACTAGGGGTAGCAAATCACCAGCTTGGAGACCTAAGCATATCTGAGGATCTGGAACACAGGTCTCCAGAGCCTGAGCTGCAGAAATAAATCCCCATGAGATTCCCCTTCCACAGAAGTGTTCCAGAGGCAAAAGCAAGGAATTACATTGCATTCCTCAATACTAAAGTCAACCATGGTCATCTGCTCTCCCTCCCCAAAGTCAAATGTGCAGTCTGTACTGATACTTGAGTAAGACAAAGGCATCTTGATCCCTCTAGTATCTGGTACAGACTGATACAGGAATTCTGCCCCTCCTGAACAAAGAAGGACACTCCAGGTCACCAGCTGAAGGTGCAGAAGTCAGCATAAGGAATGCATGTATGGTTCACAAACAGCAAGAGACTTGGAGACTATGGTACGAGCCACTCTCCCCTAAACTCATAAACCTGAAATATAACAGTAAGCTTTGGACAACACACAGCAAATGCAGCTGAACTGCATGTTTCATGATGGAAATAAATACAAAATACTCAGAGAAAGCTAATAACTTATGGCCATTAGATAGCTTGAGACTTGAGATTGTGATGTTTACTAAGATACTTAATAAATAACTGATTTCCTCAAATGCTTAGTTGCATAGTAGCCTACATATAATTGCAGGATCCCATCAAGGTCCATAACACAGACTGTGCAAGAACTAATGGAGTCTTTCTGAGGCTGAAAAACGTAAAAGATCTGAACCTACCAGAGAGCCTGCTTGTCCTAGCTTTCAGTTTGTGAGGCAAACCAACATCTGTTGCCATCTGCTCCATCTCCTCTTTCACCTTCTTTTCCGGCAGCCCTTTGAGCCGAGCATAGAACCAGATGTGCTCCTCCACAGTCAGCCTAGGGAACAAATGCAGCCTCAGGGCACAGTTGAAAGCACCATGCTGGGATTCATCCCTTTTATTAGCATTACTGCAGGCATTTCTGTTTGCTCAGAAAAAGCATCTTTTAAGGCTGAGGTTTCATGAAGGAGCCACAGACTGCATGCACTCAGCACGGGCCTGACTTCAGGGTGTGACTATTCAGCACCCAAGTAAATAATCCTTTTTTAAGGGTGCTTGACAGTACCACAAACAACCCAAATCACTAGGCACCAAGGAAACACTTGGCCCAAGCAGAGTAGATTATTAACAGACACGAAAGATGAAAGTACAAGCTCTTGCTGATCATTCCCAGGCACTTAGGAATGTGCTAACAAACAGAATGTTCCTGTACAGATCTCATACCACCCCACTATCTCACACCATGTACACACAGCAAAAGGACTGTCAAAGCTGAAAGCCCACTGCTGTATCCTTGAGAACCCAAATGTCTGTTGGATAGCACCAGTCCTGTGTCTCCCAGATGATACTCACAAGTCAAACAGCACATTGTGTTGTGGACATACACCCAGGTTCTGTCTGATGGTGCTAAGCTCAGAGCGGATATCTTTGCCCAGGATGAAGGCTGTACCCGAAGTTGGGGGGAACAAGCCAGTCAAAATGGACCTGGAAGAAAAATAGAAGGCTCTACCACTAGCAAACAGTGGATGGATGAATTAAGAGTAGGTGGAAACCCTGGGGAAATCCCGTATCAAGAAAGTAGCACAAAAAACATCTCACTAATGGATTTTAAATAAACCAAAGCATAAATGAGCTCCAGTGGTGATCAAAGAACACCCACATGGGTTGCTAGAAAAAAAAAAACCACACACACATTTTTTTCCTCTAAAAGCTTCTTGCTCTTTTAGTACCAACTTGCTTCCTTTCACTGGTAAGTCAGAATCACAAATAGCATTACTACAAAATGCCACCTACAGATTCATTTGACCCAGCCTCAGTCTGAACCCCCTGTGGTTCAAATCCCCTGTACCTGTAAGGCAGCAGCATAACTAGACTAGATCAACAGAGGCACTCTAGTCTGCACCAGCTTGCACACTGCAGTTCTGTGGCTACCTTAACTACATGGATAGGAGTTGCAGTATTCAGTCACTTCCCTACTGTCCTAAATCATTATTTTGTTCTTACATAGTAGTGGTTTTCCCTGCTCCATTATGTCCCAGAAAGGAAGTGATTTGTCCTTCATAGAAGTTAAGTGTAAGACCATCTACAGCAACTTTCTTGCCATCACGGTAAACCTTGACTAAGTTCTGGATGGAAACACCAAGACTCAGATGCAGCGGCTCTTCCTCCTTGCAGACTGGAAGAAAACACAACAAAATAGACAGATATGATAGGTTTTAACAGAAATTGCATGGGAATTTTAATAGGCATCACTTTCCCTCAAGCCTGTGAATAAATGAGATATATGAAGAACTGACCACATTTTCTTCCCCAGGGACAGGAAACTTCCACAGAAGTTATCATTTAGCTGTTTTCTCTCTCCTGGGCTAATCTGAGAGCTGGAGACCTCCCATGTTATCACGGTCAGCAAAAATACAAGGACTTCTCAATTCCATGAGCCTGGAGTCCCCAGCTTCACTAAGGTGGGCAAAGTACCTTGGGATTATCTGGATGCACCCACCTGATAAGCATACCTAAACCAGTAACAAAAGGATGACCCATTTCACCTATCCAGCGATTCACCTACCAGTATTGCTCCTGCTATCCTTGGACTCTCATTTCAGAGAAAGGCAGACCTTAACACTTTGTTTTGGAAAGGCTCTGTGTCCAACACTTACCTTCTGAAGACCCCTTCTGGTCAGGATGGGGGTGCTGCCTGTCCTGTGATTCCTCCCCAAACCAATAGGACTTGGTGAAAGGAAAGTACCAGGGTCTGGGAATCCCATACTGGCCTAAAAAGAAAAGCATTATGTGAGCTTGAATGCATCTGTCCCTTTTTTTTCATTATCTTTCCTGACAAGAAGGAAGTACTCCACCCCCAGTAAACCTCCAGATGAGGCAGGACTAAGAAGAAATCTTTCTATATGAGGATGCTGACAGACTCTGGGTAAGAGACATCTAACTTCACTTTAGGGTTAAAAACCCCATGCTGAAAGGTGCTAAGTAGCACATATGGTACTGATGCTCTTAACTCCTCCCTTCACTTGTTTCCTCCTCTGTGAACTTCAGAGGAGGGAACAAGTGAAGTACAGCAAAGCTTCTGGGGCTAGATCAGCCACAGCCACAATGGGGTCATGCTTCTGTGCTGGGCAACACTCACTGCTAGCAGCAAGCAACAGCCTTGCTCTGACGCTCCATTACCTTTACACAGATCTGCTTAAAAATGGGCCAAATTTGCACCTTAGCAAGTGAAAAGGACAAAAAGATTTATTTAAAAGCTGTAAGACACGATTATCTCTCAGAAGTAGACCTCACCTGGGAAGACAGATTCAATGTACCAGGTCATGACTCCATACAGGAAGGTATCAAACAGCATCATGACAGCTGATGTGGTGATGCTAAAGCCATCTTCTTCCAATGGGCTCTCAAAGAAGTTGTCCCACTGAACACCAACTCCCTGCTCCTCAAACAGTGCAAAGTACTCGCAACCAAAACCAAAGGCTACTGGAGACAGCAGGCTCTGAAAATGGGAGGCATGAACAAGCACTGAGTCTTTTACATCTACTCTCCAACTAGTCATTGCAGGTGTAGCACAAGGCTAAGGAACACTGTCCATAGGAAAAGTCAGAGTTCCAAGACCATCACTATATTTGCAGATACAGAGTGGCAGATTTGGTGTAGGTTTCAAAAGGCATGAAATCTCTACTGGACCTCCATCTAGAATTGTTTTGTTTCCCTATTTTCTTTCCCTTACTCTTTGGATTTTCCTGCAAAGGAGCAGGTTGCTAACAGTCACCATCTCCAGACAGGTAAGGAGTGCAGAGGAGGGCAGGTGTCTCCTTCAGCCTGCGTGTCTGGGGGTACAGTATCACAGCATACAGAGATCAAGGCAGCTTAGTACAGCTGCATTACTTCCACTACCAAAGTCAACAAAACCCTTCCAGAAGTTTCTACCAGGTTCAGTAAACCTCTTTATTAAGCCCAACCCTGACAGACTCTTACAGTGAAAATTAAGTTCCCATTGCCATTTCCCCTTGTAACTAATGTACAGCTAGAGAGCTGCTGAGTGCCATACTGCTGGAGACTCCATGCCCAGGAGAGTTTCATTGAGACTCACCGCAAAAATCTTGAGTGAGAAGCTGATGTGGTCCTGCCAGGCAACACACAACACATAGGGCAGGTACAGTGTGAAGTAGACAATGCCCCCACAGGCAGCTGCCAGGTTGGCCCTGGAGAACACTGTGCTGATGAGGAAGCACTGGAGGATGGTCACAACGCCGAAGATTGAGAGGAAAATGAACACCACACTAGGATCGCTGTAAGGCAGTAGATTCCCCATCTGGCAGGAGAACAATAAATGCATCAGGTTTTGAAAGGGCTCTCCAGGGCACCTCTACTAGAGGCAGCTCTGCACAGCTACTGCTCAGGCAAGGCAGGGCTTCCTGCAATTTGCACAACAGCCTTCCCAGAAGTGAGGCAGTACCAGAGGCATCTTTTCAATGGAACCTACAACATTCCCTCCCGCTGTTTTCAGCCATACAGTCCTGTTGTTCCAAAATCCTGTTCCCAAAAAATGACTGGTCAACACATACCCACAAACTCTTGCCCAGTGTGTCAGTGCAGACCACTGCCTAGCAGGCTCTAAAGGCTCTAGAGTTTCTTCCACAGGCCAAACCAGATAACTCACCTTCAGGATCAGCACCAGCAGTCCTGCACTCATCAGGAGAGGGACAAGGCTGCTAATGAACCAGCTTAACCAAAGGATGCCATTGTCAAGTCCCATAATCCTCATTGTTTCCTTCAGCCGGGCTTCCTTCTCATATACAATACCCTTAATTATCACAGCCACCGAGTAGATCCAAGCTAGTGTCATGAAGAGAGGCATGGAGCGGCTCATGACACGCAGAAATCTGAGAAAATGAAGGAAAGGGGCCAGGAGAACCGAGTGAGAAACATCACTGCAACTTCAAATACCTCTTCAAGGGCTATCAGAGCATGGTGACAGCTAAAGCTAGAGCTTCACTGCACAAAGCAGCTGATGTGCAAAGCTTGACACAAGGTTCCATGTCTCACCATGAGGTGAGGCAGATATGTTTAGAGCACATTGCCAGTTAGGAGTGTGAGCTGGAGCTGCAATTGTCACTCAGTGGAAGAGTGGGTGCAAAGAGCAGCCTTGCATGGGGACTGCTCTTAATTGCCCTCTTTCTCCTCTCCTGTGCCTATCTGCCTGCTTTTTTCCCCAGCGCTGTTTTTGCTTGCATCAGGTGTGGGGATATGGTCACACCTCAGGAAGCTAGTTTGCGTGTTCAACTCCACTACTCACAGTCCCTCTCCTGGGCAGGACTCTGCAAGTCATTACATATTCTAAATCCTCCATGTGGGTGCCCTAATTCTAGGGATCCGGAATGCTGTGGAGATTGCCTCCACAATGATAATAGGGGCATAAACCATGCCTGAGGAGTGACAAAAGCCCATGCCTCCCAAGCTCCTCCTCCTGGGAGATTTTGAAGCAGCCTGCATACATACATGTCATCCACATAGCATGGGTAGGGCATCTGCTGCACGTAAACTCCAGTCTTCTTCTCCGTGCCTGTCTGAACCCTGATGATGGCCTGCTCTATCACATCCTGCAGGTAGACAAAGCCTCCCCAGACATAGCGCATGTCCTCAAAGGGGTCAGCACGGGGACCAGGATCCCAGTACCTGTGCCAAGGGAACACGACCTTTCCATTAGAAATCCTCCTCACCCCATCCTTTATAAGAACTTGATCATAAGGCAGGATGTCAGGGCTCACCCATCCTTGATCTTGTTGGTCCTTTCCACATTATCAATGTCCATGCGTATCTTGTATTTCACATGTTGAGGAAGGTCTGTGCTCTCAGGAGCCATTTCAGTGAAGACTATGCCAGCCCAGAACCTCCTTTCATCCAGAAGCTCCAAGGACTTGTTAATGAGCCGGACTTCTGTGGGCACAGCCTCCAGTTTGTCCAAGTTGACACACTAAACAGAATTGAAAGAATTTGTGGGATACACTGCCAAATCATAACATACTTTGTTTAGTTGTGGGGTGGAGGGAAAGAAGAAAACATGCCAATGGTAACGTCACTCCCAAGAAAAAGACAACAGCATCAGGCTATTTTGCAATGGTTTTTTGTAGTCCAGCAAGTTGCAAGAATTGTCATTGCTTGCTGCTTGACAGTCAACCTACCAGACAAATATATAACACCGAGAAATAGCCCAGCAAAGGTGCTTTCTGTATAAGAGGCTAGCACTGCAGTATTACCCACAGGATCTCATCCAAATATCAATTTCTATAAATACACTTATTTCATCTGTTACCAATAAATCAAGCGTGATTCAAAGCCTCTAAAAATCAGTGGAGAGACCTGAAGGCTTTGGACCAGGCCCTTAACAGGCCACAGCCTGTTTCTTTTTGCACTCATCTCCCAAGCTCATGAGGCAAAAAGTAGAACTAATTTTTTTCTCTCAGTTTAAAGCACCTGCTAGCTTCACCACAGTCCCCAGATAAACCTCAGACTACACTACACTAGACAGACTGAAGCTGCTACACTGCTGGAGACAGCAGCAGCAGCAGCTTTCAGTCACCCAGTAACAGAAGGGCAGGAAACCACATGCAATGACGAAAGTAAAATCTTCAAAAACAAGGCCTAGAGTTAGGTTCCTACATCTATACTCAATAATATATAATCTGAATAAATCATGATTTTCTGACATGCTGCTCAGGCCTACTATTGTCTGGTTGTATCCAGAAAATGGATGGAGGAGCATCTATCTATGCTTTCCAGAGCACCCAGCTGCTTGAGTGACAATCAAGCTGCTGCCCTCCCTCAGCACCTTGCCCACACTAACAGGATCTCACCTCCATGAAGCGGGAGATGGTCTGGATAGCCCGGTCTGTCTCATTGAAGGCATCCACCCAGGTGTACACAGAGCCATTTTCTGTCCCAAAGTCCTCTGGATTGTTTGACAGGAAACGGGCAACATCCTCCACTGTCCAGTTGGAAGCTGGTAAGTGCAGGTCCCAGAGGGCTTTGCCTTTCAGCAAAGTCTGCAGGTGTTTTCAAAGAAGAAATAGTTGTGAGAAGTAATGTTAGATTCCTCTCTCATAATGAAAACAAGCACTACAGGGAAAACAGCTGTTAAAGAGGTGCAGGTAGAGGCCCTCTGCCATACTGGGAGGAGCAGCACAATGGCATCCTTCCCCCCACCCTTCCCTTTGAGAAGGATGTGCCTCCCCAGTACAGCTATACCACACTGGTGTGCTTTGCAGGCTGGCTCCATGTCCTGCCACCCCTGTCCCAAGGAGAGGGCAGCAGAGTGCCATGCACAGCTCTGCACCCCACACATGCAAAACAGGGAAGAGGGAGATGCTTGCTCAGCAGAAATGCATTTGCCCAGTACTGGTTGCCTAGCTCTGCTCTCTTCTCCCAGAAAAATCTCTCCTCCTGGCTGGGATGGAGAGAGACTGTGACACAGCTGAAGGCTCAACAGCCACTGTGCTGAGCAGAAATACCAGCACCAGAGGCCAGGTAATTTCTGTACTTTGCTTTTGTGCCCCCAGGGCAGGCTGAAGCAGCCCTCTGCAGCCATGATGTCCTGCTTCTGTTCTCCTGTCTGGGACGGTGGTTTCTTCACCCAGTTTAACTGCTAGCTTTCTGAGGATGGGTTATTGTATGCACAATGCCTAGCACAAATACACTGAAGCAGAAACGAGTCCACTAGGCAGATAATATAAGGCCAGGCAGAAAGGGAATAATAATTGTAAAGGATATAGCTGAATTGAAGTCAGGGAGATAAAAAGAAAAACCTGCACAAGAAAGAAAACTGCAAAAATCCTTGTGATTAAGAACAGGAAGTGGATTTCTAGCCACAGCAAAAATGAAAAAAGGTAAAGAGCTTCCCCATACTCTGCTGTTACCAGCAAACCAGAAAGTAGTAGGTCACAGCTAAAAAACAGCTTTGCAAACTGGAAAAACAGAACAGACCAAGCTAGCAAAGGAAAACATACAAAAAGGAAATCAAAGTAAACAGGAATTGCATGTGCTGTGCTCTCTTCTCATTTGGTCTTCAAGGTTAACTTTTGCCACCATGCCCGCAGGGGAAAAGGTTCAACTTCATCTTGTTTAAATCCAACATTAAAGCCCCTCAACCCTAGGGGCACATGTTGCCCTTTCTGAAGCTCACAGGACATTAACATCAAGCAGTGATGAGGCAGAAGAGGCAGTGATGGGCAAGCAAAGTACTTTCCCTCAGCAGGAAGAAATGTGCCAAACAGATTGTACAGCCCAGAAAGCTGAGAGGTGATGGCAAATCAAGCCAGAAGCATGGCAGCTGGAGAGGATGCTGCCTGGGAGCTGCCAAGGCACTGGCAAGGAAGTACTCTTGTTTGTGTGGATGCCAACAGGTGACAACACAGGTAGCCCTGTTACTGTGCTGGTGCAGAGAAGACTAGATTGCTGGGGAGATCAATAATTAACTACCAGAGGCAACAGGGTTAACAAGCAACATAAAATATAAAACCATTAAAGCCCAGGGCTCAGTAAAATGAAAAAATAAAAACCAAAACAGGAACAACATTCACTTTTCAGAGGACATCACTGCAAATCGATGTTTTGGACCTCAACTTTCTGCCTGAACTTTGTAACAATCTATCCAACTGTCTCTGGTGCTCTAGTATGCCATGTTGATGGAGAAGTACAACAGGGCAGGTCACAGATTACTGAGCAGAGTTTTACACTAGGGTAAAAAAGAAATGTACTTCAAGGTTTGTAAGACCTGGGAAGTCGCTGTACACAAGAAGGTGCACTGTGATATCCCACAAACCGTGTTGCAGAGATAGCTGGAAAAACTACTCTACAGCAGTCTCTGTTTCTTGATGCCAGTTTTACATCACTGTGCTTCCAAAGACATGGGCACATGACACATTAAGGCAACACTGTGGACAAAAAAGTACATTTTCCAAAAGAGGCAGATTAGAACTGGTTGTAAAAATTACCCTGCTCCTGTCTGCAGGAGACTGTTACATGAAGGAAGGAATGCCAGGCATAATGCAAGATCAGTACAATCAAGATCTCTTTCAAGAATAGGTGCCGTCCATAATATTTATCTGTCCTATTCAGCACTGAAGGACCATCTAAAATAAGTATTTCGTCACTTATTGCAAAAAACAACAGTGGTGGTTCTGGCAAGGACAGAATACTGACCCGAATGAGATCCATTTCCTGACTACTTTCCATAAATGTCCAAATCTTTGGGCTTATCTCCTCCCACATTCCCCCGAGGTCACGAAACACACCCAGCTCCTGGAATGTCCTGTTCACCTGTCACAAAGAGAAGAGGACGGTTATTTCCAAAAGCTGGCAGAGACCCATCATGGGCTGAGAGGGTGCATGGAGCCCTCAACAGTAAGTGCATGGGAAGTGAGAGATTAGGGAAGCTGTGTTTTTGCAGGCAATCCTTTCTAGGCTTGTGTTTGGGTCCGATTAAACTGAAGAGGATCAGCTGCACAGCCAGAGGACACAGCTAATGCTACATTATCAGAGGACAGGGCTAGAGTTACCTCAGACATGACCTTCCTTACAGCTGGTGTATCTGGAGTGTACAAGATCTTCCCAATCAGCAAGGGCTTCAAAGCCCTCCAGATAATCCTGGAAAGCGGGCTGGACTCCAGGTTCTTCATTAGCTCATTGCAGTAGGGTGCTGAGGAAGAGTACAAAGGTGAGTGGCTGAACACCACAGTGACAACTGCAGAAGGCATAGAGCTTCAAGAACAATCAAAGCTGAGAGTGAAGCATTTTTCAGACAAACCCCATAGACAAAAAGCCCTTTTAGTGCAAGCCTGCACAGTCTGCCCAGTGAACAAGTGGCAACCAGATAGCCTCCAACACTAAGAGACACAGTAGTGGTTCTGCAACACTCCCACAACCCCAATGCATGGCATAAACAAAATTTGAAAAACCAGAGAAGGTCAGATTTCTAGAGGCTGCGTGTGATTGTGCTCCCTCTCCCACTAAAGTGGGTCCACTGAACAGCTTTCTATGGACTCTACAGAAGGTCTTGGGGAGACTCTGCAGGTTGTTAACTTACTGGCCTTAAGGGCATATGCAGGATAATATGTGCATGCCTTTCTGAAACAGCAGTTAATAATGTCCCTCAGGGCCACCTGTTTTCATCTGTGGAAGTTTGGAAAACACTAGCTATGACAATCATGAAGCAGATGGGACCTCAGACCATGACATTGTTACACTTACTTGTGGAGTTATCATAGAAGTTAATCACATCATCTTCAGTGCTGTTGCCTCCAAACAGCGCTTTGTAATTGTTATCCTCATACCAGTTGAGGGATTTAATTTTGAGCCCTCCACCCTCAGGATGGCCGCACACAATGCGTGACACAGCCTGATAGATCTGCGTAGAGGAGTTGGAGGCATTCACATTGGTCAGGAACATCACCTCTTGCCTCATGTCACTCCAGCTCTTCATGCTCAGCAGCTGGAGGGGAAGGGCAGAGAAAAGCAAGTATCCAACAGGATTAGTAAAAGAAGTTCTTTCCATGCACCTTCAAAACACAGAACAGATTTTTGAACAGATGAGAATCCCCTTGAATACAACATCAAGGGTAAGAACCAGGGAAAACACTTCCCTACCACCACTGCAATGGAAGACTGTAGAGGGAAATCTCTTCTGTGCAAGTACTTGGAATGTATCCTTGCCAAGTTCCTTACTCTTGAGTTTTCTCCTCCAGTGCAGTGGGTGGTTCCTAGCCTCCCTGCCCTCTAACATGGAAGCTGCTTGTCCTCCTGGTTGCACAATGGCTTACATTCCAGTGGAGTACCCTCACAAGGATAGGTGGGGTGGGGTACATCAAGTCAGAATAGGAATTAAAGGAACAACACCAAGTGACTGAAGATCACAGGTCACAAACTGGATGAGCCACAGGCCACAGCAGTGTCACTTGGCACAATTTCACCAAGCCTCTACTGATTTACATCAGGCAGCCAGTTTGACCTCTCAGACTGGCATCACTTATCCCTGCCCCAGAAACTCCTTGCCCTATTGTCAACAGCATTCCCAGAAAATCCATGAAAACATGCCCTGCTGCAGCCAGGAGCCTGAATCACAGCATAAACTTTGCACACAACCAGACACAGCAAGGAGCCTTCTCCTGACCATCTGACCCAACACAGGCCTGAGGTGACAACAGAAAACCAGCCAGTCTGGAGCAGTACCTCCAGACTAATTTGAGTGGCATAAGCCAGACAACATGCCTGCAATGTGTCACGAACAAAAGCACCCTGCCCTCAGTCTGAGATACTCACTGTATTAATGCTGCCATGACCAAGTTCACCACACCAGGAAAAACAACCCAGCTCCATGAGCACTGGTTTCATGATACACTGGAGTGTTGTTTTGAGGTGTCAGAACATCACCTCTTTGATGGTGACCATAAGCGGATGTTATGAAGAAATAAGATAAGGGCAAGAATCTAGGATACTTCCTCTAAGTAATCTTCCAGCTTCCATTTAGTTTCAGCTAGAGGAACTTATATTTCCTAACCCCCAAATAATTTCATCTATGATAAAATCCTAGAATTTAGAACATCCACAAGTATATAACACGCAAGATCACAGGAAAGAACCTCTTTTCCCTCCCTATCTGGCTATGGTTAGCTCCATTTAGTGTCATGTGGTTTTGTTTTTACTGTAAGAGACAGTGAATATTCAATCCCTACCTCTTCTTCATGTGCCATGCAACTTTATAGGTCTCTATAGATAATATCCCCAACTCATCTCTTTTGCAAGCTGAACAGTCTCAGCCTGTTCCCTTGTTCCTTTATTGAAAGCCATCCTTCTTTATACTTTGAAACATCCTATCTGGCCTTCTCTCAATGTTACTCTAGTTATGCCATCACTTTTCAGAGAACAAGAGCCTAGATCTGCGTTCTGTATCAGAGTTTTGCGTAGTATCATGGAAAAATGCTACAGCTGGCTCTTTATCCCTTTTTAAGTGTTTTTAGAATTTTATCTGATTTCTTGACTGCAGCTGAAATATCAGATGACATTAACTTGGATGTTCTTACCATGCTGTCCAGAACAGGCACATGCATTAAGAGGGTAAGCAGAGCTGCTGAGACCTATTTGTAACTGCTCGTTGACTGCATCTCAGAAATATTTAGATGCTGTGCTCCAACTGCCCTCTTTTCAGAGACAATAGCAGAGTCAACGACCATCTGCCACTTTTGCTCATTGGTCTGTCACCTTTGTTTAAATAAAATGCAGATAACCAAAGTCTAAGACAGCTGGTAAAGCCAGCCAGCAACAATGCTGAAAGCAGCAGTGCACTGGAACAATTCAATCCAAGTTCACCCAAGGAGAGCACATTCAAGAGTCTTTGGCCTTACAGCAGGAGGTAAACCTGACCCTTTGTGTGATCCATCTGTAGTACTGTGCATGTTTTAGATGTGCCGACATCTGGAAAAAAAAATTCTTGATGCCAAACAACAGCTACTGTGTGTCACCTAGACAAGGAGCCTCTATTTTCAGATGCCTAAAAGAACAGGACACACTGCTATAATGGAAGACAGCTGTGAGAACAGCAAATGCCTGAGTGCAAATGTCCAGATTGACTGACTCAAGTGTGCTTTCATTTCCTCGCTACTCACTGCTGCCTTTGCCTGCAGCCTGGTGCCACTCACCCTGGCTCCACAGTTTCAGGGTGAACTACAGGACACGTCATGGAACATGAATGAAAACTGCCACACAGCCATTTCTGTTTGTTACATATGTTCATGCAGATTTTTGCATTTGATGATTCCTCACCCAAAAGGCCAAGGCTGCATTTCAGGTGTGACAGTTTGAGTGTGCAATTCAAAGGGACCCCTTGGGAAGTATTTGGTATCTTAGCTAAAATAGCTCATTTCTGCTCAGCAAAAAGGCAGCTCCTTTAGCTAAAATACCATATATTCCCTAACATGATGAGCAAAGGTATTTAAATAGGAAGTGCAGCTAATTCCCATGAACATACAAAGTGCATACCAACCATCTTAAAGAGGGATTGCATTTGCAAATGCATTTCTACATATTATTCTGAAACAGCATGAGCAAGGAGCTTTGTTTCATCTTTGGCACCAGCATCTTTACAATTTACATGTAGAGCTGATCTTTTACACTTCTGGAAGCATATATGTCAAAGGTGAAGGGCTACTAAATTATTTCTTCTCCCAGGCATCAGACCTGGCTCCCTAAGTATTTCTAAATAATTGTCCTTGCTCTCGGTGTTAAGTCTGCCCTGCTAGAAGTTGATTTAAAGAGTCCAAGGATACAGATAAAATCAATCCCCATACACCAAGACAAATATTTTGTTCAGACCATTTTCTAATTAAAATTCTCTGCTAGAAAGGCTCCTAGACACGGCACAAACAATAGTTCTCTCCACCCCCTCAAGCTGCTGCCCTTTGAAACAAGGGAGCGAGTCCCTCCTTTTCACACAGAAATCCGCCTGACAGACAATAAGAAGTAACTTTCGGTCAAGCCATCTGGAGCAGCTCACGCTGTACACAGAGTAAAAAGCTGCCATTGTTTGCACAGCAGGGCAGAATAAAAGGCAGTCCTACCCAAAACAGCTGCCAAGCAAAAGGCACGCTACCCTGGGACGTTTTCGGCCACATCAGCAAACTGAGCATCACGTGGTTTCAATTATTTTTATCCCAGACAAGAAGAAAAGCCAAGCTTAAGTGACGTATCAGGAAGCAGCTGTAGGCAGGCTCGGAGGGGCGGCCCGCAGCAGCAGCAGCAGCTCCTCTCCGGCGGCCCGGGGCGCGGCCGCGCTGGAACCGCCGGCAGAGCGCGGAGGGGCCGCGCCAGGAGCGGCTGCGGGGCGGGCACAGCCCAGGCACTGCCGCCGTGGGAGGAGGCTCGGGCTGGCCTGCAGTGACCCGCTCTGCCGCACGCTGCCGGGGTTACTGCCGTTCACCCTCGCCCTGCTGCACAGGCGGAAGGCGAGCGGAGGGAGGAGCAGGCGGCCGCATTGTTTAGCTTACACGGAGGCGGCGGCACTGTTTAGCTTAGATGGTTGTGATTTCTGCTCCAGGGAGAGAATGTTTTTGACTAATAGCAGCACTTCAAAGTCAGAGCCAGACAAAAGGAAAAAAAAAAAAAGCTAGGATAAGTTTCTGGCTCATCACCCTTACTCTACCCCTCAGATTTGGACTTCCCATTCATACTTAGGTACACCAGGCTTTTTTCATAATCCATCATTTCACCTGCAAAAATTAATACTTGCAGTCTCTAGAATGTCAATTAGACTGTGCGAATCGCTGTCTATGTTTTGTGATGTGATGTCATTGTGCTGAGTGCCCCACAAGACTTGAAAACAATCTCTGGCACAAAAAGCCAGACAGATAACGAGGAAACAGCAGTCTAGAGCTACTGATTTAAATTGTAACAGCCACAGCACCTTCTCCACATGCCATACCCTCACTCAACAGGAAACCCAGTAGATACAACCAAGTTATAACTCTGACGTGACTTGGAAAACAGATGGAAAAAAACATAAAGGGAAGCCTCAACATGCAGCTTGCAAGGCACTACCTGGCAGCAGAAGTGCTGCGAGCCCAACTGCTGTGCACTGCTGAGAAGGCAAAACACCACAGAAAATGTCCTAATTCCTGTTCTGGTATTTGTGACTCGAAGTGCCAAGAGGTTGCAAAGTGCACTGCCTGCACTGACACAAGGAAAACAGCAGTAGGATGGGACAAAGTTTCAAAACAAGCCAAGGATTTGACTTGGAGTTGCATCTTGCACTCGATCACAGGCTAAGATAACAACCCCAGTGATGCGTTCTCCAAAGGCTCTTCTTACCTCTTTGACAAGCTTCCCAATGCTTTCTCTCAGAGTTTCCACAGTTTCTGACAGATCCCACAAGGAGGAATTGAAAGAAAGCTGTCTCTGCAACAAGACAGAAAGCAAAACTAGAAGTTACTGCAAAGCACAAATGAAATTAAACTCTTGTAAACATTCTTGTACAGAGCAGCTAGGACTGTTTACATTGGTGGGGAAGACGAAGCTGACTTTCTGTGTAACCTTGAGCTCAAAATACCATGGGCATGACAGGATCAACCCTTTTGCTTTTCACAGGTTAAGAACACAAATGCCATAATCAGAACCATACTACAAAATGTTAAACGCATGCGCATACACTTACAATGGCAAAGGATGGCTTGTATTCCAGGCCACAAAACAAGCACTGTCTACAGGATATGAAATCCTGCAAGCCAGTGCTAAGAAGTGAATACAAAGTCATTATACTGGAGGAAAAGACAGATTGGTGGGTACAATTTTTCAGATACCAGAGACTACACAGATACTAGCTCAGACACAAAAGAATTCCCTGCTGCAGTATACATTATCATCACTCAAGTCCTCCCATCAGGCCTTGATGCTCTTTATCCAAACCAAGGATGTATTTTAAAACAAACAGCTTCCAGGAAGTAGCTGGCATGCACTGTCACCAAAGAGCAAGACTGATAGGCTTCCAGAATTGGAAAGCATAGCTTTCAGGAAACTATTTGCTCTAGCAGGAAGTCACATTGAAGACAACTCCTTGTTTCCAATTGCTCTGTGTGTCACTGGTAGTCTGGAGTTCAGTTTGCGGGGTTCTTTTTCCCTTCCGTTCACGTATCTGGATTATCTTGCATGGAAAACATTTGAACCCAATCCTGGTTTCAAGGGAATGAAGATCAAAGTAAATTCATAAGATTTCACATTAGTAGCTCCATGCTGCAGCATTTGAAACCACACTAAAGTTACAGCATAGCAACATGGAGATGAACAGCCAAGGCCCTTGATTTTAGCACACATCTTTTGAGCTGAATCTCTTCCTTTTCACATCTTTTCAACTTCTGGAAACAAAATCTGGAGGTTTTCATTTGTTCTACTCGATCTGCTGGAGATGGGCAAGATGGTCAGTACTGGTGAAAATGGGCACTTTTCTGCTGATCTGCTGGCATGTTTAAAATTCAGCTAAATTTCTGAGTGCACAGTTAGTCTTTGCTCCAAAGCAAGTTGCAAATTCAGGGAGGACTCTCTAACATCTATGGATCTCTACTAAATGCAGTCCTTAAGGTTTGGATAAATAAAAACATATCATCTAGGAGTAAGAACAATTAAAAACCCCCACAGCTTTAGACCTTCTTTTAGTATGTCCATATTAAAAGAAATTTAGCCAGCAAATATCAAAGCCACTACTCTGTATCTATATATATATATATGTATATCTACTCTACCACTACAACTTCCGTAGCAAGATGAGGTAGAAAGTTCCAGGTTCATGCATACAAGAGCTGGAGCTTGTTCAGCTCCACATACTTCATCAATCTCCACAATGATTTGTGCTCACTGCATTCAGAGGTGATTCAGGGACAGGGTGGATGAGAAAAAGTTTTCTGAAGACACTAATTGGTTCAGTACAGTGAAAAATCAAAATCCAATTGCAAAGGATTAGTGAACATCCTCCTACTGATACACTGTTACAAAGTGCCAAAAAAAAAATTCAGCACAGCAAAGTAAAATACATAGGAAAAAGACAGTTCTACCCTAAGATACCCTTTGTAGGGTCTAAACTAGCTAATGCTACTCAAAAAAAGAGATCTCAGAAAAACAGCGATAAAACAGATCAACATCAACATAAATCCACAATGCAATCCTGGTTCTCAAGTACTATGTGCAATTTTGGGTTCTCCATCTCTGAAGGAGCTCAGATACAGACAAAGGCCACGATTCACAGCAGGAATGGTTTCTGAAGGAAGAGCAATAGACCATAGCTCTTCCAGTGGGATATGTGAGGACAGACAGAGGTTATGACAAAGGTCTGTAGACTTACAAGTGGGATGGGGAATGGAAGTGTGATGATTGCCTTCTGTGCCTTATCATACAGGACTAGAAAACTTCCAGTGAAATGATCATGCCTTATCATACAGGACTAGAAAACTTCCAGTGAAATGATCAGTTTAAAACAAGACCAAAGCAGCTTCTGCATAAGCAATTTAGTCAAAACAGAAAAAATCAGTAGACTCTATGCAATGCTTAAAGTATTGTGAGTTTGAGAAAGACTTAAAAAAATTCACAGAACATAAAAATCTTGCCAAATGCTATTAAACAAGAAGATCCCAGGAGCAGGTGAGAAAGTCTGCATTGCAACCTACTGAGGAACAGGACATCACACTGAAGAAAAGTTGTTTTGTACTTGCCCAGTGGCTGCATCCTTTCACATGCCTCCATTAAGGGCCACTGCTGGATTATCAGTGGAGGACACTGAGCTTAACAGGACAGTTAAGCTGACCTTGTCTATAAGTTTTAGGTGATTCAAGGAGTTGCAAACCTTACTCTGAAACCTGAGGAGTACCCATCCTTCCATACCACAGCACCCTGACCTTTTTCCCTAACAAATTCCTACCCCTTCAAGATAATTTATCACCAGAACTTACAACAGTGTCATTGATATGGGGGAAACTTTATTCTCTCTACCACTTCTTGAACCTCAAAGCCCACTCAGGAAGCCTCTCATAAGTCATCTCCAGAGACAATAACAAAAGATCAGTCACAAGGGCCAGTCTTCCCTGAACAGATGAGCATGTCATTAATTTCCCTGTAATACACAAATTTGTAGTGATTCACTAAGTAGTTCATTACATTAATAAGAAACCTTTAGATTCAGGGTAGATCCAGGAAGACTGCTCCTGCTATGAGACTGTCTTTAGAGATATCTGCACTACACCTAGGGGCTGGGGAAGGCATTGACTCATTTATTGGCAATGTGCTGCAAAAACATCACCTGTCTGTTCCAGGCACACTGTGGAAAGACAAAGCTATAGCAGGTTTTGAATACAACTGCCCTCTACAATTACTGTGGTAGTGGCTAGCAAGTCACTAAATCTGTCTTTTGGAGCAGCCAACATCATAACACTCTCGAGGTACTGAGTGCACTGTGGGGGGACTCAGCACACACACTGTGTGCTCAGATGTACATGCTACAAGATTTACTCTAGTGACAAATACTTGAGATGGCTGGAGTTGATAGACAAACCTTGAATAAATTCACATGAGACTTATGGGCGACAGACAAATCTGATTTTTTAACATACATGAGAATGCACTGGTTTAAAGTGTAGGGAAGTCAAAACATTTAGTCAAAATTCAGTCTGCATCACACAGCTGACTATTTCTCTTTAATAAAGATGACCCTGCCACATTTGCTTTGAAATAGTTATTACAACTTCATACTGATTTTTTCCACTTTCCACAGGCCAGAAATTTTCCACTGGCCTCGGCAGAAAAATCACGTGCTTTAGGCTTCTGCTTTTGTTTCCTGAGAGTGGAAATCTCAAACCACTGCTGCTTAAAAGGATGATATCATTGTGCTTGACTGAAAACACTTTCAAAAGACCAAGAAAAGCTAAGAGTTCAGTTGCAGCACATATTTACATTAGGAGACCTTTTCTAAAAGCCATTTTTCAACTGCAAGGCATTTATTATCTAATGTTTAGTTCATGCTACCCATTTGACAAAATACCACCCATATTACGGAGGGAGAAAAAACAATTGGATTTTCATGTGCTCACCCACAGTCTTTCAAGGACCACTGTAGTACACAAGCCACAGCATATTCATGGGTTATTACAGATCCATACCACTGGAAGTGAGTACGGCAAAGCCCTTATTAGGCAGTGCTGTCTAAGAGATGAAATCCCACAGGAGCCATCTGAATTATCATTAAACCTTTCCCCACCAATCACATTCAAAACTGGGGAGATTTGCAGAGGGATAATACAAATAGGTACTTCCATGGTGTAAAACAGTCAGAAATGCCCCACTGGACTGTGTTGTAATGGCTGGGATTGCTACCATTAGCTCTTGTTAGCCTTTCCCAAACTGTGTAGTTCCTCTATGGGACAACTGCTGGCCTACCATGAGGAGAAAGCCAGGAAGGAAATTCACGTGCATGCAGTCAGATATACTACTTCACTGTTGCTCTCACCAAGCTTCTCCTGCCTCATTCTCATCACCCAGTGCAAGGCAAGCCTCAAGAACAGATGATGTATCCACAAGGAGCTTGTACAGCATGTCCTGTGTCCCATAGTATTGTTGGTCAAAAGGTTTCAAAGAATGGATGCTGATTAAGACATAGGTCATGGAATACATAATTTGACTTTTTGAAATACTTCTTTCATCTAGTGGAATGAACACTCAGAGAAGAAGGGAAGTTTATCCTCCGCATTGATGACCCATGATCACACCCAGATTTTCTGCTGGGTTTTGATCTAAACAGCCTGTCTCAAGTAGGTTCTTACATGAAAAAGAGTAAGGACAGACTTTAACCTCCCTACCATACCTCCATGCATATGGCTGTTTTCTCATTCTATAGAACAGGCTACATTGAAGTAATACAAAAGATCAGCAACAGATCTAGAATCCTATTGTGAAATTTAAATAAGAAGTGCTAATCTTAACTGTATCACTGCCCTTTGGAAATACCCAAGGTGGTCTGGATAGAACTGAGGAGCATGTATGTAAAGTGTTTATTCCTTGCCTTTATTTTTATGAAGAACTTAACAGTGCCATGACATTTAGAGCTCATGCCATTCATCAGGTATGCACTTTAATTTTTTAAAAACCTTGATCTGTCCATAACTTGCTAGTAAATTACTGCATTTTTGAGAACTGCTCAGAACACCTAGAGTTTCACTGAGGCTGAAAATGCACACACACTGTAAGCCAACAGAACTGAGTGCTATCATCAGGGTCTCAGCCCACACACTCACTCCCTGATCATAGGGCTCTCAGTCTTGCACCCTCCCCTTCATGTTTTAGCATTAATATTTGTGTAAACATACAATCAGGTCAATCACTTTTAATCCGGATCAATTCCATGATGAAATTTACTGCACCATCTTGCAGAAGGAAAAACAAACAGGAATGCAGAGGGAAAAAAACAAGCAGGTGGATGTCAGGCTAAGCCGTATGTATTAAGACATTTCAAGAAACCATAGCCACTTCACTGCCCAGATATCAGAGAGGCACAAATTTCCAGTTTACAATTCAAGCCCTTGGTGTCGAATTTGCAGGGTTCTTGCAACAGTTCCAAGCCCTTATACTAACCTTTTTGTACTAGGATGCTGCCTCTCCATAAATCACAAAATAATGCAACCAGTGAAGCCTATGTCCAATTACACAAGCTAAAAACCTGTCTTCAAATTGCTGTTGCACCTGCATATGACTTGGCCCTTACTTTGCTTACCGAAATGCCTTGCTGTGAAGTACATCAAAGGGAGTATGAAAAAAAAAATAAAAAATTGATCCCTTGACAAATTGTTGGCATTGGTTTACAGACTCTGTAGTAGATACAGAGCATGCTATCTTCAGTCTGCATGCCCAAGATTTGCCACACAATGCCTTCAATAAGCTGTCTCAAAAGCCTCCTTTGTTCATGAGCAGAAAGTTCTCTCTTTGTTCAAAGATGTTACTGCAGGTCAGGGCACTTTTTATCCTCTAAAGACACTAAGTTTCAAATGTGTTGGTTGTGATCCTACAGTTAATTTATCCATTTTGCCCGGCCACACTGAAGCCAGTTAGTGTTTGTTTCACTCACTAATGCATTACAGCAGCTTAACTACAAGGTACACTGTGACACATTTCTGAGGAAAATTGCGGACCTTTACCAGACAACAGTGCACAGCAGGTTTAGAACTGCTGGCTTCTGGACTCCAGCTTTTTTCCCCCTTGAAGAAAAGATCATGAGCCAGTTTCCCAGAAGCCCCCTAAAACTGCACATAACGTTTTAAATCTATAGTGCTGTTGCCAAGAGGCACGGAGTGGCTTATGAGTGATTCCTTTCACCAACAAACAATATAGACCTAAGAACACAGACACTCAGTACCAGCTTCTGCCAGCTAAGCTGCAGAACTTTCCAAAAATAAGAAAAGCAAGACTGAGTCTCCAGAGGGCCCAGAAAACCAATTCTGAGTGGTACAACTATTTTCAACCCCCTCAGACCCAAAATTCTAGCATTTTTGAATGTTTTACATGCACATACAACTGAAGACAAGAAACAAATTACAGAGAATTCTCTCCAAACAGCACATCTATGTTACAATTTTAGTGCTGTTACCCCATCTCTTAATGCTTATGGGCTGTCCTGCTCTTCCAGCAGGAAAGCCAAAGTACAGATGGAGGACATGTGGAAAACAGAAGATGAGCTGTGGAGAGATGAAGTCACTGACCACTGCATAGTGTGCAGGAGCATAATATGATTCCAACATTCGATAATGACCCTCTTTGACTGGGGATAAAGCCAAGCAAATGGTACATGACTTTGAGTACTGAAAGGCTCATCGAATGTGAAAACTCGCACAGCAGAATATAGAATATTTGTTTTAGTGCGTAACAGTGTTGGTTTTGTGGTCTTTTCTTCATTCTACTGTCATTTCCAGCATTGAATTCCTCAAACTTCCATATTTTAACAGATAGTGCAGATCTGTAGCAAACGTCACTGGATTTTCCTAGATCCAAGTCTGCTCTAGTCTCCAGCCACCCTGTAAATAAAGTGTTTTCTTGAAGTTCAGTGAATTCTTCTTTCAATCTCATTCCAAATGGTTAAAGCTAATTTTTGAAACAGGACTTTAAAACCAGACTCTACTTCATATGATTTAAACCTGCTTAAAGTTGTGGCCTGTCAGTGGCTAGATACTTCTGTACTTGGTGGCCCCATTCTAAGAGCAGAAGGTGGTAGTTTTAGAGCTCAGCACAAGCCAGGCTCATATCTGGGCTCATTCCAGCCAAGATACAACATTTGACTAAAACACAGGGACAACCAAGAGCCTGTTTGTTATTGTGCAGCATAAAGACTTTCCTCTTGACAAACTGAACAGCAGACCATGCACACTTATGCTCTGCAAGTAGCAGGCTGAACAGGAAGGGTAAGAATGACAGGAAGAAGCAATGTTGCTCATACTCCTGTGACAAAGACAAACCATCTTTCTTTTTTTCTAACTGCCTCTAAGCAGTTCTGGAAACACAGGGATAAGCTCCTAGGCTGAAAGACGTGGAAAATGTGACTGTGCCAATGACAGACTCTCACTGGTGTGGCCAGTGAACTCACCTGAAGAGGCTTCAGGGGATTCAGGTTAGCACGAAAAGCTTGCTCAGCTGCATGGAGTTTTTCCTTTGACAAGTTGCAAATGAAGGCTTCAGAGTCCATGGCTGCTGTCTGATTTTGGATGGTAAGAAATTCAGGTGATGTCGAGCTATTGCAGAGATCTCGCAGTCGCATTCGATAACCAGATACAATGACCTGTGAAAATGGGAAAAGCATGTAAGTCTAACTCCATCTACAAAAGCATTGCTTATTGCTCAGATAAAGCAAACCATAACATTTCCAGATAGAGGTGAGGGGGCATTCTTCTCTACAGGTTGAGCAGCCCTAATTCATATGCAACTCAGTTCCAAGAAAAACCCTTCCCTGCTGAGAACATGGGAGAGAAGTCCTGGGGGAGGCAGTTCTCTCTTTACTTCCCCGCAAATATGCACAAAGGACCAGTGATCCCGTCCTCCTCAGTAGCCATTTCCTCCAACCAAGGGTACATTGCCTAACATTCCGTCTTCAGGGAACTGAGCCACAGAGAAAAACAAGGCTTGTGACCAGACACAAGTCTGGCAAATCTATGTGAAGGGCAAAAGACCTATGTCCCAAACTGCTTACACATATCTGCCATCCATTTTCTGTGCAGTAATGATTCAGAATCATCTCCCTTAAGTCTGAAGTATCTACTCACTAACTGCTGAGACAAACATTTTGCAGTGTTTTTGAGCAGATAATGTATCAGAAAAAAAAAAGTTATCTTACTGGCAGCAACAAATGAGATAAGACCCTAGAGTCTTCCTTCACGGCATAATTTTCTTAAGGTAATGGTTTCCTTGTCAATAATATTTCCTAATCCACATGCAATCATCTTATTAACGAAAATGATAAAATCCCTCTGAGTTATCACCAGATTGTTTCAGGCCTGATAAACAAATTCTTTTAATAAGGTCAGTTATCAGCTTCATATTTGCTGAGCAACAAAGTCCATGTCAAAAAGCTGCACACTTCTCAAAGGTAATAAACAAATTAAAATCCAGAGCCTACTGTTGGAAAGAAATTATTGTTTGCCTTGGGGCTAGACAGATGGAACCATTTTTCTGTAAATGCACAGGTAACAACAGTCAGACTTAATTTCTTCTTTCTGTCGTTTCGTAAGACCCAGTGTGCATTGCCTAACTTACAACAACAACTAAAGAGGATTGATCTACATTCCAGAAGAGTTAGCAGCTTCTGAACCAGGCTGGCAAGTCTGAAATTTTTTGTCTGTCAATACCAAAGGGGTATGCACAATCTGGGGGGAAAAGTGTGTTACGTTCAAGAAACAAGGAATGGAACCGACAGGAGAGAGAAGAGATTTTTAATGTAATACTTATGCAAACCTTTAACTTTGGTCTGTATCCATATGCCAAAAATAGGATCTTTCAATGCTACACAGCTCTCATATCATGCTCTCACATCTAAAAGACTTGCCTTTTAAAAATCTGGGGTGCATTTCTCCTTGCCAGCAGACATACTTCTACCACTGTTAAAGCCATGCTGAAAATATTTGTGATATTTTGATATTTGTGGGTCATTGAAATAACACTCCCAGAACAAGCTTCCCTGGGTGGACATATAGAAAAACCAATGTCTCCCAGTGCTTCAGTGATCACTCACTGATCCAAGGTGACCAACCTTCCACCATCCTGAAAATGTCCACCTTTTTCACCCAGATTTTATTTATCTTTTGGAGAGAAGCTGTCGTGTTCAAGCAATGAGGCCCATAGTGTTAAACTTCAGAAAAAACACTCTACCTATTGACCCAAGACTCACCAAGTCAGCAAGTTCTCTAACTACTTGCAGTCATCTGAAACTATGGTGCCTTCAGCAGGCAAAAATACATCTTAAATGACAGGTTTAGTCGCCTGTGCCAGGCTCATGCCTGAAAGTAGTCATAGGTAATTGCTCTGTCCTTACACATCATATAATTCTCTTCTTGGGACTTTTCCTGCTTCATGAAACAGAGATTTGTTCCAAGCAGAATATGCACTGGCCATTACTATTTACTCCTCACTGCTATTCAATGTATCATGCTGCCACACTGGCCCAGGACCACACTGTGCCTTCAACTTTTTGGAGGAACAGGACCTATTCCTGCCTCCAAGCCACATGAGAGCTGTCTGACCACACCTGGACAACAGCAGCATACCAGACTTGATTACATACCTGCCTGCCCACTGCTGACCCAGGCACCTTCCAAATCCCACACCCTTCTGAGAACACCCGCCAAGACTGGAAAAACACAAGGCTGAGCCACTCAGCCCCAGGAAGCAACATGCCCATCAAGACAAGGCTTTGGTTGCTTTTACCTGTTTCCACTAATTTCAGTATGCTGGATACACAGCCCTGCTGGAGTGCTGCTGTTACAGTGACCCCAAAGAAAAGTCCCGTCTCCTTGGTGACTTCAGTTCCTTACTTGATTGTGTATCATAACTCCTGGCCTGAACAACAGGACACCAACAGACTGCAGAAGAAGGCTGTATTTGCTGTGAAAGGTTGGCATACTCTGGATAGGCCCTTTTAGTATATGACTTTTGAATGAAGTTGTGGCCCACTCATTCAGACACCTAACAAATACTGCCTATTAATACTGAAGTCACAAGTCAGCTCAGCAGTGAGGTCAGACCTCCAAACCAGATCTCCAGCAAAATCAAAGACATCCACTTTGTGAGTCAGAAAATGTCATTCTGCAGGAAGGGAGAGGTCTGCATCACTACTTAGCATCTGTATTAGAAAAGTGCTTAAAGGAAATTTGATGGGCTGCCTCTATGCTCCACAACTTAGTGTCCTGGTGATCAGGTTACCCTTTCTTGCCACCCCTGAGCACAGAATGCTGTTACAACTTGGCAGCATCACTCCCATTGCTTTAGCAGAATCAGCTCAAGAATCACACAAGAGCACAGCTTGAGGCATTCAAGGACGAACTAGGTGACAGCCTTTCACCGTCCTTCAGACACATTATGTAGATAAAAATCTAAGCTTTTTCTCCTCCTTCCATTTTCATATACAACTGATACAGTATGGCAGCCACACAATGTATGGTGAGGTTTTTTGTCTGTTTGAAAATCTTTCTGCTTCTCCACTAACTTAGGGAGAATGATGAGAATGCTGTTGCTGCAGTCTTCCAGTTACCTTCCCCGAATCATCTGTAGCATGATTATGTCTTAATCTGATTAGTTGCAAGTAAAACAAAACTTGCAGCCTAAAATGGGTAAGAATTTTTTCTCTGCTTTACATTTGTTAATAGAATGTATCCTTAACTTGCAGGATAACTTATCAAACTGCATTAAACTAGAAAGAATTGAAAACATTCACTGAAGAACAAGACAATGTGTGCAAAGAGGAACAGCATGTGTAACTACAAGGAAAAAAAAAGACTAAAAGGACAATTAATTCATACCACTTCAATGAAAAGATCTGATATGGAGCCAAGGATCAAAACAGATTTCCTTCTCCTTTTGCATACCATCTTTCTCATTCTTTCAAGAGAACCCTGGATCTTCCTTTGAAGTCTGTTCTGACTTCTGCATTATAAGGGATGCTGCTGGACTAATTCATCAAGCCTAGCAAAAAACATGTTACAAGCTTGGCAGTGACAGACAGCCATTGCAGGAAGGGGCTCTAGCCCACTGTCACCACCAGCCATGTTTATGATTGCAATCACGGACCACTCAGGGGACTGGGACTCTTCTACTACATAATTTACAATGTGTCTGTCCTGATGCCTTGGCCACAAACCTAAAAGTAGAGCTCCTTCTGCTACACAGGAATGTAAGGCAGAGCAAGATCTAGAAATCCTGCTCAAGTCCAGCTGAGTGACTGAACAGCAGAATGGTCAGAACAGCAGTAGCAGCTTAATTAATGTTTTACTTCCATTAAAAATAAAAAAAAAAGAGGAAGGAAGAAATGCAGTTAGCCTGAGGGTACTGTTTTCTTACACAGGTCAAAACATTTGCTCATGGGTTCCCAGTACCCTTTTGCCCTCAATTTACTGTCTTATTTGATTTGAAGTTGTAAGAGGGAAGAGAGAAGCAGGGAATACATTTTGCTCTGTGTTTGGACAGCACCTAGCACAAAGAGGTCCATCACTATAGATCTTGGCACTACAGCTAAACAAACAATACACAGGCATTATGTTAGGAGTTGAAAGTACTCTTCACCTGCTGGAGGTTGACCCCTGCATCCAGTAGCTCCTCTACTGCAGATGATGGCATGGACATATTATGATGGAGGAAGTCAGAGAATGTCTCATTGTCAATCAGGAAATCCCGAAGTTTCAAGTCTGGAAAATGACAAAACAAGCAAAATTCTGGTCACAGCAAAGCCAAAAGGAAACTCACGTGAGAGCACTGAACAGGAAAAGTCAAGCTGACAAATGGGGGAGAGGGAATTAGACAAACCACAGCACAAAAGGAAGAGTAGCTGCTGGTAAAGTGCTCTGAAACTTGGCAGGCTTCAGAAACAATCTATGATCTCTTATTCTCAAAAAAAAAAAACCCCAACCAACAACAGAAAAAGCAACCAACCTTCAAAACCAACTCCCATTAACACAATTACTTCAGGTCAATTTGCTCATAGATACACAGAAGCAAGGCACACCAAGTTGCTCCCTGGATCTGAAACCTAATGCAGTATTAGCACTTAATCCCTGTGTTGTTACTGAACATGGGACTGAGCTGGTACATTTGACCACTGAGGGATTTACTAGCCTTTAGTTAATTATGTTAACAGCTGATGTACTCTCTCATTAATTTCAAATTCTGACATATGCAGACACAGGTATGATACAGAATTGCATGCAAATCTAGGAAAAAAATCTTAGCTACTTGGAATTAAAAAATACATTTGTAGCATTGTTTCCATTTTCTTTCCCAAGTGCTTCACCTTCTTAAGCCATCGGTTTTTCAGCTCTTGACTTTAAAACAAATTTGTACTTACGCCACAGAAGAGGGGAACCCTCTGGAAATTATAATCCAAACACCATTCAAGTCCACAAAACTGGATATTTAGAAGCTGAGTCTCACAGCTGACAATGTTCTTGGGGTGAGGTGGTTTGGTTTTGTTTTTTGTAGTTTTTTGGGGGATTTCGGGGGTTTTTGTGGATTTGGCGGGGGGGGGATTGTGTTGGGTTTTTGTGTGTGTGTGGTTTGGTGGGTATTTTTGGGGTTTCTTTGGTTTGTTTTTTAGTTGTTTGTTGGTTTTACTTTATGATTTGGTTAGGTTTGGGTTTTTTTTGGTTTTTTTTGAGCAGGGAGCAGTGTTTAGTTTTGGTTGTTGTTGCTGCTGTTTTATTAAAGAGACAGAGAGGAGAATTCTGTCTCCACAATGCTTAAACAAGAAGTGATGAAGAAAGCAGGTAAACCAGGAGGAGGTGAGAGACCAAGTCCTATAGGATTTACCAGAGTGGAGATTTCCAGACCGAGGTAAGACAACAAGCTAGGCATCATGCTGTATCTTGTACTTCAGTGTCCAAGTTTAGGGTGCTGCAACCCAGAGCAAACAGCGGAAAACAATGAGCTCTGAAGAGAAAGTAATGATAGGAAGAACCAGGGGCTTGTACCTTCCCCCTCCTATAGGGGACAACTGTTACAGCCTTTTTCCTCACCTCTTATGCAGGAGTTTGTGGTTTGGCTTAGTTTTTTCTTTTGGTTTTTTTTTTTTTTTTGGCGGGGCGGGGTTGTGGTTGTTGATGTTAAAGCGTTTGTGCGTGTGTTTTTTTCTTCCCCTTTGGTTTTGCAGGGGGTGTGTTTGGCTGATCTCGGGCAGGTGATGGCCAGGAACGGGCCCGGTCGGGCAAGGCAGGGTGTGCGCGCTCGGGGCGGCACTTGCGGCTCGCAGCGCTGCTGGCGGAGGAGCCGAGCACACGGGGTTACTGACGGTCATTGCTCCCTCAGCCACAGATCCAGTTACAAATTCCCCGCTGCCTTTTTGTTCCGCACCAAAAAGTAAATCACCCGCCTCAGCTGAGGCGGCGCGGAGGTTACTCCGGGGCGAGTTTCTCCTCGCCCTCCTCGCTCCCACGCAGCAGGACCACTCGTGAATCTGCTGGCTTGGAGCACGCCCTGCAAACCCCCCACTCGAACCCCGCTGGCAAAACCCGCTATCCCCCCTCTCCCTGCCCGGGGCAAGATCTGGCTCCGGCAATAACACAGAACTGCCCTTTTCTTTCCAGCAGAGGTTAAAGCACTCTGCTTCATCACAAGTAGAGGAAAAACTTCCCCCACCCTGATTCCTTGGATACGTCCTACATGTGCCAAACTCCCTAAACACTTCTGCAGCTTGTTTATTTTTTGGTGAGATCATCAACTGTTCAGAAAGTCAGATGGACAAAGGGGTGGCTGACTGAAGGCACACTGGCATGCAGAGATCAGATGTTTGCAAGCTTTTTCATTGAATCTGCCCCTACTTAAGATATCTTTCAAGTTTCACTTAAAGGGCCACATGCCTCATAAAAAAAACCCAAAAAACTAGCAAAGAAATAATTCTTCCACTTTTCTGTTTCCTCAGTAATGTTCCTTTTTGGTTTGGCTAGTCTATTTTATCTGCATTTGGCTTGGAGGTTTTTTGCCATATGGAGGCATAATTCTCTTAGTCAGGGAGATATTCTACAGGCAATTGCAGGAAACCAACCTGAACTATACTGAGATTCCTGCTGACCTGCCTGTAATCATGAGAGAGAGTAACAAAGAGCCACCATCTTCCACAGTTCTAATTAACCAGCCATTTTGTCACACTGAGCATTGCCAGACTTGCTTAGCACTGGAATTTACTGAAAATCAATGATGCCTTCCAAGGAAATCCTACAAACATCTGAATGAGTTTTTAATCATAATTTGGAGTAAACAATGAAGGAAGTAGAACAGGGTTACCAGAACTGTGTGGTAGTGTTTGGTTCCCAGACAGCTGATCGTGAAGCCGTGGTCACCACCCAAGACCACAGTGAAAGCTCTGCAAGACCAAGGCACTGAATCCCAACATCACAGTCCTGGATGCTGTGCCCTAAGCACAAAGCCAGCCTTTTGTACCATGCATTTTCTCCTTCACCCCATCTGGTCCTACTTCCAGGACTTGTGGGTCAGTGTCTTAGGCAATCCCTCTCAATCATGGAGGCATGCACATGAAACCACAGAATGCACCAAACACTGCAATGCATCTGAATTCTTACTCTGGATACCTTCAAAAGGAAACGTCTTAACGTTAACTTTTAATTTTTTAAAACAACCATTCACATCCAAGATGACTGCTTGCCCACTAGGGCCTAAGGAAATAAAAGAGCATTGCTTAGAAAAACCCCTCCAAAAACAGAAAGCAAAAGAAACAGGCAAGTCTTCTGAAGGCTAATCCAAGGTTACTTAATAATGCAAACACTTGTAGTCGAAGAACACACTTTACCACCACAGGCCTACTACTGCAATATTTTCCTGCCATAAAATTTTAGACACACTATCAAGTTACTCAAACACATGAGACAAAATGTCAGCTCAAACATGATATAACTTGTGTGTCTCCCCTCTTGCTTGAGAGTGGCCAAGAGCATCATTACAGCCAGCCTCTGCAAGCTGGTGGGCACAGAGCAATGCCAGGCAGCACACTGCAGACCAGCCTCTCCATGTACTTGGACACAGACATCTCCTTGCCCCTCCCTTTCATCTCCAAAACCGAGGGAGCTGCAGCCCTGCTGGTTCCCTCACCCCCAGCTGAAAACATAGGCCCCAGCAAACAAGCCAAGCCCTAGGCACAAGTGGGGAGATAAACTTGAGGTCAGACTGAGCAAACGCACTCAAAGACTGTCAAATCTGATGTGAACCATCTTGCTGATTCAGTGGTGGGATAGTCAGCAGAAATAGTACTGAGACAGTTTTTCCCAATGGCAGACTACTTTTGCAGTTTCAGTCCTGATACCAAGGGAGCAGAGAATACATGCTATTGCTTATAAACCATGAAAATAACCCTCAAAACCAACAGATCCAACAGGGCTGAAATGCCTCCAGTTGCAATTTTCTCCAGTTTGGGCAGAGTATGGCAGTGCAACAAGAGACCATCCCTATCCACACGAAACAAGCAGAAGAGATGTCCACAGCCATGCAGGGCAGGGAGAAAGATCCTCCATATGGTCACAAAGCTTCCAGCACATATAATGAAGCTTCAAGTTCAACTGAGAACTCCCAGACCTGGAGTTCTTGTGCCTTAACCACAAAACATCCCTCCCTCTCTGAAGTCACCAGTCAGGATTAGACAATCACACATGGCAGCATTTCATGGACATTATTTTCACAAAAGGCACAGCTGTCCTTCATTTCCACACAGTTCAAACAAACCTGGGGGGACTGCATTCTGGGCATCAAAACCAGAAATTCTCAGATTTTCCTGTCACTGAGCATCTCCTACTGTAAAACTTTTACATCCTAAGATTTATATTTTACTGCCAACCTAACCTTTTCTGGCACCTTCATGCCTGGGCACAGTGGTAGGCAGTCAGTCCTTGCTTAACAATTAAATCTTTGTGACAAAAAAAACCAAAAAAACAAAAAACCACAACCAAACCCTAAGTCCAAAATGTATTTGAAGAGCTCAAGACAATCACATGAATTAGTGAAGAAAAGCAACCTCTATGCTTGCTATATTTACTGATTAAAATGAACATCAAAATAAAAATATGCATTATAAAAAAATGGCAAATCAGTGCTACATGGGGGGTCTCTGTTCCATGCAGACCAGAACTGAACACTTATTTTGCAGCAAAGGAAGTATCTGTGGTCCAAAAGCCACAGGGTTTTTTTGTTCCCTCATTACAGAAACACATCCCCAGTTACTTCCAGAAGTTCAAAAGTGGGGGTCAAAATGCAAGAGAAGCCATGGCTGGGAATCAATATTAATTTGCTGATGTTACTGCAAGTAACTAATCACAACATGTCTCATAGTAAGCAGTGACAATTAGCAACAGCACTGGGAAGATCCACAGACAAGTGAAAAAAGAAAAGCTTCTAGGGGTAGGTTACAGGATAAGACTCTTCTCAAACTTCTCTCCCATTCTTTCTTCCTTCACTGAGAAGCAAAGAAGCCTCATATCTTCCTCCAGAAACTTAATGGCACAATGTCTTTCAAAATTAAACACCAGGGTGGGAAAACAGAACCCCAAGGAAGTTGTGGCTATGTTTTTCATATCCTGATACACTGCATTCTAAAAATAAAAGGCATGCAAATGGTATTCAACCTTATCTCAAACCACTGTAGAGTACAAAGCTCACCAGGTCTCATGTTAATTTGTGTGGTTTCTGCCTAAAATCTGCAATATACCAAGTTTTCAGTCACTTTAAAGCTAACAAGCTCAATAAAAACAGTGACAGTCACATCTACTTGCCAGCTTCAGGTACCTTACACCTCTATAAAAAACAAAGGGAAGTGGGAAAGGAGCTTCATGCCTTAAATTAATTCAGCAGCTAAGAGGAAAGCAGGGCAATAGGCCTGATCCATGGACATTTTCTTTTTTTTTTTTTCCATTAACAGTTTTCCTTCTGCTGATTAAACATGCAAGAGTGAAAACAATTACATTACTTTCTTTACATCCATTGCAGCTGAGGAGGCTTGCTAGCCTTTGGCCGTATTCATCACAGCCAAATATCAACACAGCACAGAAGCTGGTATTAAATTCTGACCCTCATTTCTTACCACAGAGAGTGCTCATAGGGCAACCCAATCATTCTTGTAACCACAACTAAGGCATCACAGCAAAATGAAGCAGTGAGATAGGATAAGGCATGAGACACTTTAGTTTCATTCTTCAGAATCAGCAAGGTTCCACAAGTGCCCAAAGGAGACGAAAAAGAGAAGTGGGTTCCCAGCTCAGCACCTGTCTTCACCAATTAACTGAAGGAGCAAAGCAAGGAAGAGTGTCAAGCAAGCCAACAAGGTATTTTGTTGTCCCTGTTCAAAGACTTCTGATTCACAGTTCCCCATTCAGGTAAAACTGCACTTTTACAGGAAGGGAAGGCTCAGCCTGACTGCACAGCTAGCTATCAAGTCTGTGCAAAACTGTGCCCAGGTGTGGCTGAAGAACAAGGTCACAAAGCACTCTGGTCACACAGGCCTCCTGCAGCCAGGGCACTGCTTCTTCCCGGATCATACTTCTAGCAATGGGAGATTTGGACAACAATAAGCCCATGGAGATGCTGAAGCTGAGACCAAGAGCAGAACTTCCAGCTCCAACAGCTGACTGCATTTATTGGTAGCACACAGGACCACTACAAAGATTCTGGCTAGAAACCTGTCTTTCAGGAAACCCTCACATGGTGACATGACCAGGGCAGACAAATCAAACACTGCCAAAGAGTTACCTTGTACACTGGAAGTTTTTATTTATTTTTCATTATCTGGGAAGTATTTCTCTTGAATAGGTGACAGGTGCACTTAAACACCTGGACTGATTTTCACATGCATCACTCACTCATCACACTCATTATTGAGTCAATAAATCATATCATTGCGATTTACTGACAAAAGATATCTGAAGCTACTTCCCATAAAAATAAAAATGGGCTCTCAAATAATTTCAGAGAACCAAAAACTGAATGACTTGTAATTTTATGACCATCCTGAGTAAACTGACAACCATCCAGAGGAAACAGCAGTCTCCTAATGGTGAACCATGCTACTGTACCTGCCGAGCCAATGACCCTGACTGACACTATGAAAAGCAAACTTTTCACAGTGCTGGGTAAGGTAACAAGTTTTTACCTGCCTTCATTATACTCCTAGTCTTGAACAACACATCCAGAAAGCATGATAAAGTAATATTTTTTAAGGTTTTTGGTTTTGGTCTTTTTAGCAGTTACTATGTTTTAATTATTCCTTTCCTCTAGGGCAGCTTTCCCCCATGAAGTGAGAATAGCTCTCAGAGCTGCCTGTGTACATACCTATTAATGCTGGCAAGAGCTGGAAAAATGTTGGACAGCCATACCCTGATTTGCTTACAAGAAATCAAGCAGCTCAGCAGGCCTGTTGTGCAGGATTGGCTAGTGTGAAAATACAAGCCTAATTTGCTCACATTCAAAGTGCTGCTCCTTCTGCAGCCATGGCCTGACCTGTTTTTACAGCAGGCTACAGCTCTCTGCTCTGAACCATCACACATCTGCCTCTGCAGACACTAGATAACACCAAAGTGAACAGCCCATTAACCAGGACCCATCATCTTCGTATATCTGCCATGCCAAATGGTGATGTGAGTAAAGAGGAGGAAGCCTGCCATCCATCTCCAGCAGCTAGCATCTCTCCTGAGAGAAAGAGAAATGCTGTGCAACAGCCCAGGTCTTCATCTCATCTTGGGACTGTGACACTGGGACCATCTCCATTCCTCTGTAAGTCATTATTTTTGCTTTAAAAATAGTTCAGCACAATTACTGTGGCAGAAAGCACATCTCTCAGTGTGTGCTAAAGCACACAAACCAGTCCTCAGCTAGCCTTCACTGGGGGTACACTGACTGGCTCCAGGCATGCAGAGCCTGTGAAGCTGAGATCCCACCTCTGCCCTGTGTGGGAAGCCAGCAGCAAACACGGCTAATACATCGCTCTGTGCAGCTGCTTTGTGCAAGACAAGAGAAAGGCTCTGCCAAGAAAGCCAAGATGAGGTACACAGGCAAAAGCCTCAGGCTGATCACCACAGCCCTGCCAGCAAACACAGCCTGCAGAGCTCCTGCTGAAGGAGGGGCACACCCAACCACCTCCCTGAGCCCCACACTATGCCTCAAACAGATATTCTTGTGACTTTCCCCGTTGCAAGGCAAATTCTGTTATCTGCACAGACAACCATGAAATAGGGCTTGCCAATGAAAAAAAGGAGACAGAAATTACAAAGACTTCTAACAGTGCAAAAAAAATTAAGTAGGCTTAAAGGAAACACCCTAAGAATAGTCATTGTATTGCTTTAAGAAGCAAATTCCTAGCAGAACTCCAAACTGCACGGCATTGTAACTAGTTGAAAATTCTCCTGCTAATGTTCACAAAATAAGGACAAACTACAAATTTCTTGGCCTCTGAACTAGTTTGTCAGTCACAATGTGACTGGTGCCAGCCACAATGTGACAGATGTGACAATATAAAATACTTCATTATCACAACAAAATTACAACAAAAACACGTTCAGGGATGATATAAACTACAGAAAAGGCCCTCCAAAGGTGAAAGCCAGCTCAGGGCAAGATGGGCTCCTCTACAGAGGCAGAAAGTAATACTTTGTTGTTAAGACTGAATTTTCACTGCACCAGGAATATTATGCCCTGGATAATATGCAGATTTTAGATGTTTCAAAACAACAACTCAGAAGGTAAAACATATTAAAAAAAACCCCAAACAATAGAGAGACTGAAAATTAAATGTCATGGTCACATTCAGTCACATACCACAATTCTGATGGCAAGCAAGGAATAGCACTGTGCTATTAAAAATGCATGGAGCTAAGCAAAATTTGAAAGAGTAAGCTGTGACCAAGAAGGACCCTGTCCAGATTTCCTTGCACTTGAACAAGTGACCATAAATTTAGCAGAAATTCCAATCACAGGATAAAAGCAGGGTGGAAATTTTCATCAAACAACCATTATTAACAGGAGAAGTGTTTTCATAAGCTGGCTATGTAAGCACGCATCCATGCAACTGCTGGTACTAGAGCAATGAGAAGACACATGAGAATCATTCTGACCCCCCAAAACAAGCAGGTAGAATGAATCCAGCAGTATCTTCCTACTTGAAAATTATCACAGCACCACCTATCCAGTTTGAAGAGGTTCTCCCATGAAACTGGCATGGGTAATGATGAACCTTAAACAAAACAGCAGGCAATATTTTCCAGGATCAAAGCACCCTGACTGTCCTGCACTTATATTTGTTTCTCCTTACACAGAGAGGCTGATGAGAAGGGAAAAAGCTACCCCTCCCTTGGGTGTGAAGGCTCATCCTGCCAGATATCTGTTCCTCTTGTCACAAGTTCGGGGAACCTGACTGACATTTGACTTACTCTAAAGTTTAGCAAGATACCAAGTCTGCAGTCAGCAGATCATAGTAGCTCTTACTTTTTCTACATTTAAGAAGACTTGACACTTCTGAATTTAGTGCCAAGTCCTAATGCTCCTTATCTAGCACACTGCACTTCAGAACAAAGAGTAAAACCAATCAAAAAATGCTGAAGATTAACAAAAATAAGCCAATCATTATACTGCACTTAGTTTAACCAGGAACCCTGTCTACTTCCACTGAAAACTCACCTACATCTAAATTATTTCAACCTGCCATGATTGCTCCCTACATTTCAATTTAGTTGGTCACTACAAAGTTATCCTTATGGATACTTGTTTGGGTTTGCTTTTGAGTCTCAAGTCCAATGGAAGGGAATGAAAGCCTCAAAACTTCAGCACTAAAGAAAAGATTATGTTTTCTGTGCCTAGTTTAGGGCATGCTTTGCAACTATTCAAGCTCTTCACTGCTATAAATCAGGCTGTTGAGCAACAGCACTTCAAAATAATTGAAGAACTTTCTTAATCTTTGGGAAAGACTGAAAAAAAATGCTTGGTAGATAACAATTGCCCAAATTCACGTTAAGTTTTGGCTGGAAATCACATCTCATATTGTAAGTGTGACACTATAGTACACAACATCAGGATGGTCTCAACAGACCCTGCCTTGGTACCTTCTGGAGCTCATCCTTCCAGATGGTTTTCTACTGGACTGTCAATATACTAACCAGTCCTTCTCTTTGGTACTGATACAACTTGCTGGCTGAAAATGCACCCTGGAGCATTTGCACCACTTTGTTTTACACAGAGGACTGGATTACTTATAGGCACAGAAAAGAACAGTGCCTCCTGCTACTTTAGGAACCTGATTCTGTGTACCAGAGTCACAAAGAACTGCAAGTGCCTGAAGAAAATGAAGTATGCAGAGCTGGAGAGGTCTTAAGCACTATTTCTACAGGTATATTGCTAAAATTCCTTGCACTTTAAGGTAGCAGCAGAGGTAACATGAAAAACACCAGGTAGATAAAGACCATTGTTGGGATAATGGACTTCCATGTCCAAATCACATCCCAAGTGTCGAAGCAACTTTTTTTTTTTTCTTCCCTACTGTTCTGAAGTAGCTTTTTGTTGGGTAGGCAGCAGTGCTGCTTTCCTAAGGAGGTGGCTGGCACAATCCAGAACAGACACTCAGACTTCAGATATTGCTATTTTTGCAGTAAGCTGTCTTTGCTCCATCAGCAAATCTTCTTCTGGCACATATCTATGCTCAGCCAGCCTCAGATACAGTCCAGTTATGTTTCAGCTGCACCTGTTAGAATAAACAGAGTAATACCTCCAACGTTATTCTTATTAAGTTCTGACTGTCTGTGGTCACAAACCTGGCAATGTCAAGAAAAACACATGCAAATACCTCAGGTAGTACATACCTCAAAAATACATTTAGAAGAACAGAAAGGTTCAGGAAGGGGGAAAAAAACACCTCAAAACACCAAAACTCACAGGAAAGGGTCCTATTTTAAATCCTTTTAAAGAGTCTTTTATTGCACCATTCTTAAAACTAAAGCTAAATCAGAAAGGGAAGGAAACTCTGGCTGTTTACAGAGGATGTGTGTCACAGAACAGCATGAATCTCCCCCACATACAGCACACAGAGTGCTGCCAGGTCAGCATAAAAAGAAAGCTAGGGCAAGATCTTCAGCTAATAGATGAGCTACATGCCACTAAATTGTCAGAGCTACACCAACTTTTTATCAGCTGAGAATTCCTGATACACAGGCCTAAGCAATATGTAGTTTTAACAAACTCTGTTAATTATTGACACTCAGTAAATACATAAGGATATGTCTATTTTTTAATTCTCCAGCTGTTGCATTTAATGCAATGGATTTTTCCAGAATTTTGAAAAGAAAATATTAAAATATAAGCATAAAACCCATTAAGTGAATTAAAAACTTTCAAACATTTCACAGCTACTGCTCAGTAACACACCAAGAGAAAAAAACTCTAGGGTTGGAAGTGAAGAATGCCACATTTTAACAAAGCTTAATTAAGAAATTCAGAAAGAGGTGGCAGAATATTTTGCTCCATTTTAGTCAGGATCCTGGTATTAACACTTACTTATTTTATGACCACAAAATATTTAAAGAGAACATAGAAGACTGCCCAAAAATTGAGCTGTCATGGATTTTCAAAAGAATCAGGCAAGCAGTGCTCTGTCCTCTTGCCTGTGTAAAAAAGAACTTGAATCACCACCAACATTTTTTAAAAGCCATCAGCTTTTATTGCATTCTGACTGCATTGAAAACTGCCACATCCTACTGTGTTTGAGAATGAGGACAGCTGTTTATTTATTTAGCTCACAGGAATGCTGTAAAAATTAGGTAATAAGTGTTTGTAATGCACGCTGAAGATAAAATGTGCTATTACTACAGACAGCTCCAAAGCTGAATATTAACTTGAGAGATATGGGAGGTCAGACCTGAATTAGGCACTCTGGCCTCAGTACCAAACACAGAAGTGTACAGGGCTTTGTCCAAATGGGGCAATTTCATAATCTCCACTCTCATGAGAGCTCAGGCCCACGGAAATCCCCCGAGAATGCTGAACTTTTCATCAGATAACAGTGTTACATATTTCCTAGGGGACTACTAACGCTAAGCTCAATGTGGAAAGGCTCTATCCCGCTGTCTCAACCAACCTCAGACTGCAGCTTAAATAAACCCAATGCAATCTTCCACAAACCAGGCAATTTCTTAAGATTCGAGATAAGAAGTCAATGAAAACAAATGCAGAATTTCCCAGAGTGGAAAACAGAAAATAAATGCAAATTGAAGCTGAAACAGCGTAAGTTTTGGCAACATAGTCCTGATATTTAAAAGCTGTACTAACAAGACTACATACAAAGAGGGAGATGATAGCAAGGTGTGAGATTTAACTGTTCACTTAACCCTCTCTACTTTTTTTTGCTGGCTTAAATAAAAGTCAGTGTGGACAGACAAGGCTAAAGACTAAAGAAAACATCCAGAACATTGAGAGATCTCCCTACCTCTGCAGCACACACTAATTACTGACAAGCAGTTTTATCATTGTGTCTTTATCTAGACAAGTTAAGAAAGATAAAGGTGAAAGAAACCAAGAAATTGCATCTACTGGAATAGCTCTGTTGCTAGTTGTAGCTATGGGTGCTGTTGACTCCCCAGTGCACAGTCAGACCGTGAACTGGCACCATCATCTGGTTCTAAAGTAACCACACTGCCAGGGCAGCCTTATGCTGACAAGCTTGTAGTTTTCCTTGTGCTTCTAACAGGTTTCACACAGTCTTCTGCAACAGGATTCTCAGAAATGTTCCTCAAGTTTGTCACCTAGTATAGTTCAGACACTACAACAGGGCCAGATTTAACCTAGCACTGCATATGGTTTTACAATTCCCCAAAGAGATTTCTGTCTTGCTCTATTACATCCATGCCTATCTACCTAGAATCCATGCTGGCATGATTCCACACTTCTGTCTTCAAAACTGCCTCTGTACAAAGGAAGTTTAGACCAAAAGAAGCCACTAAAGCCCAGTTCTACAGGATCAGACTACAACAATACACATTAGGCTATATGTGTTTACCCATCTTGAGCAAAGTGACATACTAACGACTGTTCATAAACAGTCCCATGGAAAACAAGTATGATTCTCCTGGAAACAGATTTTAAGTACAGCAGGCCTTTGTACCTTGACCTCTATCAAGATAATTTTATTAGTTTAACCACATCCTTGGATTCCAATAATAAGGAAAGCAGAAGCAGACTCTATTGAAAGTGGCAAATCTTTATCTAGTTATATTGTAGTTCCAGGATACTATTTTCTGAATTATGCAAATATCATGCCACCTAACTAATTAAAGGCAGATATCCAAGTGCCACACCACAATCTGTGTGCAATCCAAGTACTCAGTATTGGCCACTTCTTCCCCTTGCTCATTGTGACAAGCTGCATCCACAGTAGAAATCACAGTGGTTCCCACACACTCCCAGACTCCCATTCCTGGACAGATGCCTTGGACTGGGAGGCAGTAGCAGCCAGGAATGCCCCAGGGACTTCTGCTGAGGGCTAGTGCAAGGTAACTGGTACTGAAAACAGAAAGGTAAAGTAGCCTTCCTACCTACCCCAATAAATCAAGACCTCTCTACTGATACCACAGGCAGGATTTTGGCAACACCTTTCCACTGGCCTAAAGGAAAGGCAAGGACCTGAATGTCACTGTGGAGCACACTATCAGAGAACCCAGGTGTGCAGCAACAGGAATGGCTCCCTGCCACAGCTGGCGTTGGCAGGTGGTTTTGGGTGTGAAGGCCACCTGGACATATGGTTTGCCACTCTTCATTCCAGCCTGGCTGGTTTTTGCTAGGATTCTTCCCAAAGGAAGTCAGGGAGGAAACCAGCTTAATTAGGCACGCGTAGGCAGGTTTAAGAATCAACCTGAATGTTTAGCTTGAGGGCGTGGGTTCAATTTTGTCTGGGACAAGACACTGAGGAGGGAGGTAGCCATCACCTTAATGTCACCTAGCAGATAATGTATGACATCCTGTTTCCCTGAGCACCCTGTAATCATGAAGTAACACACAAGCATCAGAAAAACCTCTCCAAAGGCTGTTCTTCAGCCCAAGCCCTCAACCATGTTAAATAAAAGAAGCATTAATAGCACTGACCAGACAGGCTGCAAACTCCTTTAGTCTCAACATCTCTCTGCGCAGCACAGCACTGCAAAGAATGCCACCCAGATGATGTTTCTCTTTTTTAGCATAAGCAATACTAATACAGCAAACAAGGGACAGCAGAGCACATGTGGAATAATAGCCCAAGATCTGATGCAATTTCTTAGGCGATGTTTGTTTCCCTCTGCCTATTTCATTGCTTCATTTTTGTTTAGTTGGGCTGACTTCAAGAAAAATAGAAACATGCCCTTTGGGATCACTGAAAACTAAAAGCAATGCAGTAAATACTAGCCAGGCTGGCTTATATCTGTGACTTTTAGCAATAACCAAAGAAGATGGCTTTAATTATACCTGTTAATTTACTACCCTGGGGCACTGCAGAACAAAGTATTTTTGAGTCTTGTAGACAGAAGGAAGAAATAAAGTGTGCCTCAGAGTCAATAGCAAGCTGCATTTCCATCTTTCAAACCTGAAGAAAAGCTTGTTTCCTGCAAACACTTAACCTGATAAAATAGCACTGAGGCCAGCTGCAAATTCAGTGCCTGCAAGCAGCAAGCCAAGCCTACTGCAGCTGGCAATCCAGCAGCCTTTTCATACCCTTGAAAGTGCCGTCACCAAGGTCTTTGACTCTCTGTTCTGATTTGCACTCTGCCTTATCATGCGTGCTAAAGACCTTGGTGACATTGCTGGACAGAGATGCAACAAGTGGAACAGAGAGGGCACCTGGCACCTACCTGCAAAATTGATCATGTTATGGTATGTGTGTGCCTGCACGTAGATTTTTCTGCTTGGGACTTACTGGAAGTAGCCACACAGCAGCAGTGCCCAACATGACAGCTGCATGTGCTGAATTACACTTAGCCACACCTTCACTTACCACTTTATCCTGCCATTCTGGCCAAAAAAGGTGATACATAAATCAACACTGGACTGTTCCGTACTGATAGCACCTTCCTGTCCAACAGAGAGCTCTTCTCTGCTGTTCCTCCTCAAATTCCTGCACAAATAGCCTTGTTACGAGGAATTACCTCCTCCTAAGAAGTGCCTAAGATACAAAACCTGTTGGAATGAGAGAATACTGTTGCCTGAACAAAACCTTCATGTCCTTCCTTGTCTTTACCAAAAACACTGACTTGAACATACCTGTGCAAGCCACTGCAACCTGTGAACAGTCTACCATCTTAAGTAGGTCTGCCATCCTCAAGGTTCAGCTCATGCCTAACTTTAGATCAGATGACTAAGAGTCACACCTTGAACATTAGTTTGTGAGGGTGGTTTCAAAGAACGTTCAAGTGAAAGGACTTTGGCAAATGCTCTCTGAACAGATTCAGACATCAGAAGTCAGATACAGATATGAATGCATTGCATGACTAGCATTAGCTCCAATTTGCATCTTAGCAATGAGAGATCAACTCCTGGAAGCCTGTTTCAAAATCATCAGGCAGAAGTGGGAAGAGTGTGCAAGGGAAGAAGGGAGCTGCAGACACTCGAGAGTCATGCCACACACCAAGGGGCATACAGTCCATTCCACTGGGGAAGCTGCAAAGTTGCACCTGTCTGCACAACCAATTCACATGGTTTTGGGTCCAGGCCAGAGCTAAAACATAGAATATTATAACATTTTCAATTATTACCTTATTGAAAATTAGCCCTCCTGCTACTGGGGGAAGGAAATACATGTGTAAAGGCAGTGCTTTCAGGCTGGGTGGTGCACTTACGTCTGACTTTCACTCCTACTGTCTCCTTAGGTTCCCAGAATCAGTGGAAGAAATGTCCCTGAGTGAAGAGGATTTGCATCTCTCCCATCTAACCATCAACAGCAATTGAGAGCTGACCTTCCTTGTACAGGAGCCAATGCACTGATATAACAAATACATGGGTGCTTGTAGGATTAGAGGATGCTGTTTCATGCATGTTGTCAGACTCACACAGCCAAGGAGTGGGCAGCAGGGTCCCCCCCCCAAAGCCTCATGCTCTGTAAATGAGCATGAGAAAGAAACAGGCTTTGTTCTCCAAAAGCCTTATCAACAATGAACATTCTGTTATTCTCATGACACAGAGGCTTGATTTTTTGATTATACGTTTGAAATATTTTATTATGGAAATATAATTTGTGATGACTGGGTCTGAGGCTTGCTTTTACAGGCAGTCCACTAGTCTTTACAGTAGAGAGAAACACAAGCCTTCTGTCTTTCAACTTGCATGGTACTCCACATGCAAAACACTTTTTGGAATCACTCCTCCCCCTCAGACCTTCCGAGCAGCAAGAGCTTCAACTTACAACTTTGACAGTGTTCTTGTAAATGTCCATGTCAGACATTCACTGCATGTCTCAATACAAAACACCACACAAGAACCAGGATCTACTCTTTGGAAGAGTAAACTTGCCAATACAAGCATAAAAGTAGTACTACTAAAGAAAAAAATACTACTATTAGAAGTGTAAAACTAGTAACAATTATATCTATCGTTCTGATGGAGAGAGCTTGCTCCCAGCAAATCCAACTAAACAATCAAAGATATCCATGAAAATAAAATCAAACTTCTCCTTGGTAAATAGTCATCTTAATTCATTTTGGCTGTGTTCATTATGTATCCATCTCTGCACAAAAGGCTCACTCAGCATCTTCTCCCCCCTGAAGCTGCTGGAGATTTAGGTAAAAGCACGAGGATGCCACTCACCAGCTCTCTGAGTAAAGAGAGGAGGCCAGGTGGTAAGGATACTGAGCTCCTCAGCAAGGAGGAATGTCCTTTATACACAACTATCAACTAAGGTAAGAGTCAGCAGACCACAGTATTACATGCAGATTTGATCACATCGAAATTCTGCACAACCATGAAGGGGAGAGAGGGGGGTTAAATATCCAAGAAAAATACCTTGCACAGTCCATGTCTGTACAAACATTCAGCACATACCTGCCAACCTGTCATGAACAGTACAGATTATTCCAAGATGACCTGCAATGTACTGAGCAACACAGAAAAGAATGTAAAAACACCATCTCTGCTTTATGTGTGCTCAGTACACATCAGACTATGTGACACTACTCACATCATACCAGGACAGGTATTTTTCTTCTTGCAGCCTGCCTGAGCCATCCTCAAATGAGAGATAAGAGGAACTACTGCTATGAAACCAAGGACAACTTTCACAAAACACTAAAATACCACCCATGTCCAAAGAGCTGTACATGCTGCATAAAGGCTGTAGGTGAAGACCCTCAATGACTGAGCTCCCCTTTCTATTTCTCTGCTTTCTAAACCATCACTTTCTATCCTTTCCACTAGACACATGCCACACTAACACAGCAGCCAAGATAGATAATCTTTTAGGGAAGAATATGCCAAAAAGCTTTTACAAGGTGCCACATCAGAGAGACCTGGCAATGGCAAGAGATCTACCACATTTCCTGAGTCTGGACAGAGCTCTTTCACACCCCAGCTCTGCTGCAAGCTTCTCACATGATCTCACACCAGTCACTCATTCATCTGCACAGGAGAGGAAGGCACACCATCTTCTCACACAAGCTAAAAGTGGGAGGATTCTAATTTTTCATAGGAAATAGGGATGTGAAAGCCCCCCCCTCCAGTTTTCTTTTGAATCCTGCCCAGACAATATCAACCAGTCATACAGGAACAAAAAACACCCTTCAAAACCAAAGAGTAGAAGGAAAACTGACGTTTCATTGTCAGATAATAACCAGCTTTGAGTTTGTAAACTGGAGGCCAACATCAGCTTTTCCCCATCTGTGTTCTTCCAGCACACTTCTCTTCAAAGCTCAGGGGGTAGAACACCAAATTGTAGCTACATTGTGTTCATTGCTTCACAAAATATCAAAATAACTAGTGCTTTCCAAAAAGCCACACTACTTCAACTCCTCTGAGAAAACAAGCACTTGAAATAACTTCAGTGCGCCCAGGATTATCATTTCACATCCAAAACAGCTGCTGTTCTTGGCATTACACACCACGCCTTTTTTTTTCTTCCACCAAATAAATTAAAGAGCACACAAAGCTGTGACACAGGGAAGGTTTAAGGTACTTCTGCAGGATTGAAAAAGGTTCGGTAAACTCTAAGTTATAATCACACACATTCACATTATGGCACATAAATAAACTTGCACACATACACGGGATTAACCAGGCCAGAAATACCAGATATTGACTCTATCAGTTACCTAAGCCAGAGGAATTTCCCAACTTGCGTAGTGTTCCCAGGACCTTCTGGACATCCTTTATACTCGTGTCCTGCTGGCTGTACAACAGTAACCTCCTGGCATCTGAGAACAGGCGGGAAACACTGCGGGAACACAGAAAAATAACCAGCAGTCATCAGCTCCATGAGCCACCATCCACAGATACAGTTTTATATACCAATTCTAAACTTTAATCTGCTTTAGTTATGTCACTCCAGCACAAAAAACTCTCTCAACGTGACAATCCAAGGAGCCTAATAAAAGATCTCTGCTAATTCAAAGTCAATCTAAGCTACACTGCCAACATCATGCATTTGAAAGCATTCTTAGGACTGGGATGGAGAGAGCCTACTGCTGCCTATAAACTGCTGCTTCTTAGAAGCACAATAATATAAGAATATCCTTGCTCCTTTCAAATGCTTTGCCAGGTTTGCAGATGTATTATGCTCTGCATTAAGCCTATCTTTCCTGACACCATGAATGCAAGTAAGGGAAGGTATAGGAAAGCTGGCCATAAACCGTGCTTCCTGCATCATGTTAGCCAGTAGTAAGTAAAAAACAGCAGAGAGTATTGACTAAACCTGTTCAATTGCCTCCCATTCTATGCTGTTCAGACATTCACTAATCAGTGAAAAAGATGCTCTGGAAAAAATAGAATCTTAAAAAGCCTTGCTTTATATGGGTCAAATTCTGAGCCCAATTAAAAGAAAATGGACTCAGTCCTTAGCCACTCAAGGCTTTTCACTCACCAAGAGCTTCAGGTGCTAGGACTTGGGCATTCTGCACACCTACCAGCTGTCTGCTAGCCCCTATGAACTTGGTGGCTTGCAAATCTGGTATTTCAGAGGTGGTAGAAACTGCAAAACCCTCACGTAGAGTAAGAGTTCACAACTGGTAGGTGAGCTCCAAATATGGCATTCCCCCATGTTTCCCCAAGAACAGAGATGAGGCACAAGCAGGCAGACTCACATCGAGGCGTTGAAGTTTCCAACAATACCAGGGGATTCCCCAGGAGTTGGGTAGCGGAAACATGGGTTGTTGGCATTGCAGATGATCCCCTGTATCCATGGCAAGGTTCCTGCTGAAGGCATAGCTTTATTTGGAAAGTGACCTAGAACAGAAACACAGGAGTTTGGAGACAAACACGTGATACAAGCTTCTACTACACAGCATTGTATTTGAAGAGCAGTGCTAACCCCTGCACTGGTTATTGACTCAAAGTGCCTATGAAAGAGCAGAATGGCCAACACTAAGAGGGATTGAGCTTGTATTAGACTCCACTCTGTTCTTTCAAATCTTTCTGCTGGAGTCTTTCCACTGAAGAACTAGTTAAGTCATAGGCCAGAGATTACATCCTGTTTAGGAACAAAGCAGTAAAAAACTACTCATGGCAGGTCTCCACCAGCATGCCACTTGTATACTTGTGAACCACAACCGGGGAAGAAAGGTCTCCCTTGTATAATCCTGGACCTTACACAAGCTGTCTCGCTGCTTTTTGCAACGAGCTTGCTTCCTCACCTCCACACTAGGGAAGGGATCCTGGAGGAAGGTTATGCCCCTTCCTCAGTTTCTCAAATCTCAAGACTTGGAGGACCAGACATCCACCCCCTCCTCTCTGGTGGCCACCTCATCCTCCCACCATGCCTACAATCACTCAGGGGACTGGATCTCTACCTCCACAACCCCAATGGAAGTGCCAAAGCAAAAAAAAAAGTAGTAGTATCAAAGCCAAAATTACAGCAAGGTTGATTAATGTGGGTGGCTGAAGGAGGATGGGAATCTTATCAGCCCTCCCTGGAGAAAGCCAAGGTCTCTGTGCAGGAGAAATGTTAAGAAAATGAAGGTTTATTGTTTCTAGTGCCCAGGGAACTCGTGCTCCTAGTTGTTTAAAATAGAAGAGCTATTTACCTGACCTGTCTGACTTTTGTTTCATTTTACTTTTTTGATCATCTTGGCTGAGGGGCTTGGGGAAAAGGAGGGGAGGGAGAAGGAAGAAAAATACTAAGACTTTCACATTCTTCTCTTAAAATTTCCCAGACAATCTCCTTCTCTGTCCTCCATGCCTTTCATACTACATTGTTAGTAACTCCAACAAAATGTTTAGAGCAATGTAGAAAGAGGAATGGCACACAAGAGCTTATGGTAACTTTTCATGCATAATGAAGCACATAACACCAGTTTCTCCAGGAGTAAAGCAGGAATCTGTTGGTTTTAAATCAGATGAGATACACAGAAAACAGCCCATAAGTTTCAATTACATTCCTGCAAACATCTAACTTTTCAGAAGAGATTATTCACATCATGGACAGAATCTCTTCCACCACCAAAAAAGTGCATTTTGAATAACTTGAAGGGTCACAGGAACAGGAAAGAAAAGTTCTACATGAGAAAACAGCACACTGGTCCAATAGCAATCTAGTATGTCTTCTCTCACTGGTCTGGTGAAAGCCACATAACCACCACTTCAAAGTTAATAGTTCCTCCACCTTTTAAGAGAGCTTCCTCAAACTAAGCTAAGCCATTAGAAACCCTGACAACAGTCCAATCCTTTTCAAACAAGGAAAGAAAACTGAAAAATTTACTTGTTTGTTGAAAAACACTACCATTAAAATACTGGGGCTTTGTGGAGGCTACAAAGCACTTACACATGCCTGTACTGCTATCACCAGGCATTACCTACAAGTGATTTCATAACAGCATACAACACTTCCACTACAGATAAAAATCCTACTTCCCTTAAGGCATCCACAGGGTTGCCAAAGAGCTCACTGTTAACCCCAAATCCTTCTTTCTATCTCTGCTCACAGCTCAGCAAAAACTTCACTTAACAACACATCCACATCTGTCAGCATAAGTGAACACTCAGTGAAACCAATCCAGACAACACAATTTGGAAACCTGTTCCCAGACACACTTCAAAAACAAAGAGGAATTAGCTACAGACATGAATTGAAAGTTACCAGATGCTCTGTCTATAACTGCTGAGTAGAATGTAAGAAGGTGGGCAAAGCAGTAACAGTCAACATAAATGGGAAGGGAAAAGGATTGCAGGTGAAAGCCTCAAAACTATGCTTATAACACCATGGTGCCAGAGCAAATGTTTTACAGGAAGGCTACTGTCTAGCAAGACCAAATCAAGTTCTACAAAAAATCACAGCTCTTGCTATGTTTCAGTTTATATACAGGTCTGCCATACCTGAAATTAATTACTATTGATGTTGCTGGTTATTTATGAAAGCTGAGTAGACTGCTTATTGCTTCTCTTCAGCTTCATGTCTACATTACAGGTAAATCTCCTAATGCCACCATAACATTCAGTCAGAAGAAGCAGTTCAAATTCCATGTAAAGTATGAGATTTAACTTAGAGAAGCTTCAACTATGCTGTTGAGTGCTGAAACAAGCGAGTTAGGCAGTACATGGGATCAGCAGAGTCCAAAGTGTAATGGGAAACTGCAAACACTAACATCTCAGCTTTAAGATACCAGCTTGAACATCCAGCAAACAGCACAAAATGCCCCAGTTACTGCAAAGACAGGGAGTTATTTCCTCATTTTAAGAAAAACACTTCAGTGAACCCTTTGGAAACATGTTTTGCTGACCCTTAGCCTTACCTTGCAGTAATGAGGCTAAGGGAAGACAAACAGAGCTCTTCTACAATCAGTTAATTGCAGTATGAAACTGTCACCAAGCACAGTAAAACGACATCATGTTGCTAATAAACAAGTCACACTTACTAAATCAAATGGTGACCGAAGAGGACTATAGATAGTAATTTATCAAGAACAAGTTTCCTTTGAAAGACAAGGAAAAATGTGCCCATTTAGGGTTCAAAGAAAAATGTAGAATTGTTTTTTTTTGTCAGTGTATGACTGCTGAATCTACTAAATGCAGAGATGACACTGTAATCGTTTGAAGTAATGGAATCTTTAATGTGATACATTAATGCACTTTACTACCTGGAAACAAGATTGCTTTCTTAGAGATCAGAACACTGCATTCTTTTATGCCAAGTCACACACAGATCTAAAAACAAAAATAAGATTTGGATTCCATGCAGGTTTTACAGATATGTCAGAGTTGTACAGCAAATTCTCAGTCAATATAAATGCAAAATGAGAAACAGCAAGAAAAAGAGCAGCAATGTACAGTCCTGGAATAACACCACCAGCTAACTGCAGTTCTGGAGGTGGAAGCAAAGGAGTTTCTAAGCCTTGCAGCAGATTTCTGACTGAAGTAGGGAACCACTGCTCTTTGCATCTTGCCAGCTGCATTATTAGGCTCTAGCCATGAAACAACAAGCATTCTGGGTGCAGCTGCCGTGCTTGGTACTTACATTCATGCTGCTCATAGGGCGGATATGAAAGTCTTACAGAGATCAGGATGAAGAAGATAAACAGAGGCCAGGCCACTTCGATCAGCAGCTGGAACTGGAAACAATAAAGGCAAAGTATTAAGACATCATATTCAAAATAAAGGTCAGAACAGAAATTTTAGGACAATCCACTTGTACGCCAAAACAGTTTTGTAAGAACTGTCTCACTTTGCTTTGCCTACACATTCCAGGATCAAGAAGTTTTTTCCTCCAACTTCAGGGGATAATCTGCAAAGAATTACAATCTCATTGATATGTGCTAGTTATCCTACTAAAATGGACATGCTTAAGGGGGTTTTTTGACTACTTTTTATGGTTTTCTGTCCCCTGACTGAAAGAAACCTCCCAATGATTCTTTCTGACAACAAGCTGAACATTTTATCTCATATTTTGAGGTATTTATTTGGGGTACTTATATTCCACTTCCACAGTAGACCATTAAGCTTCTACCCTAACACATCAGGCATGGAAAAAGTGCTGATGCATGCTATGCCAACTCTTCTGCAGAAATATACTGGTATCTAGAAAGCAGAGCTTTTTTTGATAAGATTAGGCTCATATCTAGTTTCTGTTTTCTTCCAATTTACATTTTTTCCTGAAGATAGGCAGCACCTACAGGTGCAGATCATCTACAGAAAGGCAGGGAGAATCAGGCAAATAAATAAAGAACTCAATTATTTAGAGGGACAAGACAAGAAAAAAAAAAAAAAAAAGGTCTGCTATTAAATACACAACATTTTTTAGACAGAGAATTGAAGTGCAGAAAAATTCACTGAGATGTGTCACATCCCACAGAAGCAAGTGGACAAAGCAACTCTCCAGCCTAGAGCTTCTGAGACTAGCTGAAGTTTCCCAGACTTGATCCTCACTAGCCAAATCCATACTTTCCCACTCCAGAAGGACAGCCCAAACATGTATTTTCAGTCAGCTATGAGACAAGGAAAATCTGAAAACTTTTTATGCTGGTACTTCATATGTTTCTCATTTATTACTAGCAGGAGAACAGAGTGTTTCCTTGGTCAAATGAAGACAAACCTTTTCAACTTACGTCCTGAAAATCTCAGTCTTTTCTAGTAAGATATCAACATCATTCTCCTTAAATTTCAGAGTGTAAGACCTGCAATCCAGTGGGAGGCAAAATACCCACTCACAAACGTGTTTTTCCATGTTCCATCAGTAACAGCTAAAATTGGACTCTAACACTCAGCATAAGGTACTCTATGCAAACTTTGAGGTCAGACTTCTAGGTAACTATTGTACCTCAAAAGAAGCTCACACTGTATAAACAGGGCATTGAAACAAAGGCCATTGGTTCCAGCAGAGGAAATTACATAGGATGGTTTCTCACAGACACCCTTTGTAGCTGACATCAAACAGCCAAAAGCACCCCATCTAAAGGGCATAAAAATTGAGCATCAGTCTCCCAGGCACTCCTGGTAACAGTGCCAGTCACTGCAAGATAATTTTTGGATACTGTTACCTACTGCGTCCTGAGATTATCTCAGCTGGTTAGAGCATGGTGCTAATAACACCAGGGCTGCCAACAAGACCCCCATATGGACCATCCTCCTAGGAGATGGGCTTGATGATCCTTGTGGGTGCCATGAACTCAGAATATTCAGTCATCTGTTATTGTCAAACACACACTGTACAACTACTGGGTAAGAAACTCCACTGAGACCACACTAAGAGAGGTGCCAGGAAGATGCCTCAGTACCTTTGGTCTCTTATTACAATATAGTGGCAGCACACACTTCAGCCATTAACATCAGCAACCTGCTTCCACCTGCATTAAACAGTGCTCTGGCTCCCAGGGATCAAAGATGTTTAGATCTAGGACACAGACAGCTAGTCTGCTTCTGTTTTCAAGATACTCCTATAGCAGCTGCCAGGATGGCATAGCAGAACTTTTCCTCCACTTGACAGAAAAGTGGATATGAAACGAGGACAAGTCCATTGTCTTCCAGCATCAAAGGTCATGCTCTAGCACATGTCACAGCCTTCTGCCACCCTGATACAACTGCTGCTACACTGATTGGGGCAGCTGGGCTTGTGGAGGCTTCCTGGGGTGACCAGCGTGGACAGACAGCCTATCACAGCCCTGCAACTGCTACAGAACCAAAGAGAAAATGCCCTTGAGCTCAAGCCCTGGCTTGCTCAGAGAAATATCAACCCCAGCCACACCACACTGGGGTGGACAGCAGTGCCCAAGTAGTCCTGCTGCTGAAGGGGGAGCAGGGCACCTGCACACACAGCTCCTCTTCTGCACAGCTGGTTACAGCCACAAAGGCAACCATGTGTGGGCTGCATGCACAACACACCTAACTTAGCACACCAACAGCCTCAGGGAGGACAGAGAAAGGCGGGATGCAGCTCAGACTGACCAGGCTGCACCTTGACAGCTGAAGGCAGGCAACGTAGCAGGCACCAAAATGCAGCATTGTGAGAGGCAGCTGGCAACTGCTGCACCAGAGGCTTGCACAGGAACAGGATCAGAGAGCCAGGAGCATGTCAGCAGAGACACCTCAGGAAAGTCTCTTCTGCTGCTCAACAAAACCTGAGTTATCTTCCTGTGCTCCTAAAGGTCAGCAGGTTCCCTCCCCTGCTGCTTCCTGACCCTGCTGCGACAGCACTTTTCATCCACTGTGACCTTTCCAGACAAGGACACAAAGACACTAAAAGGGAACATGTCTCACTGAGATTCAGTCTAAGTAGATATTGAAAAATCAAGTCTCCTCTATTACTTTTGTGTGACCAGCCTGGTAAATAATGAAATGAATCTTCAAGCACCCAACCCCTCACCTATCTCTGCTCCATCTGGAGCTGAAGAAGAAACATCTCATTCGCACACAGCTGGTAAATTCAGCTAAGAACAAATTTGTCCTAATTTTACCAAGGTTAATCCCTAAAGCATGCCAAATTTGTACTAGTTGCCTGATTCAGGATGCCATTAAACACTGAGCTCTACATTGTGTCAACAGGAAATCTGTTGAGCAAGAACTAAGCAGACTATCACCCCATCCCACTGCCAACTCCCCTTCCCACCTTTATGGTCCAGTTTCAATGCAGAGAGCTACCAGAAGCTGACCAGTCTTTCCATGCAAATTTGAAGTGTCTCCTGATTTGCAAGAAACCAGGGAGAGAGATGTTTTTACACAGTGACCCCTGAACATGATTTTGCTTTCCTCTCTCCCTGTTTGAGCTCCTTCCCCCCACTCCAGTGTTGCTGGAAATTATCCAGTACAAAGTAACACTTGAACTGCACACATCAGGGTGAGCTTTGAACCCAGCTTTCGCAACACAGCCCAAACTCACAGCAGCCAACGAGATGGTTCAGTGGGAAGCCAAGGCTAGCCACATTTTTCATGAGAAGGGTAAGGATCAAACTATTTCTACGCTAAGTAAGTAAAATTGGGAGAGAGACTTCATCAGCACAACCCAACTCAAGGACAACAGTCTCCCAACAGGAAAGCAAAGAGATAAAGAACTGTGCAGCCATGATAACAGCATGGTGAGAGAATTGTTCTGCTCCTTCTCTGCCATTTCCTGTTAAGTGGGCTTCTCCTGCTGACATCTTCAGGTAAGTCCCAAATGAGAACCATTAATGAGAAAACTGCTGCATAACTAAGGAGTGCCACAAAAAAAATGAGCTATGTCTCAGGCCTTTACGCATTGACTAACAGTAAATGTAGAATCGAGATTATGAGCAGTTTCATGCCCCCTGAGGTACTTGATGGGAAACCAGTACAGCAGCTGCCAGAAAATGCTGAGCAGATCCAGAAATGTTACCCTACTGCACTTCTCTGGCACCACCAAGGGACATGAATTCACCTCTGCTGCCCAGTAAACCCACAGCTACCTTGACATGACATGCATGCTAAACTTAGACCTTTTCACACCTGATGCAATGCAATACTGAGGTTGCTCAGCCTGGAGAAACACTCTTTACAACTACCTGAAGTGAGGTCATAGCAAGATGGAGGCTATTCTCCCAGGGGACTAGTGACAGGACCAGAGGACATAGCCTTTAGCTGTGTCAGGGGTCAGGTCAGACAAAGTTTTTTCACTGTAAGGGTGATCAGGCATTGGGACAGGCTGCCCAAGGAAGTGGAGGAGTTGCTGACCCTGGAAATGTTCAAAATATGACTGGACATGGCACCTAGTGCTGGAGTTTAGCTGACATAGTGGTATTCAACAAAGGCTGGATTCTATGATCTTGGAAGTCTTTTCCAAACTTAATGACTAACATTCTATTATTTTCAGAAGATCCTGCCAAAAAAAAAAAAACCAAAAAACTACTAAGCCATCATTTTCAGTGTAAAAATCAGCTCCTCTGAAATAGCCTCCTCTGAAATTACCTCATTTAAACATCACTCCAGAAAATCCCACAACATTCTAGAATTCCCCTATTTTCTAATGGCAGTCTGGTAATACGCAAAAGTTAGACCTCCAAGAAGACAGGAAGAGTGCTTTTAACTCTAAGGGCCTAGGCTACATGGGCAATAGCTGAGAAGAGCCAACCTTAAAGAGTCATTGCCAGCTTGGACACTACTTTCCCAGCTTCATTTTTCTAAACTACAAGGCTGTTCACAAGGCCAGGATGTGACCCACATCCAGAGAGCAGACAGCCTCCCTTAGTGTAGTTGTCACAGTTCCTGACCCCTCTGGTAGGCAGTCCTGTCCTGGGAGATCAAGATTCATCAAAGGCAAAGACACTCAAAACAAAAATTTTGTCATCATTGGCAGCTCTGTTTATGCATAAGAAAAGACAGAGGCCATGAGCCCCTTTTGTCTGTTTTATTTAAGAATGGACTAACTCCAGCTCTGAAACCACTGGACCCAAGTCCTATAAAAACAAGCCTCAGACACCTGAGTGAAGGCTTCAGGGACTGTGACCATTACCAGTGGTGAATATGATAGCCTTTCCTCCCTTGTGACACTGAGTTTCTAAAACAACCCAACCCAACCAGCTGGCAAGCATCCTGACATTTGCAGGGTTCAGAAAGCTTATCAGAGACCTCTTTCCACTCACCACTTCAGCAGCGTGTGTTCCTTTCACATTCCCTACTGATACCTCCTCAAGGTCAGATCCAACAGGGCAGATCCTCTGAATAAGCCTGTTGCACAAATCATGTCCTTGGCCAACACAGGTACTCCCTAAACCCCTAGAGGTTCAATATGATACTTTCTCAGACTTTCAGCTGTTTGAAAGTGGTATAGCAACCTATGAGGTCTCAATCTAAAGGTAAAAATTTTAAGAACACCATACTGAATCCACACTCCTGTGCCCTTTTTATCACAAGGAGGAACTCTTCTTATGTATTGACTATTCTTAACAGGTAAACTTCCACACTGTTAACAGATGGTGAGGACAGTACTTTAGCCACTCAGAACACACCCTGGCAGAAGAACATCAGTTGCCTGGGTTTATCCTCATGCTGATACAGGAACATGATTCATGCCAGCCACTTAATCTATATCTTCTGTTGTAAAGTTAAATGGCAGGTTTGGGATTCTCTCAATGATTAAAGTGACTGGAGACGCCTGCTACTGCTTCTGCCACTTCTGCCATTGCTGCAACTTGCAGTATCCAAAACATTTTAGATTCATGGGCACATCCCTGCAGCCTGGCAATGCCTCACCCACAGAGCAGAGCAGGTCGCAGCATGGGTTTTCATTTCACATCTTTGTTGCTGCACGCAGGAGTCATGCACCCTCACTGCCTGATCTGACACCAGTGTTGCAGTACTCCAACACTCTCCCACACTGGAACACAGGACAGAAGTCTTGAGCACCTTCAAACCCCCTGGTTCTTGTACACCCACCACCCTCTCCAGTTTGAATAGCGTTGCTCCAAAGCCAGACCTGTTGCTCAAACAGGGATCACTAGAGGAGGAACATTAAGATACAGGATGTTTCCCTGTTTTTCTTGAAAAGTTGTATAGTTTTGTAAGCTACAAGACAGTTACTTAAGATCTCAAAACACCCTTGGGCTAATACTTACAGTCTGTCTTCTTCTGTAGGTAAAGTTCTTCCATAGCAGCAATCCCAGCTGTGTCCAGAAAGCCATCTTCCTTCAGCAAAGACTAGAAGCTCTCCTTGTGTAGCAGCAGCAGTACAGTACAGATGTTGTGGCCAGGCATTAACTAGTGAAAGAAAAAAAAAAAAACAGGAAAAGAGTTGAAAGAAGAGTTCTGTTATCCAAAACAGAAGAGGCAACAAGATAGGGAAAGAAGAGGCTGCACTCTGTGACCTTGCAGCCTTGGAACACACCACTGCCTTCTTTCTTACCCCATGCATTCCAGCCACATTTCATGGGTCTCAGTAAACTCAGATTTAGACTCACTGTTTCTAATCTCTGATCTCCAAAGCACAAAATGAGTTTTTCAATACAATTCTTATTTTCTGCCCCAGAAATTCCAATAGCAAGGACAGCTGAGAATAAGAATAAATAACAGGTTTTGAAAAACAATTTAAAGATCCCTCTGAATAAGACTGAAGCACACGATCCTACCTTTTTTTCTTAAAGCTTCTTGCCACATTTACTTTTATACTGGCAAAAAACTGACTGCCAAATTAGGAACGCTTTTGTTTTGAAGTCTAGTCAACATTGCTTGTAGGAGAAAGTGCTGTGCACTTAACAGGCAAGGAAGAAATATCCATTCCCTTCAAGGTAAGTGAATAGGAAGGATGCTAGAGTTGTTAACATTTAGATGAAGTAAATAGAAAATTGTTGTTTAGTCAGTGTTCAGGTCTTACAACCACCTGTCCTCCAAGACTGTTGTGAATTAGATGTGCTAAGTGACCATCTTGGTACAGTATGAGACCACAACAGGATTTAAAAATATTAATTATAATAATTTCTAAAAACTGATCTCTTCGGTGGCAACTGATAAGAACATAGTACAGGCTTCCTACATGTACCCTTCCAGCTCAATCTTTAGGCTCTAAGGTGAGCTTTCACTATATTAGTTAAATGCCATTAAACCTTTTTTTCAGAATTAATTCAGCACATCCTAATTTACTTCTGAATTTTAAGGCTACTTCAAATTAAGAGCAGTTGAATCCTCAGTAAGCATCTGCACAGGAACTTAGTTAATCCACATTAAAATGAATTCTGGTTTATGTGCCTGAATACATGCTGTTGACAGAAGCAGCATTAAGAGGATGAGTAGCAGCTGATTCAAACACACACCAAGAGAAGTACTCTTCCCAACACCTGTTAAACTGGGAACACACACACTTTTGATTCTGGTGTTCCACGGAACAGCACCATAGCCCAAAGATTCAGGGCTGCATGTCTGATTGCAAACTGTATTGAAAAGATTACCAAAAAATCCATAAACATGCTAGGAACGTTCCTAGGAAATGCTCTGACCAGTTCTACACTGACATAAGCTTAGACGAAAAATTCTGGATATGAGTTTTGAGATGATGAACCATTATCAAATTTAAGTCTCATCCAAAAGTAAATTCCATTATTACAATGATTTGCAGATTAAAAACTTGTCTTAATAATGTAGGTCTGTTTTACAAAAAGATTTCTCTAACATGGCTAACAAAAATAAACCTGTTACAGCGAGTTCTGTAGGTGATCACACTGTAGTATCACAACAGGACAACACTGCTTCTTAGCACCAGTACAGAGACCCAGAGAGCAGGTAATGGATGCCTACAAACCTTGCAAACTGAACCCCATACCACACGCCAGCAGCAGAGCTTGCAGTCAGCATGGGCTCGTTACCTTCTGCCAGGTGCTGCTCCAACTCTGACAGGACCTCCAGAGATGTTCCTTCACAGAGAGATGCCCAGCTCCTCACTCAGGACAGCCACCCTTCCCTGCCCAGTGCATCCTGCTGGCTGGAACACCCTGACACTAGCACGCTGCCAGTGCATGCACTGGCGGGCAGACCATGAATTCCCAGACATGCTTAGAGAAAGGCACCTGGCAGGCTACTGGCATATCCACAGCAGGGACAATGCCCACCCTTTCCAGGGAATCTCCAAGGAAAAATCTTGGCTGAATGACTGCACATATGCTCATGGACCACACTTTTGCAGACAGCCTTGGATATGGGGGGGGTCTTTGAAGCACCTCCTCTCGATGTCAATATGAAATATCTAAAGCTGCAATCAACCTAGCAACAAAACTAAGTATGGAATATTGTTACCCCTCCTCTCTACTACCTCCTCTCTTAAGTTTCTGCATAGTATTTAAGGGATTTGGCAACACTTTCACTCACTCTAAAGAGAAACCTGGATTACTTCTTACTGAGCACTAGTGTGGGACAAAAATCCTTCTAAGAACATTAAGATAATTACTCTTTTCAAGCATTTTTCCACAAGGACATTGGTACTGGTCTGTGAGCCACAGACCTCCATCTGATTTTTTTTGTGCTGCCCACCATGTCACAAAACAATCTTTGCTGCCCGAGTCTAATCCTGCAGCCACTGCACTGTTTGGCATACAGAAGCAGAGGACTGGAAGGGACTGTAAAGCCTTCCAGTCACTGGTAGTTATGCAACAGGTGTTTTTCACCTTCAGAAAGGTGTTCAGGATATCCACTCCATACTTCATGCTCAGGCCACCGGTAGTGTGAAATCTCTGCAAAAACCTAATTTCCAATGCTTTCCAGAAACTAAAGCAAACATCAAAACCCATAAGAATAAAGTGCCACAGGAAGAGTGCAAAAAGTATCCCATGGAGAGTCAAAGGGACTTTTGGTGTTCTCATCAATAGAATTAGACTCTACTCCTGCACCTTAATACCCTGCACAGAGGCAAAACAGAAGTTCAACCAGTCTGTGGAATAACCAAATCAAAGGGTAGCTGGTTTAACACATATCAGTGAAAATTCAGATAATGAATCCTTGCCACAGGATCCAGAACATGGAAATACTGAGGTTGTAGCATTCACATCACGTTAGCAAACTGTTGAGAGCTAAGGGCACATATTTTATCATTTCACTCATCTCAGCTGACCAGCAGGAGAATGCACAGCCAGGAAGATTCAGCTGTGCAACCTGCTTCATGTCTCTGGAGTTAAGCTAGACTTGACTGGGAACAAAGCAAATAATCTGGCATGTTCTTTCTGGATAAAAGTTACAAATTACATAAAAATACTGACTTTCCAGGACTGCCCAGATGTAGGCATATCAGCTAAATCCTGGAATTAAAGAAGGGCATGGAGCCTAACAGTGGACTAATTACCAAGAAGGCAACACCTGAACCTGAAGTGTATTCAGTTCTTCCAGCCATGCTGGGTGACAGCTGCAGTGACACTGTATGTCCCAGCCAGTATCTGTTACAGAACAGGGAACAGGTTTGTTACTAGTCACCTCTGATTTTCATCCACAGAGGCTTACACACTTGGTTCACTGTTGACAGAAGTTAACTAGGTTCACTTGAATTACTAATCCATCAGAAAGCACTCACCAAACTAATATCAGAGGGAAATGGCAGAGCATCCTTTCAGATGTTCTTCCAGCTCACAATAGGCAAGAACCATAAGCCAGGGATGCAGAGAACTGATTGACTCAACGTTACCAGCTTGGTTAAAGTGCCACTTTATCTTCACTTCAGACCAGTCTGATAAATTCAACATAGCTGGGGAATACAACTTGCCATTTACTACTGCAGTGCCAAAACTTTAGTTTCCAATGATGGCTTTTATGTCATCATTGACATAAAAGATGATGTCAATGTTTGAGCCAACAGTAGGTATCAGTGATCACCCCTGACACTCATCCAGAGCTCCCTGAAGGAGAAATACTGCTTTCTGTCTAGAGTAAGAAAAGCTGCAGGAATTCATCCCCATATTGTTAGTTTTCCCGTAAAGCCCTACAGCACAACACCCACCTGCACAATTAAAGCACAGATTCCACACACTTGTCCCATGGTCTGCCTTTGCAGAAGACTCCCTGCACGTGACATTTTGCCCTGCTGCAGAAACCCTGAACAGCCTCCCCAGCCTACACAGCTGCAATTTCATCTCATTTTCTGCAATTCAGAAAATTACTCAAGAGAAAGTTAGGCTACAGGGCAACCTCTGTAAATGATGACAATGAAACACATCCTTTGGCCAGCCCTTTCTCTCTAGCAGGGTGCTAGCTGCCATTTCAAAGCAGAATGGCTGTTGCAAAGTCCATTAGCTGGTACACCAACAGTGTCCAGACCTAATCCCTCTTAAACAAATGAACTTCTACATCTGTATATTTAGCAAGTAAAAAGCTCAAGTGGCAGAAAATCAGTTCCCCACCCCCATGCCTGGTGTCAGTACTAAGTAAACATAAAATAGCCTTCAAAAGCAGCTTTCTGCAAACAATGCAGCTGTTTGCTTTCTTTGGGGAGGCAAAAAAACCTTTCCCCTAGAGAAAAAAAAATTGAATCACTATTTCAAGAGGGAACAAAGTGAACTTACCAAACCTAATGAGACTGGAACATTTCAGGGCTCTGGCAAGACACTATAGACAATTTAAACTAGGTCCTTGTCAGCAGAGCTAAAAAACTTTCACCAGTTGATGGAAGGCTCAGTGGCCTACATGAATTAAGCTAGCAGCCCCTGTCCTCTCACTTAGATTTTTCCTTAAAACAGAAGCTACCACCACTGGCAACTCTCCACAGACCAAGTGACCATGGAAAGAACCAATCTAACAGCTGCATCTGATGGATGCCTTTATGGGCTACAAGAGCCTTTCCTTTCTCACAAGCAGACACGACCCAGCACTTGTTTCCCGCCCCAGACAAAAAATGTGAACATCTGCTTTACTCCAATAGTTCATGTCTACACAAGTATCAAGTCAAATGAGACTCGCTTTGGAAGAAAAGAACTAAAACATAAACATCAGATTTCTATGGAAATATCGTCCTCTTTATGAGCACTGATAAATGTCTTGACATTTAATTTTTTAGGTAGTGTCAAGCTGCATTTTGTGAAGGAAACAGTATCATAAGCCATGTGAATTCTGCAAATCCCAGATCTAGAGTCCCTCAGCGATGTGCACACCATCAGTGGAGAGCAGATCCCTCTAAGGACAGCATATGAAGGCAGGACAGAAGGGCCTGACATTCTGATCCACACAAGACAAACCACCAGAGGACCAGTGGCCTGGATGGGCATTAGTGTAACAGAGGTGCAATTAAGCCTTAGAGCCCAGAACTAAATCCTCACTTCCCAAACAAGGTCTAGTGCCTGGGCATTTCTCTGCCAAACACCAGGATTTCCCTCCTGCCAGCACAATAGCTGTAACAAGAAGGAAAAAAACAGTATTGATCCCAATTATGTTAAGATTAGGCTAGATAAAGAGCAGCTGTGGGCAAGTGCAAGCAATTTTTGTCCTGCTGCTAGAGACCTAATTAGACATAAAATCCCCAGCGGAAACAGGCAGCGCATAGAGAACCAAAAGTAATGTCCATTCTGTGATCTAAAGCCACACTAAGCTTGCAAAACCCAAAGGAACAAATCTGACATTCCTATCTCTAAAATTTCCAAGCAGTCAAAAAACATATGACATCTACTGGAGCTCTAGGAAAAAGGGGAAACTGCCACCTGAGCAATGTCAACTTTATACAAATAACAGTACTGATCTTTTAAAGTAATCTTTGAACCCAAAGAACCTGAAATGGGTTACAAAAAGGTGCCATAAAAAGCATTAGCAACACAGAGTTCAAGCAACTCACCTAAGGCCACAAGCAAGCAAAAGCAGAGATTAGAGTGAAACCATCAGAACCCACACGTCCGTCTCCTGGCTTAAGCACTGCCAGAGCCTGTAGCAGTCACAGCCGTGCAGGATCAGCAGGGGAGGTGTGAGCTTTGGACCTGTGGGCTCCTGCCTGGGACACAGGATCCTTATCACTAGAGGCACACAGACACTAAAAGCTGGTCTTTCACAACCTCCTGACAGAGGACATTTCTCTCCCTTTTGCCAAATGAATATGGGACACAAAGTTTTCTGTTCCATCTAAAGAATCCTTCAGTGAGAAGCGCTTTCCTCCTCAAAATCACCCAGGTCATGTCACAAAGTTTACACCAACTCCTTGTTCCTAGTAAAGTGACTGGAATGAAGTGACTTCTGGGTCAGCAGACAAGAATTTGATTAGGGTAACAAACAACAATATTTTAGAGGCAGTTCTTGGCAAGATCCCCTACTGGTTTATTTCCCACATTGACTACCTGGCCCACAGTTAGGTAGTAAACAAATTCTGGTCTTGTTCTCCAGGGCTTACTAATACTGAAGGCAACTAGTAAATGGCTTTCAGCATAGCTATAAAGTTGAACTTGTTTTCCCTCCTTGAGAGCATGTAAAATTGGGTAAAATCAACATTTAAAGGACAATGCCAAAATACAAGGAAGCTGATGAAACAGTCTCATGGAATACCTCTAGCAACCTGCCACCTCTAGTCTAAGACACATGGCTTCTCACTCTTTCACAGGCCCTTAAGGCAGAATGCACATAGCTGCAAAACACCAAAAAAACAATTTCACATTGTTATTTAAGGAAGCTCCAACCTCAGAATATTGGACACAACTAATGGAAAAAGACTCCTTATAGCACAGGTCAACAATGTAACACTTATTCACAACCTGTTTGAACTGCTGCTATGAAGACAGCTAGTGACAGAACCCAAGCCCAGTATTAGGTTCTACTTGCTGCCCTAGGTACTATACAGAGAAGCAAGCCTGGATCTTACTCTGATATGAATTGCTCTCAACACAAAGTCATGTTAGGAGCAGAAATCTGGCTTCCTGATTCTTTAGGCAAAACGGCAAGGGCTTCTAAAGTTATTTAGCCTTGGCATGAGAACTGAGCTAATGGGTATTTCATAAGTCAGTATATTATGTGCTGAGCTCCTCTGAATGCTCCACTATGAACGATGAGTAGATGATGATTTTGAAAGACCTGGCCCAAAACTAATACCAGGAGCACTGACAATTCTAGTCCTAAACCGTTCAGAGTATCTAACTAGTCTCTCCTGTCAAAGCCAAACTGCTAGGATGTGCTTCTGAGATACTGGTGGACCCATCCTTACCAGCATGAAACAAAATATATGGGACAATTCCTCACATAGTAAAGCACTAGCTTACAAACTGCTCCATAATAAAGACTGGACTACATTTTTCAGAGTACGACATTTACACAGACACACATTTTCCAAAGTGACTGCTGGTTTACAACCTTCTTTTGTGACACAACATGCCAAGTAATTTTGAAAAACCTGTCACAGGTCAGCAGTATCTGCCTAGCAGAATGACCACAACAACTGGCTCTCATTACTTCTAGCACGCTTATAGAGAGCTCACTGAGGAACATAAACACAACTCAAATGCAATGGAAGAAGTCAAGCTTGCATGCATCACAGCTGGACTTACCATAAGGAATGCACATGCAAAGGGCAGTGGCAAGCACTTAGGCAAGAGGATTGCTAAAGTGTAAAGTATAACATGCAAGATGAAATGCAGCCATCTATTTCACAAAAGAATACCTTCCACTAGAAGGTTGTGAAATACATGAAACATTTCAACTTCCAACATTACACTGAGTGTCCCCTACTTTCCCCATGGAAGAAAAAAAAGGCAAGAATGTAGTCCATTCTTGGGCAAAAACAAACACAAAATGTGATTTGCTTTATCACGGCCAATGTCCAAAAATCCATAGTCCATATTAACAGATGATCTTTTTTTTTTTTGGCTCTCAAAGAATGGCTCTTTTCTAGTGGAATGTAGAAATAATAGAACATCCTGCTAAAATAATAATTGCGACATTTGAGCTCAATTCGTGCCATTAAGCTTTGATCTCTGAGCGAGTGTAGTACGGTCAGCACACAGTTTGCAAAAAGCTGTGCTACAGCCCCCGTTACTTTTTCCAGCTTTTGACACATCCTGTTGAAAGACAATGTAACTGCAACTATGAAAAAAGGGGTAAAGAATTTCACATTGCAAAAGGTACCTTCTGCTTGGCAGCAACCACAAAGCTGAGAAGGAAGACACAACCTCCCCAAGAAAGCAGCTTTTTCCAAAAGAAATCCACGTGCTCAATGTTAGGACATAAACACTTTCAACCATCACCCCTTCCACAGGACATCCTGGTCACACTAATCAGCCAGACACTGGTTTTAAAAAGTGCAGCATTGGCAGATACTCCATGATTGTACTACAGAGTAACTGCAGCATCTGGCGCATTTTCTATCCTGTAGCAAGCAAAGTTATGAAGCCTTGTGCCTTTGTCATCACATTCATAAGTACTTTTTTGGAAAGGACTTTCTTTTGGAACATGCTGTTTATCTTGGGACAAGATGAGGACACCAACAGTGTTCAGTACAAGACCAAACTGCAGTTTGAGTGCATGCCCTCTAATTGCCCTCTAATGTGAAAAGAAACTAGTGTTATTTTCCTCTCCATCTCTGCCATTTGGGAACCTCATGCCATAAACCCGCGCATGTTTCCAGTAACAGACCAGAACACAACATGGCTTACAGAGTAGAGAACATTACAGCGGTGCCTTTGAGATTCAGAGGCATAAATAATAAGCTGTCTGTCAAGCCAGATATCTGCACAACCGCAACAATATCTGTGGCACAGCTATAAGTAACAGCAGATGAAACAAAAATATCCCCTGAAACAGGCAGAAAAACATCAGCCAAGAAAAAGTCTCTAGCACAATGAAAGGAAATGACATTGACGAAAGAAAGCAATAAACTGGCAAGGTCAGTATTCAGCAGCCATTGTCAGCCTGAGCAGAGCTGGAGTCTGAAGCCCACAAGAAGACCTCAGCTCCCACATGGCCACCATCCAACTGTGCTGATACGGAAGATGGCAATCCACTAAAGTGATAAAGAGATGCCCAAGCACTTTTGAAACCAGCGAGTGTCAGCTGAAGAGGAATGAATTTCTGATCAATCTGGGCAACCCATACAGACTTCAATAACCACTTATCTCTAAATTTATTCATAGAAGAATATGAAAATAGCTGGCAGACACGATAAGGCAACCCGCATACCTGCTGAGTCAGGTGTGGCACAGGGCAGTTAGCTCGGAGCACTGCCAGAAAGCATGTGCCAATCTTCCCGTTTTGCCTGATCCACACAGCAAACACCTGTTACTCACACTTTCTATTCTTTAGCTCCAGCTGCACTGCTGCCACTGAAGCAGGATCCTTAGAGTGAGCACAGCAGCAAAAGCCATGCAAAGGTGGCTAATGTATGACTAATTCAACATCATGCACAGGCACATCCAGGAAAGAAGGATGACAATTTGCTCAGGTTCTAAGCTGCACCTCACAATTCAGAAGTGCTTTCAGGACAGAGCTCATTTAGCTTGCTCCTGAAGTTTCAAGGGACTAAGCACAGAGCTGAAGAGATGTGGTAAACTAAATTTCAACTAAATTACTCTAAGCAGCAGACACATGCAGAAGTAGGATGAAGTGGGAAAAGCAAAAAGCTTACAAAAAAGCAAGGTGACCAAAGAGAAATTATGCAAGTTTTTTATGGATACAGGATCCAAAACAAATTTTTTACATTAAGTTTAGAATATCCTTACTGTTGTTGAGAAAGATCCACTAGAGCCAAAACAGACTGCAACAGACAACTGCATTTTATGAGTGTATTTGTTTTTATAGAGCAATATAACTGGGAGAATAGATGTAGAGATGAATATGAAGAGTACATCACAAGAACAGGGAATGCAGCTCTGGGAGAAAAGGCTGGCAATCAGGAGAATAAAAAAAATAATCTGGGAAAAAGGAAACCTGAAATATGAAGACTTATGGTGGACAGGTGATTGCATTAGTTTGCTAAAAGAAAGAAGCAAGTCTAGATCTCTCCAAACATAACAGAAAAACTCATTGCTTACTTTAACATGAATATTTAAATATAGGTTTGACAGAGTTGGGAAACAAAGCAGTAAGAACTGCAACTCTGATTTATTAGGATAAAGAATAATTAAAATATCAAAAATACCTTAAAACAAACAACTAAAAAACAGTTTTTCCATTGGCAGAATTAAAATACAAGTACAGGATCCATTCATTCACTTTATTAGATAAGAACATTGCATTTAGAGGAAATTTTGAACATTGGCACCTGTACTAGTACCACAATTAGAAATATCCATGGATCTGCACTCAGAAAAGCTCAATGCTGCTTTACAGTTTGGATGAGGAGAGTTCTTGGGTTTTTTAAATCATTCAAGTTTGGTCCTAACTGTTTTAATTGGCAGTCACAGCCAAACTCTGGTTGAAGGAACATAATTGAAATAACAGGAAGAGAAAAAAATGCCACCAATAGATCCCCAGAATATCAATATATTTCTCATGAATATAGCTCTCAAAGAACATATATGATCATTTGCTGGTTTCTTATTGAAGCACAAAAATTAAACTGCAAAAACAGGCATATGTCTAAAAATATTGGATTTAAACCCAGCAACACAACCTGAAGTCTTTAAAAAGAGATATGCTGAATGTGAGAAAAAACACTTTGACTTCTACCATAAAGAGTACAAATTTTTGGTCATGCCATCACTAGAACAATGGTTGAAAGTAGATAAGAGAAAACATTCAAGTCATCACAGGAAGGGCAGAGGTGCTGGGATCCAAGTTTTCCTGGTCCCTAATCTTGCTCTTGTCACCTACATCACCAAGACTGTTGGTCTGAGACCTTCCACATGGCTTGATTTTGACCTTTACTAAACTAACAGGTACTATGCTAATGGATATGAGATGCATGCCCCACTTCCTTGCCCCCAGGAACAGCCACTCATTTGGAAACAGGCTAGTAAAACTGCAAGTTGTTTCAGAGTCAAGCAAGAAGAGTGCTAACAGGTTTTGGCCACCTGCTTCCATACAACCCTGTCTGCTTTTTGCTAACAAGGAAACCAGATCGCCAGAATGATCTCTGAACTGTGTGGTAAAAGGCTCTGATTTTGTTCTTTCACAGAGAAAAACCTTGCCCAAGCCAGAACAATCTTAGGAGAGCTCTTTGCTTTTTCTGTCCCACTCCAATTGTTCTCTAACAAAGTCAGCATAAGCAAACCAATCTCACTGTATTAAGCAGAGCTTTGCTAAGCAACACTCCTCCAGAAAAATATCAGAACAGGAAAAAGGTCAACTTGTATGTGGATACTTATGTCATTCAAACTGACATATATTTTTTATTACCTATGATCAAGCTTGTTTTGCTAATAACCCACAAATGAAGATCTGAATGCTCCCTTTTTTCCTACAGTGATAGCCTGTTGTGTCAGAAAAGCTGTATTAACTGTTTCCCATCCTACTATGTCTCTCTTGGTCCTTGAAGCAAGCAAAAATACTTTTTCTCCCAATCAAAAATGATAAAAAAAGACAGGACTAGCTTTGCTACCACATATTTTAAAGAAAGGGAAGAGGGTACTTCAGGTACCCCACTGAGTAGTTTCAGTCACCATATTTCTTCTGAATTATCAGTATTATTTTTGTGTAATCAACATAAGCAAGACATGCCACTACAGAATGAGACATTTTAACTTACAGGGTTTTATGTGGTTGATCACCTTTTAAACACTAGAAGCAGAGTCTTACCATGGTATCTTTTATCTATTCTCTTAGTATCAGTAACTGCAGATGTGCATGCTCATCAGCTTCACTAAAAAAAAGTTTCAAGCATTCAGGATTCAAATCCTTAGCTGACACAAATATGACATTATCTTAGAGTGAGTGAATTTCTGCTATGCCAGACCTGAAGAAAATAGGCAGATTCCTTAGCAGCCTGTGATAACCAAGGAAAATATATCTTATATATGTGTTTTACCTAACATAGTAAACTCTGACTCTAGCTCCTCTCACAGGAGTCATCAAGAATAACCAGCAAAAGAGAAACACGATGATGTTTTGTCAGCCATGGCCTCTGGACTTATTTCAGGATTTGGTGTGTTGCCCAGCCTAGAAGACCTACACAAACACTGAGGGTGCCTGCTTCAAGGTTACTCAAACAAACTGTTAATTTGGGTCCCTCTCTGCTCCCTTCTGTCATTATCTTTGTGCTGGCATCAGTGCTTACAAAGCCATGAGAAGTCTCTGAACACAGGATGTTGGGGTGAAAAAAATGAAAAAAAAACCCCCAACAACAAACCACCACGCAAAAAAAAGAGTTTGTTTTCAATTACTCACCCTGGGTTGGTGAACTCCAGTGTCTGCACAAAGGATGAAACAGACAGGGAGAGAAAAGAATAGGCAGACCAGGGGAAATGAAGCAGGTCCATTACTAGCTCACTAGCAACCTTCAATTACTCTGGATTAAAGTTCTGGAGAAACCACACCCTAAGAAATACTGTGCCTGCGTGGTGCAATGCACTTAATAAACACTAGCAGAGCAGATTGTATTTGGCCACAGATGGATGAGTTCAGTATCTTCCTCCTTCTGCTATGTCTCTGTGAGTCTAACTCTGCCAGGTGAGCTCACTGGTGAGAGAACAGCCTTGCAGAGATGTAGGCAAGGGGAGACTTCCTTTCTGAAACACATGTATTACACTTGATTAACAGGTAAGAATGCTTCAACACAGAATCTGCACAGAAGAGCTGCTGTCACTTTATTTAAATCACAAAGGCATATTCCTGAACCACAGACTAGTTTACCCTTGTATAGGGAGGGAGAAATACAGCCCAAGGAATGCTAGAGAAAAGGCTGCTCCTAGAACAAGGGCCAAAAGAAATTTACTGGCCTTTTATTAAGCTAACAGCACTTCATCTTCAATAGTTCAGCACCAGGAGCTACTCTTTATATACATAGTGATGATACCAAATCTGGTGCCAGATCAAGTAAGTCTCTGATCACACCAATACAGCACTGAGTGACATTTGGGTTTGAAAAAAATTTAGCATTACAATAAAGGCTTGCTAGCACCTGCCTATGGAACACTGATTTATAAATGTGCCTCAGCCTCAGTGCCTGAAGAGACCATTAAGAAACTTTCAACATACCTGCTAGCACTCCTATGCAGCTCTGTTCAGAGGAAATTTGGAGCTAATATCCAAAAGATTACCATGACTCCTGGAAACACTACAGTCTTACATATAGCTGCACCCAATGTGCTTATGTCTCATAACTATCACATGGCTACATGTCCTTCAGCAGCAATGTATCAGAGGAAAGATACGGTGAATAGTTTTGGGCTGGCTCCTGGATTATTACACGCTAATGCCAAATTATAGCAAATTTTGATTTCTTACAGTCCAGATGCCAGCTAGTAACCCCCTCAGATCACCTATAATGAGCACAAAAACCCATAATATTTTTTTATTTAATGCTAAATATTCTCAACAAGCTCAATTTAAATTCTACTATGCAACACTTGTGTTCCATGCTACCAAACTTTTGATTTTTACTATAATCAGCCCTACTAAATACGATTACAAGGAACAAGGTGCTTCACGTCATGAATAAAGGCATCAAGCTCCTGCCCATAGCAGATACAGACTGCGTCACACAACTCATTCTTACATAAATTAAAATTCAAATATGCACAATGACAACCCACCAACACCACTTTTATTTGATGCTGAACACTGCAGAATCCCAGGTACTACCCGTTTAGCTTAATATCCTACTCTGTCATCACAGAATCATACACTGATTTGAGTGACAGCAAAGTGACAGTATACCTTGCCATTTCCACTTGTTAGGGAGTCAAGCTGTGCCACAAGCACCAAGCACGAAAAACATTTGGATTGAATGTTTACTATCATGACCCCCTTTCAAAACCAAGACTGTTCCCTTACAATAGCCTTTCGACAGCAGGCTTGACCATCTGTTGTTAATGGAACATCCCCAAGACACGGCTGTTCTCCACAGGACCTACTCATTTTCAAAGGGGAAAATAAATTTTAATGCATTAATCTACAGCGGTAATTTTCAAAAAGGTTCAACTCATTTTAGGCCTTAATTTAGAAGATGCTTGCATCCCTCTGGCTTCAGCGAGGTCTATTCCAATACACTTGAAATCAATTTTGATCCTTTAAGTATGTTTTTATACAGACTTTAGAATCTCCCAGGCCAACAGCTTGTGGGAAAGAGGGCACTTCTGGATACAAGTAGGGAAAATGGTGTTTCATAAGAACTTTTTATTTGGAATCCGAGTATCTTTCCAGGCATGTTTTAAGCATCTGGGCTGCTGTGCAGCTCGTCTGTTGTAACAACAGTCTGATGATAGGTTGCAGTGTAGCACTCCAGACTTCACAACAGTCTGGCACGCAGCAGCACGATTTGTTGCATAGAACTGAGCCTCCTGCCCATCACAAAGGCAGCCACATCGATTTTTTTATTTTTACACTCCCCCCACATCCCAAGGCCCTCCCCTTATCCCACCCCCACTTTACAGGATTCGCTTAGGAGCGAAGGGATGAAAGCCCTCCCGTTATCTTCCAGCACCCTCCGGGGCTGAGAGGCAGCGGTAAGGTGAGCCACCCTCCGCTGGCGCTGCCAAGGCAGAGTCGTCTCGCTCAGGACAAGCTAAAATAAAGTACCTATTTCTTTTAAAAATAAGCAGGCACAACCACGCCCCTCACACACACAAACACTATTAGCCCCTTCCCGATGCCCGGCTACGCCGTAAACCATCCTCCGAACCGCGGCGCCGACAGGCTGGGCACACAGAGCAGCACCACGTCGGAAGACAAAAACCGTAAAGCAGTAAGAAAATGAACAAACAAAACCCCAAAACAATAACATCCCACCACCACTCCTTCGCGCGTCCCTCTCGCTTTGCGCCGCCCGTTCCAGGCGGAGCGGGGACAAGCGGGGAGCTCCCCGACAGCTGCCCGCGATGCGTCCCGTCCCCCGCGTACCTCCCTCCCCGGTCGGCAGCCGTGGGTCCCGAGGGGAGCCGCCGCCTGCTCCGCGCCGCGATCCCCTCAGCTCCGCTCCGGCCCCGCCGCCGGCCCCGCTGCGCTGCCGGGCGCCCCCGCCCCGCAGTGCCTCTTATAGGGCGGCGCAGAGCGGAGCTGCCCCCGGCGGGCCAGACCGCCCCTTCACGGCCGGGGCCGCCCCGCACGCTTCTCCCCTCCCTCCGGGGTCTTGTCGCTGTCGCCTCTTCTCTTGGCTCTTTCATTACTTCCTTTTGTCTTATCCTGTTCTCCGCGCCACTTTTTTATTTTTATTTTTTTGTTTGTTTGTTTTTATTTTCCTTCGGCAGCGACTGCTATTGGGGGTGTGGGGAAGGGCGCGGCCATTTCCATGTGGGCGTGCACAATGCTGCCAAAAACAAAGTGCGAGGATGGGTATGTCCGCCCCGGCCCCGCACGGCTGGACGCCGCTCCTCATTCTACCAGCACTCGCTGCTTTTTGTGAAACTCCGCGCTCCCGGGTGCGTCGAGAAGCATCCCAGCCCCTCGCGTTGCCTCCCGCGCCGGCCCCCCGGGCTCCTGTTCCCGGGGACTGTGGGAAGAAAGAGCAGAACCCAGGCACGGAGCTACCTGCGAGCAGAGTGTGCTCCAGCCGCCCACCTCTCCAGGGCTGCACCGCTGCCGCATCTGCTGAGCTGAGCCGGTACCAAGTGGGCACGGGTCCGTCCCCAGCTGCACAGCTGCAGAGGTACTGCGTGCACCAAGAGTGTTGGCCTGAAAGGAGTCAATCAATCAATAATAAACAGTTTCAGCAGGACCAGATGTCCTGTACTCCGTGTCACTTATGGCAATAAAAAGGCAAGGAACGGTGAAAGATAACACTTGGATAATCACAAATAAGGATGAACTCAGTTGTGTCAGTTTATGGAGAAATTTGCATCTAATCACAAACTTAATAAAAACAAATCTCAGTTTATTTTTAACCGTTGACGGTGAGCGAGCTGAATTGCTCCAAATACAAAAACAGTGAAGGATAGTGTGTTTTGTCCGCCAGAGAAATGGCCTGGTCTTAGCAATATTGTCTGATGGCTGAAGGTGTCCTCCAACGTGGGGTCCTCCCTTAGAAACCACCCATCATGCAAACCCTTCCACATTTTTTTGCTTGTTACATGTCAGGAGCCCTGTAAAATCATGCAGTGGAATTTGTGGAGTATAGCAGTGCATTTTCAAGGTATAAAAAGCTCTGTGAATGAAAACAAGTAATGCACAAAAGGCAGGCAACTCTGAATTATGGTTCCCTCTACAGACATAATGCACTGCCATTTCTCTTCTGCAGTGAAGTGGTTGATGTTATCGTTCGTGCTGTTAATGCTTTGCCTTATTGTGAGCAATCTGGATGACACATGGTTACTGAGGGAACCGTATCTTTGAGTTTCCTGGCTTTTATTTCCATGCTCAGACTACCACCATGGTATTTTTTCAAGTGGCACAGAAATACAAACACCTGAAAGCAAATTCCAGAGAGCTCAGGCAGATAGTAATCTGACAAAATGCATGGGAGTATCATAGATAGCAGTGAATATTCAAATTAATAATACAGACCCTTCCACACTGAATAAAAGATGACACATTCATTTTCACAGCGACCCTGACTCCTTTCCTTTGTATCTGTGTGTCAACATCTCACAAATGGGCTAAGGGCTGGACAAAATAAAGAAGTTCCTGGTTCTGACCATTCCCCAGTGACCCTGCTATGTAATGTCACTGACTTCAACAGATTCATTCTGTTTGTACCTTCATCCGGTGGTGAAACTGAAATGAAAACAAGGTCTTTATTTAGTGTATAAATGCAGCTGTGTGTTTTTCACCATATGCTACAGCTTTGCATTTTACACATTTCCAAACATTGCTGGATTGTAATTTTAAATTCTAAAACAAAGCATTTCTGCATGGATAGTCAGAACACAGGGAGAAAGAGCATATTTAGTTTACAATCAACAAAGAGTTGTGCCTCATCCCACATAAAAAGGAGTTTGAAAGAGAGGTTATATTGGATGGAATTTTTAAAAGAATTAGTGATTTAATTTCAGTGGAAACAAAGCTATATCAATACTGAAGAGCTGGCAATTGCACTGCTATTGATGTCTATTTAAACCTAGGTTCCTCTAAGGAACGTGTGAGTTTTTGCAACACTGGATATTTTAAATTCTGGGAATTGGTGCCAATGTTAAAACATTTGAACAGCATTTTCCAGTAAGACAGCTAATATACAGCTGTTCATGAGAAGTGAATAGAGCACTTGATTTCTTTTGTTCTGTTAAAATGCTGGAGGATGGTGGGGAATCCTTGTACACCACTGGATAGCGTTTCTCCAGTTTTGCTTCCACTTGTGACATGGCAGTGATGTGAGGTCAGTAGAGGACAAGCATTGGCAAATGGTACAAGAAGGATGACAGGGGAAGGGAGCACAGCTAGATCCAATGAGTAGGCTGTACAAAGTCAATAGCCACCCTGAAAATAGTTTCTAAGAATAACTATTCTTACTTTTGAGTAGTTTGAGATCTCAGGGCAGACAAATATGTGTGACTCCTATAGATTTCTCGAAGACATTTGTACCTCCTGACTCTTTCATGCACAGCAAATATTCTGGCTTCTGTCTGCTGTGGAAGGTATGATAGGTCTTTGCAGATAAAGCAGTCTCACATGGGGTTTCCTGCTTAATTTATTGATGACTAACACAAAATTTCAACTATTGATTCAGATACAGAGACGAAAAAGGCGGACATAAGCAAACTCTTATTGAAAGACCTTTCTCCTTCCTTCCCAAGCTCAAGCACCTCTCCTATCCTTTTTCTGGTCTCGGCATCCCTCGCTTTCAATAGATGTTATGATCAGTGATCAGTCCGTGTGCTCCAATTCTTTCTGTGAGGTGGTGGGCATTGTGGACAGTTGGGGTCAGTGTTCAATGGTTCTTTCTGCTGTTGCTTGCTTCTTGTCTTACTATTCCACTGTTTCACAGTGAATCCTCCACAGCTCCCTACAGCATGTCCCTTCTTTGGCATGGAGTGGCTCCCTCAAAGACCATGTCTCTTCCTTCAATTTATCTCCTCCATTTCCTCCATCTCAGAGATATTCTCATTTTCTCCAGTGTCTCCTGTCCTAGAGGCTGGTCTTTTATCAAATATGTTTGAGCAGAAGTGCCATGTGCTGCTTTCACCTAGGAGAGGTTTTGGCATGCAGTGGGTTGTTTCCATCTCTTTCAGGCCAGCTGACAGGAGCTGTAACTGGCACAGAGGAGTTCATGGCCTCTTCCCTTGCAGCTTCCAATACTAAAGGTCTTCCAGTTATGCCCAATATGCAGTTCACATGACATGCACTTTCAGGTAAGACTTGATTCTTTGTCTTTTTCCAAAAGCTAGTCTGCTCCTTGATCCCATTCCCTCATTACATTGCCTTTGGACAAGCAGCCTACAGTAGGGCCCGAGGCTGGTTGGAAGGGAGGGCTGCAGACCTGCAAAGGGACTGTTAGCTGCACCAGTTACTGAGAGGTCAGAGGACATGTAAATTGCTGTTCATGGAAAAGACATTATGTAGTGGAATGAAGGGGTGGAACTGAAAATAGGAAAACACGCTGTGTTCTCACAGGAGGAAGTGAGAAGGAAGTTGTTTCTTTGTACTTTTAACTTCTACAAGGCAAAACACACCATTGTTAACTCTGAAAGATTGATGTTTCCTAATGTCAGGATACTACAGAAGACTGTGGGCTTAGGCAAGCATACCAAGAAATGTCTTGGTATAAACCAAAGGCTTTTATGACAGGTTTCAGCAATAAAGCCACAGTTTAATACACCTTTAGTTGTCAGCTCTTAAGATATCTCATCTGGAAATCCAAGTTCTTTTTAGCCCTAGATAATCTAGTTTGGACTAAATTCAAGAAGCAGGAAAGACAGCAGATCAGCAATACTTCCATTTTAAAAAATTACTTTTCAAATAACTTTTGTCACCTCTTTTTTTAACTTGGCATTCTTGTTACAGAAACATAGCTTCAAGATTCCTCCCTCTTGGGACTCACACTGAAGATTATTCTGTATTTCAAGCATCTGTTCTGATTTGGTTTACTTTCCCTTGATTTGAAATGTCTGAGTCATAGAATGGTAACAGCTTTTGTAAGGTCTTCTTGGAAAGAGCTTCCTAACTTCTAGAAAGAATAATTGCATTGTTTTTACTTTGTAGCAACCTAAGCTCTGCCCAAACTTCCTCGTTTTGATTTATATTACCTAGCATGGGATTGTTAATCACTCCAGCTTGGTTAATGGCCCAGTGACTGCAAGTGACTACAACATGCTGTTTACTGCAACCTTCCACACAGGCTTTTCTTCCCATCCTATTTACAGGAGAAAGTAGGTAAGAGAGTTGCTGTTTAGTTACTGCACCTGCAAAGAAACAGAAGGTTTAAATACATCATCTGCTGTGCCCTGCAGTGGGGAAGCTTTGAAGTGCTTATCTGTGCCATGCAAAGAAGTGGATCTGGGAAGTTACTGCCTCCCAATCAAAGAATATTGCAGGTTTCTCCCAGTGCCTGACAGGGACAAAAGAGCTTGTGCTTGTCCTCTCCATCTTTCAAGATAAACATAGACTTCAAACTGGCAGCAGTCATTAATAAGATGGTTCTAAGTCCTTTAAATAAAATATAAATATATTGTAGCTCAGATATGAGCAAGCCTCAGTTTAAGCAATTACTAGAAGCACTTCTTGATGCTATCTTGAGTTTAAGAAGGGTGATTTAAAAGCCATTTCTCATGTGGATTAGTTGCCACATGACTGATGTTTTTTTAAGAAGAGAGACCATCATCACAAGCATTACCTTGTAATTTGTCACACACACTTAACATTAATATGAGTAAAATTACATCTGCAGTTAGCTATATGAAGTAGGGGGTTGTGAAGCTCACTGTTAACAAAATTACTGCTTTTAGATGTAAAATATACATGCAGCTAAATACTTAGGTGGTAAAAATTCTTTTACTTTGACAGAAATAAACTGATTTTCCCAACCGTGGACCTAACCTATAGTTTGAGGAGCAAGGAAAGTATATGGAGTTGACAATTAAATTACTGGAAGTTTATCTAAGGTAGTAATTTTAATTTGATATAAGGTTTTTGCTTTTCTCGGATTCTCCAGGTGTATACTTCCTAATGGCCTGCAGCAGGAAAAGTATTTTTAATGTTTGACCCTTCCTCTGTGCTACTGCCTATCTTCTAAAAACTTGCCCAAAACAGAACTCCTGTGGAAATGTTTCAGAGTGCATTACATATCCATTGCCAGGTAGGGGTATTGGGATAGGCTGTCCTGTGTGAGCCAGGGTTTCTGTGCCAGCCATGGGACTGAATGGATAGCTATGCAGAATGTTAAAGTCCAATGTGAAATGCTTCAAAAATTCTGCTCTTTATATCTCCAGTTATAAATGTATATGCTAATCGCATCCTCAGTGCATGGAACAAGGAGGAAAAACTCCATCACAAAACAGAAATGAAGCCTAGTAGACATAGAGCCTGATCAAATGGAAAGAAAGCCAAATAAAAGGATGCAAAATGTTTTCATCCAACTTCAGTTTAGGTACTGGTGGGTGAATCTTCATGATCATTCAGGATATAAACTTCACCAAATTAAGCCCCTAAGACAGAAGTTAAAATGGTCAATTACCAAAGTTTCCTTGAGGTCAGCCAAATGTTATGCCACATCAGCTGCATTACTTTAGTTTCTTAGACTTTAAAAAAAAAAAAAAAAAAAATTGGCTGTTTGAGATCCTTTATCAATTGTTATGCAACTCAATTTTCCTGAATCAGGACTCTTACAATGAGTTTGTTACTACAAAAGTTTCAGCCTTTTTTATAAACAGCATAGATTTGAGTACCCCAGTTAAGTCACTGGAGATATGTACCTGGGATTTTGATGTGCTAGCTGTTGATTTAAATGGAGATTAGTCTCTCATTAACAAAACTTTCACCACAGCTTTCAAGCTGCATACGACAACATTCAGTGCAAATTTTAGTGGCAAGAGGATAAGTTTTAGGAAATTATGTTTTTCCTTTGCTAGATAACGGCATTCCAGAAGGGAAGAAAATGCACCATCATGCATTCAAAATCAGCCTGTGAACCAGGAGAGACAGGACAGAGCTAGTCTGTAAGTGTACTGCTTGCTTCAGCCCCAGCAGGACCACAGGCCATGAGGGAAAGTGTGCTATCCCTCACCTTAAAAGTTATAGTCGGAGCAAGCCATCCTCAGGCCCTGGGAGGCTTTTACCTGGCCTCACTGCAGTGCAGTCTTGGGGCTGGAGCAGTGCCTTCTGGCAGCATCTCACACAATTATAGAATGAGTTAGGCTGGAAGGCCCCACTGGTTGTCATCTAGTCCAACCTTCCTTGCCCCAGCAGGGTCCCCTCAAGCCTGTCATTCAGAAATGTCTCCAGATGACTTCTGAATACCCCAACTAAAGGAATCTGCACTGTCTCTGTGCAGCCTGTGCCCATGTTTAAAAGAAGGGAGGATAAAGGCCTCTTGTCTAGCATAAACTAAAGTGCCCTCAAAGAAAGAGTCACTCTTCCTTGCTGTTGCCAAAACCATATCCTCCTCTTTTCCCATCTCCTTGCCTCTACTGAGCTCATAAGTACTCCACATTACTAAGCTTTTCTGCTCAGTAATTCTGCAGGATTCAGCAATTCATCATTTCCGTCCATGCTTACAACCAAGGATTTGCTTTCCAGGAGGCAAGAAACACCTTTATGCTTCCTTTTTACAGAGAAAATACTGAGGTTTTGCTTCTGTTCTCTTTATGCACTTGGAGAAAGGTGGTCTGAAAGTGAGCTTTAGGGGTATTCTTCAAGCCTTGGGTTTCCTCAAACATAAAGAAAAACCCCATCATACAAAATGGAGAATCTTTATTAAAACCAAATTTTTTTCAAGAGCTGCTTTGACCTGCCAGTTGAATTTCACACGTAGAGATTTTCAGTCTGCTCTGTAGAGCCTAATTTGTTTTCCTCTAACTTGATTGCCCAGATTGGGGTTTGTTTGGCACTGTTGTTGTACATAAAAAATCAGGCAGCTCTTGAGTTCTGCCAGCTGTTACATTTTGGCCCATTGAAATATCTGCACTTTCTGAATATTCCCAGCACTTTTATCAAGGCAGTCAGTTTGACCTCTACATTTTTTAGCTGCTTGCAGGCATCCGGGGCTGGATCTTGGGTGTAGACAGCTTGCTCTGGAGACCTAGTCCTGTTCTTTGCTTCAGGATGAGCCAGTTCCTGCTTCTGCTCATTTTGTCATTATGTGAAGAACATGTATTTCTCTCTCTCTGTCTGTTAACTAACGCTCTAGCATCCGCAGCAAAAGGACAAAGTTGAATTTAATCTTCCCTAGTGCACCCTCACCCCTCCCATGCATTACTGTGGCGTTTTGTGAGGTAGTTGGAGAGACTAATGCTCTTGCTGCCTTTAACCTGCCCCCAGTGTTGTTGCCAGAATCTGTACAGCCACTAGTCAAGATACCAACAAACTTCCAGGGGATTCAATGGACTCACAGTCTATCATGCCTTTCCACAGAGGCTCCAGTGCCTAAGTTCTGCCCTTTTCATTCTTGGTCAGTTTCCCTCTTTATACCATGACATGGCCAAGTGAAATATTTCCTTGTGATTGCCCAGCATCCAAACTCACTGACTTCCTGATCCGTATCCTGCCCCTCCTTCAGAAGACGTTCTTTCTGTTTCTCTCCACCTTAGAAGACCTCCTCACTTGGATGCCTCTGCTTCAGTATATTCTCACCTGCCCCTGTTTAAAGAAGGACAAAACAATCAACCTCCATTTCTCTGTCCTCATGTCTTTACACAGTCATTCTCTCCTGCTGCACATGCTTCTGGATGTGCAACACAGACCTTCCACAAAAAGTAATAATTCTGGGGCTTCTTATTTCTTGTATTAGCTGTTACCTCCATTTCTTAAGCATTAAAGTATAACTCATAATTGTACAGGACTTAGCTATCTTTACTGACTCTACTACTTTAAAAGGAAAAAAAAAACTTCTACAGAAGTTTAGACTCTTTTTCAGATTCAACCTGCTACTCATTTGGCTAAATGTGTTTCTCTCAGGATAGATAGATTCTATGCAGTTCACCCACATGTTCTGCAGTCTCTTTAGCTCATAAAGGTAAAGCAGTTCACTGTCCCTGAAAAGTAGTTTAAGGATGGACTTTAAATGCTGCCAAGTTATTTTAGTCCTCAATTATGTGCTTGTCTGAATTTTTGCCTCTTCAAAAAATCCATTCAGAGTAACAGGCTCAAAATTTCACTCCAAGACCATTTTGGAAGTGTTTGAGTTTGGGTATTCGGGTTTCATTTCCCTATTTTGTTTTCAGTTCCAGATTTTATGAGCCTCTCATGGATGAGTACCTTTAAAGCTACCAATGATTACTAGAATTTCTTCGGGACACTAGAGTTACAGCTCTGGAGCCACAATGTCTCACCTGCTTTTGGCTTCTACACATTATACTCAATGATCAGGGTACTGTTCCAAGGTAATATTAATGATCCATTTATGTATGTTTTGGTGTGCATTATAAATAACTCTGATAGCAGAGAGCTTATGCAATATACTTCCCTGTGCAATTACAGTTTAGACATAAAAGCACGTAACACTGCATAATGATACTGTGCCCGGAATAGATTGCTGTATATAAGATCATGTATGATGACCTTATATACAGTGTGATTTGTAGGACATTACAGCTGGGAAATCTCAGGCTGCATGGATAGAACAAAGATTATAGAAATACCTGGTGACAGGTTTTGCTGTCCTGCAAACTAGCCTCTAAAAATGGAAAATGGGTTTTCCAGCAAAGTAAAAATGACAAAAAATTAAGAATTAAAATCTGCTGTCTACAGAATAAAAAAAAAAAAATTCTTACCCTAAACTCAGGTATGAAAAGATTCCATCTTCTCCACCTTCTTTGTTCTTTCCTTCCACTGCCCTTGCTGCCATGGTTTCAGTGGAATTTAAAACAAACAAAAAAAATCTAGGAAGAGCTGGAAAGAACATGAGACAGCAAACGGGAAATGCATCAAGAAACATAAACTCTTCATTTTTGTATCAGCCACAGATCAGAGCTTTCAGAAAATAATTACTGATTTTATCAGTTCTGTCTAATTAGCTTGTTCTTCATTAGCTTGTTGCATGTGGACACATAGAAAGAGCAGTGATCAGTGTATGCAGTGTGACCCAGCCTATGCAAGAAAAAACTCCTTCCAGAGGGGAAAAAAAAAAAAGAAAACCACATAAATTTTTTCAAGGGTTTCTTTGGGTCATCTTTCAAGGAGAACTGAGCATCCTCTATGCATTGAGCAGCCCCAATGCAAGTGTGTCTCTGAAGGCTACAGCTGGATTATAACCCTTCTTATAGACTGCCACTCCTGCAACCTTCCACAGAATGACAGTAAGAAGCAGGAATCTGTCTTGATTTACACCATTACCTTTATTTTGATGTGTTTTTAATTTCCTTGGTGTGTCAACCCTTGGCAATTTTTCACCCTGTACTCTGAGGAAATTTGGCTAACTATTCTGTTGGGAAAAGTTTATGTTTCATTGATCCTGATTTGGAAAAACATGGTGGAAAAAAAATTACTTCTTAAGGAATCTTCCCATTCTGTCGATCCCTGCAAAGGAGCAGAGCCTAAGTATAAAGTACACCTGCATGCTGCTATATCAGAATCACACTCAGCAGCACACACTGCCACAAAGGAGCTGGAGGAAGTGTCAAACCAAATATGGCATCATGGTTGAATGCCCTGTTCTCATAGGAAAATATACAGCAAAATAATCCAACTATGTTTGTAGGGGGTTAGCAGTCAGGAGTTTTGTGTCACCTCTTCCTTTTTCACAGTATCTACAACCTTGAGAATGTCAAAGTAAATTGACTGCTTACTGTCACTGGTATCAAAGCTTTAAGAAAACCACTGTGTTTCAGGTTAAAAATTTCCAGCACTATAGGAATTACTGGCTCGCCCACCAACTAGATCTGATTCCGGAGACTTTAATGATCCAGTGCTGTACATAGGTGCTCTCCCTGTTTTGATAGATAAGCTGCCATGCACAAAAAACCAGTTTGATGTATGGAATCCATCTGTTTGGTATTAGCAAATAACGGAAGTCAAACATACCTTTTTGTCACTTAAATTCCACATTTCTTGGCCACAATTCTTGAGAGTATCCTCATTGACCAATTTTCTGGCATGTGTCTAAGATTTGAGTCTTGGATGCCTAAATTGTTCACTAGGAAAACTGGTGAAGAAAAAATAAGGCTGCTTTTATGAAAAAAAGCAAATGACCCTAAGATTAGTTCACTTGCTTAGAGCAGGGTGCCGTAGTAATAACAAAAAGATTTGTGGTTCCAATCTCCATATGGGCCATTTACTTAGAAGAGTTGGACCTGATGATCCTTGTGTGTCCCTTCCCTTCTAACTCAGGATCTTCTGTGAAGCAAACTCTAGTTTTTAACCTGTGTTTTCAAATATCAGTAGTAATACACTTTGCATATTATTCCCCTACACACTCTGAATTATCACAAGTGCATTCAAATCTTGCATACACTTATTTTACCTGTACTTTACTGGGAATCTCAAAGCCCTTGTTCTTCCAGCATTTTGTTCCTGGGACTGATTTGCAGACATCCAGTTTTTTGTATTTGCATCTTTTCCCTTACAGTCCCTGGCACATCCTAGGTGGCTGGAAGCTGCTGGCAGCTAAGCTCTGACTTGCTGTTTGTATTCTGTGGAGTTTTGGCAGCAGTGGTACAGAGAGGATGGCAGGCTTTTCTCCTTACTTTAAGATGTACCCACCAACTTGGACTTGTGGATGACCATGAAGCAAAGGCTGAATGCAACTAGGATAGGAGAGGGGGCTGCAAAGCAACACAGATATCACCCCATTTCTGACACTTCACAGATCACTGTCACTCATCTCTGAGTCAAGTTCCTCCCTGCTGATCTGGATAAGAGAAGTGATTCGGTGGAGACTAGCTACAGAAAAGGTCAAGTTTTGCTCAGCTCCGTATAAAGACAAAATGAAGGAGAGGACAAAAAAAATCAGCCTTTATCTTTCCTACAAAACCAAGTTCAAGTTCAGTTGCTAACCACTGGTGAACTTCATTTCAGCCTTTCACATATTTGCGCATCAAAATGACAGTATTTTCTTCTAATTGGAAGTAACAATTCCATCAGCTCCAACATTACTATTGATCTATATGGGTCTACACTGGAGAGCCTGGGCCTCACATACATGTACTAAACAGAAAACCTTTTCAAACTTTCCTGTCAAATCAATCTAAGTGAAAAACTTCCTTCTGTGACATAAAAATGGCATCCAAATCCTGCATGCCTATGGCTTCAGGACAATATTAACTACAATTAAAAATTATTCTCTCACAGCAAAGTTTGTGCTTCTAAAATTTTCACAAGCTAAATTAATTACTCACATGTTTAATGAGCTTTAAGTGGATGACTCTTCATCTGTTGGTGTTATTGCAACTATTCAAATTACCTGGAGCACCCTTTTTTATCTCTTTTCTCTTTGACAAGACTGGTTTCTAAATCATCAAATCAATATTTATCTTCAGGAAAGATGTAGAACCAAAGGAAATATCAACAAACTTCCATGTAAACATATGATTTCTTGTTTATGACAGTTCAACCCTCACCCTCCCTTACACTTTCTCCTACACTTTTCCTACCTACAAAATGAACTTAATTTCTGCCTATGCCCAGCTTGTACAATCATTCCTCACCAGTTAACAGCAGCACACAAAGGTGGAGTCTGTGAAAGGATAAACCAGGGTGCTCTTAGCTACATCTCATCATTCCAGATCAGTATGAAAGCCTGGCTTATGTACATGGGGAGTTTGCTTTTTGGAGCCAGTCAATCACTAAATCGCTGGGACGGGCTGTAAATATATCTTAATTACTGCAAGACATTCCTCCATTTCCATAGACCATTATACTGCTGGTTTAAATGCAAACTGACTTAGAGCCTGTCGACACAAGGAGGCTACTTTTTAGTAGGAAAGAAAGTTAATTTACAGCTGAGTGCTATTCTTCTGTGCACATATTTAGTATGCACGGAATAAGCTACTGTCCATTCAAGTTTTAAGTGAATATTTGCTCAGGATTCAACCCCTGAAGGATGTTCATTTCAATGTAAATTGGACTTGTGAGACCTAGTGAAGACTAATCAGCTGAACATTCTGAAATACCCAGTTTCTAAAAACTGAAGAAAAAAGCTACAATAAAACCCTAGGATTCCTTCAAAGTTATGTTTATCACCCATAGTAATCCATTCTTGATATGCTTCTGCAGCTTGCCAAACAGCTGGCAGATTAACTGCTTGAAAGTTAACTCCTAAGCAGTCTAGGCAAAAGTTCTTGTTATATTAGAGACACACAGGCACACACGAGGTGCATTCTGCTATTAGTCCAGCAACTGTTAACAGAAATTCGAAAATTACATTTTCAAAATGAAAATGAAGCCTTCTTCGTGCTTCATTTCCTTTTCCATGATGTGCTGCAAAATTAATTGGCCTTCTATCATCCCTTTCCTAAAATCAGGATGTCTTTGTCACCCAAACTCTTCTGACTGGTCTGGCTCTTCTGTATTCAGTTTAACTGTTCTACCCATCAGCTCTTCTCTTTTATATCCAGTTTGATGCCCCATGCTTTGTGACTTAACACTGTCTAAGGCAGGCAGTTAAACCTTCCTGATACATTACAGAATAAGACCTGTACTCAGTGGGAAGTGGATAATTTCAAGACACGGCAGCGTGGTCTGAAAATACCTCTCTTGCAGTTGTATCAGTTACAGGTTTGGAATCAGAGGACTATTGTCTGACAGCTTCAAGATATGTAGACTCAGATGTCATAAACACTTTGCACGTGGGGCTGCCTTTTTGAGTGATCTGTAAGTAGTGAAAGATAAAGCTTGAGCTCTCTTGCCCATGCTAGACTGTGACTAGTAACAATTCTTGAGGAGTCCCACACAGAGCCCCTGTGATTCTGGGGTTTGCATGTACATTTAGATGCAAAAGGACAGAAGAAACTGTCTGATATAATTTACAATGAACATAATCTGATTTTTTCTGCTAGGAAAGCCATGGTGTAGATGCCCTAACAGTGTGTAAAAGAAGATAGGTTTAGGTCTATCCTTTACAAAGACCCTCGGTCGCCTACTCCCTTACTCCTCACAAAAACAAAAACAACAACAACCACCAAAACAAAACAAAATAAAACAAAGCAAACAACCAAAAAAAACCATAAAAAAACCCACACAAAAACCCCCCAAAAACAAAAACAAAAAAACAAACACCCAACCAACACTTTGCCCAGGCTAAAAAAGAGAAGTTTAAAAATAATGTAAAGAAAAAGCGCCAAATAACTTACAGGAAGAAATGAAAGGATGTTTGTCCCTTCTGGATGTGCACTTTTAAGCCGTGGGCAAGGCCACTGTTTTAGAAAGCAGAGGCAGTGCAGGTGGAGTTTGAAACTGTAGGTCTTTCTTCCCTTCTCACAGAGATTTCATGTACTGATGCACTACAGAACTCAGAAGGCAACAAAGACTCCACTGTAGCAGACAAAGCTGAAAATGCTGCTGTTCTTGGGTGGGATTTTTTATTATTTTTAACAGCCTTTTTTTGTTGTTATTCTCACAGTGACTGAGCAGAAGCCTGTTGAATGCTTTCTAGATTGGGTGAAGATATGCAAAGCAAAGCAAAATAAATTTTATGTTTGGTATATGTATGGAACAAAAAATGTTGTGCTGTTAAATACAAAACATTGTCACCAAAGATTTGGGCATCACTTTTTTTAAGATGGCCCTATGACCTAGAACTGGACAGAACTTCTCTTACAAAATACAGCTACTGTTGAAACAGAAACATGGCCCTCTGTCAGTGAAGAATTATCCTAAAAGACAACCTTTCCAATCAATATCGTATCCCCAGCCAATATCTGGGAATCAGAGAAAAAAGCTTCACAGAATAACAAAATAAGTAGAGTTGGAAGAGACCCTCAAGGATCATTGCAGCTCCTAGCCCTGCACAGCATCATCCCAAGAATCACACTACATGCCTGAGAGCACTGTCCAAACACTTTTTGAACTCTTGTCAGGCTTGCTCCTGTGACCACTTCTGTGCAGAGTCTGTTCCATTGTCCAGCCACACTCTGGGTAAAAACCTTTTTTTAACACCCAACCTAAACCTCCCCTGACACAACTTCAGGCCATTCCCTGAGGTCCTGTCACTGGGCACCAGAGACACAAGATCTGTGTCTGCCCCTTCTCTTCCCAGTTTCTTCCTTCAGGCATGCTTAGGTGAGACAAGTTGAAGTGATACCAAAACATCTCCACAAAACCATTCCATTCCATTCCATTCCATTCCATTCCATTCCATTCCATTCCATTCCATTCCATTCCATTCCATTCCATTCCATTCCATTCCATTCCATTCCATTCCATCCTGTCTTCTTTTCAGGAACAGGATTTTGCCCTACATTCTGCGAAGTTCCAGGTGACTCCAAGGGGGGCACTGCTGTAAGGGCTGCTTGTGCACTTTACCATAACTCTTCTTAATGTGTTATAGGCCAGTTCAGAGAACCCCTTTGGTAGCAAGTGAAAAATGTCAAAAATCACTTATGAATAGAGAACCTCTACATTGTTTATTAAATAGGACCACAGTATGCAGTTCAACAGCCAAACCCAGAGTTCTTGCATCCATTTGCATTAATATATTTGGTGTTAATATCAGGCCTATAAAAATGTATATGCTTCACCTTTCTTTTAATGCCACTGACATCAGCCCATTGAATAATTCTAGCCAATACCCACATCCTGTATCTTAACTAGATCAAGCACCACATTTAAGATTCATATGTCATATAATGAGGTAATGTAAAGGCAGGAATAATGTGTATCCCCCCCTACCACAACAACTGAATAGAAAAAGGAAGAGCATACATTAAACCTACATGGTGTTTCTGTGGCATGGCCACTCTACCTTGATTTCATCTATTTCCTTTAGGAATAGCTGAACTAATACGATTCCTGGTAAAATGTGATGAGCTGTGATGATTTTGCACTGGTGTCAAGATGACTGAAATCAGGAGAACAAAGAGAAGGCTTAAAACTGCTTGATAGGGTCTGTATTGCATTGCAGCCTCTGGGATAAACTAAAAGAGCAGAGGTTCAGCCATATGATTCAGAATTTTATTCAAGTCAACACTGAAATGTCCAATTTATATTTTTTAACAGCAATCAGAAAAAATAAACAAAAACCCCATATACAATACACATTTCTAGCTCCTAAATAGATGCATTTATTATCTATTTACTACCTAGAATTCTCATCCTGCTGGGGTTATAAAGCGAGGTCTCAGACCCAGACCGTGGCTTTCAGTTACAGTTAACAGGTAACCATATAAAAAACCCAGCAACAGTAAACAAGAAAAAAAAAAAAGAAAGAGCAGCATTTCTTACACTGAAAGAATTATTTACATAGTGCCCAGAGCATGCTACAGGCTCCAAAGGGAAAGTTAAATAGCGAACATATGATGTAAAGTAATAATACTGCTCTTACTGTAATAAAAATGAATATGTTTGCTTCCTTAAGCACAGGGCTGGTCTCCACGTTCATTTTGCTACTGAAGCAGCCATGTGCTTTTAACTTGCTATGCTGCAGAGGTTTGTTTTGTTACATTTTTTTCAGTATTAAACTTCTCCATTCCTCAGCCACGGAACGGGAAGAGATTATTGAGTTCAGCATGGTTCTTGAAGTCAAAAAGAGTTACTTCTCCAATAGGAGGGCTTTTGTTTGGAGCACAAGGCTGTTTAGACAGGGTAGACTGTAAACTGTAGTGAACAGTTAACGTCAGAGAAATTAACTTGTTCTTTGTGTCATCAGTGTATGTTACCATTTTGGCATGAAAAAAGAAAAGCTGCACAGTACTAATAGAAGAATTATTTAAAAGGTAAGACACAACCATAGCCAAGCTTCTGCAGCTCACTGTTATTTCAGACCTGTATAGGGCCAATGATTGTGCTGACAAATCCCAAACAGTGTCTGGGCATGACCAAAAGACGTTCTTTGAATGCTCTGCTCTTGCAATCAAATGCAAGTGCATGTGTGCTTGCAGGCTCTCAATCTGTTTCATATGTGTGCACACTGCAGGACAGTCTAACCATTTAAAGCAAATATAAAGGGAGCTCAGTTGAGAAAAGTACCCAGATTTCTTGCATATATAGAGAAATGTTCACCACTTAGTTTAATCACATGTTGGACATCCATTTGAAAATCAAGAAATAGAGCAGTCCATTTTTCTGAGAGAGCAAAACTTATGTTTCAACAATTAACTTCCACTTATCTTCCTTTTTACTTCATGTTCATCATGATATTTTACTTTATTTTACCTCCATCCTGATGCAAAAGCAGTTGTTATCCTTTCATTTATTGCATGTGACAGCTGCCACAACACATTTTATTGTTTGTACTATAGTAATGCATAGGACTTCCAGTTAGTAGTCATGTACTGTGTAAGCACCAAATATGAAGACAGTTATTGCAGCATATAAGAATTTTTTTCATACTTGAAGCACTATATTTGCAGACTGTGAAATTTTATAAAAAATAAAGTCCCTTTAGCTCCATACTCAGCCTCATATATTTCATTAAATAATTTCAGAAATCCATTTATAGAATCCCAGTTACATGACTGAAGCCTTAATTTCAGCCTGGAGAGGCTAATGGGGATATTCCCGCTAATGGGGAAAAAAATCTGACCAAAAAAGTACCACATTTGAGACAAGAATGTGTCATTCTAGTTCCTAATGTTAAATTCTTAATTCTCAAAGGGAAGCTGAAAAGGAAGACTTAAAGACCCTAACTGCTGTGTTTACTGCACAGGACTTCTACATGAGGTATAATTGGAGTTCTTGCCTATGTAGGCCAGAAAATGAATATTCCATTAAACAGGGATCCAATTACACTTGCAAGGAAACTGAATTGGAAATCTGTGCTATTTTTAAAGACAATGCAGTTTACAATAAAATTCCAGCTCAACTGGCTTAGTTTCCAAGCTGACGAGACGTGTCCAGTCGTGTCAGAAACGTCATAGGGGCATGAGCTTTCTACCATCTGGAATAAGATAACCTTCTCCAGAACAGTTGTCTTATATTTTAAGCTGTCAAATTAGAAATGTAAAACCATCTTAAAATACAGTAGGAGAGGAATGAGTGTGTGTGAATGAAGTGCTATGTGTCTACCTGATTTTCACACTGTGAGACAGATTAGGAGATGCACTTGCCTGAAGCACAACATTTTCCACTGCTGCAGTCTGGAATTTCTAGCTACAAGTCTGAGCCACCCCTGAAGTGACACAAGGAGGGATCTGGAGACAGAGAAAGATCTGGAGGGATCTGGAGGGACAAAGAGTAAGGGCAGATGAAAAAGAAGCACAAAAAATATGAACACTTGCAAGCACAGACCCAGAAGACAATTTATGACAAGTAGGGTCTTTGGAAAGAGACTGTAATACTAGCTCTGGTATGCTCCTTTTCAAGAGATTGTTTTATCTACACCAATTTTAGCTTGTAATTCTGTCCTCCTAAGCATGCTGACACTTTTTTTAAAATATGAAAACTGTTTTTTCACTGGCATGCATGCAAGTGCACAGGTACTACAAAATTCAGGAGACAATAAAATTGTGTGAATAACTGTAAATTGGATAATCTCATTATCCCACTAGGGACACAAAAATTACAGCTTTGGTAAACTTTGTATTCATGAGGAAGTCAGAAGATTCACTTTTATGCTTAATAGACCCCCAGACAGTTCAATACTTAGTAAACAGCAATTGTGCAGTTTCCCTTAAATATCCCTGAAATGAAAGAAAACAAATGCAGGTGGAAAATCTACATCAATAGCTGTGGGCAATGCAAGGGGAGGGGAAAACAACACAAAGACTGTAAAGCTGATAGAATGGTTACATTCCTACCACCTCCCTTCCTTTCCTATAGCAAATCAAATTATTTCTCCTCATTGTATTTGTGCCTTTTTGCAGCATGGGGATGACGAGTAAACATCATCCAGCAACCTGGTAACAACAGAGGACTAAGAGAGAGAAAGGGAGAGGGAAGACAATCAGTGCTTTAGAAGTAAAGAAAGTTTTTACTTTCTATGTGGGATGGGGGGGATTCCAGGGAAAACACACTAAAAAAACTCCACAAGAGCGAGGTAGAACATCATAAGCATTTACAGCAAATCACAAAGCTGCTTCTAAGAGTGAGAAGACATTCTACCTCTTTACTGATTCGTTTTACATTGCTATCCAAATATAATGGCTTCTGCAAGTGTATGCCACAGCTTAAACAGCTAAATAGGACCAATCTGTGCCTCATGAAAGAATAAAAATATTAGTTAATTTCTTTTTTAAGTGTTTAATGACAAACTGTACTTACATTTGCTCTATGGAGTGGTATACAAAAACCATGAACATGTGTTGTATTACAAATGCTTGCATTAAATGTCCTTCAATTTGGACTCTTCTAGAGACCAAAAGGAGGATTGTTGTGCTGTGCTTTGAGAATTTATCCTTCTGTTAAGACAGTTAAAAAGAAAAAAGCCATTACAGTGTCAGAAATATCTGCAAACACTCCTAACACCAGGTTAGAAGTCCCCATGGTTAATCTGTATCTGCAGTACACAGGTCACTTAGGAACTCCTTTACCATTCTTTATACTGAAACATAGGTAGGAACAGCTATGTTCTAACTACATACAATACAAAAGAACAAACTCCTCACCCGATTTTCCCAGCTGATGACTACAGGGTAAATTTAAGGAATTAATACAAAAGGTCAAATTGAGACTGGATAAGTTTTACCTAGAGGAAGTATGTATTTAAACCTCCTCAAGCATAAAATTCAACCCAGCTGCAGGATTCACGTCTGGTCTCAGTAAACACATTACAAAGTACTTAGCTCTTTTTAAAAATTGCTGTGCATGCCTCATCACTGTGGTTTTAACACTGTTGAGCTATCCAGCTCTAACACAGTGAGCATACATTTCAGTTCACTCCTAGAAAATACCTCAGAAAAGTATTCTTTTTACTGTTTTCTCCATCTTATACTGCAAGCTCAGAAAACAATGGTTTGGTGTCAGTCTGGAGGTTTTGTAAGTCTCTTTTGAACACTTTTGGTTGATCCAAGATCAAAATTCTCAGTAGAAGTAATCCTTTCATACTAAAATCCATACAGTATTGCTGCAAGCTTTGTCCCCAACAGAAGACTCATTCAGGCAGCGTTACCACTGGGACTACTGAAAATTACTTTGCAAGGTAATTGTGGTGCAGGACGGGCTTGCGTTAGGCTTTTGCTAGCAGCGTTTAAAGGAAATGCAGAAGTATGGTTTACAGGATCGGAGGCGCTCTGCAGGAGCGGAGAGCGAGCGGCGCACGCCCTGCGGCAATGACCGGCAGTAACCCCGCTCCAGCCACCCTCGGCGAGCAGCGAAAACACTCGCTCCCCGTGCCAGCGCTCGGGATGAGCGAGCTCCGGGATATCCACAGCGCGAGGACTGCGAGCACATTACCTCCAGCTGGCAAAATAGCTGGTGGTCGTGGAAGCAGAGCTGACGAACATGACACGCTCCTGCTGCACGGGAGAGCCGCGCCCCTACTAAAGTGACACTGCCAGCTGCGTGGCTTCCCGGGGAAAGGCTGAGGGCCCGGGGGAAAGGCTGAGGGCCGGGGGGCTCTGGGGCAGCAGATGGGCCCGGGCTGTGTGGCCGGAGGAGCGGGCTGCGGAGCCCGGCAGGCTGACCGGCAGTAACCCCGCCGCCAGCGCCGCCGCCAAGTAGGTGAAAAGTAACTCGGAGTCATCGCCCGCGGGAAGCGCTTCCCCCGCCCCGCCTGGCCCGCGGGGGGGCGGCCCGGGTGGGGGCAGGAAACGCGGGGGGGCAGGACACGGGCAGAGACGGGGGATGGGCCGACTGCGGAACAGGGGGTGCTGCTATCGCAGCACAACGGAGCCAGCGCCCCCAACTTCTGCCGGACCCTCTCCCTCCCGAAAAGCCTCGTCCATAGGAAAAAAGTTGTTTGGTACGTGCGTTGGCTGGGGAGAAGGAGACGGGCCGGCCGGAGCCCCGTGCCTGCCCTTGCCTGCCCGCAGCCGTCCCAGCTGCTGCGATGGGGGTGCACAGGGAAGCGCTGGTCTGCTTCCACCGCCTTGCCACCAGCAGCCCCTCTCTCAGGGAGACCTGCCGCCAGCCGGGCTGCGGGGGTGTCGGGCGCTGCCTCTCCCACCCGAGCCGTGCTTCGCTCACATGTGCTGCTGCCGCTCAATCCCAAACCCAGCCCCAGCCTCCGGGCGGCCAAGCGCTGCGCCGAGCCCGGCACCGGCTGTGGCCGCCTTTCCTTTATGACACCCAGTGTAGACCTTCATTACTAGCAGTAAGGCTGTATTTAGTAACTTTAGTAAATTATTGGTATTTGAACAGATTTTCATCTCTGAGGTGACAGACGGCGTCTCTTTAGACTTACTTTTTAGTTGTTTACGATCTCCCTTAAGGAGCTGTGGGTAATTCATTTTGGTGCTAACTCAGACAGGCTTTGACCTCCATGTTAGTTTCCAGCGTGTGAAAAAGAGTCACCAACGCTCATACACATAAATTAGTGTGCATATGTATGATTATGTGTATAATCAGCATCTTAGGTGCTAGACTTCATAGTCCTAAGCATCTTCCCGGCGGACCGTGGTTAGGGACCGACAACCATTCTGGGCAGAGGGGTGCCCCGGGCCAGCTGCTGTGCTGTCAGCAGGGCCAGCCAGCAGAGGTGTGACTGGGGCGATGCAGCATCCTACCCCGGGCAGGACCACAGCGCTCCGGCTGGGCAGCTGCCTACTCTGTAAACAGCCACACAAGGAACTTAAAATCTCAGAGGGACGCTAATAAATCTCCAGTTTTTTTGCTGTCTTCCTTCATGCGGTGCTGTAGGGGGCATTTGTTTTGTAAAGTAGGAGGAGAGTGGCTACTGTCAATAGTGGCATAGCACAGGTGCTGTAATAGAGACATGCTTGCAGCATCTCACAGTCTGTCTTCATCTCCTCTCCCTCCTCTGGAATTCAGTTCCCACTAAGTGTGAATAACGTGCTGCATCTATTTCAAGCTTCAAATGGTACTACAGTTTACAGAGCACAAAGAACACTGGTGCTTTGAGCTTTGGGATGTCAAGAGATAGGATATAGTCATTATTATACTCAAACAGAAATGCAGTGCCAGGAATTCTGCAGCTGCTTTACAAATGTACATAAAGCTATATGAGTGAAAATCTTTGTGGGTTCATCCTACATCACCATTTCTGCCCCTTGTAAACACAACATTTAAGAGATTTTTTGGCATATTTCACCTTGAAACATGCATTTGACTCTGTATTAGGCCTTTGCCTGATTTAACTGTCTGTCTTAAAGTAGAGTAGGTGTGGTGACAGTAACCACATGTAAAAAACATCATGCCATTACTCAATACAGGAGCTTTCTAAACCTGTGTATCAATTACACCTATGTGAATCCTCTCCATATTCTGCTTTCAGTGTAGAGAGATCATCTACTTTTTTCAAAGACTGACAGGACTGTGTTTCTTCTATAATGAAAGTTAACTGCACACTTGGATTTTCTTGTTCCTGGGTCTACCAGTTTTCTTTGCAGATGCCTCGGAAACAATTGTTCCAGGTACTATGCTACTCCTAAGGAAGTTAAATGTGATTAACCTCATAAAACAAAGTGCCCTCTTGCAACCTGAATATATTGAAACAAAGGCAGCTGCCCCAGAAGACAGCACAGGGGGCTGCAAGTATATTTTGGTAGAGGAGGAAAAGTAAAGCTGATATGAACCTTCAAATTGTTCAGGAAAGAATGTATTATTTAAAAACCCGTCATGTTTGTCCAGGCCTTTGGACATTCCTAAAAGCATACCACTTCTGTCTTACAGCACCCTCAGAAGTGCTAGATACCTCACAGAACAATTTGAAAGTAAGTTCTGGCTTGAAGTGTTTACAATCCATTTTCCTTAAACTTGAGCAGGTGATGTTAAATTCAGTCCAAAGTGGCAAATGGCAGACAGATTAGCATTTCATTTCAGAATGTTGGTTCAGAATTGGGTTTACAGAAAACTTTTCACCTTGCTTTGCTCCTTGAATGCATGGTTAAATTTTTACTGAAACCAGTAAGAGAGGAGTTAATCTCACCCGATTTACATCTGAAAATCTCAGTTGTTAGGAATTGAAGTTTACCAATTAGATACCAGTAAAGTTGCAAGCTAACTTTACTGTTAGGACCTGTTATCCTTGTTACACAGCAAAAGTTTGGCCTGACCTCTCCCATTAAAATTAGACCCTCCATTAAGTGTGTTTAGTTAAAGCACAGCTTTGTTTTCATGACCTTATGATGGATCATGCCTCAGTGCAGCTACTTAAGTATGGTGCTGCTGATTTTACCTTCTGTCAAACTTACTTTTTCCTGCTGTGGCTTTTCCCACTGTTTTGACTTTTGGAAGGCCACTGGAATGTAAGCGTGATCTACTCACATATCCTTTATGTTGACAACTGAATCAGGCAGTCACAGAGGAATATTTGGAAAAACATGAGAAAAGAAGGTAAGCATGCAAGAGAGTCATAGAATGGAAATTAAATACAGGCCTCAATTCACATCTGGCAACCCAAAAGTGCTAGATTTTAGGCCTAAATCCTCATGCCTTGCTGAGCTCTGTTCACTGCACTATGAGAAGAGAGGGTGCAGCTCTTTTCATATCCCCCCAACCATGCAAATGCCTAGTGGGGATTGAGCTGCATGGGAAGTCTGACGATTTCATTTCTCTGAGCTTTTTAGTGCTGAGCTGTTAAAAAAATCTGCCCTACATAATGTAAATCTGTTCTGCAACACAGCACATTATTCTTGATGAAGTCATATGGATACTAGGCTAAAAATTTGCCTCTAATTTGCTCTGAGTATACCGCCTGCTTTCAAACATAAGGTGAATGACTTATTGTAACCCCAGATTGGTTTCAACACCAAGTGATTAAGCCGTGACATCGAGACAAAGTAAATTAAGGAAGTGGTTTCATAGAACAGGCTGACACATGACAGGCACTGAACTAATTCTGTAGCAAAAGAGGGGTGAGTCATGCATCTGCTACATGTGCTTTGGTTAAATTCTTGTGGATCTGTATCTCTTGTACATACAAAAACATGAGAAAAGGGCTAAGCTTTCACACCAGGCGGTTGTGTAACAACACTACTGTAGCAGTATCTACTTTCAAACATTTCTCTCCATTGGATTAGCAGATGAAATTGAATATCCCTTTTACCTTAGGGGAGCTTTAACTTTCCCCTCTACTGCTACTTTCTCACCTCAGCTCCCTTTTGTTTAGAGAGCTGTATCTCCAAAATCATGACAAGTTTGCAGTATAGCAGGCCAACACTTAAATGGTCATCTGTCATATCCCAGAACTTGAATGGATTCCTTATCTTTTACAGTTTCAAGAAATGAGAACCAGATTCCAAAACTACACCCTGGTCAGCTCAGGGGAGCAGATTCACCATCATTAGTTGACAGATTTAACCCATATCTCTAGTGAACTGCTTATAACAAAGAAAGATAGGTGGAGGTAGTTCTGTTCTGGAGAGATACAAAACCATCATCTTGCTGTGTGTTATGAAGAGATGAAGTCTGACTGATACAAATAGGTAGAGCACATGCAGTTCATATTTCTCAGTCTATCCCAGTCTATCTCAGTCTGTGCTTGCTGAGACAATCATCTCATCTCTGCAGAAGGGGATTACAATACCCACTTAATAAATATCACTTGGAGTCATCTGCTTTTTGCGGTTTTGTTTTTTGGGGTTTTTTTTTTGTTTGTTTTTTTTAATGTAGAGTGTTCCTAGTACTGCAGCTACATGGGCATATGCCATGACACTTTAAATAGGGAAGAGACTGGAATGCAAGTGACCAAACTAAAGGAGATGACAGTGTTAAGTAAAGTGTCTGTTGCCCTGATTTTGCTTCTTCCAGATGCCTGCTCACTTTAGCATTACTCAGGAAACAATTCAAGGAAGCATGTCTCTACCTTTTCCCTGAAGTATTTGTATCATAATTGCAGCGGCTCTGTTTATACCAGAAGGTCCTGTTAGACAGTCACAAAATGTGTTCTATAAAGGACGACTGTGCACTGGGAATTCTGCAGTTCCCTGACCTTCACATACCTGTGCATTAGAAGCAGCTGTACTTCTCATTGATCTAGCATGTATCTAGCAGATATCCACTCTGCTGAAACCACTCCTCGCATTGTACATGTCTGATCTTTCCAAGCTTTCCCCTGAAGATTGTGAGTTCTCATTTGTACTGAGAGCATTTGCTTTTACTGAATGGACTTTGCCTTTCCTCACCCTTCCTTAGCAAAACTCCCAGGTACTAGCTGCTTTAGAACAGATTGATTTTGAGCTTCTATTGGTTCTAGATACAGCCACTGTTGGCAGGCTGTTGTTGCACAAGGCACACACTGCTGTCATGCGCACTTAGGGTATTTCTCCTTCTTAGCTCAGCTGTCTTCTGTTCTTATATATCCTCTGTGTTCTGCTGTTAAAGAGCTTCCTCCATTTCAGCCTAGAAGTGGCTGCATTCTGCTGGGTAATAAAGCAGCACGCTACATTTGTGTAATATCTCTGAAGTAACCTCAGTGGAGAACTCTTTCATTATTGTGAGTGCTGGAAGAGATACACTGCAGAACCAGACCTCCCCACCCTGACTCACCAAAAAAAAAAAAAAAAAAACCAAAACCAAAAAGGGAAATGCAAAATCCTGCTTTCAGCACTAAAGAGCCAAAAAAGACATCTGATTTGTAAGGTAGTGCATGCTAGAGGGGGCAAGGGACAGCTGAGTTCTGAAACTGGCATAATTTTGGAACTAACAATCTAATTGTTAGATGCAAATGTAAGGAATTTTCCAGGAAGAAAGAGCCAAATTTTGAGAACTATTTCAGTGTTATGGAAAATCTCTCCAAGAGCTTATCGGCCTCTTCAGACTCCTAAGCACTCTGTGGTTCCTCTCAGAGGCACATATGTTTCTCCAGCCTGGATATGGAGATACTCTGGCAAATGTGTTCCTGTAGTTCTCCCCGGTGTACTAGCAGTATCGTGTCATGATACTCATCTTAAGAGTACTTTCAGCAAATTTTGACAAGAGTTTTGCAGTGAGTGAACCAACAGGACTTTACTGACACAACAGCTTGTAGGTTTTCATTTGCCTGTAAAGGCTGTGAGTGTCTTAAAGGCTCTCCTGTACAATGAAATCCAAAACTAGTTTAGGAGCCCAAGGCTTTTGAAGTGCCTCCTTTGCAATAGCAACAAACTAGATAGGAACAGAAGGGCTTTTAAATATGAATGTTCGTGTAATGTAACCTCAGGCAGAATTTTAGCCCTAAATTTACTGACTGCATTTTCTAATAGCAATCCTGATGAAGGCAGAGACCTACCAAATCAAAGTAACAGCTGTTTCCTTTGGTGTTTTTTTCTCACTGTGTGATTTTGCAAACAAACTAGAAGGACAGCCTTTTGAAAACTAAACAGGATTTGTGGAGAGAACTGTTTAGAGAAGCTCAGTTGCTTTGCTGGGCAGAGTAATTCTGCAGACTGAAGGCATGCTGCAGCCAGCTGCCTGATCCTTGTTTAGGAACTAGAAGCTGTTTTCTTCAAGAAGTTCAAGAGTGCAAGAGTCACAGGCATTCCCTTAATTATTTTGAGACTGAGGCTAAACTTTTGTTCAAAGACTCTGAACTCACAGTGCAAAGAGAAGTCAAATTCAAACAACCATGGCACACTGTCTCCAGAAGAGGATGAGACTGGTTTTACCAGCTAGGCTTATATGTGCCATCCCGCATTTGACCTATATTCTTGCCCACACCTCAGACAAACACTCTCCTTCAAGTTCCAAACCCCCTTGCTTTAAATGGTGGAAGGACAATATCCAGTAGTCCAAACAGTGGAATGCTCCCCTGCGGACCTTTACACACTAATGAGTGGTGGAAAGAGAAGGGCCATAAATCTTTGCCTGTCAGCTAAGAATGGGTTTACAGCATGCTGTTGCAATTTGGCTATGAAGAACTCCCTTGTACCTTCAGCCTGAGCTGCATGGGTACATCTGGCCTTTGATGCTGGATTTTATAATTAAGTAAGAGAATCAGGAGGTTGAAACAGGGAGAACAGTGCAAACATCTCTTATGCTGTCCCACTGCAGAGATAAGTAGTTAGTCTCTTTATTCCAAACAAAGCAAATTTATTCAAAACCCAAGTAACTGCAAGCAAAGATAAGGCTTAGAAGGCTTGGCCCTTGCTGCAGGCTCCCTTGATACTTTTCTATTTCATGTATATGCATTATGGGATTACAACATGTACTAAAACCTTCCTTTCTCTAACATGACCCTTCATAGCTGCCAGCATAGAAGCATGCCATAACAGGGCCAGAGCCTCTAGCTATATATCAGGGTAGCCAGAAAAAGGTCCACTTAACCATAAACACCAGAGCTGCCTTGAGCAACAAGTTCCCATGGATTTGTGCTTTTTCTGTCTTGTGCCCTACCATGTGCTTGGCTTATTTCACAAGTCTCAAGCATATAATAGCTTTGCCTAACACACAGATATAATTTTTTTGATTGTCCATGAATACTAAATAAAAAGAATATATTATAATAATTTCCTTCTCCTGAATAAATGAGTCAGTCCCCTAAAGCAAATTCCTATCACTCTTCATGTCTGGTTGCATTTATCTAAATACAATATCTGCAGCACTTATCATGTGCACATCATTATTCAGGGAGTTTTGTTGAAAATGTTCCATTTATTAGAGGCAGCCTCACTAACCTGATGTGTGTCTGTCATGGCTCGTTAATCATACATTAAAGACATGGGTGCGGTCAAGTTTAGTCCTGGGCAGGTTCTACTTCAGCAGGCTTGAATGTCATCTCCCATCAGGATCATTTATTTCCAGAGGAAAGTAACACCTTAGGCTTTTCAGGAAGTTTCATTATCTTCCACATTTTGCCCTTCACTTCATCTAAGCTTCATCCTCCCTCCTCTTCCTGTTACAAACGTGTTTTCCCTGAAGTCACGGTTCGCAGGATCAACCAGAAGGAGCAGTAGAGAACAACTTGGTTTTGGCAGTCCAGCAGTGTTGATTTTGTGAAAAATAATAGGCTTGTGAGTTCAGCTTCTGCACATTTTCTGTTCTTAACCTTGTTGAAAAATTGTCATCTTTCAAAGTTTTATTCAGAGTCTCCAGAATACTTGGGGGCAGTGGTGGGGTGGGGGTGAGGGTGAGGGAGCAGGTGGCATGATCACCACTGATTAGTTTTACAAATAATTTTTATTTGCATATTTGTTGGAATCACATGTTCTATTGGAGAATTGCAATTAAGCAACAAGAACATGTATCTCAAATCTTAAATTAGTTGAGAACCTGATTTTTGACTAGCACAGATTTGTGCTCATTATGACAGATATTATAACAGATTCCTGATTTTATACACATTAAATAAGTTCATCCATGTCTATCAGGAGTAAGCAGCCCCATTAATATTCTGTAGGAACAGTTTAGACTACTTGCATCATCCAGCTTTTAATTTTCTATTGTGAGAAATAAACAAATAAACAGATTTTGCTAGTACTTACACTATGAAAATCTGTGAGACTGTTTCTGGCTTTTTAAGGTATGTCAAAATACAGAGCACAGATCTTTACACCTTGAGAACCCAAAGGCTCCATGAATATCACTTCAGTGCCTTATCTTTTCTTACATGTGTTTGCTATCCCACCTATCTCCTCCTAGCCCTGTCTAATTATTCTCTGCAGCAGCTAGCACTATGAGAGTTTTATTTAAGGGGCTTCTCTATACTGGCCATCTTTAATGGGCCTATATACAGAGGATATATATAAACATTTATTTAAAAGCTCTGTATGAATAGTCTTATTATTGTTTTTGATCAGTGTCAGACAGAAAAAACTAGAGAGACTAACTTCATCTAGATGTTCCACAGAAATAGATGCCATTAAGAATTAAAAGCCTCTCTGTATTACTAGTAACCCTAAATAATAAAAGAAACAATAGTACTCAGTCTTCTTCTAGTTATGTTTAACATTTTGTGAAAAATTAATAAACTGAATGTTTAGGATGAAGACATACTTTCATTTTTGGGGCTATTTCTCATTCACTGTTTTTGCCACAATTAATGAAACTCAAATTACTAAATCCCTGCACGATGCTTCACACATGCATGCACATAGTACCTGTAAAACAGAATTTACTAGCAACTAAATGGAGAACTGAGGAAACTCTAAGAGATAGAGCCAGTACCAAAGAGAAGTATGCATGAACCATTCCATTCTCTACGACTTCCTGAAAGGTGGTTGTAGTCTGGTGGGAGTTGGTCTCTTTCTCCAGGCAGCAACTGACAGAGCCAGAGGACACAGTCAGTCTAAAGCTGCACCAAGTTAAATGTTGGTTGGATGTTAGAAAAAACGTTTTTCACTGAAAGAGTGGTAAAGAACTGGATTCATCAGGGTGGAGTCCCCATCCTCGGCTGTGTTTTAAAAAAAAACTGGTTGTGACAGTCTGTGCCATGGTTTAGTTGAGGTGTTAGGGCATGGGTGGCATTCCATGATCTTGAAGGTCTCTTCTAATCTATTGATTCTGTGATTCTGTGATTTGTACCTTATGTGTTTCAGGGAGTGTTCCTTCATAATGCTTGATAGGGGAAAAAAGCTATAGTGGAAATCAGGAAGAGTCACGTGGGAAGTTATTACGATGATATTGAGAATATGTAAATTACCTCCTTTGTTGTCACAGCAAGCAATTCAAAGTTAGATTTGTCAGCCACCAATTAAAAATCTTCTTCCTTTATCTAAGGAGTTTATTCTGGTGTTCCAGGAGTGCACAGGAGTGCTGTGTCCCAACACAGCTTTTCCCTGGCACTTAGTTGAGTTTACCAACAGGTAACTCCAGCCACAATGTGTGAAATTCTGTTAAAGAGCCATGCCTAACCCATGCTAAGCTCAAACTCCTATGTGTAAAAGTAAATACGCCTTATACATAAAGATAAGGATTTATCAATAGTATAAATGAAATCTTAATAGACTTATTAAAGACTTTTATCAATCCAGTCTAATTATTGCCATGAAAAAGAAAAATAAGAATGCAATAAGGAGAAAATTCTCCATAGTAACACAGTTTAAAAGGTTGAACATACATTTCTTACTTTTTATCCTTTCCCCCAGTATTACACTTGCTCTCAATTGCTCCTCTGGATACAAAAGTAGATGGTTTCCACTTAGTTGACAGGGAACAGAGGGAGTAAATCATCAGCATTCAAATTCCTTTGCCATGTTGATTTTGATTTCTCTTTCCTAATCTCAACAACTCCACATTAAATCAGAGTTTACTATGCTTTACTTGTTTTATGTGCATGAAATACTTGCAATTTCGGCGCATTTCTAATCATGCAAAGGGCTTTGCCCACCTTCAGGTCTCTGTTTCTTTAATTGATCATTGGTAGGCTAGGACTTTCAGAACCAACCTGTGCCTCAGCTCTTACCATTCCATGCTAATACCCCTCTACTGCCTCCTGTGAACCCAAGAGTCAAGGCCTCTTCTCAGGTACCAGGCCAAACTGTTACTGCTCTGTGTGACATCACTATGGATAAAGTTGTATCTTACTTTGCCCAGAACAACTATTTCATAGTGCTACTGATAGCGAAACCCAGAAAAGAAAACTTCAGTGTAATAATGATGAACCATGACAACAAAACTACTGGAAATCCATACTGACACCATAAACACCAGGAGATTATACAGTAATTTTGGTGCAGGATTCCACTCTCAAAGGGGAATAGGGATTGGCAATATGGGATCATAGAATTTCCTTTATTGGAGGGGATCTACAAGGATCATGGAGTCCAACTCCCAGCCCTGCACAGGATACCCCAAGAATCACATCATGTGCCTGACAGTGTTGTCCAAATGCTTCATGAACTCTGTCAGGCTTGGTGCTGTGACCACTTCCCTGGAAAGCCTTTTCCAGTGCCCAACCACCCTCTGGGTGAAGAACCTTTTCCTGATATAACACCTGAACGTCTCCTGACACAGCTCCATGCCATAGTCAACCCTAAACTTTAACTGTATGAACACCCAGCACATGAGAACTTTGTCATACTGCTCTGCAGAATTTCTGAAGGAACAATATGGGTTGATGAGATTTTTGCAGTTTCTCTAGGAGAACGAGAAAATAAAAATTGTCACAACCATGAAAAAATTCAGCATCTTCCATAAAGGTGATTTATTTTAATATTTCTACTTTAATCATTATGCATGGCATAATAAGTTCTAAACTGGAGGTAGTTCTTTTGATTCATAAAATGGAATCATATGAGGAAAACATGTTGCAAATAGAGACAGCCTAGTTAGGAATTTTTTTCCTTTTAAGCCTTGTCTTTTACCTGTTATTCATTATTATTTCCATGATGCTTTTATTCCTTAATTTAAGAATCCTTAATCTAAGAAAATTTTGGTCTGTCTCTAAAAAGCAAATATTTAGACTGAACATATGCCAATACCTGTCTTCTGTTTGATGTAGATCAATGCAAACAGTGTCTTATCTTTTGTATTTAATACTGCCTATCAACTATTCCACTTCTTCAGTTTTGGAATACTGCTTTTATAACTCTAAACTGAAAATTAGTATTGAATAAAATTGTAAAACATAGTAAACTCTCGGTTTTAGAAAAACAATATGTAGAGAGAGTGAAGAATTTATCCACAAAAACCTGAAAATTTTTAATAACAAAATACAATACAGAAACTAACATATTGGGAGAGAAATTTTTTGTTTTGATTCTATTTGTTTTTACCGTAGAGTTTACCATTATATTATTTGATCAGGTCCATTAAAAGACAATTATATAACCACAGAAAAAAAACCAATTATTTTTAATCACCTATTAATTCATTTTAATGAGAGTAGTAATATCAGATGAATATTCACTTTATGTCTACATGTCAAAAATAAATCCTTCTGCAAGTTGTCCATGAGATAATGGTGGTTACTAAATAAAAAATTAAATAATAATCTTCCCTCTGAAGACATGCTATCATTGGGTCATCTTGCTTACTTACTTACATCTTACTTACAATTAAATCCTGCCTCAATCTATTCTCAGGGATGAGTCTGTCTTAAGGGTGTCATTTGTGGTAAAGCCACCATTTTAATAATTTGTATACATGTCATTTTAAAAGGTGAGTTGATTTTACTCTGACTTGATTATAAGGAAAGAAACTGACTCCCCTCTACTCTCAAAGTCTTTAAACAAGGGGTGGCCTAGCTAAGTCCTTGAACAGACTGTGCATTCTAAGTGCAGTTCTTGCACAACAGATAATATATTAACAGGTAATATATTGCACAGGTAGAGACTGTTGGGTATCCAGGCCCACACACAATGCATTAAATGAGCCAAGAAGTGTTTCAGTGAGCTTTGAATTGCCTTGAGGTCCATAGGCTAACCTATCCTAACTCCACCTATAATGGCCTAATAGCTGCTGGCGATTAGCATTATCATCTGCCTGTGAACAGCCCTGGAAAACTCCGCCTTCCTGATCCTCTTTGCTGCTCCTGTATTCCTTCTGTTTCTCCACCACATAAAAGGTGTTGTGTTTCAGGTAGTCAAGAGGCTGGGTACACCCTGCTCACAGCTTATACTAATATGAATAACTGCAGTATTTTTGTATTTACAAATTGTCCCATATAAAATCTATTCATCTAGAGACTGTTCCTTTATTTCTTCTTTCCAGAAAGATATCTGGGAAAACTCTCAGCTGGTACTGATTGAGGCTGAATTGTTCAGCTCCCTATCCAGTTCCTTTTCCTGATTCCTTGATGTCTCTATTAAATTAATTTATGTAATCTTTGTGGGTTTAGATTTGTTTTGTTTTGGTCTTACGCTGGGTTTTTTCCTCTGATTGGTTGGTTTTGTTGTTGGGCTTTTTCATCTGGGTTTTTTTTCTCAGAGATGGAAAATCAATTCCCTCTAATATAAGACAAAGCATAATTTTGATGGTAGCTCATTGTTCAAAAGCCATTCTGGATAAGACAGCATCAGGTTTGCCATACATACTCTTTTAGTCATATCCAAGAAAGTTTTGCATGTTTAAAACAGCTGTACCTGCACTTACACTGCCTAAGGCAAGCAGCATACAATTTTGGTGGCATGTAAGAAATTGCTATACTGTCAGGCTGGAAAAACACTGACCATCATAGAAAGCAGTATCTGCCTTATGCTCACAGGGCACTGCAGCAGTGCAGTGTGGATATAACCCCCCTGCTCTAGAATCCTCAGCAACTGTGAACGTAACTCCACATGACTTGAACTGAAGGCTGGGAGCTGGATGCAGCTAGCAAGGAGGAACAGCCAAAACTCTTCCCGTTGTCAACTGACTCGACACTTCATCAAGCTTATCTGAGTACTGAACTTCACCAGTAACCTCAAATGCTTTTGTAATAAAGTCAGTGGAACACTGAACTATGTGTTGTGCTGTAGAATCTGCTTGAAGAGGAAATGGAAGTCTCACAGCTTAAGCCATATTCTGGATAAAACAATATCAGGTCTTACCCCAATTCTATGCAGGAAAAAATGAGAACTTGGTCTCGTATTACTCTGGGGCTTGTTTGCTGGAGCAGAGTGGAAGCAGTAAGATTCACAGCACATTTCTTAATAGTAGTTTCCTTTAGTGTTGTATTTCTACACTTACTGAGGTGGTACATACTGAGATAAAACTGCAGCTGCTACTATCAAGGTTTTGATGTCTGTAGTCTCCTGGTTCTGCTAGCTTTATCTTTAATGTGGAATGACCCAGAGTGTGGGTCTGGTCAGAATATGGTTTATTCCATCGGCAAGTAAATAAAATGTAACTCTTAGTTTGTTACTGTGCCGGTCAGTTCAGATCAGAGCTTTGAAGATCTCCAAGCCTGGGTGATAGCAGAAGTGCATTAGGATGGTTGCATCAGTAAGGTCAGAGCTCCATCGCACTCCGTGTCTGGAGGGCAGTAGCAGGCCCAAGGTTAAAAGTAAAATGAGGACAAGCATACACTGGTATTCCCTGGGATAAGCTCTCAGATTCCAGTGACCTAAAAGTCAGAGATATCAGGGTCCCCATAAGATTAGGGGGAAAAAAGTAAAGAGAAAAGAAGGTTTTAAGGTAATACTCTAAAACCAGAAGATCCTCACTGGCTGAATTTGAAATCTGCCTAGGCCTGTACTACTGACAGCACACATTTCAGCAATAATCCCTTGCAACACATGGCTCCTGCAAGAGGAAGTGGGTTTTTTTGTGGGGATTTATGGGCTACACCTGTAATCTCAAGGAGAATAAGATGGCCCTGAAGTGGAGTTATAGATAATGTTTAAAAAAGCATATTTACATGAAGATGAAAGAGTATGTCAGGTCTTGTTTGAAATAAAGACCTGAAAGACTGTATTGAAAAGTCTTTATCAGCTCTCTGATAACTTATTTTCAGAGTGCAAGGAAGGTGTATTTCTGGCTACCTTCCAGGACTTGAGTTCATGTTAGCCTGCAGTAAGGTGTGTGAAGGAGGTCTGAATGAAAGAGTCAGTCTAGAGAGACAGACCCTGCTCTAAGATACAGGGTTATTCCCTGGGAAATGGAGAACACATTATTCAGTCCACATCAGATCAATTTCCTTCAAAGCATCAAAGAAAAAAAAAATTGCAATCCCTCTGTGATCTATTTTTAGTTTTCTAAAGGATGATAAATGAAGGAGTGATTAACAATACCAGCAGAGATGTACCCAGCAGGACTGTAGCTAATGATATGTACTTTACCAGTGTTTTTGTTTTCTGTGATTTTCTATTCTATTTGGTTCATAGTTGTCTAAAGCTCAAAAGAGCTGTAAATATCTTTACAAAAAAGTATGAGTGAAAACTGACTGCCACTCCCAAGAATCCTTTTCTCGCTTTGATGACTGTATGTAATCTAGATCTCCTACAGTGTTCTTCCACATATCTCACAGCTTTTTATAAAAGAGACTAAATACTGTCTTCATTTCATAAAAAGAGGCTTGAGCATGGATGGAAGTGTTCAAGGTCACACTGAAAATACTGGTAGAGATCGAAACTAAGGGAAAATAAGGAGTGAACTTTCTATTTAGTGATCGCACCAAAAACTGAGGAAATAATCACACTGGTTCAATCCAAGCCAAAAGGCATGTTGGTAAGTTAGCAAATTCATGTACTTAGGAATGCAAAGTACAAGTTCCAATATTTTCTGTTGTTTTTCTAGGCAAAGTATCTCGTCAAACTCAACCCAGGTTTGGAACTCTTTTCTTGATAACCATAATTATTTTTGTCAGTACTAGGTGAGAGCTCCAGTTCAGTGTTACCTGGCCACAAATATCCCCAACACAGTACAACATCACAGAGACAAATGCCAAATGACAGACCTGAGCTTCAAAGAATAATCAGTAAAAATTACTAGATATTATAATGCTTTGATACAAAGAGAAGGTGGAATAGATCTTCCATATGAGCAAGTTTTCTGGCAAGACAAAGCTGGCACACCTTTTGTTTTATATGCTTTGAACAGTGAAACATTGGCATTTCCCACATACAGAGCAACCTGGAACCATAGTCACTAATCTTTCATTCTTTCATCTCTTCTGAAAGGTACACTGCACACTTATTTTACTGCATGTACTCTGTAAGGAAGAGGCTTAGGTGAGTAAGAGGCAATCATATAGTCCGTATTACGTTATTTAGAGACTACGGCTAACACAAAGTTCCCTTCTTTGGCTTTCTAGTTTCATTTCTAGGGTTTTCTTGTACTTACTTCTCAGGTCATGGCTCTTGATTCCTGAAGGTTTGGTTATTCCCTTATTTTTCATAAGCTTTTTTATTTACCTGGTACTGTACTTCAGTGAATTTTGTACCTTTTCATGGCACCTTAGTTCAGCAAAATAGAAAAGGGTTTACACTGCAATAATCCTGTGTAAAACTGGACCTGGTGCTAGACACACCTTTTAAAGTTGGGCCTTGTCTGGTCATTCTCATTTTCAAAACAACTCACAATGCAATGCTACCTTGTAACCTATGTTTTGAGTAACACATGGAAGGACTGAAAGAGTATTGTCCTGGTTTGTTGGAAGCTACTTATCTATGTCTACAGCTCTTTGCTGTGGACACTTTCTCCCCACAGCCTAGTTCCAACATAAGACATCTATCATCTTCTCAGCTACATTGAGAGAAAATTATCACTACACTTTGATACAAATGCTGTTTTAATAATCTCTGGTGTTGAATCCATTTCCTTACAATGGAGCTTCTAATAAAAGAGTAAAACACCTAAGGAAACAAATACTTCTAAGATCAGTAATTCAGTTTCAAACTTTCAATAATCTGTCTTTTGACAGGGGAAGCACTATCTACAATGGCAGGGATATTCACCTGTCTTTGGACTACGCAAATGTTCAAAGAAAATATTAGTTAATCTTCTGTACCCCTAGTTTAATCCAGGTTGTGTCTGATATCAGTCATTTTGAATTTACAAAATGCAGAAGCAAAGGGTGAGCAAGCCCAGCTGCAATGCTTTTGATCTCTTTTTTGTACATCAATTATGAGGTGACTGACCAAATTTTCAATGTCTTTTAAATGTCTTTGAATGGTTGGCTTTGGGGTTTTTTAAAACTATTATTAGAATTTTTAAGTCTAAGACATTTTAACCAGCAAATATTTTTTGAAAAATTGCTCATGTTTCTAAATTAGCAAATTTGGACAGTACTTAATTGGCAGAGAAGAGCCAATGTCCCAAACACTGTATTAAAAGACACTGAAGATTGCATAAACATATCTGATCTGTGTGCTTAAGTATCAACACATAGATACACTGAAAATATAAAGTCATTTTTTATGACTCTGTATGTAGGACAGGTTTCCAGAGCTGATGATTACAGATAGCTGTCATGAGCCTCCTTTGGAAATGTACACATCTGGAAATCAGACTGGTTTTGTTAATTTTTTAGCTTCACGTTCTGGGCACTAGAGTTTTACTTATTGTTCTATATATATCATGAACACAGAGCAGTAAAGCTAAGAAAGGGGAAAAAATAAAATTGTTAAGCTATCACTGCAGGGCTTTTAAAAAATTAATTTAAAAATTAAAATAATTTCTAATTGGTCATGGAGTCTGTTTCCTTTTCTTCAGCTTCAGTAATGTTGTCAACTCTTAATTTTCCAGAAAAACACAAAAAGTTAGGTGCCTACTATTCTCAGAAAGAACTTAAGGTGAGAGAACTGAGATTTTGAGCAACATATTTACTATAATGAAGGCGCTTGTGATCCTGCATGGGTAGGACAACACCAGAAAGAAGGCATCTCTTTTGTTGATTAAATATTTTTCCTGTACACAGTATGACTCAGGGCACGAGCCACAACAGAAGCAGACAGAGCTACATCCCTGTTGGCTACTGGGCCAATTTTTCAGTGCCTAGGAAAGGATGGGGCTTTCAACTTGTGACAGTTGGTGGTTTTACCAATATTGTATTTGGAGAACAAAATTTGGAGCACTGTCTGTAACTATTTCTTGTAAAATTCTCATCTTACCAAAAAAATGACTAGCAGTGATATTTTTGTCTTGCCTGCCTGCTGATCAATAAGCAGGTTAGGATCAGTCTCTCTAAGAACATAAGCATCCACTTACCATTGAATGATTCACATTCAAAAACCAGTGTCCATGTTGACTTGCAGGACATATAAGTTGTGAAAGCTTTGTTTAAAGTACAAGTAGGACTTTCCCCATTTGTGTATGAGAGCTGGGATTTGTGTGGTCAGAACTGTGTACCTGTGATGGCTCAGGCTTGTTAACCTAGAATGGTTAAATAGGGCTACCATCTGTTTGGGATTGGCTGTGGCTGTATTCTGATTATTGCTAATACTCCAAGTCATAATAAACTGCAATCCTGAAGCAGTTTGGAGATACAAACCAACAGGGAAATCCAGGCTCTTTTGAAGCAAAGGAGAAGGCTGGAGGCCATTGGCTCCTCTAGTAACCATGCACAGCTTGTGTCTTACAGGCTGGTAGATCTCAGCCAGATATCTTGTGAAGTAATTCATATCTGCAGATGTGACTCTTGAAGAAAATTCCCCACATCACTCCTCTCTCACCTTGCAACAACAAAAGATGTCTTCACAGAAGCTTTCTTCTGAGCACCATCCAATTTCTTCTGAACACCAGTGGTAAATGTACAGGTTAACTTTACTGCAGCTTGTGATCACTTTCCTTCAAGCCTTAGTTAGAGCGTGTCTGCTCCATCATTATTTGGGATTTGCTGCTGGAGTAGTCTTCTCTTTTTATAATGGATGAGCCAAGTCAGTTCATAAAGGCTGTGTCACTGCTTGTGTCAGCACAAGAGAAAATTGCAGGAGTGTGCAGTCAACAGTAGGAAGGAGAAGCAATATAATATCATCATATCATATCATATCACATATCATATCATATCATATCATATAACATACCCTAGCTCTTCTAGAATTTTCCTAGTTTGCCCTAGTACAGGTTATCTTAAATGTGTGTTTTCAACAGGTTTTGCTGCTTGAATAAGAAAGTGACTTTTGTTCTGTAGCTAGAAACCAATTTTGAATCCTTCTGAGGACTTCCTCTGCAGGCTGACTTCAGGCTTACTTAATAGCATCTAACAAGGCCCTTAAAAATTTTGAATATTTAGAAAACTTTACTTCTTTTTCATGAATGGTTTGTTTCATCCCTAGCCTATGAAGCTTGGCCTCAAACCACAGAAGTCAGGGGGCTCTGCTCTTTTATACTGATTGAGAACCTAGCAGCCAAGAATCTGCTCCACTAGTTTAACTAAGAATTTAATTTCAGAAGTAGGATTTAAGGAGGCAGGACTATTTCAACTTTTATTACACTGTTCACATCACAATGTTGTTTAATTCTACCTCTAATGATTTGCTTCAGAGTATCTCCTTCACAAGTTTTCCTCAGAAAAACAACATAACATGGGCAACTCTGTAGCCAAGCAGATCTTCTGAACCATAAAAAGCATAATTTTGCTTGCCAGTATAGCTATTTCATTCCTTACTTCTGTAAGAACTCCTAGGTAAACTCCATACAGTCCTGTCAAACATTCAGCAATTTCTATAGCTTCATATCACATCTTTTTAACACTTCTTCCTGTGACAATGCCCTATCATCAGACAAGTATCAGCATATCCTTTCCTTTGTTGTGAGAACTGCAGCAAAATACTAATTTTGCTGCTGCCTTTTGATGTTTTTCCTTGATAGAAAATGCATACTTGTTCTGGATTGTATTTATTTTTCCTTAGAGGATAAAATAAGGAAATAACAAACAATGTCCAGAGAAAGAGTCCTCCTCCCTATTCCCATACTAAGAGAAAAATGCCAGGGGGATGGGGAACTACAGCCCTGGCTATGGATGCACAACAAATGTCAATGGTTCAGATTATCATTTAGTGTCATTTATAATCAGGCTGCCACCATTGATTACCACTCAGAATTAGAGCCTTATGCTCTCTGATAGGTACCTCTGTGCAAGGTACTGCCAAACAATCAAGAAGAGAAGCAGATGCTTACATGGAGTTATTAATATCTAGAGAGCTTACGTAATTTCTGGCATTTCCTGTTTCCAAGTGGACTATAAACAATGTTAAACATTTACATCTTCAAAGTTTTAATTGCTCTCCATAGGAATTCCAATAAGATATGTGCTGTACCCCTTATTATCCATGTTTATGAGGAGCAGGAGACAGGAATGGTGAGTTGTACAAATACTGATGAGGAGTTCCTGGCAACTGCCTGTAAAAGAGGCCAGTAGCTTCTCTCTCAACATAGGTTTTCTCCCAGCTACCTCATCTATTTCACTTGAACTAGGAAACTAATGAAGGATATAATAATTTTGAGGGTGCAAATATTCGTTCACATGTGGGCTAAAAGGATATCATCCACTTGAAATTTATCTGGAATCTCATTACAACCAAATACTGTTAAGATGCCCTTCCCTGTCTTTGTGTTCTTGCTCAATACCTCTGGCAGCACACCTGCTGTGTAAGCACAATGACAACTTCATGAGGCTGCCTGCAGTCTGAGTGTGGTGCACCTGTTCTACTTGAAGTTACTTTATATACCACAGATACCAAAATGGCAGTTCACAAGAATTTTCCTTCTTGGAAGCAGGAGCGGAGTTCTGACCAAAGAGACTGCAGGCAGGTGTGCAAAGTGGTGGGGACAGGACAGGTGGTTTTTAACAGCACTCAAGTCCAGAGCACACTGCTGAGTTTACAAGGACAGATTAAGATAAAGATATGAAGCCTGGAAAGAAAGTGAAAGCTTGGGTTGAAGCTGGAAGTGTGCCCAAATGCCAAGTATCTCACTTTGGAGTAGAAAACCCTTTTGTCCATATGTGTCTGTCTATGTATCCTGGTGATGTCCTATGGGAAACAAAGTTTTAACAGTCTTCTGCTGCAGACGTGTGTTTTCTTTAAAAACTTCTGAACCCATAGTCCAGTTATAGTCAAATTTGACAGAGAATGAACTAATGAAGATAGAAATTTGCTTCACATTTTAGGAAAACAAGAAAATGGCTGGCAGAGTGACTCTCAGTTATCAGCATTCTCTCTAATGAAAAGGCTGCATAAACACCAGCAAAAGATGCACATGGGATAGAGATTGTGCTGCTTGCCTATTCACTGGAGAGCTCAAGTCAGAGCCATATTTCACTAACCAGAAACATTTACTCTGTAATCTGTTTACTGGTGTCTAGTAAGGAGTGAGTTGACAAGGTAGCTTTGATTTAACAAAAAAAATCAAGTAACTAAAAAATGCAAATCTCAAAAAATTAGGATTTATGGGTTGTGCTACTTCTGGAACTAGTTCTTTTGATTCAAGAAATAGGATCTAAAGGGGTTAGCATCACATTTTACAGCTATTTGGAAAACCAACTCAATTCAACATGAACAAGCAGAAGCAGATAACCCATCCTTGGTCACCTTTTAGTCACAAGAATTAAAATAATTAGGTACTGTAATGCCCTGGATTTCAGCAGTTTTGAATATTTTGTTTACTAAGTACACCTATGAACATTTTTTACACTGTTCAAGACTTAGATGAACATAAGAAAGTATCCAACATGTGCACCTTGCATGGAGTCCTGGAAAGGAAAGGTCCAAGATAAAATGCTATCTGAAAAACATAACATGATTCCCGAGTCTCTGATGAACTTTTCAAAAAGTAGTTAGGGAGACAATAATGTTCAGCCTTACTAGTTCCATTTCCATTTCCTTCTCCATCTAACAGAATTTCTCATGATACCACTGATCTTTAGGTTCCTGCCAGAACTATGCAGGATGACAATCATTTCCACAAGTTTTCAAAAATATCTAGATCATTATCTGGAATGTGGTTTTTCCATCCAGGTAATCAACATGCACTCTTTCTATGGATTCTCTGATTTTTTAGTACTTGCCTTACAAACGAGAAGCCCAAAAATATCTTTGACTTTTCACATTACTATTGCTTGAATTTCACTCTCATTTTAGTAAGCGTACTCAGGAGATGTCTGTTCTGGTTTTGATTTGCTTTTCCCTATTTGAATCCCAAAATGAAGAGAAAGAAAGAGCATCTCTGAAATCTCACGTTTAGTTTTTCAAAGTAAATATCTTCCGAGTGCAGTATTGTAAATATATAAACATAGTTAACAAATCCAGAATTTAAAGAAAAAACCCCTCTGTGTCTCAAAAGAAACCAAATTCCTATAGATTGCTATAGGATTGTTCATCCTTTGCACAGGCTTTCCACTGATATTGTATTCTCTATGTCCATGCAGATCATCAGAGGTAGCCAGGAAATAGGGACACTGCTTGCCTGCATCTCTACAATGGTCTAAAGATATAATAAAATACAGAGAAGGTTAAAGTACCACCAACTCAATCCCTTTGGAGGATATGCTCCCTGTGAGTCAAATATTTCCCCCTAACCAGCCCAGAGTACTGTGGAAAAATAAAAATAGCCAGTTTTCTGATTATCTGGGACAATTAAAGAGAAAAAGTAGTTGAGATTTGTGATTTAACAAACATTTTTTTCTATTTCTGTCTATTTCATCTATTTCTCTGATATTTGTGTCATCCTACATCTCTGCAGCATGATATGAGGTAAAAAAAGTGTGCAGGATAATGAAATTCTTAATTAAACTTTGCATAGCTTAAGTCCAACTTCCTAACAAAATTCAGCTAGTACTAAACTACTGGCTACCCATCTACTTATTTCTACAAGGATGGACCTCTAAAGATGAGCTGATTCATTTGTGGTCTAAGTCACTACACATAGAGCTGCAGAGTAGTCTAGATGGCAAGCAGAAAAGTACCATGTGCTTGTACGTACACACTGCTTTCTCAAAAAAGCAGACTGACTTAGTATTTATGCATCCACTGTGAAGAGGAGAGAAAGGTGCAGATTTTTTTGTTGTGCAGATGCTGACTCTGCTAAGTTGAAAAAATGCCTAAAGACAGGCCAGACTGCTATGCTGGAGGTCTGGAGCACCACTGAGGGTCATGGAACAGGCACACGAGGTAGAGGTATTGAAGATCAAGGATAAGGGCTTGAGTGGCATTTCCAGACCTTCAGAATTACTACTTCTGAAACTGGAAACTAGAACATGAACAAACAAATGTGCCTGTCTCTTGTTAAACCTGAAGAAAGTGAATAGGGAGATTGCAAACCAGAAATATTAAGCAAATTCCTGGCTCCCTTGAGTAGATGCAGTGACTTTTCTGTAAGAGAATTGTGCTATCTGCCTATACTTATACTGCTTTTGCATCCTGAAACTTAAGTGCCAAGCAGATGGATATTTGCTTTCTCCTACTTTTGCCTGTTTGTGGGTGAGCTTTCCTCAAGCCAGTAACACGTAAGGAAGGATACAATCACAGGAAGCTGGAGGAAAGGGAAGCTTTGTCAGAAAGCTAACTTCTGTATTTTTGCATTCAGACTGAGCAGGGATTGAGGACTTTATTCTGTGCAAAGGTGGTGACACTAACAAACTGAAAACACTTCATGATAACTAGAGATATACTGCTGCTGTGGAGGATCACATGCACAACCCCCTTCGCAACCTCTTTAGGTTTTCAAATTTCCACTGGAGATACAAGTTATAAAAACATAACTTGTCTTATGCACACCTAAGTAGTATAAAAAAATCCGTAAACAGGAGAAACTCTACAGTCCTAAACAGCTTCATACAGGTACTCAATAAACCATGTTTTCTATTCTCTGAAAAAGTAAAAACCATTGAGCTATAAGCTCCCATCTAAGAGCTGCCAAACTTCATTTGTTAACAGTGATAGCCTGAACTACAGAAAGAACTAGCGAGGAAACTTGTAGGAGACCATACAACTTACCAGGAGGCTTTATGCTTACTATAATGCCAAAGTTCAGATGCATACTTCATATTAGTTTCCTTATTTGACCTTTTAATTTGACTGCCTTTGGTAGAATACTGTAGTCAATATTTTGGAGTCACCAGATTCTTCCTTGAACTCCTTTCTGGGATTATATTCTGTGTTCATGGAATAGCTTGATGCTGAAAAGAATTCTTATTCCCAGGCAGTGCTGGTGTTAAACTGTTGACATGAATTTGATTTGGTACTTGCATTATTTTAACCTTAAATAAGTTTTACCAAAAGGACAATAGCTTCGAGAAAAGTGTTTTCTTGACTTTTTGGCTAGACATTTGCATTAAATTGAACCTAGATTCCCTTTTTGGCAGAAACAGTGTGAGTTAAGGCACTTGTAGAGGATTAGTGATCTCATGTAAAAGCCTCACCAACACACTTGATTAGACTTGTAATCATGCCCTTTTACAAATGTCTGTTATGTCCTTATTGACTATAATTAAGGGGAAATATAACTCCAAATAAATGATTTAGTGCCTAAAAATAACAACTATCTGTGTCATGAGATAAAATGTGCTTCAGCTCCTTGTGGTTACACCATCAGCAAATGAAGAAAAAATATTCTCCCTTGGCAAATGCAAAGCTTCAAAGGCATTAAGAGCCTGTCAATCTCTTAAGCTCAAGTGGTGTCAGAATTGGAAACACAGAATACTTCACATTGAAAAAACAACAACCAACCAACTCATGACACTATTACTCAGGATAACGCATTCTGATTTCCATACTTGACATCATACTCTTTTACTTAGGTTAGTGATTATATACCACTACACAGCAGAAGCATACAAGGGTGAATATCTGTTGAAATGTGAAGACGTCTTTCAGAGACATCTCTTAATCACTGATTAACAGAATAATCTGGGTTGGATGGGACCTCTGGAGTTCTTGAGTCAAACGTCCTGTTCAGAGCACAGCCAACCAGAAACACACCAGAATAAATGAGTAGGAAAAGTGACCCAAATCACTCTACAGTTAAACTGCCTTCTAAGTCAACAGCAGTACAAACAGGATGGTGGAGTAATAGGTACTTAGGCAGAGGGCTTTCTTTATCTGCAACAAGAGTTGTACCAGTCTTTTCACAGTGGGTTACACATGGAAAGCATTAGGAAGTGGAAATGGCAGAATAAGGAAGTAGTCTCCTTTGCTTGATGGAAAGCAACAGAGCTTGCTGGTTTGCATGGTCTGACCTATGGAAGGACACATGTGCTGGCCTGGTAAAAGAGGAAGTGGTAAAATCTGCTGAGTTTTGGTTACTGAAGTGCTAAATTACAGAAAAGTGGCAAAGGTTTGTGCCTTTCCTGCCCCAGACTAAGTCAGTAAGAAGCATTCAGTGAAGAAGTCAAATTGCCAGGAGTTAGCTAAAACCTCATCTGTGAGATGTTTTTCATCCAACTGACAATTTAAACTCAAGACAACATCTAAATTCTAATTTTCTCCTGGCCTCTTCTTGAAGAAAGGTTTTAAAAAAATAGCAATAGGATAGTGCAGCATGGAGAATGAAAGCTATGACTGAGGAAGAGGTATTTAAAGCAACAAACATGTATAACTATAGATAAAGATGTGGGTGAGTTGTGTTGATGCTTTTCTGGATGCCATAGTTTCATCATTATCTGCTCTGCTACCATCGGTCATGCTCCACCCCCACAAAAATTAGTAACAAAAACATACAGGACGAAAGAAGCTATTCAAGTACACAGTAACTGAATATCTGAGCCAAAAGTCAAATATTTGTCATCAACTTTGGTAAACTGTTACTTCCCATCAGGTTCAATTTAGTGTTGTTTATTCCCAGGAACACCCATCATGTATTGTTTGTATTAGGATAGGGTCAAGAAGAGGAGAGAAACCATGTCAGAATCTCAATTTCTGGGATTGTTCTAGCAATAAATAACAAGAAAATTTCAGAGAAGAAAGCAACAGAAATTTTGGGTACAACCTTGCAAATTTGATTTTGTTAGAATCAGAAAGCTTGAATTTCTTCCAAACAACTCTTCCAACAATTTGGGTCTGTGAAGCCAAATGCTATGTGACCTAAATGAAAAAACGTTTTGAGTGAGACCCCTGCCTCCTTCTGTAAAACCATAGAAATGGTGCCTATGTCTTTATGAAATCATACTTGGCCCCTATGTTGACAGCCCATGTTTTATAACAACTGGAGGATGGCTGTTTCACATGACAGGATGAACAGCCAGATAATCTTTTAAGGCAGAGCACCTTCCATCTCACTTGGAAGGCATTCCCTAAATGCAGATAACAGCTATTTATCCTACAATGTGCTTCTGTTCATTTGGCACTCAAAGCTCTGTGAGAATTGAGTAATCCATGGTTTCTGCAGGCCTTTGGTGAACTTTGGTAACCCTTCTGCCTGCCACTGCTCACTTGTCATGGACTATACAGGCAGGTTCAAAAATTCTCTTGTGGGCTGGCATTGCCTAGGGCTACAATTTTGCAAACAGTTGTTTATCTGGGTGTCTTCCATTGCACTGGAATAACCCCATGACTGGGACAAAAACACCCATTGATAAATGCCCTCTCACAGTAAGTACCCTCTCAGAGAAGCCACATACACAACAATAGCATATGTTTGCATTTAACTGTGATTTTGCAAACATTGCATTGGTTGTAAACACATAAGCTAAGCGGTAGCTGTAGATGCATGCACAGGCAATGTAGAAGTTTCCATTAAAGAAAGAACATCTACTGAAAATTGTACCTAGTCCTTGCTTGCAGCTAATTACTGTAACTTCCAGGGGGTGTTAGGATATGTCAAATCAATTATTTCCATTTGTGTTTTTAAATTATTTTAATTATTCAAACAAAATTTACATTAAATAGTACAGATATCTCTCTTTTTTTTTTTTTTGGTCAAATATGCAAACTGAACACAATAAGAGGCAACAGGTACCAGCAGTGTTACTCAGATTCAGCTCCAATGTCTCTAGCAGCTAGGCAACATAACATGAATAAAATTAAAATAAGAAATGGTTCAGCAAGATCTATTGTTGAGGTCAGAGCAGCCAACACACCAAGGAGCTGAAAGTCCTATGCTAGTGTGCTCTTGTTAACAGAAGTTAATAAAATATGTATTCATCTATATATTACTTAATATACTTATATTATATATATATATATATTATATATATATATATATATATATATTATATATATACTTAATATACCTATATATTACTTAACTGTGTTTTTGAACACAGAAATAACATCAACATTTTAAAAACAGCATAAAAGTAATCCCAATGAGGGTCATGGGACCATGGGATAATTTGGATTAGAAGGGACCACAGGAGATCTCTAGTCCAAGACTAGTCCAACCTCCTTCTCATACAGGGTCTCCATGGGATCAGATCAGGGTGCTCAGCATGTTGTCCAGTTCTGAAATTCTCAAGGATGGGGGTGATAGCTTCTCTGAGCTGCTTGCTCCACTAGCTGGCTCTGCTCATGGTGGTACAGTTTCTCATTACACCAATCTGGACCTCTCTTGTGTTGCATTATTGTTTCCCACCCTCCTGCCATGCAATTCTGTCATCTCATTCAAGTTGCAAACATAAATTGCTAAGACTCTGGTATTAAACCCTTATCAATCTGTAGTTTTTCTATTTTTCCATTGAAAGTACAGAGCTTTCCATTGAAAGCTCTACAGTAAATTTAAAATTTATGAACAGGTAATGATCTTCTGTAGTCCACTGACAAGTTGTTGAGGACCACCACCTGGAAAACACTGTCAAAATACATTCCCAGTTAAAGACTTGTCAAGTTTCAGGATAGAATACTGGGGAGCAGAATGGTAAAGCACCAGTCTAATCATAAAATGATCCTCAGGAGCAGATGGCTAGCAGGGAAGAAATATTAACACTGCCAATGAAGTAAATTTGTTAAGGTGGAGAGAAAAAGATGCAATAGAGAGAACATAATCTCTGTTTAGTAATGAGAAAGAGCTGGCACCCAAACTGCTGTAAATCAGTTGAGCTGCAGTTCTTTCAGTGGAGATACATGCCTCTTACACCACCTCAGGATTAGGCTCGAAGTATCCTATCCCCTAAGGAGCTATTCCTTGTCTCATTCTATGTATCATCTTCCATGTGCCACACATTTATACACTAGCCAGGAGTTGCTTGTTATTTCTATACAGTGCTGCACTGCACAGTAATTCATTGCTCACCGACATGTCAGAAATTTTTTTAATGATGTGCTTCTGTTACTCCAAAATAAGATGAACTCCGAATATTAAGTTTTATTTACATTAGGCATTCATTTAGATAATGTGGCAAATCCAACACCCTCATAGCATAGCTCAAACTCCTTTTGATGCATTTCTTCTACCTGAAAAAAATAATCTTTAACAATTTTTCCTTCTTTGGCACAAATCAAAGGTGGGAATTCATTACAAGGATGAACAGTTCTGTCAAGAAGTCTGTAGCATGCTAGAAGGCACATAGGCAGTCTACTTGTGACACTTCAGTGAGATTTAATGAGCACTACATTAAACTGCTCTTATTTTTCTGCAAAATGGAAGGAAGAAGTGGAAGGATCACATTCAGGTTTAAAATAAGAGCTCTCCTAGGGATGTGTCAGTGCATAATTCCATTCTAAATCTAGCTGAATTTGCAATCTGATGCAATTCTAGTATCAGTCACGAAGTCAGAAGTCATTGCATTATATCATTCTAGATCATTAATTACAATCCTGTCTAGGCAGGTATTTAAGTACATGTTAAACTCTCACTTCAACAGGATCACTCACATGCTTCCAAGTTAAGACATATGCTTGACTGAGTATCTAGCTTAATCGTGGCAAAGCAATTCCTAAATCGAACCAAGTGAAGTTTCTCACAGATAAAAGGAATTCAGACTGGCCCCTCAAACTAGGTGCAGTACCCCATGCCCGGGCTGATAAGGCACAAGGGCTAAATAGAAGCATGACACAAGATGATTCACATGGTATTGATCTTTAACGAGGCTGTCAGGTAAATTATTCCCTGATGTAACTCTGACATAGCTCCTGCCCGGCAAAGCTGACAAAACAATGCTGATAGGTGAGTGCTCAAATTTACTGGCAGAACAATAGGATGGCAAAGTGGGGAATGCAGAGGCTCGATGCCCCAGCTCTTATCTCTACCACTTCATGCTAATGAGGTACAATTACAAGCCAGTCTTCAACACAATAATACCTATTCCCACATTCTAGGCATAGCAAATGAAATAAGCAGGACTACCTTTACTGTTGTGCTATTGCCCCTACTGTAGCTTTCCCTCATTCATTAGTTCAACATCCCATCCATGTGCTGGACACCAAATGAGACCCAGGATTCTTAGTAATGTCTCAGCTCATACACACACAGTCAAGGTATGCAATTTAATTCTGTATGATTTGGTTAAACCAAACTGGATTTTCTTTCCATTTGGTCTAATGGATTGTATCCATTTCAGGTTTCCAGTTCCTCCTCTTGGGATGCTTCAGGCTATGCATTAAAAAAAAATGCACCTTTGTTTATAAATATGAAATGTAGAAAGAAATTCCATTGCATCAAGTTGTTTCTGCTCAAGCTTCCCAAAATAGTTCCCTTTCAAGAGAATTCAGGTTCAGAAAAACTTCAGCTCTCTAAAAAAAGGAAGCAGTCATTTTTTATTAGCTTTACTTCTAACACACTTCAGATTTCAGCTATAACATTCATAATATTATAATATTAAAAGCATTACAGTTTTGGCTTCATCTGTAGTATTCCAGTTCCAGCATAATTAGATTTGGGTTGTGAAACATCAGGGGTCTTTTTGAGGAAACTAGTATTGAAAGAAAATAAAAATGTTTAAAATATTAAGCAGAGAAAATATTTAGAGAAAAGTATTAGATTGTTGCTGTAAGTGACAAACCTGTGTCATCTCTTATAAACTCTGTCTCTCCAAAACTAAAAAATATAAAACAGTTATAGCACCTCAAGATATACGTGAAACTAATCTGGTGAGAAATGCAAGAAATATATCTGTTTATATGAAGAATAGAAAGGCAAAAGCCAAGTTGAAGCTAAACCTAATGAAGTCATGACAGAGATATAGATAACATACTTTAGCCACTCTGGTCTTTTCTCAGTTGTCATAAACAGTAGTCACTTCTGATTGTAAGGAATACAAAGGAACAGAAACCCCCCACATTTTTGGTATAGCTGGTGCTTGGTGCTGACACTCATGAAACATTTACAACAAGGGTTTAACAAAATCCTTTAAGAGATGATACTTCAAACCAGCACAGAGCAGCACATATTTCAAACTAGAACCAAGAGAAGGTAGGCTCCAAAGTAGGAGGTTAAGCTCCTGTTAATTCTTCTGAGTGTGGACCTCAGCATGCATTTTCATTACTGATCATCAAAAAGAGGAATTTGCCAGGACAGTATAGAAGACTCCATTACACCATTTTAACCTTTCTTTTTCTTAATCCCCTTGCTATTATGTGGCAAATTGAAATCTAAATTGTAGGAAATTATGCCTTTTACGAAAGCATAAACACACATACTTAAACACAAATAAGAAATGTCCTTTATTGCCAACAAAGTGGAAAACAATAGGTCAGTTTTCTCCACTTCCTCCCCTCACCCCACCCCTGATGCAGGAATTTTCACAGAATGAACAGACTCTACTTTGAAGATTCAGATCAGGCAGAAGCAGTTTACAGGTGTAGGAGGGAACACAGAAACAGAGTTCAACCTCCTATCTATATGAACTCTGACTTACATGTAAGTACTAAGGCTTGTATAGATTTAGCACACCTCTAAATTGCACCATGCTGAGGCCTGATATGGCAAAGGAGCATCTACACAGAAGGAACTTTGTTCCTGCAGATGTAGCTGTGTGGGCTTGATAACTAAAAACTGCAGCCAGGCATCCTTGACATACCTCTTCTCCTCTGGTCTGCATTTGGCCTGTGCCCTTGACCAACTTTCAGTTCTAGCAAGTCTTCCACAATTTATTATCTGAAAAAATAACAATGTTTCAGGCCTCAAAAGATGCTTATTTTGCTCATCCTATTGTCAGCTTTTTTAACCAAGACTTACCAAAATTCAAGTTTTTCATCCTGTTTTCCTAGCATGTGGCATCCAAAGAAGCAGAGAATTTAAAGCTTCAGATGTTACTGGTGGGTTAAAATAGAGCAGTGTTAATTTACTTTACTAAATCCTACTTTACTTCTCTTCACTGGTTTTGTCTTTATGCCAGCTGTACCTCATCTGATCTGCTTCAGGGACCACTCACCCCACTGCCTATGAAGCAATTAGGTGAATGGAACTTGCAGACTGACCCGGTACAGTTCTCTTTCCATTTGGCAATCATTTCTGGAATTACAAATATTTCTCTCTAAACATGATAAACTAGAAAAGTAAAAAAAAAATAAATCACATTATCCTCAAGCATGGTAGTCCACCTACTTATGTAATTACATGACATTGTCATGACTGCAGATTTGATATCTGCAAAAAATACTTTCTCTGAAAGTAGATGAAAACATATTTAAAACTTTCTGCATGGAGGCATTTTCTGCACAGTTGTTAATTCAAGGCTTGTGGCATTATTAAAATATTTTTAAAATTGAGGTTTAGGAGTATTAAGAAAATTTGCTATAGTACCTGTGTCATAAGGCCATAATCTGTTTTTGTATTTTCCTACACAATTAAGAAAAAGCTAAAAGCTCCCAGACCTAACTCAGAGCTCGTATTCTTCCTCCAGCCAGAAAGGACAGCTGGTTTCAAAATAGAACCAAGGAGAAAAGGCTATCAGCACTTCAAATCACTTCTTTGGGACTACTCTACAGATTTCCTTCTCTCTATCAGAGTCACATGAACTATATCCATGTTCCACACCTAACTCTCACCATACAACTTTGTTGTTGTGTTGGGCTCTTGAGCAGAGCTTACTAGACACCAGTCCAACTGTGGGGCTTGGCTCTAGATGAGCATAAAAAAGCTCACTGAAGACCTGGGAGCTGGGAGACTTTCTTTACTTGGCTACAAATCACAGTAGCAAGCTTCAAACATGACCTGCCAAGGGGTGAGGGAAAGAGAAATGTGGATAGGGTTAATGCCAAGAACCATCAGACAAAGCCTGCAGAAGAGCGAGGCAGCTGCTGGGAGTCAAGCCAAGGACTTAGTTGAATGAACGTCCACAAAATCTGAGTTTGAATGCAATCTAAAGTTCAGAGCACAAGTACAATTGCTCTGGACCTGAAACATGTCAACATCATTGGGAGAAGAGTGATATCATTTAATGACTTGCTGTTGTATATGGAAAACTTGACCTTCTAAGACTATCCAAGTATTCCACCTTGAAATGGAAACGTCTGTTTTCATGAGTCTCAGAACTACATGCCCCAGGATCAAGCAGCCCACTTGCACACCTTCAGACACCCAGTTTTAAATTCCAATAACAAAGCAATGTCTCTTGCCTGAGACCACAGCAACAACCCATAGAGCAACAGTTGGAAATCTGTACTAGTACAATGCTGATTTACTTGCAGGGTGACAAGACGAAAAATGTAAACATTTCTGCCTTTGGGAATTAAAATTTCTGCATTATTGTGTGTAAAGTCGATGAGCACATGGGGAAGCTGCAGCTCTCAGTGAAGGAGCTGCCAGCAAGCTTCCAGATAACAGCTGGAGCTGCAAAGAGAAGAGCTGTAACTCAGCAAAAGAGCAGACTGCCTTCAGCCATTTTTGGAGGCTATGACATCTTGCTGTATCTACAAATACAGGAAGAAAACCTTCAACTGTTGTAAATCTGTACAAAGGATTGGTGCAAGTTTCTGTAATAGGGACACTAATCTCAGTTAGACAGACACACAGAAAGGTCTTATAGCAGTAAAGACCACCTTGTCCTCTATTTCCATGAGTCTAACTACAGTGGTACTTGGATCCACATGTGTCCCCTGTGCTGCTAGGGCAACCACTAGTAACAGTAGTAACTAAGAGTTCTCAGAAAACTAGCTTTACCACTCCATTTGCACTATAACACCTACCCCATGTCTTACAGAGCAAGGAGTACTGCAAAGCTATTAATATTTCAGCCAAAGATGCTGTCTTAGAACAGTTATTTAATTTTTACTTGCTATTAGATTTCTTCTGCTCTACATGTGAAGATGACCATAGCTTAGATGGCTTAAATCAAGATTTTTGCTCTCTAGAAACCTGAGATAATTTAGAAAATGAAGAAATATTAACCAGACTCCCTTTAACATGTTATGATTTAGCATATGTTCACAATCTCTTGAAATATATGTATGTATATGTGATTTTCATATCTTCTTTTTCCATAACTATTACCCAGTCCAGACCTCTGATCCATGTAAGATGTTTATGCCAGCACAAGAAAGGATTAGTCAGGAAATAGGAAACAGAGAGAACATAGAAAATACCAGAATTGGTAGATCCCCTGAGAAGGAGAATCATACAACACAGAAGTCAAAATGTTTTGGATTTTTGCTGGCACCAATCTAGTAGGATTTGTAATATCCTAAGCCTAAGTCTCAGCACAGAAGATTCTACAATATTTAAAAGCACACAAAATGCAGAAATGCAGTGCCATGTACAGCAACTTCTGATATTTTAGGACTTTTTGTTCCCAAATAGTGAAAGTAAATTATCTTCTGTAAAAAAAATCTGAAAAAACCCTCCTTTTGGAATTTCACGTATCTGACTAGGTTGAAGTGATCTGTTTTACCTCTCTTGTCTGATATTACATGCTGCAGCATGGTATGACAAAACACATAAAACAGCATTGACATTCATAGAACTACAGACTCATAAAATGGTTTGTGTTGAAAGATTACTCTCTTCTGACTCCCTGCCATAGGTAGGGACACCTTGCATTAGTCCGGGTTGCTCTGAGCCCTATCCAACCTGGTCATGAACACTTCCAGAGATGAGCCATCCACAGCTTCTCTGGGCACCTGTCCCTGTGTTTCACTGCCCTCACAGTAGGGAATTACATACTTATATCAAATTCAAACTTACCATCCCGAAGTTCAAATCCATCCCCCCAGTTACTATACATGCCCTTTTAAAAACTCCCTCTTGAGTGTCTTGTAGACCACTCTAGGTATGAAAGGCTGCTCTGAAGTCTCCCTGGAGCCTTCTCCAGCTAAACAGCCCCAACTCTCTCAGCCTGCCTTTACAGGAGAGGTGCTTCAGCCCTCCAACTATCTTAGTGGCCTCCTCTGTCATGCTATTGGCCCCTGCACTGAATGGAGTAGTGAAGCAGAGTATAAGGGAAGAATCAACCCATTAACCTCCAGGCTATGCTTTTCTGGATGCAGCCCAGGATTCTGTTGGTTGTCTGGACTGCAAGCACCACTGCCAGCTCATGTTGACTTTCTTGTACAACAATACTCGCAAATCCTTTCCTCCAGGGCTGCTCTCAATCCATTCTCTGCCAGTCTGTATTTGGGCTTGGGATCACCCTGACCCAGGTGCAGGACCTTGCACTTGGCCTTGTTGAACTTCATGAGGTATAAACAGGCCCACGTCTCAAGCCTGTCCAGGTCCCTCAGGATGGCATCCTTTCCTTTCAGTTTGACTGCCCCACACAGCTTTCTGTCACTAGTGAGCCTGCTGAGGGTGCCCTCAATACCATAGTCCATGTCAGCAACCAAGATATTCTAGAGTATCAGCCCCAATGTTGACTACTAAGGGACAGCACTCATCACTTGTGTCCACTTGTTCATTGAGCTGTTGACCACAGCTCTTTGAGTGTGACTCTTCAGCCAATTCCTTATCCATTGAGTGGTCCATCTGTCAAATCTGTGTCTCTTCAGTTTAAGGAGCAGTAGTCAAATATTCTGCACAGTTTCAGGTAGAATAATGTCAGTCATTCATCACCTCTGTAACACCACCATAGAAGAGTATCAAATTTGTCAGGCACAATTTGCCCTTAGTGAAGCCATGATGGTTGTCATAAATCACCTCTCTGTTTTCCATGTGCCTCAGCATAGTTTCCAGCAGGATCTGTTCCACAATCTTGCCAGGCACAGAGGTGAGACTGACAACCCTGTAGTTCTCTGATGTTCCTTTTTTCCCCTTTTTAAAAATGGGTGTCATGTTTCTCCTTTTCCAGTCAGTGGAGCTTTCACCAGGCTGGCACTACTTCTCAAGTGCGATCTTCATCCACCCATTCCCTTTGTACTCACAGCTGTGACTTATCAAGTCCCCTGGACCTGTGCACCTTTCCTGACATGGACTCAGGCCTGACTTTCTTCCTACAGCAAGTGGTTCTTCATTCTCATAGTTCCTACCTTTGCCTTCTGTGAATTGGGTGGTCTGGCTGGAGCACTTGCCAGTGAAGACCATGGCAAAAAAAAGTTGTTGAATATTTTCACCTTTTTCAGATCCCAGGTAACCAGGTCTCCTGTTTCCTTCCAGAGAAGGCCCACATTTTCATAGTTTTCCTTTTATCACTAACATAACTATAGAAGATTTTGTTCTAGTCCTCTGAGATCCCTTGTCAGATTAGTTCTGTCAGGACTTGGGATCTCCTAACCTCATCTTTGGCTGCTTGGACGGCAATTCCTCACAGTCTCCCTGTTGTTTCCAAATGTTTCTGGCTTTGCTGAATTGAAACAAAATTGCCACAAAAAATTCCACAAAACATATTTTATTCTGCTTTGCCTTCTACTTTTGCTAGCAATTCTCAAACACATAAAGAGATAACAAGTAGGTTTGATATGGTCTGAAACTGGATTGGAAGCCTTTTATGCCCAGTTCATCCAGGTGTGAAGGACAATACAAGGTACAAGTAGAAGAGCTAGTGAGCCAGGCCTTCAATGAACTAATGTACTTGGAAGGGACCAGGATGCAGCACAGTGCGCCTGCTAGAGCTGCTACCAGTCTGCTGGAAGCTGAAATGGCACAGTGCTAGGAAATGAAAATTAGAAACATACTCAGGTATTAGGTTTTGACCCTCTGTTTCTAAGTCTGATTTAGTAAAAGTTCAATGATTTTATTATATTTCGTTAGGTTGATCTTATGTTGTTAAGATAGGTGTAGAAAGTTATATTGTTCTGATTCTTTCTGGTTCATTTTTTAGGTACTATTAATACTTGCTAGCTTTTGATATCCAAGGGCAAATTTGGGCCTAATTCTCTTAGCAGTATTGTCAATATTGCAGACTGGATCCATGAAAAGAAGTGAGCTCATTGGTCATAGATGAAGCTTGCAGTATTACAGATAACAAACTGCTCAAGCAGCAGGTTGAGCTGGGATACCTTCTGTACATCTTTCATTATCATCTGTTTTCCAAAACAAATGAGCAGTCCAACTTGCAAAATTAATGTTTAGATTTAATTGCACAGTGTTACAGCTTTTGCCTAATTATACACAAACATCCTCATATATTTAAGACTTGAATAAGTTCAAGGTTTTCTCATCTGTTGTTAATTCAAACGCTTTGTTACTACAGTCACTTTCATTCTCTTTCTCTTTCATCACCTGTCACATCCACTCCCACTCTGTCAGTCTTTGCCCTATCTCCTAATTGCAGAGAAAAAAAACCAACAACTTTCTCCATACTAGGGAAGAACATGTTTTGAATGACCTACATATTTCCAACTTGTCTCGGAATATCTGTTTCTAAGGTGACTGTAATGAATACACATACAAATCAAGCAACCTCATTTTTTTTCAACCTCGTATTTTTCACTTTACTTTTCTGTTTTTGGGACATGATTAATTTTAATGTCTATGCACACAAGAGCCCCACAATTATGTCAGGTCACAGCATAGGATCAATAGAGATGAACACTACCTTAGCTGTTTTACTTACTGCAGTTCTTGTGTATCAGAAGCTGCACCTCAGGGAATGGGAGCAGTGCTCTCTGGTTTTCAGTATCTGACGAGAATTTGGGTGTTCCCACACATTGAAAGGTTTCAGTCCCAAACTTTGACACTAGTCTCCTCTGTTTTTATGGAAAATCACTAAATCTGTCTACGACATTGTAATGGGAAGTATCAATTCTTGCCTATCTATTGTAGGATCTTAGAGACAGAAATCAGTTTTTATTACTAGTCTCTACAAGGCCATAACACAACAGAACACTTATCTAGATCTGCAAGAATTACCATATTACAAACACTGTGAATAATTGGGAATGGCCAGTAATACTGTTTTGTTTCATGGCTCATTCCAAGTAGGTTGTTTTGTTGTCACAATAAAGGATGAGGTTGGGGTCAGATGTCCAAAGCTGTAAGCACAGAGAGAAAACAACTTTGCCTGAATTATGAGTGAGGCTTTTATTTTCTGAAAACATTAAGGAGAAACAGAAGACCTGGGATATACTAGAGAATGTTTTTAAGATTCTTCCTATGCTCTGCTGTGTAGGTATGCAGAAGATGTATCTACACAATAGAAATTAAACCAGAAAAGCATGGGGCTGTTAATTTACCAGGTTAGTAGTTTTACTGAGGCCAGCTGTGTAAAAAATCTAAGATACCATTCAGCTACACTTACCAGAAAGTAAGAAGAGAAGCCATCATGTCATTAACTAGCAGCTATTTGCATCTTTTAGCAGCTGCCTTGCATTCAGGAGAAATTAAACCACTCAATAAATTCTCATCAACAGTAGCTGCTAGGAATAGAATCCTTTTAAAACAAATTAAAAGGGAAAAAAAAAGCCAACAAACCAAAACAAAAAATGCTATCAAACAAGCAGTCCAAAAGACAAAAGTAAATATTTAATACATTATAGTTACAGTAGCAGATTATGAAAATATCTGTCACATTCATAAGCTGACAGCAGCCTCCTCCAATCAGTGCTGCATCCTGTGCAGCTGAATCCACCACCCAGATCTCTGGAAGTCCAGCAGACTTGAAGAGCAGATGGCTCATCTTGAGGAACTAAGGAAGCAGTTGGAATAATTCACTATTCTCCGTCTTCCTTCTAAGCCTGTATTATACAAGCACCACACAGTTTGCCTCTTCCAGTGAAGCAGTAACCTAAAACTTGGTTTATCTATCAAATATCAAGAAACAAATGATTTTCCAAAGTCACACAATAAAGCTGATACTAAACTAACCAAATCCTTCCTCTTCCTAACTATAGTGGGGTGTTCCTGTAAGATGCTCTTCCCTTATGTTGAAATGCTTATAGTTGTACAGGTTTTCTTGTTTCCTTACTCAAACGGCTGCTCCCTGATGATTAGCAAGAGGCCACACCCATCCTGTCAGACCCAGACTGAGCAAGACTGACCTGGCACCTTTGACTGCCAAGTCTAAATACCATCAACTGTTATGCCTCAGTACAGAACAGATGCCCCTTAAAACAGTCACAGCTGGTTTTGTACACAACAGACCGTCTGTTCATGCAACACAGATGGCTAAGAACAAAACAACTCAGGGCTTTGCTCTTTTCCCTGGCTTCAGGTCAAAATAAAATGAGGGGGTTGATCTTCATATTATCAAAGGCATGACCTGTGTCCTTCTGTGACAGAGGAAGGCTTCTGCAACATGTAGGCCAGTGTCACAGTCAGAATAAACAGGTAGAGAAGCTGGAGAATGCTCCAGGGATCTGGAGCATCTACCAGGGTCTTCTACCTGGGATATTCAACCAGAGACCAAGGTGTCCTCATAGCATACTGCTTCTCTAAGCAAATGCACAGATACAGAAAAAAAAACTGCTTCTGGGGACCCTTGTATCCTCAGATATCAGGAGAAGGAAATCTTGTTATGATCTCATATTGCAAAATTTGAAACCCTCAGATGCCATGCTTAACAGTATCTAAGAAGAGAAGAATTTTAAAAAAGAAGCAAGCTGCATAAATATTGAAAAAACTATGGCTTGAAGAAGAGTACAGACTAGACATAGAAATCTAGGATCTATGGTCTAGAGTATTTTTCCTTTAGCCCATAACTCAGCTGCCTGTGTTGCAATCTTCCATATTCTGAGGCTTCTACAAAGAAAAACAGAGTTTGAACAAGACTGAAATCTGGTTTCTAGCGCATGTATAATCTAGCTCAACTAAAGAAGACAATTTATTTGCCAAGAGCAAAGCACATATGCCATATGCATAAATGCCTTACAGAATAAGGATTAAAGTAATCCAGACATTTTCTACAGCTGAAAGATTTGCCACTGATGTGCATGTACTGTGTTCCTACAACACCAAGGAACATGTGAATTTTACTTCCAGCTTTACAAAAAGACAGAAACTACAATTATGTGGAAAATGGGTATATCATAGAATCATAGAATGGTTTCGATTGGAAGGGACCATAAAAATCATCTAGTTCCAACATCTTCTCATGGGCAGGGACACCTTCCACTAGACCAGCTTGCTCCTTGAACACTGCCAGGATGGGGCATCCACAGCTTCTCTGGGCAACCTGTTCCAGTGCTTCATCACCCTGACAGCAAAGAATTTCTTCCCAATACCTAATTTAAGTCACCTCTTCCACTTTTAAGTTCCTTCTTCCTTGTCCTGTCAGTCCATGTCCTTTTTTAATATTTTTACATCTTTCTTGTAAGTTCCTTCTTTTTCCAGTAGGTTTCCCTCCTCCTCTGCTGAGAGAGAGGGGTGAACTCGGTTGATTTTCGCTGGGAAGGGCGGCAGAGCTTTTTTGGCAGACTTCCAGAGGCAGTCTCTGAGGTTCAGATCCGTCTCTTCTGGAGCCGGTGCAAATTTTGGGGATGAGGAGAAGAAGGGAGAGAGGAAGAGGAGCAGCTGGGGTAGCCAGCAGGGTAGCAAGCCGAGGCAGCAAGAAGCAGCCGGGGCCAGCAGAAGCGAGCGGGGGCCAGCAGAAGCGAGCCGGGGCCAGCAGAAGCGAGCCGGGGCCAGCAGAAGCAGCAGCCTAGCTAAAGCAACCCGGGGGAAGGGCAGCCACGGCGGGCGGCAGCTCCATGGCAGGGGCAGGGAGAGGAGCTAGTCATAACATTAACCCAGGACACCTACTGAAAGGTTTCAGTTAGGTCACCCCAAAGCCTTCTCTTTTCCAGACTGAATAATCCCAATTACATCAGTTTTCTCTATGGGAGAGGTGCTCCATCTACCTAATCACCTTGGTGTCCCTGTTCTGGATCACTCCAGCAGTTCCATGTCCTCCCTGTGCTGGTACCCAGGGCTGGGTGCAGGGTTCCAGCTGGGGTCTCACACAGCAGAGCAGAGGGGCAGAATCCCCTCCCTCCCCTGCTGCCCACGCTGCTCTGGATGCAGCCCAGGACACGTTTGGTTTCTGGGCTGGGAGTGCCCATGGCTGGGTCATGTCCAGCCTCTCACCCACCAGCATCCTCAAATGCTTCTTAGGAGGGCTGCTCTAAATCTCTCAGCCAGTGTTGATACCTGGAGTAAATCCATGATAGCAGTTTCATGGACAGAAAAAAGAATCAATAACATATATGCTAAATCTTTAGAACTCTCATTTGAAATAATGTAATTTTTGCTGTGACATAATTACAGACAAAAGTGTACTCTTGGCTAAAGTTTCTCCTATTAATGTTTGAGGCCTACTGAGATCCTGTAAAGACTGCAAATCCAAGAAGGACATGAAAATGATCCTTACTTAAAAACCTGGTGTGTGTCTTATGTCTGGGTCTTAAAGATTTCCCCAGAGCTGTAGATGAACTGGGCTAAAACTATATGAATGGTAATTTGAATGGAACAGGAAGGATAGACTGAACCATATTCCCAGGTATTGTTGCAAATAACAAGCAGCTTTCAGAATATTGCTCATTTTTATATGAACTCTATTCTGATAAAAATGACTTCAAATTTAGTTCTACTGTCATTTTACTTAAATGGATAAAGCAACATGACTGTTCAGAAAATAATGACCTCTTGTTACGTTTAAAAAAATGCATCAACAAGCTAGAGGTGAGTAACCTTGACATTCACCCTCAGACTTTTATTTTTGATACTGTAGTTGAACACATGCATCAATTTCACTACTTGTGAAATGTGAGCATGGGTTCTGGAAATTGAGAATTTTGGGTGTTTTGAAGCTGTATAATCACTGTTCAGACTCCTGAACAGATAAACTGCTGGCTTTCAATTGCATTATTCATTGCAGTATAAGAAGAACTTATTTATGGAGAATTCTCTAATCAGGAATTGCTCTTTCTTCAAAATAAAAGTAGGTTTTACAAATAAGATATAAAAATATTTTCTTTTGCTGTCTCTCTGAGTTAACATATACTGTTTTGAACAAAAAGTTCTTTGGGAAATGAGTAGAGACTCTTAACATGGTACTATTAGGAAACATTATGGTCCTATGAGAAACAGACAATGGAACAAGGCTGTCTATTGACTCTCCAACTTGAGACTAAACTTGTTCTGTTATATCTCAGACTATTGACCTAAAAAAAGCAGTGAGATGTAATGACCCAATGCCTTTCTATTCTTCAAAGAAGAGACAGTTCCCATTGCTAATTCTCTGACCAACCTGTACGTTTGCTATAGCAAGAGATGACAGTTATTGCATCTGTTATTATCTTAACGTCTTAATTTGGTAGTCTGATCCCGAGCACAGAGTTAATTTCTACTTGGTGTGTTTCTCAAAAGGCTAATTCCTCCAAAATTTCAGAGTACTTAATGTACTACATTATTTGCTCCAGGTGAATATTTAATGAAATCCCAAGATTTTAAATACAAAGAAAAGAAGTTCCCATTGATTTCTAATAAGGTGGGACAAGAGAAATACATATTATGCAACAAGAAACATTTGACTGATTACTGACAAATTAGCTGGCCAGAAACCCATAAGCATGCACTTAGGAAGGAGAACGTACAATTCAGGTGAGCTCTCACAGTGCCCTGACTGGGATTGGCAAAAAATACTGGACAAACTGTAAGGCATTCAGTGGCAGACACATATTTGTATAACAAACTGGTGGATACCACTAAAAAGAAACGTTGCTTAGTTAATCTGCATGGGATCTTTCTGAGAATGACCTTCTGCTTTGACTGCTTTCCAGTCTATAGCTGGAAAGCCAAACCTTTTTTTCCCAAATACTGCTACCATTAAGCAGTGCAGAAAAAGCAGGATTCAGAGCAGCCAACAACTCAGCAAATGGACTCCACTTCTAAATACTGCAAAAGAGAAGTTATTCTCTGCAAGAGCATGCTGACTCAGTAGGCAGGTGGTCAAAATCAGCACTGGCAGAAGCTTGCAAGTGTTCACCAGAGTTAATTATGAAGTAGAGTTTTATGTCTACAGCCAGGACTGGGCATAAATTACTGTGTAACTGTCCTGTTCAGGGTTTTGAGGAGGTTAAAGTGTAGTGCTATTACGTGAAAATTTATGTGCTTGAACATCACAAGGTAAAATTAGATTAATTCTTTTTCAGGTTTAAGGTTTTTGACATCCTTTTCTTTATCCATTCTTTTCTTCATGGATAGTCCTACTGAATTCATAATGACATACTTGGTACTGTCAAAGACTGTGATAGAAACAGGTAGAAACAAATATGAATAGATGGAAAATAGAAACATGGACATGGCCATCCCAGGGATGGACATGTCCTCTTGTGCTATATAGAAAAAATTTCTGTCCTACTATATTCAGCTAGTAACTATGTCCATCAAGTAATTGATCAGAGAAGCATATGTAGCTTTGGGATACCAACTGGAGGTGGATGATTTTAAAATTGAAAAGCTGAGATGGGTGGTCTAATCCGCTCTAAACCACTAAGGCACTAGTAGCTGCATACTGTTCCTAGGTACCCATTATCTACTGCAAAACCTATTATCTAATGCAAAACTTATATAACCCATATATCTGGTTTCTTCACCTTCATGAAGGCACTCAGCAGAACACAGGAGGCCTTCAGCTATGTTAGGCACATTAATCTATGAAGAGATTTATGAACAAGTAGAGCAAAGCAGTCAGTCATAATTCAAGGAAAAATCACTTTTCTTCTTTTTGCTGTTCTCCTCTTTCTGCTATCTGAATTCACAGAGCTAATCAACAGCTCTGATGCCATTCACATTTTCTCTACTGTGCTTATCTGATATTGGCCTGTCAACCCTAGCTTGTTGCTCATATTCCATCCCTTGACTTAAGTATAATAAGAGGCATAAGCAATTAATTCACTACCTCCCTCTTGCAGATGAAAAGCCTGAATTATACACCCAATGGCAAGCCTGACTTTAGTTTTATAGTTCAATCCCAAGACAAGGAAAATGTCTCTCTTATCTCCCTGTGAATAGTATACAGATCTTTTTTTGCAGTGCAGTTCTTTCTCTATATATTTTCCTGTTAATTTCCTCCTTCAGCTCTCAATTCCATGTCAAACTTTTGAGTCCAAGGTTATGAATGCTTTACTGGCCTTCCTCTCTTGTTGTTTTTGAAACTGTGCAGTGAACAGGATGTGCTTCAGTTACTATTAAGTGAATGTTCAGTCTTGGTCTAAATGCCAGCAAAGTGAACAAAGGAAGAGAACAATAAGCCAAAACACTCCCAGATGATAAAGTTAAAAGTAGGCTGTCACATTCAGGTCTTCATTGCACTCTCCTCTTCATCAAGACCTTTGACTCAGGTATTTATAACAGGGTTAGAATGAGTCTACCATTATTTTCATGACACTGATGAATAAACTCATTCTAGATGGAGAAAGTAAATATTATGATGCCTGGCACAGGATCCCTATAGCTTTGATGTTATTTGAAGTTTCCTGCTGCTTCAAAGCAGAAAGAGCAGTGACTTGTGCTATTGAGATCACAAAGGCTTGCCAGCAAGGGTGTAGCTCACATACTGGTCTGTTAAGGTCCCGAGTCTCAGTGTCATCTGGCACTCAACATTCTGCTTCATTCTTCCTCATATATACACAAATAAAAATAAATAAAGCACTGCTGACACTTTTGGGATCTTGTTCATCCAGGACCTGCAGAGCACTTTGCAAAAGATCAAGACACTCAATGCATACAATATCCCACTAAATCCTCATCAGTTTTACTGTTGTAGGCAATAAAGCACTTTACATTGTTATTATATGCTGACAGCTAGCTACCATAGACTAGCTCTAAAAATACCATCTTCCAAGAAATTACAGTTGGTCACAGAACAGCTATCATGACAATTAACAGAGACATTGCTCACTCAACAGACTCTCTGTTATGAAATGGCTTCTCCTCAGTATTTTATTTGCTTCTTAATTTCTTAGTTTTCTCATCAGAAAAAAAATGAAAACTGTTTATCAAGCTTTAAAGAAGCCTTTTATTTGATCTGAAATGCATTTATCCAGCTAAAGATATTGTTTGGTACTGAGCAAATCTTTTTGGAATGACACAGACTTAATTTCAGGTGAATATTATGCAAGTAGGATTTCAGTGACATGCAGGAGAGCTGTTAAGATCTTTGTCTTCACTGTAGAGATGAGTTTGGATGCATGTAGCTATGAAAACAGATAAAAAAAGCTGGACTATTTGATGATGATGATGATAGTGATAAGAGCAACATTAATGTCCATAATAATGATCAAAACCTGTGCTTGTCCATCTGAATTGAACAGAAAAAAATACTGAGCAAAGCTCTGAATGAAGATTGTTTAGAGGAAGAGAAAACATTCACCATTAATTGAAATAACACATGTAATTAGAAGTAAAACAGTTAGATGTGAAAATCTTTCCTAACTTTACACAGTCACCTTTCGATGAATCAAACTGATTGATGACTCTTTGAAATCAGTGTAAAAATAACAAAGTCAAACTTGACCTACAGAGTTCAATCTTAGTTTTCAACTTCAATCAGTGGAGACAAGAATTAATGAATGCAAAAAAATCTCAATGTCAGAACTGCCGACATACATATCTTACTACTATAACTGCCTCTGGAGACCTTGTCTGACACCCCAGTGCCAAGCATTATGTAAAAATATTTTCTTTGATGTAAAGTTAACAGTCAAAATCGAGGAATAAATAAGGGAGAGAGAAAAAACACATTTCTCAAACCCCAATCTTCTTCACAGCTGCTATTCAGTATGGTCTTCTTCGTGGATTGTTTGTGGTTAGAATCAAATTTATCAGGACATAAAAAATCTGGTAACAGATCATCTTCAGTCTGAACAGCAATACATGAAAAGCCAAAATGTTGGCTGAAAAAAGAACCATATACCCTGTCCTTAGATTCCACTGATGGTGGAATGGCTTGCCAGAAATAATTGCATCTAATAAACGGAGAGAAAGCACAACTGAATTTATTACAATTGGTCATCTTAAGTAATTTCAGTTGAATTTCAACATCTATGCAAATGATCCCTGAGTTCTGACCCACGAAACAAATCCCCCAAACAAGAAACTGAATGCAGTGTTGTGCTGGATAAATTCCTTAGTGCTAAGAAAGGCCTATCACATGCTACACAGGTTGTAGGTAAGCCTCTGAGATGCTGCAACACTTCAGCTTATATTTCAGCCAGTATTTCATCAAGAAGACGGGGAACCCTTTCCCTCTTTACGAACCCTTCCAACCCTACTTCAGAGCCAGGAGCTATCAGCAAATGCTCTCTGGCATAGGAGCTGTATCAGCTAAACACACTAGGAAAGGCCTGCACTGTTGGTGGACAAGTGAAAAGAGGCAGGAGAAAATTCCCCCAAGCCTCTGTCTCAGTGACCTCAGTGACCTGCGGCCACAGTCTAACAGGAGCACCACAAGCATGCATTTCTGGTCTGCACAGAAGCAGTGACACTCAGAGAAGAGCATACCCTGCCAACAGCACCTCCTGCAGAAGGAAATAATGCAAAGACAAAGTGTCTTGGGATTCCCTTTTTTCACACAGTCTGTCCTCAATACCTCTGAGCATTTCTGGAAGAGGTAAATGTTACATGCATTGTGAAACAGGAGAATTTGGCCTAAAAAATATATGCAAGTTCTCTACACAAATATCTCCTCACATTGGTAGAGATAGTTTGTTTCCAGAGTGGCTTTGCCCCCACTTCAAAAGCAAAAACAAGGAGAGTTTGTTGTGAATTAACAATGTACTTCTTCATCACTCTGTGTTATCTGTTGGCAATAATTCAGCCAGTGTTTTATAGGTAGCATCTCATCTGTTATTCTAAAATAATTCAAGAGTATGTCTGTATAAATGGAAGAATTTAGCAAACTTATCCTTGAAAGATTTATTTGCCTTAGAAATATGATCTTTCTTTTACATTTCACCAGCCCTTACAGCTGGAATATTATTCAGGCTTTTTGAATGTGTACACATTTGCTTTCAAATGGAACAGCTTCCACTCCAAATTATGCTTTGAGATAGAAATACAGAACTTACTAAAGGAAATGGGTTGCAAATTTTAAAGCAAAGAGGTTACTCTTTCTCTATTATATTCTAATAGAGAAAGGAAGGAAGCATTTTATAGCATTTGTCACATAATGGGAAGTCTTCACAAATACTCAATATTTAAATTTTCAAATAATGAAAAATTAATTTGCTTCAAATATTATGACAGTTTTAAAAAGTTACTTCTACTTATCTGCCTTGTAGGTTTAAGTTTTTAGGTGTTTTCTTTTTCTTCAATTAAGTAATTCAGAACTTTTACTTCCAAAACACAGGTATTCACCCCAGAAAGCCCTTTCTCAGCACCTACAGGGACCACATACCAGTTTGAAAGAGTATATGTGGTGTGTGTCTCTATGCTCAGTCCCAAGAGCAGTAGTCTCCTGTCTTTCCTTAAAACACAGATAGTCATAACTTCATCTTTTTCTCCTCTCTGGTGGCATGAAACAAAAACAGTAAGCTGATTCTGTCTAGCAACAGAAATAACAGGTCACAGAGAAAACATGGAATAGTTAAAAGTTCTGTAGGAAAAAAATCCCAATGGCTGCATCAAGTTCTCTTAGTAGAATCTGGGGGAATATTTAAATATGTCAGTACATTCTTTCTTCTTCCTAAACTTCTCCCTAAACACTGTGTCAGACTAGGGTCTGAACAAATATGGCTCTTCTTCTGTTCTAACAGACTAGGACAGAAAGGAGAGAAATATTGTGGTTCATCTTTGAAAAGGGCAGATCTGTCACTGGTTTAAAATACTCACTTGACCCACTGCACATTTTGGGATATGGAGTGTTGCTTTCTCCTGCTTTAATGTCCTGCATGCATGTCCTCCTTTTTAGCACTCTGTAATCTGTTTACATACTTTAGCCTGTAGCTCAGCAATACCACCACTGCAGATAAGAAGAGTGCTTGGACAGGAGAAGATTCTCTTCGTTACTAATCTCATGTGAGCTTACCCATCAAGCACTGCTCACTTAACTAAACACATGCAAAGGCTTTCTATGTGCTGACTTGCAAAACCATTGCAAAATACAGGAAAGAGAGGAAAGGCAATGCCATTTTGCTGACTGGACAGAGGACAGAGTCATCAGTCCTATCTGTGAGAGCTACACCAAGATGCATTGCTACTAAATGTTTGCAGTGCGGTAAAACCACACGTACTGAACTGCTCTGCAAGTCCTGCCATTATTTTCAGATAAAATAATGGCAACTAGCAGGAATACTAGCTTTGATAAAGGGTTCAGTGGTACTGCAACAGGGAACTTCCAAAGACAAATTCACTCCTCAGAAAAGAGAGGCTTGAGTAGTATTTTTCACTGATACTCAAAATGCCCCAAAAGGTATCAACACTACTCATTTATTCTGAGATTATCTATTTGATAGGATGCTCCAACTAAAAAACAATCACTGGGCTCAGAAGCCTGAAGTGAGGCCTCAGGCCTTTTGGCTGTTCCTTGAAGCACCAGTGCATCAGGCAAACAGTCCATCATCATTCAGCCAAGCATTCAAGCATATGGCTGAAATTAACTACCTGTGTAAAGGGCTGTGCTGCATCACAGCCTTCTATGCATGAAAGTCTGAGACTGAGTTGTCCTGCTAAGAGAGGTCTGCAGGAATATATAATGGGAAGACATTTTCCTATAGTTATTTCACTACTTCCTAAAAGTAAAGTCACAACTTGTGGAGAACAAAAAACCCCAAAACCTGGGAGCAATGATTTTGAACAACAACCACCTCTGAGAAGTCTTCCAAAATATTGAAATTCTGAAACACAGTCTTCAAAACCCATCAATCAATCAATCAATCAATCAATCAATCAATCAATCAATCAAAGTTGTCTGTCACTCTATTCTAAGCTGAAAAGCCTTCTGTCCTGCAGGAACAGACATAATATTGGGATATTAAAACTCTGCAATGAAAAACTATTTTTAATACAGCAGTTAGCAATATTTCTGCTGATATCCAAATGCTGAATACTAAAAATACTTTCTGTCTATTTCAGAGCAGAATTTTGTATGCATAAAGAAAGCTGCTGTCTTCTTCAAACACAGAACAGGTCTGACTTCTAAGGCTAGACAGAGAAAGAAAGCAGGGTCTCAGGGCTGTGAGCTTACTCTTTTATACCAAATTAGATACACTGTTACTGCAGCTGTGTGGCAAATCAAGTCCCTGAGTACACAAAATGGCAAGACGGCCATGCCACTGCAAATTCTGAAAGAGGGTAAATATTTTTACAACTGTGTATAGACATTGATCATAATGTTGTAAGGTACCCTTTCATCTTTATGAGAATAACATATTATAAAATTTGATTACTGAAATGACACTCAAAGTATTTTCTCATATTAAGCAACAATGTTTATAAAAGGCACTTTTCCCCCTAGCCAGCAGAAATAGAACAATTGACTCCTCCATTATTTCAGTCAAATTCTCTCCAGCAGCTTCCACATATGTCAGAGCCAAAAATAAACCTTTTTCTCATTTCAAATGGAGAGGGAGATGCTGCTCCTGATTCTTAATGACAGGAAGAAACACAGTATGACTTCAAGTACAAAGATTCTTGCCTATCTCAATGGAAAGAAAAGCAAACTTAGTATACAACAATAAGGTTTCCTTCCTTCCTTCCTTCCTTCCTTCCTTCCTTCCTTCCTTCCTTCCTTCCTTCCTTCCTTCCTTCCTTCCTTCCTTCCTTCCTTCCTTCCTTCCTTCCTTCCTTCCTTCCTTCCTTCCTTCCTTCCTTCCTTCCTTCCTTCCTTCCTTCCTTCCTTCCTTCCTTCCTTCCTTCCTTCCTTCCTTTCCTTCCTTCCTTCCTCCTTCCTTCCTTCCTTCCTTCCTTCCTTCCTTCCTTCCTTCCTCCCTTCCTCCCTTCCTTCCTTCCTTCCTTCCTTCCTTCCTCCCTTCCTCCCTTCCTCCCTTCCTCCCTTCCTCCCTTCCTCCCTTCCTCCCTTCCTCCCTTCCTCCCTTCCTCCCTTCCTCCCTTCCTCCCTTCACTCCCTCACTCCCTCACTCTGTCAAAGGCTTTACTAAGACCAAGTAAAAAACATCCACACTCCCTTCTCCACTAAGTGGGTCACCCTGTTGCAGAGGATTATCAGGTTGGTCAAGCAGGACCTGACCTTCCTAAACCTCTGCTGGCTGCTCACCTGCTTGTTCAGTACATGTCACATGATGGCACAGAAGTCGATTGCCATCTCAAGATGAGTGCTGTCACTGCTCTATAATCATTCCTGGCACTGAGGTCAGGCTGACAAGCCAGAAGTTCCCTGGATCATCTTTCCCACCCTTCTTGTTGATGGACATCACACTGTGTAGCCTCCAGTCACCTTGGGACCTCCTGGGATAGCCAGAAATGCTGTAAAATGATTGAAAGTGACTCAGTGTGCACTCCCTCAAGAATAAGTGATCTTACTATTACAGACTCTAGCAACGAAGTCATTACCTCAGTAATATACTTTCACATATAAAAAACCCCCTTTCTTCTTGCTATGACAAATCAGAAAAAACTCAGAGAAGAATGGCAACAGTACATTTGAGTACAAAGACCCAAAGGAAGCAGAAAGCAAATAAAAATCACTTGAATCACCACAGCACACCATTTTCCTTCAGGTCCTTCCATATTCTTAGCTAGAGGGAATATAGCTGATGAAGGTTAAGAGCACTGAGTTGTGCATGCAGAATAATTTTCTGTGGGCTCAAGACACTGAGTTGGAATCAGGTTTCAAGCTTGAAGACACTAAGGTCTGGGAACGTGGAGCAGAAAATTAAGAAGCCTGTGTAATTAAAAAAAAGAAAAAAAAAGGTGATAGGGTAATACCATAACTTTTCCTTGCATTTGAAAGTCTTGAAATCTCACTCACCTCTGTGAACACTTGAAAAGAGTTTTCATACCAGCAAGCTGTCGTTAAATGCTGCTACTAATTTGATGTTTGCATATTTTGAAAAAAAAATTGCAATGGGAAATAGAAATTCCTTTATAGATCCATATATTGGAATATTAGATCCATGTATTGGAATGTTATACTTCCTTGCGGACATGCAGAAACTTCAGTCAATGGGTGAATTGTGCTCCTTCCTGTTTCATTCTGTTTGGAGAATTATGCAAGACTGTCTCCAAAGTATGTAGGACAACAAAATATGCCAATTACAGGATTAAAGAAAGTGGCAGGAATGTTTTTTTCTCTATGCCACATGAAAGCCCTAGTGCAGAGAAGTTATTTACCCTGTACTTCAGATATTTGAGTATTTCCAGACCTACCAAGGCAGGAAACAGTAGTCTTATTCCAGAGATCTTGTTCTCACTACTTGCTCCTTTGTCTGATCAATCTGTACTATGATCAAACACAGAAGATACAGCAACTTGAACATTAATTTATCAAACTGGAAACTGATTTGATCTGGAGCTGCTTCATATTCTGCAGTTTTCTATGTTTAAATTTTCTCTGTAAAATCACAGTCTTGTTAACATATTCCCAGGACATTCTTCATTTATCAAAAGGGTGCTTGGAATAAGAAACATTATTCAAATATTCTCCCTTTTTGTGACTAAAAGATTCAAACCAGCATAAAATGTGTTAACAGAAAGAGGTTACAGTTTAAAAAGTTCACCAAACTTGAATTTTCCTAATGTTTTAGCTTAGCTCAAAAAATATACACCTGGTGATATAGTCTGAGCCTTGATTTCCACTAGTGTTAACCAAAAACCCTACATGACATGTCTCAGAGGCAGATTCCTACTGACAAAAAGAGCAAATATTATTCAGCAAATATAAAACCCTCCTAGAATCATGCTTGAACCATCATTGTGAGTGGCAAATCAAACCCTGAAAGAAGAGAATGGGTCAAATTCGCCCATGTCATGAATTCAGCACAAATACAAGTGATCCATTAACTGGAGGACAGATCGTGTCCCTGAGAGGGAGTTTTGCTTGCTCCTTCACACAGCTCCCTCTACCAGGACGTAGAAACCGATTCATAGGAACAGAGTTTAAGAAGCTTGCAAGCATTGAAAAAAACAAAACAAAACAAAACAAAACAAAACAAAACAAAACAAAACAAAACAAACAAACAAAACAATAAAAATAAAAACACACACACACACAAAACCCCAGCCCCCCCAAAACAAACAAACAAAACAAAACAAAAAAACCCCCAAAAACCCCAGAAACCAAACCAAAAAAAAAACCAACCGAAAAAACTCCCTGCATGGTTTGACAACGCAAATTCTGCCACCTACTGACGACGAAAGTGAACCTGCAGCTTAGGAGCAGGCTGAGAAAGGCCTGGCTCGCTCAGCTGCTGCCGGGTGGGAACTGCCTTAACTCCACCGGCACCCGTGGCTCGCCCAGCGCTCTGCCTCAATGCCCAGAGCATGAAAGAGGATGAGCGTGTGCAGCACAGCAGTGCGTGAGAAGGATGACCAAGCCAGCGTGTACAAACAGAACTGCTGCTGCCTCTGGATTTTGCCTTCAGGGAGCCCAGTGCGTAGATTCAGCTTTGGCTGCACAGAAGCACAGTATGGGAAGAGGGAAATGCAGCAGACACTGATGTTCGTCCTTTGGCTCGCTGGAGAGCAATCAGCACTCTCCATCTTTAAAGTGTGTCAGCCACACAGTGATTCAATGAGATTTTGCAATTTCCCAAAATGTCAGATGGCTCTGAACTGACCCATACACAAAAAGGACATCATCTGAATCAGTGAAAATCATCATCCAGTGAAAATGTATGTGCTCATCTCTGCCCAAAATCTTCCCAACCTTATTTTCATTGTCCTATGTCTTGTGCACAGGTTCTAGGGGGAGACAAAGAATTTAGGGTAAAGGTTGCTGTGACTGCTGTTACAAAAGGAAACACCAAATTGTGTGGTGTTTAGAAATGTTTAGATTTCAGAGCAAAATCACATGGGTTAAAACATTAGCTTCTATATATCTGCCCTGGAAGTGTTTCTAAGCTAGATAGGTACAAACTCATCGCCATCTGCCACATTTCCCAGTGCCTACCTACAGCAAAATTGCTCTTCAAGGTTTTGTAAAGGGGGTGGCAAATGCACGGAAAACTACAGTTGAGATAGCAAAGAGGCAAAAAGCTACACAGCTTAAAGGATGTCTTACTAATTAATAAAGCCTGCAATTAGTCATTAAAATCTTAGCAAGGCCAGGCGGCAACAGAATCCAGGTTTGCCATCTCCATCTTCCTTGTTCTAATGACTTGAAAACTCTTTGTCCCTGACACAGACAATCACCCTGACAATTTGCTGACTTTGACTGTGCATCAGTACCACAGTTAAAACATTTGCAGTCCCTCACATGTTGTGTCACTAAGCCACAGTTCAGGACTGGGTATAACTTTCCTACTTCAGAGGAGGCACACTAGAATAGACAGACACAGACATGGTAACAAGAAAAAACAAATATAACCCTCATGAAATAGGGCTAATGATTGATACCTCATGCCCATCTAGAAACTCACAGGGAGGAATAAATGCTGCAAGAGATACAAGAAAGGAAAACACAAGAATAGCAGGCGCCAGTAAGTTCTGTACCTAGAGTGAGGGTAGCTCATCTGCTTCATCTTTACCAGTGTGTTACACACACTGTTTGACACCTGCTTAACAACTTACATTATGACTTATAGATCAAACCCTCCTCACAGCAGAATGGATCTGCACTACCAATGAAACATGGTTCCTCCTGCAAGCTCACTAGCTGGAATGGAGATTATGTCTCCAAGAAATTTCACAGGAAAACACAATATCCTAAATGTATTACTACAGAAGACTTGCTCTAAAGGAGGATGAAATGAAGTCAGCTCTTCTAATTCTTTCATAAGTTAACCTACCCCTCAATAAAGGTAGATCCAGTCATTAGAGAGGTGGAAGAAGCCCTCTCTTCCCTGTACCCTGCCACCAGTGCTAAGCAGCAGAACATGTTCTTTGGTGATTTCGTGGAATTGGTGTCTCTGATGAAAGAAAAATTTTACAGTAGGAAGACATTTATTTCAGGAAAGTCTCTGAGGTTGACCTGTTGGGCAAATGTGATGGGATAACACTTGAAAAAGAAGAGAGATCTTTCAGTCCTACCTGAAGCTATTTGAGACGATTAGTTTATCATCACTTTTATTGCAACTGAGTTTTGTTGTTATTCTAAGAAATATTTTGACTAAGTAGTTTTACTCATTGAAAAGTGCAAGTTCCTTGAAACTTAAACTTCTTAGCAATACAGAAATCTTTCCCTAAATCTGTTATAAATTAATTTTGATATCTAAAGGACAAAAGTCTGATCTATACCAGAGTGTGTCATTAATCCAAACAGAACCAATTGTTCAAGGAGTGAGGCATTCATTTGAAAAACAAGTGAATAGCAGTGCACTACTTCCAACAGCATTTGCATTATCTCAGTAATTAGTTGATTAACTAAAAAAGAAGGGGGGTTATATTTTTAGAAGAAAAAATACGAGATTTTTTCCCCCTACTGCAGTACAAACGGCTTCTGAAATTTGTCTTTGTGGCATGACACTGTTTATCACTGTGGAGGTTTTGTTATGCAAAGTACAATGTCTAACATAAATTGTCTGAGAACCTGTGTTTTCTCTACCTACTCATAAATCTTCCTGCCATCCTCTGTTTTCCTTCATTTGCCGTTCCTGTCTTGCAAGCACAGACTGGCCATACCCTCCAGCTGTCTCAAATGCACAGCACATTAAGAAGCAATGAGGGAGGTGGGCTTGTAGCCAGGAGCCTTATTATGGCTCCTGTGAGGGAGGACTTCACCAACAAGGAGCCAAGATGCAGAATGGCAAGCCTTTGTCAGGATCAGGGACAGAAAAAGTGATCTGCTTGGACAGAGAATCTCCCAAGGGAGATGAGGGACAGGCCCTCATCTATGGCCTTCTCTACAACAGTTCTTACTAGAAAAGTAGCTGACCTTGGGCTCAGACAGCTAAACTTAACTCAGCTGACTAAACTTCTGGAATGTGGATGTGTGCTGGACCCTACCTTCCAAGGATCTGACGCAAGAAAGGAGGGGTTTTCTCATATACCTCCAAAACAAGAGGCTTTCTGGTAATGAGCTATTGCAAGCATAAGTGTCAATAGATTTGGTGGATAGATGACACCTCTCTAAAATGCATAATGTTCCCACAGCACTGCTAAATAAGTTTTCCACATTTAATTTTTTTCCATCCTTCAGCTTGAAAACTCTCATGAAATCTTTTGAATTTCAAAGTGACATACTTCTCACTCTTCCGCAATCCCTCCTACCAGAAATAGCTACAAAAGTGTCCGTACCAGAAATTGCATCCCGCCCCAGAATTTTTCCAGTGCCATGAAAATTGATAAAACTGCACTTTTGTACCCAGGGTCTGTCCGGGACTCTGGCTAGCTGTCTTGGTCAGGTTTCTGGAAGCTGGTGAGTGAGAGAACAAGGACAGTGACAGAACAAATAACAAAAACCTCTTCAGTCAGTTATTAGCACTCTTTCCATATTCCTCCACTTCCTGAGCCGGTTGCCTGTGTCCCTTCACCCCAGTGTCTCAGTTCTGTGTCATTAATCCAATGCTCATTAGTCCTGCAGCAGAAATTAAAAACTTCTGCTTGTCTGCCACAACTGTGAAGATGCCATAGCAAAAGAGATATTTCTCAGTGTCACCTGCTCAAGAGTGATGCATCTTCAAGTGAAACAGCAACATGTTTAGCTTGTTCAACTAATACCTGCAAGTTTTTATTTTGGAAATATTCTCCCACTTAGGAGCTTATACCAACTGTCAACAAAAGCATTAATAACAGGAAAAACTGAGAGCAACAGGAACATTCTGGAACACTGTTGAATAAATATTTTTGGGAAAGGCAGGGAAATCTAATTCCTAAAAATCCTACACATTAAAAAACAACTTACTTGGTGAATAATATTACAGTATTTTGGGGATATTTTGTAAAATGAAAGATATGTAGCCAAAATGAAACAAAATAAATCTAAAAATAACATTGGCTGATTGTGTTCTTGTAAAATATTTTCTGAGTTTGAATGAAAAATCAGAAGCAACTGTACTTCTGTAAATTCTCCAAGTGAGCCTTAGCCTCTAGATAATCAAAGACCTGATAATCAAAGATAAAGTGCTGACAAGAAAAAGTGCTTGAAGCAGTTATTAGAACTTGATCTTCTCAAGAATACTGTCAGCCAATGTTTTTTCTTTGTTGTTTATACTACAGTGGTTATTGCAGATGGGCAAGGATATTTTTCCCCCATGCAATTCTTTTGTGGCCTTAGATCCCAGAGCTATTAGTATGACACTGCATCAACTAACACATGCCTGGTTCAAAGGACACGGGCAGCCTGATAGCTGATACTGCTCAGCAAATGGAACATAATATCAACTGGAGGACATTCACAGTACCATCCTGGTCTCCAGGACCAATAAGGATGAAAACCCTCCAACTAGGCCCACAAGGTCACACAGGCTCTACCACTTGCAATTATTTTCTTAAATAAGTTATGTGTTTTTTCTTCCAAAAGAAACTCAATATTAACAGGAGCTGATGAATGTATAGAACTACTGAAAGTCCTCATATTTTCCGTAAGCCAGAAAAATTAGCATAACACCAGATTTTTCAAACATTCTTTTCATCACTTGCAAGCTTTCACTATGTGAAGTACTTGTTATGAATTTAAAGATAAGCACATCTATATATGGAGGAAACATGCAGGCTGAGATTGGCAATTTCAAATCGATCTCAATGCCTGTTTATATACATATAGGTACTTCTTTTTGTAATTGGAGTGGTGGCCATTGTATTAAAAGAAATTGCTTTTCAAATTTTCATTGCCCTAATTTTAAACGTAAATATGAGTGACTCAAAGAACAACCAAGCATTGGGGGTGGGATCTTTAGAACACACCCCAGAAGGAAAAAAATCAGTGTAATGCAACATGAAGGCCCTATTAGCTTCTTCTGTTAGCTGTCACTGCCAGCTGTATTGGTTGTATATGTGCTGTCAGCTGCAATACGAAGCTGATTTCTGCAGATCCCTTGACAGTCCCAAATCTCTATCCACCTTTCTGGTTTAATTCAGCCTGAAAGCCTCAAAAGACTATTTTCAAGGACTCACACATAGGATGAGTAACAATATTTTGAGCTCTATCAATGTCTACTCACCTACACTGAGTACATGAATGAGTGCTTCTGTCCACAGAAAAGCACTCTTTGGTCTTAAGCCTGCACCTGAGTTGAATGCCACTTCTGATCCCACTGCAAATATTCAGAACAACCAACAGTCCAGACCTGTGCCAATCTACCAACCATTAGCTGGCAGCTACTATAACTAAGCTAAAAATTCAGCCTCTGAAGAGGGATTTCTACTACTCTCTCATACAAAATACCAGAAAGCCAGAATATTACAACACTTTGAATATAGCCATGTCTCATTTATTCTCTTATTCTGAGAAAGAGTTGAACCTTCCTTGATGAGTGATTCCTTGCATAACATTAAGGTGTGTAGAAAGGAACAGTACCTCTTTCTACAGCTCCTCTTTTCATCTTCCCAAAGAAAACAAATGGCAGGTCCCCTTAGCATAGTTTTTTTTAGGCAATGACTCTTCTCCAAGAGATTTACAGCAGCAGCCTTGTAAGAGATTTGTTGCAGGCAGTCCTCCATCTGTAGTCTTACATCCTCACTATGGGAGCCATAACTCTCCTAGAGTGAAATGACAGGAGACTGTAATAGCTCATCATGTGCTATGATGGCATAGCCTCTACAGGAAGGATTGCACTTGGCTTTGTATGTCTCCTTTGGGTAACACAAAAGTTTCTCAAAAGGCTGAAATAAATTCTTTTGATTGCTACCATGCCATCATTGTTCACCCCACTGCCACTTCCATGCACTCACAACAGCACCATCCTAGGTATTTTAAAGAACATTTTCTGAAAAGTGGATTTTTTGGGGTCTTGGATATCAGATATAGAACACTGCAGCTGCAAATTGTTAGCATGATTCTGGTCCAGGCTGGTAATGATGTAAATGTGTGACAGGTGTTTTTATTGCATGAAATGGTCTGTTCATACAGTTCTCCATGCACAGATGATCTGACATTAGAAGGAAGTCCAACAGGTGTTAAATAGGGCACAATCCCCATGCCTTAATATACAAAGAATAGACATTTTACTTTCATTATGGCACGAATGTACTACCATAGATACAAAGTAGTACCTAAACTAAATGTTAAGAAAGCCATTTTCCTAAAATGATAATCTTCTAATGATCACTGAATATTTTTGATAGCTTCCTACAGAGAGGATCTCCACTAAACCTCTATCCTCTCACCAGAAAGTTACATCTGTAAGAGTATAGTGGATCAAAATTTTGTTTCAAGACTGGAGAAAGAAAATTTCACCTTCCTGATTCATTCAAAAAGCCCTATGATCTTTCTCTTTCCTTTGGAGTCTCCAGTTTTAAATGGAAACAGACCTAATATGACTCATTTATGGAGCTCCAGTACAAAGTAGAACCACAATAGATTTTCTGACTTTCTCAGAGAGTTTACTGAATTGACCTGTTCTTCTGTGGTCAGACATGCACCAAGAAGAAAATTCTAGCCTTAGCTGGTGAGAGCTCAGACTAATTGAGCACTGTGTATCTTTTCTTAGCAATCAAAAAGTCTGCAAGAATCCTACTTTTCTAATTTCAAAGAAGGATGCTTTGAATACTTTTACTTTGACTGACAGAAATTCACAACTGACAGGATTTTCAGTATACAAGCTGGAGTTTGTAGCATACAGCTTCAGTTCTTTGCTTTGTTTTGTGTGATTTGACACAAGTGTCTATGCTTTAGTTCCATAAAACTTAAAAATGTGCAATGGCCTGGTTTAACTTTCCAGAAAGATGATCAGTTTCACATGAGTTCTGAGATATATAGGACCACAGGGTGTGGGAGTCCAGGGTTTTTCCCTGGCTCCTTTGGGGGTGCAAAAACCCCCCTGGCAGACCCCTCAGAGACTCCTGAGTGCTGCCCAGGAGCTGCAGGGGCTGGATTTGGCTCCTTGGGAGAATCTGCCCACATTGAGAGAAGAGACACAGAAAATAATGATGAGTAGAGTGTAAATTAGTATGTTAGAACGTAGATAAATAGGTTTTCTTGAATGTTTATGATAAGGGACACGTGGCCAAGATGGAGAATTTGGGGGGGTGGACACCTTTTCCTCCTTCTTCTCCATGTCATCCATGTTGGGTGACACGTTGGCACTCTTGGATTTGTTGGGGTCAGGGCTGGACCATTTAATCAAATTGTATTGTATTGGGAAAATTTTGTAAACATGTAATACATAGTACACACTATATAAGATGAGCCCTGCCTTGACCAGGCAGATTCCACCATGGATGCCAGGCTGAGCAGACCGCTGCTGGCCAGGCAAAAAGTCCCTGAGATATGAAACAATAAACAATCCTTGGAAAAAGAAAACCGCCTCCAGCAATCTCTCTTTGGCTGCTTTGGGGAAAACCAGGGTTTGAACCACCTTCGTGTCCCTCTGGGGTGATCTCGGGGCAGAGGAGAAACCCCAGACTGGGACAACAGGGGTCTGAATAACTCAGTGGGCTTTATCCCCATGTCACAGAGACAGTCTGACAACCTATTTGTCATGTGTTTGCTGCAATTCCTTCTCATGATGTACTTCCACTAGTATGCTGCTGAAATCAGCAGAATCACTTTAATCCTGCATTGATACATATGTATGAAACTAAGTCCACTCACTGGGCACATTACGGAGCGAATATGTGTGGTTCTGTATTTAAATAAATTTTAAAAACCATAAAAACAAAACTACCAAAAAAGCCAAAATCAAATAAAAACTACCTCAGGAATATGGAGGCTAAGCACACAGGATGAAATTTTAAAAAATTCAGAGTGGTTGCCAAACACATATAGATGCAGATTTATTGGTAGTTGGAAGAAGTCAGCAGAATTATAATAAACAGAGTTTGTCTATTAGAAAAAGAAAGCAAACACACAGACTGCAACAACACCTTGCTGGTGTAATATTCGTTTTTAGTCCACACAATGCATTGCTTCCCATTTCATTAATGACAAGGCCAAGTTTTCACTACCTTTTGCTTGAGCACTTAGTTCCAAACCAAGCCTGTTCAAAAATTCCCTCCCAAAGTTCATACTTAAGAACATATCAAAAAGGACAGAATTTCATCTAACGGTATTTTAAAGGTATTTCTCTCATTAATATAGAACAAAAGATATAGATTATATTGTACTTCGTAAAATCCTTACATTTTGGCTGAGTAAGATCAACATCCTGCACCTAGTGATAAATAAAAAGGTAAATATTACCATACAATTAATGCTCTCTTCTCAGAACAGAAGTTTGGACATAATCTTCAATTTTACCAAGTACTAAAGGCATTTATGTCAGTCTAGGGCCTTCTCTCTGTTGCTGTCTTCCTTAAAAAACTCTTACCTGTCATTTTGAGTCCAGCAATGAAATGAAAATACAGATAAAGCTCTTGGCCAGGGCAGAAGGGGAGACTCAAATCTGTTATGGAAAATTAGGTAGATTCTAACCAACAGTAAATTTGGCCAGTCAGATTTACTCTTTAACAACTTGTGATGTAACTGTGCCTTAGAGCCTATTACATTCAGATTCAGAAGGATATCCAAAACGAACAATTCAAAAAATACACCTAGACATATGCTTAAAGTTCAAATTGGTATTACTGAACTAAGATTCAGCAAGTCTCATTTCAGTTCCTTCATGAACTGCTAATCCAAATAAATACAAAAAGCTCATATATTTATGAATAAGGCAGAATCTTTAAACATTTCCTCTCCTTTGTGTGACTGACCAAAGTACAGTTAAGCTAGTGAGAGCCGGGAAATTACTGATGTTACTACCTTTACTGCGTCTCTACCAAAAACATAACTGATCTCCTTAGTCCAGAGGCAGAGATTCTGATGATTATTTCTAACACTTGTATCTGTTCAAATAATTTCTACAGTTGTCACATAGCTGCAATAAATCCCAGTTACCTATGCTACAGCTGGTATGTCTTTACAAGCTTTTTCATAAAGGCTCCACTAGCAAATGATAGAATGGCATTTTTCAATCACTATAAAGTTACTATTGCCTCTCTGCAACTGCACAAAGCTTTACATTATGGGCCAGAATTTTTTTTGAGAGTCCACAAATTTGGGTGGCAGCCACTATGTTTTAATGCATTACCCCCTTCTAATAATCATGCTGAACATGTTTAGACTACATGCAAAAAAAGTAGGAGGCAGAACTTAATTTCCATGACAATGTTTTGAGGTCCTAAATGAAACTATTGAAGCAAAAGTCCTAAATGCATAGACTATTCTAAAAAATTAAATTTTGTCTGTTTAAGAGACTGACTTAATAACATCTATAGCATATACCTAGGGCTCTTGATACCCAATCAAATGGAAAAGAGAAACACTGGGACAATAGTCAATTGTATTAATGGCAAAGCGGAGGAACAGAGATTCTGACGGCTCCTAACTTACTCAAGAATTGGCTACAAATTTCTTGTTACCAACTACTGTGTGAATTTCAAAATAATAATTTCTTCTAGGGAGTGCTCCTGCAAAACTGTTCTTTTATGGCCACACCTTTGAACACACAGAAATATTTGGATAGAATGAGGTGGAACAATGAAAACTATAACAATATAATTTTATATGTAAATGGTAAAACACTATTTTAACTAGACAGTATAAAATCTGAAAATTGTGATGTTACTGATGAGTCACCAACTTTGGAGTTATTTAGAGAATATGTAGATGTGGCACTACGGGACATGGTTTAGCAGTGGACTTGGCAGTGCTGGATTACGGTTAGGCTCAATGATCTTAGAGGTCTTTTCCAAACGAAATGATTCCATGATTCTGCTTGCCATTAAACTGACAAGAGCTATAAAAACCGAGTGTGATTCACAACTCACCCACATGCCAGTTTCTGGGTTTTTTGGAAGCCTAACAAAACTCCTTTTCTAGTCACAAGGTCCCTTTCGCCTCATTCTGCCTGTCAAAGGACTATTTTCTATTTAAGTCATTGCACTGCTATTTCTAATCATGGATATTCTACTATGTTGATAGAATAGCAGGTAACTCTGCTGCTGCATTAAGATTCAAAAAAAGAGAAATAGCTTCATATGTTTAGGTTGGGTTCAAAGACAACTACAGGCCAGTAAACATTCTTTGAAAGGGACTGAGGTTAGCTAATGTGACACTCAGCTAGAAGAAGGGCAGGATGGATGATCTGGGAAACTACAGGTCATGTAAGCATGACCTCAGTGCCCAGGAAGGCTGTGGAACAGATCATCTTGAGTGCGATCACACAGAATGTGCAAGACAATCAGGGATCAGCCCAGCCAGCAGGGGGTTAGGAAAGCCAGAACCTCAGTGACCAACAGAGTCTCCTTCTATGACAAAGCGATCTGCTTAGTACACAAGGGAAAAGCTGTGGATGTTGTCTTTCTGGACCTGAGCAAAGCCTTTGACTCTCTCTCCCATAGTATCCTCCTAGGGAACCTGGCTGCTCATAGATTGGAAATGTATGTTATTTGCTGGATAAAAAACTGTCTGGATTGCTGAGACCAAAGAGTGGTGGTGAATGGTGGTGACCAGTACTGGGCTCAGTACTGAGGCCTACATAACATATTTATAAATTACCTGGATGAGGGGATCGAGTGCCCCCTGAGTCACTGTGCAGATGGCACCAAATTGAGTGAGAATGTTGACACACTGAGGGTAGGGAGGATCTGCAGGAGGATCTGCAGAAGTATCTGGACATGCTGAAGCCTGGAGAAAAAGAGGCTCAGGGGTGAGCGTATCACTGTCCAAACCCCCTGGAAGGAGGCGGCACTCCGGTGGGAATCCTTCTCCCGGGCAACAGGAACTCAGGCTGCTCCAAGGGAGGTTTATATCAGATACTACAAAACATTCTTCCACCGTAAGGCTGGTCAGGCATTGGAACAGGCTGCCCAGGAAAGTGGTTGAGTCACCATCACTAGAAGCGGTAAAAGAAGTGTAGAAATGGTGCTTGATTCTACTACAAATTCCCGGCTGCAAATGCGCTACGTACTACGAGGTCATACGAGCGACTGTTTTCTTCCTCTCAGCGGGCGGGCTCTCAGACTCTTGGGAAGCCCTGCTTCTTGGTTTCCGCATGCAGCTGCCACCGCCCCGGCGATGACCTTGCCGTGGGGCGAGAGGCGAGCTAAGAAGGAGCTACGAGGCGAGCCCAGCCAGCCCCACAGGGACGACACGCCCGCCGCCATGACCGCACCGGAAGTGGCCGCGGCGCGCGGGGGGCGGGGCGGCGCGGGGCGGGGCCGGGCAGGTACCCCCCGCGCCGCAGTGCACTGACCCCGCCCCCTCCCAGGCCCCGCCCTCCCCCGGGCCCCGCCCCTTCCCCGAGCGGCCGCGGGGGGGGGGGACGAGGGGGCGCCGCGGCGGCGCTTGTGGTGCAGCCGCGCTCGCCTGACCGGGCCCCGCGGTCCCCGCCGCCGCGCCGGCGCTCCCTCCGTGCCGCCCTCCGTGCGCCCCGCACCGCGCCGCCGCCCGGGGCGGGGGAGTCGCGGGGAGTGGATGCCAAGCGCGCACCCCGGGGCAGAGACCTGCGGACGCCATGGGCTGCTGCAGCTCCGCCGCGCAGGTGAGTGGCCCGTGTCCCCCTCCCTTTTCCGACCCGCTGTCCTCTGCTGCAGGGCCCTGTCGCACCGCCCGCTGCCCCCCACCCGCCCCGCGGCTGTGCCCCCCCGGCCCCGCTCTGCCCCTGTCGCTGTCCTGTGGCTGCGCAGCCGCTTGTCCCCTCCGCAGCCGCGCTCTCTGGCGGCCGTGCATCCCTCCTTGTGCCCCTCGCCGCGCAGCTTCCCCAGACTAAGCCCCGCTTCGCTGCCTCCCACCGCCGAGCCCCGCTTTCCTGTGGCGGTGCATCTCCCTCGCTACACCTGTAGCGCCGTTCTCCTGTGGCTGCGCGCTCTCCTGCGTCCCAGTCTGTAACCCCGCTTTCATGACTGGGGGCGCGTTTCTTTCATCCCCGCTTCACGCTCCTCCACCAACAGCTCTGCCCTCCCGTGACTGCGACCACCTTGCTTTCCCCTCCCGTAGCCTTGTTGTTTCGTGGCTGGGTACAACCCCCTTACATCCACTCGCCCCAAGCCTTCATGCACCTTGTGAACCTTTTTGCTCCCTTTGTAGCCGTGCTTTCCCCCCTCGTGGCTGTGCACCCCCTTGTACACCCTGCCCCCCCATAGCCTTGCTCCTTACCATGCAACGCACTTCCACCCCCCGCGTACTGCTCTGTGTGCTGCTTCTCCTGTGGATCATCTTCACCTTGCCCCTTCTTCCCCAGCCCTCCTTTGGCTTTGCAGTCTGTGGTATACCTTGCTCCACTTCCCTGCTATGGCTGCAGCTGCAGACTTCCAGTTCTCCCCTGCCATCCTCGTAGGGCCTTGCACCGCTGTCCTGGATCTCCCCCCGACTCAGTACATCTCCCTAGATAGCTCTGCATGCCCTGCCCTTCCCTGCAGCATGTTCTTTGGGGTCCCGCCCGAGAGAGAAGCTATTTCATGGGAGAAAAGTCGTCAGGCCCAGAGTATCCCTCAAGTCCACTCCCCCTGGAAAGGTAGACAGTCCTAATCCCAGCCTCCTTCCTCATTCTGTGGCTGAGGGTTCAGGTGCCTCCTACATCCATTTCCCTGTGTGTGATTGGTCCCGTGCGCATCTCTTGTTTCCGAGGTCGGTTTTTCTTTCTTCCCCCTCCCCCTTCTCTCTGCTTTGCCCTTACTGACTCCTTTTTTTCCCCCAGAGTGGTGCTGCCAGGCAAGGCACAATCGGGAGCTCCACCCAACGCTCCAGTTTGCGGCTCTGCTTCCCATTTTAACTTTGCCTTTGAACAACACGGCCAAAGCTGTGCTGGTTTTTGCGTGGCTCTTTTTTGAAGGCTGTAGTATGAATGATCACGACTGATGCCTTGGCTGTGCGTTTCTCGCTTGTAAATGTTAGTTTCCTTTGGCTGTATCACTTGCAGTGGCTGAATCCAGCTTCCAGCAGACTGCTTATGTGGGAAAGTCCGTCTCTGCTGTCCCAGATGACTCATCACAGATAGGAGTTTTTGTAGCTCAGACGTTCAGGCAGACTTTTATTTTTATATAAGAGCTCTGTCCTTCCAATGCAGAACACTGCAGAGAGCAGTCCAGTTGCAATAGGAAACATCCTTTCTGTATAGCAAATATGCTGCAAAGAGGAAGGCAATCAGCTTTCTGGTGCATGAACAAATGATTTGAATTAAGAGAGTGAGATATATGCTAAATGTTGGGGGTGGATTTTGAAATTGTTCAGTCACTGCAGTAGACTGTCAGAGGATATTGTGAAGTCTGTATTGCTTGAGGTTTGCTAAAAACATGTTAGATAAACAACTGTCAGGAGTGGCTTAAGGAAAGCTGGAGCACTGAGAGTGAAGTTGATGTTTTGAAGTAATGTTTTGATGCCTTTTTCAACCTAATTTTCTTGGATTCCTATCCAAATTGCTTTTCTTAGGTGTTTTGTAGGCCCTTTCTTGCTCTTCTGTATGAATTTGAATTGCAGGTCACAGTTCTTTTCTTAAAGGAAAATGCAGGCTTATTTGTGGGCAGTATTAGAGGATGAGTTGTTTTGCATATCTGGCCTGTTTGAGAGTTTCAGCTGATTGATTTTGGATTTTAGGGAAATTTTTGTTCTACTGTATAATGTTAATGGTTTTCTACTGAACTTTTCATTTGCTTTCCTTATGTGTGGCAAGATACAGTACAATTGAGCTTTGTACCCTATACACATATTACTGAAATATAAAGAATAGCAGTTTATTTAATTTCCTAACTGTAAGCAATTGTGTGTCTCCTCAGGAAATCCAAATCAAAGGCTAGTTGCTAAATATTTTATCAGCAGTTTTATCTGATATATGAATTACAGAAACTTTGCTTCATACCATACAGCACTACATAAAGGTCCTAATGTCTGTCCTGTCATCCCTTTTATCATTAAAAATAAATGTTGTGTTCCTTATCTAATATGGTCTTTGCACTTCCCCCTCTTAAATTTTTCCTGGGCAGGAGTCCATCAGACATTCCTTCATGTTTCCTGACCTGCTTTTTGCTTCTTCCTTTGTGGCTTCATACTGGTCTTTGCCATAGTATCTCCACTTATCATGAACACCCTCATTCCTTATTACTTTGTTTTTCATGTAGATTTCTCATTAAGTTTATTTTTCAACTCTCTAGCCTATTTGATCTTCATCTGCTAATCCCCATTTCTGTTTCTGACAGAAATGATTACTTCTGTTTTGATTCTGCCAAGCATCTTATCTGATTTCTGCATCTCCAAGTCCCTTTCTCATGACTGCCACCTTCTCTTCTCATTCCTGATAATGCATCTACCTGTGACTGATTGTTGAATTGGATAATTTTCTTTGTAGTTTTATTCATAGCTTTTATTTCATACTCAATTATCCATTCTTCTCCCTAGATGTGTTTCCCAATTCCTTTGCTTTGCAGGCTGTCTAAAGGCCTCTGTCTTAGGCCTTTTTCTATGCCTCTTCCCCAGAAAGGGATCTAAAGGTTTCCAGAGAAAAGCTGATTAGAATTGACAGGTTTACTTTTATTCAGCACTATCGATTGCTACTTACAGAGATGTATTCTCATGTTTGCTTTTGCTTTTTTAACTACCCAAAGCTTCATTCATTCAGTTTTTATGTTTTAATTTCAAATTTCATATTTTTACCTCCTGCTGCCATCTTATTCTTTTCCTAATTTTATTCTGAGCTGCTATTCTCCATCCTTAAAAATAACAGCACTCAAGTCTATTTCCTTTCTTTTTCAAATTCCTGAACAGAGTAATGTATGTTTGTTGTCACCCATTCTTTCTTACCTCTTCCTACTAAATTAACTCCAGTCCAGATTCTGTGTTGCGCTGAAACTGTGTTCAATTAACATCTCTGTAGGCTTCTTGTGCCTATAGAGTTGTGAGGATTCCACCTCTTTCTTACCCTTCTTGATCTCTGTTGCTTTCAACATCCACATTTCAGCCTATGTAATCCTCTACCACATGATATCTTATTCTCCTTGGCATGTCTGTAGTGCCACAGAATTTTCTGTTGGAAGAAACCCACAAGAATTTTTGAATCCAGCTCTTAAGTGAATGGTCTGTACAGGTATAGTAATGTTGTTTTGAAATTATTCACTACCTTTTACTCTCTGATTATGATTTGTTTGCCACTACTTCTGTCTGTGTTTATACTTCCAAACTTTTTCCCCCTTTTGTTAACTTCCTGTTTTACCAAGTTTATCAGCTTTATCTATTAAGAGTCATGTTAAATTAAACTTAATGCAGCCATACCAGACTTTCTTCCAGATGAGCTAATTCTTTCTGTTGCTCTGCTGCTGTTTTGCCTGCTGAGGCGATTAGAACTGAAGTACTTTTTTCGCCCCCCTTTCTTTCATATTTTCACTTTGGTTTTCCATGTTTGCACCAAGTTCTTTCACTTCCCCTGGTGTAGCTTCTTCCATTATCTCCACTATTTCTTTATCATCACAACTAGAATTCTTGTTTACTTCTTGTTCCTTTTCAATGTTACCTGTTGTTTCTCCTTGGTTTTATGATGGTGTCACCATCTTTTTTTTCTTTAGGGGCTTATGCAGTTCTGTGCTTATTTAGGATCACTAAGCTATCGTTTTTTTGTGCTTGCTGTCTCTTTACTATATCTTGAACCTTGAGCTTGTAGAGAAAAGCTTGTGAAATGTCAGCAGCATCTTAGCAGTTGTCTTAAAGCAGTACTGTGCACTTATTGTTAGTTATCATGAACAGATCTTCCTTACTTTCCTTTGAATTGTAGTTTAGCCAAAGTGTGCTATCCTATATGAGATGAAAATCTGTAAAGGAAGGGAAAAATACTGAGGTGGAATTTCTGTCTCCTGTCTGGTATTGCTGTTACTTGTCAGTACCTTCATGTTGTTTCAGCCCACTGTCCTCTCTTGGCCATATCTTTATAATGAGATGGGTTTTTTCACAAGAAGGGTGCTTCTGTCTGGATGCATCTCTTTTGTCATGGATGTGCTGTGCAACAAAGTTTGAGTTTCTTCTAACTTTTGATAGAGGTAGCTCGAGTTTGTGGGGTTTTTTCTGTTTGTGACGTTTTGGAAATGATCTTCTCTTACCTAAATGTAGGGATCTTTTGAGCAAATGGTGCTGAAGTTCTGAGTTGTTAAAATAATTGCATTTCTTTCACATTTTTAGTTTTACTGAGGAAGAAAAATGGAGTTGAGTGCTGGTATTCTCTTCCCTTGCTTTTCATTATTCTCCTTTTTCATTGATATTTTCCTCCATGTCACAGCATCAATCCATTTTTAAACTGGGTTTTCAGGAAGTAACCCTTGAAGTTCATCACTCCTATGTTGCCACAGCTGTTAGGCTGTGCTATAAATCTGTTTATTTGAACTAATCCATATAGGTTTTTTGTTTGTTTTTAAGCAAGAATCTTATTTTACATAATAACTCAAATTGCTCCACTGATCTAGTTTATATCACAGTTCTGTAAAGTTTGCATTGTTACATTTGAGGGAACAGAAATTCATCAATAGTGAAAGGGAATTAGGTGTAGGGAGACACAGATCTTAAAATATTTTCTCATGGAATAATTGTAACACCTAATCTGTTTTCCCTTCCTGCTGTTCTACAATGGAAGTAGCTGATAGTAGTTAAAAGGTGTTTGCTTTGGCAACATGTTACAGGAAACAAGGCAATTTATTGAAGTATTAATGCTTGTGTTGCACTTGGGGAGTTCTGTGTGTTTAAAATAAATTTACACCTTTTTACATTAGTGACTTAATCTAAATATGTGTGAGAGAAGCTTGAAATATTGCAGGAAACTGGAGGGATGACTGGGACAAACAAAGCACATGTTATTCTTGGTGGTTTTAGTGGTGACCTTGGTTTTTGAAAGACTGTAAGAACTTCCCGTTATGAGAGGAGATGAAGACAGATCATCCCTTAACTTTCCCTTGAGTATCTGCTGTCAAAACAACATTGAGTAAATCTGGGATTCCTGATTTTTTGAAAAAATGAGTAGTTGTGATGGAATGTCTCTTCTGACTATTATGGGCAATACAGATTACTAATTGTACATCGACTGTGTATTTTCAGTTGTCAGAGGTTCTTGCAGTCAAATGATCTTAAGGGACATCAAAACATGCCTGTTTCATTTTGGGCATGGGTACCCTCATAGAAGAAGACCAGACAAATATTGTTGATGAAGGGAAACAGAATGAGTTGTGAATTCTCCTTCCAGGCAATAGGAAGCTTGATTTCCCTTTCAATATATTGACAGTAGATGAGGCTTCTGTTCTAGCCTCTGGTAAGCAGATGTAGTATGAAGGATGAAGTGTACAAGCAAGATCCAAGAATGTGCTGATGATAAGGCATCTCATGGAGCTGCTTCTGTATTTCTGGTCTCTAAGCTCTGTTAGTTTCCTGTAGAGCATGAGATGTCTTTTTATAAATGCTGTCACAAGCGACTGCACAACCTGTGCAAATAATTCCTTTTGATCTTAACATAGAAATATTTCAACTACATAGATATTTGTGAATACTCTATAAAATCCATTGAGTTTTTCCTACTGAGGACTAGCTGATCTGAGGTTCAGACTATCTTGCAGTTGTATCACTTCTTAAAATTTGTAGATAGTGAGTTTCCTTTACTTTGTCAGGTAATTCAAACACCACCATTTTAAAAACTTCAGGAAGTGATAGTTTGTACTGGGGACAAGCATGGAACATAGGATCCTTACAACATTTTTTTTTTTTAATGAAGTGAGAACAGTTTTGGAAAAGACTGATTATTGCATTTTTAATAATGAGTGCTAAATCCAAAGCTTATGTTATTGTAATCCATTTAGCATTTAGACTGCTGTTAGCCATCAGAGTTTTAGGTTAATGATTGTGACAGTATGTTAAGTATCACCCAACTGACGGCTTTTATTTGTTATTTGGAAGAAATGAGAGTGTTTTTAAAGTATTTTAGGTAGTGAAGTTGTCAACTGCCTTTATGCTGCTTTTAAAGGCAAGCTTTGGCAGTAACTGTGCATCCCTTTTCCGAAATTGCGCTGACTATTATTTTTGTTCCTATGAATTTAGCTCAGTGATTTCTTTTGTGAAAAGTAGAACTTGCAAATCAATACAACAGAAATTGTCTTTGATATTTTGTATTTCTATCTTTCCTCCTTTGGAGCAACTTTTGGAAAATTGTGTAAATTTCATATTTACCTTGTAAAAATGGTTATACAATGTTGTCAGGCTACTTCCTTCTACCTGTTGACTAAGCTGATTGCTAAGTTTTACCTTGTTCTATGAAGCTGTACTGAAAGCTTGGCTACCAAATTTAAAGAAAGTTTGTGTTGGTAAATATATAATAGGGTTTTTTTTAGATTATTCAACCACTTTGACATTTTCCAGACTTATGCAGTAGATGAATGTCATTGCATTCATTGGCATACTTTTGGCTAGGCCCCCTCTTTTTTTTTTTTTTTTTTTTGTTTGTTTGCTTGTTTGTTTGGGTATTTTTTGTTTTGTTTGTTTTTGTTTTGTGGTTTTTGTTTTTGTTTTTTTTGTTTTTGTTTTCTTTTAAACCTTTTATGTAGGCATAATTGTATGACAACAACCTCAAGAGCATCTATATGTACATTTAAGAAGAAGGAAGTGTTAACTTTGTTTTGAAGTTCACAGTCCAAAAGCTTAGTTTTCTTTGCTTAATATGATTTCAACACCCAGTATGCAATGCAGTATAAGAATAGACTGTGACTTCTGGTATATTGGAAAGCTGATTCCATACTGCATGATAGTTTCCAGCAGCTGCTATTTTTATCCGTAGTGTCACTAGACTATGGTGGAGGGCATGATGAGCAGAATACAGTGACTTATACTTGATAATACATATTGTGCCTGATCTTAGTTAATGTAGTTAAGCAGCTGTCTACATCAATGATCACTGACCTATTTTGGTTTGGTTCTGTTTTAAATTGAAATCGGTCTTTCTGCTCTCCAGATACATTATTTGACTGAGGAAGAGACCTCTGAATGTTGTATACAGATCTACAGAAACAAAACAGGAAACCTATTTAAGTGCTTTGTTCAAGGTCACAATAACCGTGTCCTGTGAATGCTTTGTCAGACTTCCCATAGTTTGCTGTGAAAAAGTACAAAATTATTGCCTAATTATAAGGAAGAATGCTTATATAATAAGCTAAGGACTTGACTTTTTTTTTTTCAATTCTCCTCCCACTTTTTGTTACATAAATCAGATAGAGCTTTCTTAGTATTAGTTTCTGTTAATCTAATATACTCTCAGTGTCCTCAAGCACTGCCCTCTTATTGTAATCCTGAATGTTTTTCTTTCTTGTTATGCCAGAATTTTGAACCTGTAAGTCAGGAGATTTTATTTAAGCAGCTGCGGTTTTTACTTGGCAAGCACATTTGAATATAGGATGCATTTTGAGGGAATGGGTATCAAGCTTCTATGAATGCCCCTGTAAGTGGCAACACTGCTCCTTCTCACAGCAGTGCTGTGCAGGCCATGAGCTCCTAATGAGCTGTGATGTCCTTGGTCTTGCATTTACATGAAGACAGTTCAAAGAACAGGGGCAGCGTTTTCTATGGAATGTCTTCCACATCCTCATGTGTAACTTGTAACTTGTGTAACTGCGATTCCTGGTGGCTTTTTTGGGTGTGTCTCTTTCTGTGATAAAGCTAACATTTGAAAGGGAAATGTGTTTTTCATTGTATGTTTTACTAGTCCTGAGTTAGAAAATATTTTGTAATTTGTGATTTGCAGTCTGTAGAAGTAATTAAATTTGAAATCCTGTGAAACAGGTTGATGAACAAGTAGAAAATTTAAATGTAGTACAGTAACTTGGTATGTGCAAAATGCCTTCAGAAGCAAAGAAATGTTATGATGTTTTTGTTTTGTGGTTTTTGGGGGAGCTGTAGGTTTTAGGGGTTTTTGTGGCTTGTTTTGATTTTGTTGCTTTGGGTTTTTATAATTGTTACTGTTTTGGTTTTGTTTTAATGACTGATTTTTTATTAAGGATTAAGAACCATGAAAGTACCAAAATTGCATTGAGATAGGTATTTTAAGCCCCTGAAAAATATTACGATTATGATATTCATAAAGTATCCATATTTATTGTTCATTTGAAATAAATACTTAATAACATAAAGAAAAGAAACAATAACTAAATAACAGAGCTTTTGTCTGCAGATAGCCTGATCTCTGAACATTAAAACTGCAGCAGGTGTGCTGATCATGTCAGCTTTATTTAATCAGCTGTGTTATGTTTCGAGATAAATATTTAAGTTGTTGATTGAGGTGGAGGTATGTAATCAAGGAGTTTTGAAGCAATGTTTAATATGAATTGACTGTAAAGATGCATGGAAGATGATCTACAGCACAGAATATGCTACGTTCAAGAGTGAAGTTCCCATGTGTGAGTTTTCAGGGTAAACAGTCTTATGTTACACCATTAGTAATACTGTAAGTGATACCTTATGTGATCTCAATTTTGTTTACCTTATGTTAAAAACTTATAAATACTATTGGTGCAGTCGGAGAACAGTAGTGAAATAGGAGGTATGGGCATAATGAATTGGCAGTATCCTTAATATCTGAAGAGAAGCAAAGTATAAATTCATTACATTTTGCTGAATAAAGCAGTATTACATCACCAGAAAACTTTTTTAGCATTACTTTTGAGTTTCATACATAATGAGCAGGTGCATTTTTTTAGTGGACTGAGTATTAGAGAACAAGTGAACAAAATGTGAAGTCATTCAGAAAATAAGGATGTGGTTGCCTTTATGTAAAATACTGGTATATGGCTCTAGGTCTGAAGTGTGACTAGTGTCACAAATTTACTTTGCAGTAAATTGTAAAATATTCTGTTTTATAATGAGGTTGAAGCAGAAATTCCACAAAAATGGATGTTGGACTCTGCTGTGGGTTGCTGTGAGTTGCGTGTCCTATTATGCAGTCCCGTTTTGGAATTGCCCTAAGGTGTTTTGGCTTCTTTCCAGAGATGGCTGGGACGTGCTGCAGTAGTTTACAGTGACAAGTTCTTTTGCCCCTCTAAGTGAGAGACACTTAGAGGTTTTCTAGGTCTTTGTCAACTCACACTTCTACCTCCCATGAGAATGCAACCATTAGCAAGCTCTTTGAGGTTGGAGGACTACTGCTCTTTCCCAGAGGTAGATCCAGGCCAAGTCTACACTAACAATTATGGAGGTATTTTAATTGATACGATGTGGTTCATTCTTCCTGGGAACTGGTATATTTTAGTGGAGTAAAAGTTTACAGTAGCTGGTGCGTGTTTCTGCCCTAGTAGTAATGGAGGTGTACCAAATAATATGTTTTATAATAAACAAGTTTTATTGTGTACCTGAGAGATTGTCTGAACTCATGATAGAGTGCTATAAGCTGCTGTCTAGTGCTTTGTCTGTGCACCTTATGTCAGTCATGGAGAGGAATATAGGTAATGGTGAACATTTTGGCTAAGTCATCTGTGTAGAGGGCTCTTAGAGTTCTTGGTGGAGTAAACTAAGAGCGTGTATGGAAATGTAACATGGTTGGTAATGTCAGGACTGAAAATGGGTTTCATTCTTCAAGCCTTTGTTCTGCACACTTAAAAAGTGGTTGTGCCGCATGAAAGTTTTATAGAGAGAACCGGTTTACTTGAGTTTTACTTTTGTTCTCAGAAGACTACTTCTGTGGGGAATTGAGTGGGAATGCTTGGGGTCAGGACTTGTGGCCTCTTTCACTTTAGGTCCTAGGGTCAAAGTCTGTTCAGAAGTGGGAGAAGTTTCATTAGGATAAGATGCAACTGTTGCTAATTCTTCTCTTAAACAGCTGCATAGTGTCGAAAAGTCCACTGTGTCTTGGTCAGAAAAATCCTGTATCTGTTAAACCTGGAGAATTACTCTCTTGCATTAGAAATAGTTTGGTAAACTAATAAATTATGGCTCATCTTATTTGTAGGCGGAATGCTTCACAGTAAAGGTCAACACATGATTAATACTGTTCTCTAGCTTGCAAAGATGTAAAATGAGTAAAATACCATCTCCTTAAATGGCCATTAGGAAACACTGATAAATGTTTCAGGAGCTGTGTTTTTTCTGTGTGGGTATGTTTATAGCATTTGAATGTATGGGGTTAAACTTGGCTTGCAGGACAGCTTCTGAACTGGTGACTTCTTGGTCATCACCTTTTTAACCCGGCTTGCCCATTTCCCAAGGAGCCATGCACTCACATGCCATTTGGTGGTATGCGCTGTATTGCAAATGGATCCTCCAATTCTGAAGGGTTGAACTCACATCATAGGTGTAAAATTTATGTGTTCTGTACTCACAGTGCTACCTGAATAAACCAAATGCTCTTTATACGATCCGTTGAATCTCTGGTATTTTATCCAAGTCAGTCTGCCTTCTAGGAAAGGTGGATATTGCAGGACTCTGACAGTTTCCACAGAGGATGCTAGCCAGGTTGAGAATCCTTTTTTGCCTCTAAAGGCCATTTATTAATGCTGTGTGCACATCGTGACTGTTTGTCTTGAAGATAGTTAGCTACACAATAATTTCTGAATTCTAATTTAAATAAACAAAGAGCAGTTGTGTCAATTTACTCTTCTGTATTGAACTACAGTTGTATGTGTTCTGAGTCAGGAAGTTACATCAATGTGATGAAAAAACAGAGAATTTAAAGGAGATGTAGTTAGATTAATATGATTCTTGGGATAGGGTTTTGTAACAAATTATCTTAGAGGCAAATGGACTTAACTATCTGAATAAAGTTGTGCCTTTATTCTTACAACCTTTATGTTCATATGCAAATTGGAATAGTCCTGTACTCTACATCTGCTATGGCCAAAGTGGAGCCCAGACTATAACCTCTAGGCTTTCACATGTTATTTGTTTTCATCAGTGGTTGTAACTCATGCCAGTTATTCACTAGGTTGTCCTTAATTCAGGCCACCTGCCTCACTAGCACCTGAATTCTTTTTCTTGAAACGTGTCATGTGACCACTGCAAGACTTTTTCTTTCTGCTTCCTGTACCATCATGATGTTGCAGCATCATCAGTTGATGGCAGATTCCATCTTTATCCTAATCTTATTCACATTTTTGCTACTTACCCACAGCTTGATTATCTGTGTATGTAGTGCTGCAGATGTTCTTTAATTGGCTTCTTGCTTCAGTCTCATCACTCCCAAATTTTACATTGCGTGAGACATGTTGTGTTCCAAATAAGTTCTCTGTAGTCTCCTGTTGAAATGCTGTGTTTTTTCATCTTTTTATGCTCTTATATGGGTTTCACTCTGTTTATGGCACATGAGTGCTTGTATAGCTGCATCCAGTACTGCTATTACAGTTAACAGTGAAAGTGTTTTTGGCTATACTGGTTCTGGCAATCCTGTAAGAAGTATATTGCAATATGCAGAGAAGACCTACTCTTGGTGCTGCAAAGGTGTATTTTGGAAGTGGCAGCAAGAAAGAAATACAGAAGAAGAATTTCTGTTTTTGCTCTGGAATGATTGGATGCAATAAATGCCAAGAGAATAATCTCTTTTTATTTTGTATTTACATGCAAGTGCTTTTAGTCTTGAGAATGCATAGCTCTGAATTCAACCAGGAAAAAACAGTTATTAATGTCCTGGCATTCTTCCCACTTCCTCTTCTGCAAGTGAAGTCTTAATTGTAGACATCCAGTTTTCTAGGTTTGCAGTACTAAAGAACAGTTGTAAAACTATGACCCTGAGGGTTCTAATTTGGTTTTGAGTTTGCTAAGTCTTGTGAAAAATGGAAAGATGTAAACTTCTGGATGTATTCATCTGGATTCTTAAGTAAATAACTCATAAAATCAGCACAAAAAAGCTGTTATGATCAGGAAATGCTCCCAACCTGCCAGTTTGTCTTGGAGAGAAAGAACGGTTTGCCAGCCTTCCACTTCTGACTGATAGTGCTCCAGATTCTCTGTGTTTCATGACAGTGCATGCTTTGTTAATGGCAAGAATATCCTTAGAGAGCATAGTATGAATTGTGAAAGATCTGTTTTAAGGGAAAACTGGACATGAATCAAATAATTTCCAATTTTTTTCTCTTGTTTTCTTGCATGTTCCTAATCTATCTGGAAGAAAAGCTGAAATGAGCAGACGTGCTCATTTAGACAAAGCATGTCTGCTAAAATGTTATGGTATTTCAGTCACAATGGAGACAAAGCATAGTTTACAGATTGCAGAACAAACAACATTTGTTAGACCTTATGTTGACCATGGATTAACAATTTATGCTGCCAAAGCATGAAAATCAGTTCTGAGTAAATGTCTAAGGATGTAGAGTAGACAGGGAGCAATCACCAAAGACACACAGACACCAACATCAAAGACAAAGGACTGTGAAGCTGTGGAAGAGGATTCGTTTGGAATCCAGAATATAAGAAAGCAACTGGGAAGAAAATAATAGACAGATAATGGTAGCTAGCTCGGGGTTTGGTGAGGTCTGAGGGCAATTTTAAGCATGTATGATTTCATACCTTGTTACCAGGCTAGGTGGTTAAATTGTAAGTTAGTATGTATCTGGTACTTGTTGAGCTTCCTCCAAGGATACTTTTTATTTAGAGTGCACTCCAGAGGGTTGTTGTTTGGCTTTTGTTTGTTTGTTTTTTGAATTTTATTTTGTTAATGCTTTTTCTTAAAGATTTTTGGTTTTTATGCCAGAATAAGAACCATAGACAGAAAATTAGTTTATCATGTAACTTTCTGACTATGTTCTATGTAATGGCATCTCAAGTTTCTTTTTGACATATAAATTGCAGTCCACTTACTAAGTAAAATGGATTACTTACGGTAACTGTGACTAGCCAGGCAACTGAAAACCTTGCCAGAGCTATTCTAGAGGCTTTTAAAAATCCTATTAAAAGATTTTGTTTGCAGATGGTACAGAGAGGATTAAAAAAAAACCAAACCAACAAAACAAACAAAGCACACTCTGCAGTGCCTTTTGCTGCTCCCTCTTTTGCCAAGGGCAGTTTGCTCATAAGACAGCAGCTGTAGCTGAAATTTATCTCTGCTGTTTGTAAATAAAAGTAAATTTCTAAAGTAAATTTCCAAATTTCTTGAAGTGAATTTAGGACTAGGAAGCATTAAGCCGTACATATTTTGTGCAATTATGATTATACTAATTATAGCAACATAAATGTCACAATCTTGTTGTGAATGTTAAGTTCAAAGAGTGTGTTAGTTTTTAAGTGTGAACTGCCAGGATCAGAAGATTCAGTTTTGTTGAATGTGGATTGTGGAGTGCATAGTGTGACCTTTCAGCATCTCTCACTACTGAGTAAAATTTATTGAATAAAATCTAAAGAAGTTTGACTGCTCAGAACTTACAGTAAATTTGCAGTTTGAATTAAAATAGTATTTATCACATCTGTAAAACTATATTTATCACATTTGTAAGTACAACTTCCTTGATAAAAGATTGCAAAAATTAGCATGGAATTCCCTAATGCAAAGCTGGATTACTTAGAAAACTGCATTTTTTTGAAGGGCGTTACATTCAGGATTTTATTTGTTTACCTAGTTTGTAGCTTCTAATGGTAGGATTTGAAAAAATTACTTTGTGCTTATGAATTAAAACAAGACAAAGTCGTGAATACCAAAAAAAATCTTCTGGCTAATATCATGCAAGTTACATGCTATTGCTTCTTTTTTTTTTTTTTTTTTTTTTTTAAATTAAAAATATGCAAAATGTATACTGGAGATAAAAGCTGTTGATATTTCATCCAGCCATTCTGTTTTAATTCAACATAGACATTTACTACCTTGTCAGCAAAATCTTGAAGATTCTTTAGAGTCTTAAGAGTAAAAAATAAATTCAAAATTTGAATAGGTTATCCCCTTGGCTCTGTCTCTGGAGAGAATGGTTGTGTATGTAGTCTCCTTATATCAATCCCCTTTTCTTCCTCAAGGATTTATGCAGTGTCTGCAGTTTTTGGGTCTCAGTCAATATATCTGAAGATTAACTATTTGTGAGTCTGTTGAAAAAACTTGTCTGTGTAACTGTGATTTTTTTTTTAAAAGAAGTTTTAACAAATTCTGATTTGGTGGTTAGTTTTGTATTGCACCTTGTGCTTATTATTGTACTGAAACCTTTTTGCCTAAATGACTGTTTATAAGACTCTAATTATCTTAGCAATGTATATATACTCTAGGATTTTTAGCTCGTGAGCGGCAAACTATCTGAATTGCTTGGAACTACCTCCATCATTGAATATTCCAACCTTTAATTATACAACTTTCCTTTCTTGTACCATAGCAATACAGATGAAGGATTTGTTCACTGAAGTGTGGAGCTTGGCTGCCTTATGGCAGGTAGAAAACTGTTCCTTAAACAGCAATTTATTGCATCCTTTCTACATGCATAGTACTTGTTCAGCCTGCCAATAGTGTTTGAAAACTTAGGGTGTTTTGTAAGTTTAGTGCTTTACCCTTGCTGGAAATCAGATTACTGAAAGGTAGCTGTGGAAGAGTGCAACAGGAGATATTGTGAATTTCATGCCATTAATTTATGTTTTCTGTTAATAAAAAAACAAGTGAAAAGAATCAGTTTTGTGGATAAACATCTATAAATTTCTGGATAAATTAACTTTTTTTTCTGGGTAAATAGCTATTTTGTGATCTAGCTCCTGTGGAGGCACTTCTTTAGGAATCTTACATGATCGTTACTCTTTAAGCCCTTGAACTAAGCTTCCTCAACTATTTTGGCATTTAAAGATGGCTCCTGCTGTAGGTAAATTACTTGCAGAATAATTTTCTGCCTCTTTCTATTATGAGCAGACAACTAAAGTGTTGTTAACCTCATCTCTCTCTTCTCACATAAGAGTTCCAAACGAGAATGGAAGCCTCTGGAAGACCACAGCTGCACAGATGTACCATGGCTGCTCTTATTCATCCTCTTTTGCATAGGAATGGTAAGTAAAATCCAGAGGATTTTGTAAATGTTGTATAGTTGAAGAGTTTGCATTCATAAGAAAGGAATTTTAAAACCTGTCAGTATCCTAATTACTGGCAAAGATCGGGATATATTTGCATGGGAACCATCAGCTGTAGAACAGAAATGGTAGTATGTACATTTCAAAGGCCTTTAGTAAGGATCTGTAATTTATTGTTGGTGCCAGTTCTTGTTCCAGCTTCTCTTCTCCTGAAATTGCAGTCTCAATGGTAAGTGATTTTTCAGCATGGTAAATTATCGCTTGACTCATGTTCCTTGTTGGACTCTGCATGTCCCAGAAATGATAGCTGGGAGTCTGGTAAAATATTCTGTGAATCACAGCAAACTTTTTTGTGAGAAAGATTCTGACTATCAAAGAGTTAACTGTGTTTTTGTTTATTTGTTTATTTATTTATTTTTACTTAGTAGAAGCAGCTATTATTAACAACCATATTACTAATTATATGATCTTTCTTTCAAACTTTTAACGGTTCTCTATGATGAAACCATCACCTTTTCCAAGTGAGCCTAGAACACTCTATACTTTTTAATAAAAGACCAAACCTCCAAAAGCTGCAGATTAATGAAAACTAGAAGTATGCTTCTTTTCATCTTGTTTTGTTTCATGGACCTATGTTTGCTACTGTTCTTAAACAGAGAATTTGTATTGCTGTCTTGTACTGCTGTGTTGCAGGTTGATGTCTGTAGGGGGGTTTGGGACTTAGGTGCTCTCAGCTTTCTTTTCTGCTCTCCCTCGGTCACTGGTTTTGGAATAATTCCACTGAAAAATTTTTTCTACTCTCCTCAGGGTGTTTTTCAATGGTTGGGCTTCAAATGCAAAAATTGTAATTACTATAATTATTATAATTATAAAATATAATATGATTATTTAAAATCATGTGAATTAATGGTGTCACTGTAATGTGAATATCTTAAAATTGCAAAAGCACAGCATTTCTGAAATAGATAGCTCTCTTTTGCATTAGTTTTTTTTCTGGTTTTGTTGATGTTCCTTGGTTATTCAGTTATACTTACTTGTTCCCCCAGTTATAAATTAGTTTTCTGTGTTTGAGTGTCCCAAATTTTTCTGTCTAAGCAATGTAATATACAGAGCAATCTTCTGACTGGGTCGCATAGTTACATTTCTAGGAGACTACTTGCAGGGTGAACTACCCACATTTTCACTGTTCTGTGCCTGTCATTACCTGTTGTCATCATTTCATCTTATCCTGCCACTGCCATCTGTTGCTCCATGCACTTATCTCCATGCACTGTTCACTCCACTTCTTAAATCTTAGCCTGTCTCACATGTGAAATCAGTTCCTTGGTGATAGTGGACTGAGCTGATGGTTAGTTTTTGCTTGTCAGTGGTTTGCTTTGCTAATGAAGCTTTTGTTTGCACAGTCATTGCCTTAATCTTGGTTTTGCTAGTGAAATATCTGCAAGCTTACTGTAAGAGCTGCCTATTTAGGGTATTTTCCATATTATGTGGTTTAAACCATCTTGCTTTGCATGATGGTTTCTTTCCTGCATTTAAAACTGGCATCTGAAACCATAGTGGCCTTGACCTGGTCACTTGCTTTAAGAGGATTTCCTTAAACTTGTGTTGGGTAGACCTCTTCATTCTAGCTCATCTTTAAAAGTACTTCATTTCAAGACAAGAGAAAAAAATCTCACTGCAAGGAAATCTAGATTGTGTGGAATTGTCTAAGATGCATAGCAATCCTTGATAACTCCATCTCTGCTTGTAGCTCTCCTTCACTGCCTGCCCTTGCCCACTTGCTGACTTTTCCCTTCTGCTTCATGGCCACTTGCTGACAATATGACTTTCAGATAAACCACATGCAGGAGTCTTAACTGTAATTGTGTAATATCCAGTGTTAAATTTCTGAATCCTCTTTTATCTTGCATTCAGTTTTATTATTATGCACAACAGTTCTCTGTGTCTTTCCTTTTCCAGTCTGAAAGAATTTTTAGACAACCTCTGCTTAGAAATAAATTAATAAAATGGACTTTTCTCAGCTGTCAGACCAAGCATTGCTAAACTATGTTTTTTTTTTTATTCCTCCAGGGTTTTATCTGTGGCTTTTCAATAGCTACAGGAGCAGCTGCAAGACTGCTTTCGGGATATGACAGTTATGGAAATATTTGTGGACAGAAAAATGTCAAGGTGGAGGGAATAGTCAACAGTGGACTGGACCTCACACAGAAGAAGTAAGTATTCGGTAAAAATTTTGCATTCTGTAAACTGGGTACGGTAAAACCTTTCTTTCTTTTAGAGTGGTTTTAAATAAAGTGGGAAAAGGAATATTCTGGCTCACTCCTACTTGTCCTTTGACACTTTTCTTACTTAGAGGACAGCAATTGTTTGTGACAACCAGCAACATTAGACTGTATGTTGGCAGATATGCAATAGGAATACTGCTAAAGCACTAAGGAATTACTTTTTCCTCAGTATTTCATTTAATGTAGGATATTGTACTAGGCTGCTGAAAAGTCTTGTTTGTTGGAGTTTTAGGTGTGACAAGTATTCTCATATTTGGGAGCATTTGATATTAATGTTTGCTTTTGATGTTGTATGCTCAGTTTCTGCCACTGGGCATAAGGGGAGATGAGATACATCTGCTGCATTAGAATAAGACTTAAAAATGTTACTTGTAGAGAAAATGCACAAGACTTTAGTGGTGCATATCATGCTGCAGTAATAGTACTGGAGCAGTGGCAAGAATTCTACACTGACAGGTTGAATACCTGTGAATGTCTGTTGAGTTCTGTCTGGTCAATCAGACAAGCTCAGAGTCCTTCTGTACTTGGGCAACTTAAAGTAAACTGTTTAGCTTAGTACAGTGATATTAACTGACAAAAAAAAAAGTGGTTTTGTTACCATCACTTACTTCAAGGAGCTAAAAAGTTACTAATTTCTGAGTATGATAGCCTTTTTCAGATTAACAAAAAATTGATGATTTTCATAAGTTATTTTGGAAGCATGCTTTCCTGCTTACTTTGAGTTGGTATTCTAAAGACTTCTAAATATCTCATTTAAGATTTAATGTAGATAAAACCAGAAAGATTTGAGATAAATAAAATGTCCGGAACTTTTCACAGATATCTTTTGTCAGAGAAATTATTTCTTAATTTAATTGCATCTTTCAAGAAGGTTGAAAGGCTTAAAGCTTATGCAGCATAATTTTCCTATCTTTTTTGCAGGAACATTTTAGCACTTTCTAAACCCATGATTTTGTGATTCTAGTGTTCTGAGAAAAAATACAAATTGTAAAATCATAATTTTAAGTTTACCTTTAGAAAGAAATGGTGTCTGAATTCATGTGAAGGTAGAGAAAATCAGACGCCTTATTGAAATTTAATATCCTGATAGTCTTCTACATGTGGCATGCCAGACTATCATGTGGGGAAACATCTACCACTAAAATTCCTCTTGTAATGCTTAAAAGACAGCAGTAAAAAGAGAGACTTTTTAACACAGCTAATTGACAGAGCCTGTTGTTTGTCAAGAAGTCTTAATGAGATTCCAAAGAATTATGCTTTTCTAACAAAGATGTTGTGGCTTGAGGCATGATCTAAGCAGATTAATAACACATATGAGTTATAATCATCTCTATTTGGATGAGAGAAAACCCTCTGCTAAGGCAGATTATTCTTTAACTGTTCGCATGAAGTGCCTGGTATAGTCCAGGGTATCCAGTTTTGGAAGAGATTGGTTCTTATATAAGTGAGTGATTCTTCCTTCTCTCACACCCCATAGTTTCTTCTGAAAAATTGCCAAGGAAATTTAAAAAGCTATCTGCTTTGCATCTGTCTCTAGCAGATGGAGTTCCTACAGTGTCTGAGGTGGAGTTCATGGGAGTATTTAATGCTATTTTTATAGGAGCACTTTGCAGACAGATTGTAAAAATAAACTCTTCTTCTTGCCTGTACATTTTAGTTTGTGTAGAGAAAGAAAAGACTTTTAAGCTCCACAAATGGAGCTCTGGAAACATGAAGTTATTCTCATTTCATTTTGCTTGCAGGGTAATTCCATTTTCATTTCCTAGTCCAAGGGCTGAAAAGTTAAATCATCTGTAAAAATAACATTTTCTTCCTTGTATATGACAGCAACCCATAGGCACTGTCATGTGGAAGTGAAATTGATGTGGTCTGTGTGGATATGGAAATCTGTGTGGTAAGGGTGAAGAGCAGAGTTCTCATAGGGATATGATTTGTTCTGTGTACATCAGATATGCTGAAACCAGTGAGATGAAATATTGGGAAGGAGGATTTTACAACCTGGTCTCATGAACAAAGAGTAGGTCAGTCATCCTTTTTTTTTTTTTTTAAATTAGTAACCATAACACACTTTAATAGTCTGTTTTCTAGAGTCAGATCATGCTCTAGATCTGGCAGTGAATTCTAGTTAAACCTATCTGTTTCAAGTAAGCTCCTTGCTTTACAAGTTCTGGTAGTTATAAGGGGTTAAAAATAACCTTTTATTTGCAAATAAATGATAATCACAGCAGCCAAATATAAGTCCTGAAATGCTAGTTCAGTTTGGTTTTTCATCACCAATGCATTGTTATTTGGACAGAATTCAGTTTTTGCTGTCTTCTCAACTGCTAGGAGATGTGCATGGGATTCTGTGTTCAGGTGATGTCCTGTCTGAACACGTGCCTTTGACCCCAGTAAATGCTTGAAGTTTAGGTAATAGGAAAACCCAGGGATGGTTTGCAGCATGTACACAGAGAATTTGAGTGAAATGGTATATGCCCTATTGTTGAAGAAATTTTGATTCTAGACTCTCATCTCCATTAGATAGTACAGATCAATTATGACATCTGGTAGCTCTATCTGTGTGCCTTGGAAAAAGAGAACCTGAACAAAAAAAGACCTAGGGGATTATTTCCCTTGCAATCTAAATTCCCTATGCCTTACCTGATGGCCTGGACCAACAGCACTGTAGGGCCTGGAGGTTGGTCTTGCTTTTCATTGGTTTGCTGTTGTGTTACCAAGCGGTTGCCATGTGGTCACCTACATACCCTCTTAGACTGGATTTTGTGGAGGTTTCTCTTGGTTCTGTACTCCATGTTGCAATATGGTCATTACCATATAGCTCCTGTAACACACCCTATGGGATGTACACTCTAGCTGTTAATTTTTAGGTAATATTTAAGATGCTAGCTTTGTCTAAGTGTTATTAATGTTCAGATTACTAGCTCGGTTTCACCTTATTGTTCTACAGCTACCTGAAAGGATGAGGGAATCAGTCTCCTCTCCCAGGTAACAAGTTACAGGATGAGAGGAAATGGTCTCACACTGTGTAAGGGGAGGTTTTGGTTGGATGTTATGACTGATTTCTTTGCCTAAAGATTATCAAGCCCAGGGAAGTGGTTGAGTCACCATTCCTGGAAGTATTTAAAAGATAGTTAAAAATAAGATATTTTAAAGTGTAGATTTGGCACTTAGGGATGTGGTTTAGTGGTGGGCTTGGCAGTGCATTCACAGTCAGAGTAGATGATGTGAAGGTCTTTTTCAACAAAAGTTAATCTGTCATTCTAATTCTATCTTCTTTTAGTTTAAAGCCATCTCTTGTCCTTTCAGTATTTGCCTGTGTGAAAAGTCACTTTGTCTTTTACAGAAGCCCCTTGTAAATACTGGAAAGGTGTTTCCACAGCCTTCTCCAGGATGAATAGCCCCAACTCTCTTAGCACATCTTCATATGCTTCAGCCTTCTCATCATTTTCATGGGTCTCCTTTGTACTTGTTGTAAAGGGTTCATGTCTTTCCTGTCCTGGGCATCCCGAGCTGGGTGCAGTATACCAGCTGGAGGATGCCCTTGAGGGGAGAGTAAAACTTTCCTTGCTAGTCATGCATCTTTTTATGAAGCCCTGGATAAGTTGGCTTTCTGGGCTGCAGGTGTACATTGCCAAGTCATGTCCAATTTTTCATGCACCAGTACCTCCAAATCCTTCTCTACAGGGCTGATACTTCATAAAGATGCAAAAATGTGCTTATGTTGTAAGTCTACTATATTGGTTTTTCAAATAGCAAACATATTTTCATTTGTGGTGTTGAAGCATCTCTAACAATATGATTACTTTGTTTACATCACTCTTTGTATTTCTGGTATGAGTTAGTTCCTTATTAGAAAATTGCTGATTGTAAATAACTGAAATTGCAACACAAAGCATGTAATGATATTCTTCTAGATGGAAGCAAAACCTGTCCTGTGGTGGCAGAGTATGACATTTTCTGCAGTAAAATCACTTACTTTCTACACATAAACTTTATAAACAAAATTTAACTTTTCTTCTGTAATGGTGGTTCCTAGAATTTTGGTTCATGTTTTAGCTGTGATGAAGTAAAAATAATCTTACTTATCTCACTTGCATCTTCCAAGGATGCAGATTGAAGCCACAAATTTGATAGCCTGGAAGAAAGTAAGGAAGAAAACTGCTTTCAGAACTTTGTCTGTACCATACAATGCAGTGTTTAAATTATATGTGCTGTTTAATGCTATACCCACACTTCTGTCAAAACTGCATATGATGCTGTAGTTGCATTGTATTTCTAAGCTTCCAGGTTTGAGTTAGAATCGTAATGGTTTTTTACAAAATATTTTGGTGATTAAAATGATAGCTTGACCCTTGAATTGAAATCACTGTAGAAATAAGTGTAATGACTTCCAGCTTGCTAAAGGTGAAATTCCTGATTTGGTTTCCTTAGGGAAATTCAGAGGACCCTCCTGTCCAAGACCTGGAGTCCAGTCCTACAGCTCCCGGAACCCAGGGTCTCAGCCTAAGCTGAGGATGTCGATGGACAGTAACAGTAGCTGGTTACACTGCTGCCTTCAGCTTCACAAGCACAGCCAGCCATGTCCCCTCCTCCTCACAGGCTGACAGTGGCAGAAGGTCACTAGTGTAGGCACACACTGACACTTTCCAGGTTCACAAGCTCACATACATTTGCTGATTCTCCAAGTAACAGCACAGTACCTTTTCCACCTTATGGGTTCCCCCTGCTCAGCAGTGTGGTGCTAAGTGTCAAACCCTCACGCACTCATTCCACAAGCATCTCAGAGCCAGAGTTTCCCCTAAATAACACCACAGACCCTCTGCCCACCCAACACTTCTCACCTAGAGCTCCCTACTCACCACCTGATATGGCTTGGATTTTGCTAGTGAGGTGTACCAGGAGCTGGACTCGGTGATCCTTGTGGTCCCTTCCAAATCAGGATTTTCTGTGATTCTGTAATTTGCATAGATCTGTTCTAGAAAAGGTACAGGTGCTCAGCCCCATCGACAGCCAGCACTACAAGGGCTGTGACTACCTATGCTGAATCTGTCTCTGCAGCTGCTGTTTTTGTGGGCACACGTTATTCCCACCCCAGCGGCTCATTGCCAAGACCTCTCCCTGACACTGGCACTGAGACCCCACTCACTTTGGCAGCTGATGCCACAGTCCTGTGGCACCCAAACCTCTGGTCTGATTCCAGTTGCTGGCATCAAATCCCTCATACCCATGTCAGTCCCCCCAGTAGCTGGCACTTAATCCCTCCAACACCTGCAGCATCTGTGCACGTGGGATACAGACTAGAATTATACAGAGAGTTAAAAGCTTTAGTAATAGGACAAGATAGATTGCAGTGATGAGGTGCTGAGGTCAGACAATGTACTGACCAACAGCAACTTGCATGCATCTTTTACACCTGTCTGCTACTATCCCATGCACATTCACTAGTTGCTGGCAGGATCCCACTGATCCCTCCTACATTCTGTACTTATGAGTTTGCATCCCTATCAGTAGCAAAGTCCCTGTCTGCAGTTTCTTCTGTCATTTACTGGGTTTGTTTCCGATTATTGTTTTTATTAACATTAGGTATATGTCTGTCTCCCTCCTTTTTCTTATCTCAATTTGGAAAGGTCCTTAGCCAGATAGTCTTACTGAAAAACCAACATTTTCATAATCCATATATCTTTATGAATTACTAAGACTGACCAGGTTTGTTCCCATCCTAGCCTCCCTTGCTGTATCAGTTAGGTTTGACTCTGTAGGTTCTGCCTTGTAGCTCCTTTGACCAAACAACCTCAAAGTATTGCCTGCCTTTTACCTTCGTGTATGAGATAATAACTGGAGGAACTTAAAACAACCATTGTATGTCTTGGTACCAACTCGAGAGTATTTTCTTGGAAATAAGGAAAAACTCTGCTTTATTCCTTGCATGCAGTTACTTTTACTGTGTCTATATGACAGAATTTTCATGCTTACACTTGTTTCTCAGACTTCAGTGGTCTCTCTCTGAAGTCCTGAGATATGTAGTGTGTAATAAGTAAGAAAGAAATAAGGGTGGATGATTTCACTGAGATATTGACAAAGAAAGGCATGTTGTAAGAATGCAAGTAATGTTTTACCATGTTACAGCTGATTTAGGCAGCATGAATTTTGATGGACTTTCAAGGAAGACTGTACTACGTAGTAATCATTCTTATACACTGACACTAGGTAATAGAACAGTAGACAGGAATTAGCATGTAGACTGAAGGTGTTCAGGGAGGACATGCTTTCTAAGAGTGAAAGAGATTTTTACTGGTTACAGAACAAATGCTCATCATAACGACAGCAAAAATGGAAATGGCATTTTATATGGCAGATTTCTGGTGTTTTCATATGATGATGTTAGGTAATATGAAGAGAATATTTCAGTGCATAGTACATCACCAGAATTGTAGGGATTTAAGAATTGTTCAACTTTCAAAGAAAAAAGTGTCTCTATTGTACCATCTGTGAAAATTCTTTAGGGTTAGTGTTTGTTATAAAGTGTATATAGCCAGGACATGTTAGTTAAGGATGTATAAAATGTACTTCATGTGTTGGGTTTTTAAATTATATTCATTGTAAAAAGTTACCAAGTAGATTCTCTTTAAAATACTGCTCTTAAGCATTAGATAATTCCACTTGAAATATCAAAAGGAATTTTATTTCTAAGTAAATACTAAAGTAAAAGGTTCAGTCATGGCATGGAAAATCAATCCATATAAAAAACTGTTCTTAATTACTGGTATTATGTGTATTCCTACACATAGTCATGGACCTTTTCATTTTGCAGAATAAGAGTGACTATTTGGTTTGTTGGGTCTTTTTGGAAAAAAGCTGGAATTCTCTAAGTCAAGTTTAAGGTTGGAATAAAGGTTTGTGAATGAACTCATATCTGTGACGAGGCATGGTAGGACTACTGCTGTTTTTATGAGTAGCATCATTTGAATGGACTTGAATCAGGTAGAGTTGAACATCCTTCTGTGTGATCCAGAGGTATATAAATATGCATATATAAATACCCATACATTGTTGTGCATATGTTGTACATAAATTCTTTTGCTTCACACAGTTGCAATAATATCAAATTTCCTATGTTTCTGGATTGACTGAATCACTCAGTCTTGATTGAATCCCGTGGTTTGAAATTTTGTTCAGTGTAATTGTTAATTAAAGTAGAAGTAATTTACCTTTTTTCCTTCCATAGGTATGTATTCTTCTTGGATCCATGCAACATTGATCTAGTACATCAGAAGATTAAGTCTATTGCCTTGTGTGTATCAGCTTGCCCAAGGAAAGAACTGAAAAGTCTGGCTGATATACAGAAATTTGCAGAAACTAATGGTATGGAAACAATAGGTTTTGTTTTCTTCATATTTTCGTAGGATCTGAAAAAAGACTCATACATGAGCTAAAAATGAAATATGTATTAAGAAATATGAACAGAAATAATGGGCTTTTTTCATTAAGCTAAAATATGACTGTATCTTATAATATGATAGGGTTCCACTGCGTCTTGGCAGTTTGGAAAGCTTGTTTTGCAATAGGGGTATGAAGTTAATAAGCATTTGAGGGAATGTCTGGCTATGATATGTTTTCCACTCCTAAGGAAGTATTCTGACATTGCTGCTTAACAGTAGTGCTGTTGAAGTGTTCTCATGTACAGGGGGCTAGTGAGAGCTGTGCTATTGCTTAATGGCACTTGTAGCCCAGAGTATGGTTGTGTTGTGTAAGTATTCCTGCTTTTATTCAGTGCTACAGTGCAGTTCTTTTTTAGTTTTTTTTTTGCTTTGTTTTGTTTTGTTTTGCTTTTCTTTAAAAAAGAAGTGTAAAGGAAACTAATTGCATTAACAAAGGAAATAGTACAGCTTGTCTTCATTAAGAGCAGTACTTTTTCTCTGTAGTAGTAATACTGACATTACTAGCTCAGTTTCTATTTTAGCAGTGGAATAAAATGCATGAGAAGTGACCAACCATTGGTAAAAAAGTAAAAGATATGAAATTAAAAATAAAGATACAAAATTAATTTGAGAACATTTTGGCATTTTTTTAGCCATTCAAGTGGGAACATTTTCCTAATATGTGAAACTGTACTAAAGTTATTTTTTAAAATGATGCAGTAATAGTTCTTTGCAAGGTGCATGACTAAAAATGAGTCAGTCTGGATGACCTAGTTCAAAGCAGTAGAACTGATAACTTTTCATAAAAGAAACTGAAATGTTTACTTCTGTAGTAGCTAGCACAGGTCATGTGAGTACTCTTGTTTGAAAGCAGAGCCTGTTAAGTGTCCCTGGGGCAATGTTAGTGCCCTTGGTCTCCCACTACACTGTACCTGCATGCCTGGATGTCTGATATCTGAATCAGGAAGCTGAACTACAGTGAGGCATCACAGCTTTCACAGAGCTGCACAAACAGCTTCCTCATCTGATCTGTGCAACCTTGTCAATTACAAAAGAAAACAGTCAGTATCTACAGTTGCATTCTTTACTCTTTCTCTGAGCATGCTGTCTTTTTCTTAACTAACGCAGGCCAGTTCTTTGTTGGTATGAAATGAAGGTCATTTATGGTGCAGTTTATGTACCTCTTGAAGCAATGGAATTCAGGCGTGCCTTTCTTTATCTCTAACATTGTTTCTATAAGTTAAATCTCCTATTAATTGTGCCTGACATATGGTTTATAGTACAACAAAAAACACTCTCCCCAAAATAAGCTATGCTGTGTCTTGTTCTCATGATTCTTTGTTCTATTTTCCTTAGAGCTTTAGATTTTAAAACCTAAAGATAATCTTTTTTTAAATTAATCTGACAGGCAATTTTTTGAGTTTCCAGAAGCTTGATCAAAAGTATGAAAACTGGTGCTGAAGCAGAACAAAATCACTAATGACTTCAATTCCTAATTTTCATTATATATTTGGCTTATCAAATACAGGTATTACACTAAACTGATTTTTTCTTTTATAGATGAAGTCTGTGCATGACTGAAATCACACCATTCAGAGAAACATTGTCATGCTCATGGCTATATTTCTGCTTAAATTTTCACCAGTCTATGGAAGTTCCAAAATATGGTGTTTTGCAGCAAATGAACAGCTTAATTGTTGATTATCTTAACAGTTGCATATGTACATAGTTAAAGTTCAAATGTGATTCAGCTTTTAGCAGAGCAAGAACAGTGAATTAGTACCAAAATTATAATGCTTAGTACGGAGAAAAACTTTTCAGAGATCTGCTTTGTAACTGTGATAGTGGATTTGAATTAATTAATACTAGGATTAGATTTGGCAGTCTGTTTTAAGTGACCATCAGCTCCACTGTAAAAATAGTAATAGTAGTAATGAAATCTGAGGACCTTGAACATGGCTGCAAGAGCATAATTTCAGTTTCTGTGTTTGTGATGATACATAGTAAGAAAATAGAGTTCAGCTGTCAAGTTCTGAAGAAGGAGAGTAAGTTGTGTTTGGTTTTGTGATAATTTGCACTGAATTTTCTCAGGCTCACAACTTCTAACATTCCAAAAGAAAACCATCTCATAATGTTTTAAATTTATGGGTAAAAAATGGAGTCAATTCTTATTTTTTGCTCTGTTGAGCCTTTCTGAAAGCTTTAACACTTCCTGTCTCCTGAAAATAGCAATTGTCTGGAGACAGATTTCGTAGGTTGTTGCATGGCTTTTGTGCAGTTGGCCATTTTCACCTGACTCTTATGCCATATCTGAAATCACATTACTTGTCCATGCACTTTGAAATTCTTAAAGAAATTACTGCTTAACCCAAAGAAATCACCTGTTGTACCTCAGTTGCCCATTAAGAGGTAGTGTGGTAAGTTCATATAAATGTGGTTTTTAATCTAAACATCTTGATAAAGAGCTGTAACATGTAAAACATACTAAAACATATTTGTATTGACTAGTTATTTTATCAATATCACATATGAATTTGCAGGTAGCTTAGGATTTATGGTATTTTTGCTAAAGTGAGCCATGCAGTTGATTGCCTCAACAGAAAAGGATGGAACTGCCAATCCCAAAGACTCAGAACACTTGCGACAGAGCTTATGTTTGTTGTGCACTCTGCAAGTGAGATTATAAATAAGCATTTAGGGCAGGAAAAATGCTTGCTTGAGGCAAGAAGACCATTTAATGATAGAGCAGCCTTTTAGCTTTCTGAATCAGTAATGATGCCCTTGCTCTTCTGCAGTAACTGTGGAAAAGGAGATGATTTTGTGAATAACATAGCACTATTTCAGGAGAGTAACTTCATTCCCACCCCTACCTCACTTGCCTTCTCACAGTCAGGTTCTGCATTTGCAGTACCTTCCCATCAAGGAAGAGAAGCCCATCCCTTGCAAAGCCAGCCTGATTTTGAGAAAACAAGAAAGCATATACCTTTAAAATATTCACAGTAATTGACACCCAGAAAACTGGAACCAGCTGGGATCTTTTACAAGAGGGGGAAAAAGAGAAAGAGAAATCTGGGCACTTGACCACTCAGATCTTTGACCTGTACAGAGGTCCAAGAGGTAAAATACAGAAGTATTCTGGAGCATCTCCTACAAGTGACACAGGAAAGTGCAGTGTTACCTGAGAAATGTTGCAATGCTGTTCATGCTAGTACTGGAGTTTGTAGAGCTATTGGTAGGACACAACTGAGAATGTTGTATGTTGTGAACTGGCTGCCGTTGCTCTCCCCAGGGTTTTCTCACCCAGTAGAACACCTCAGGCACAGCGTACTTGTGATTCAATGTTTTTGTTGATCTTGGCCCTTCAAAAATCATGTATTTTGAGTAGTGTAACTGAAATCTGTTTTTCCCAGAAACCAAATTGATGCTTCAGAACTTAATGTCCATGAAATACTGGAGTGATGTTTTCAAGGACTTGCTAAAGCATTTTTGAATTATCTTTGAAGTTATAATTAATCTATGACTGTGCCAAATGAATAACGAAATGTCATTATTATTAAAGAGAAACACTAGACAGGTGGTTGTAATTTCTGTTTAAATCCCTGTTTAATTCAGGGATAACTATAGTGTCTACTCAGTGTGGGAGCTACTATTCCTATTCATTGTTTAAATAACTGGATGCTTATTTAGGAACTTAAAATAAAATTTTTATTTTGCAGCACCTTGGCAGGCATCTCTGTTGTCAGAATTCTGTAGATAGGCCAGGCTAGTTGTGGTCTGGGTGGGCATAGAGCCAGAGGAAATGCTTCATTAAGTTTGCTATAGAGACTGAACTGAAAGAGATCAATAAAGGAAATCAGTCTGCTAAGTCAGAGCAGGTAATATCTCTGAGCCATTAGAAGAAATTGCAGGGGGAAAAAAAAGGATTTTTTTTTTTTTTTTGTCTGAAGATAATGAATTCTTCCTGTATAGTAAAGTACATTTTCGCAGTTCCTGTTGGCACTTGCTTTAGAAATAGTTGTTACGTGGTCACTGTGAGCTTCTGGCATTTTTTATGTGCTTTTGTTCCCCCCCGCCTTTGTTTTCAGTGAAAGTATGCTGTTTAAAATTTAATCCTTTGCTAATGATTTTCTTGAAGTATGATGTAGTATGTCAGTTACAGGTACCTTATGCTTAAAGCAAGTCTGCAGCCTCAGGTCTTTGGAAACCTAGGTATATTTTATAATTTTGAGTGTCATTTTTTTAAATTGACTAGAGAAAAAGTACATTATGAACGGTCATCTACTGGTACTCTGTCTTGTTACCAGAACTGTCCATCAGGTTTGTGGTGTATTGGAAATGCATCCTCTAGTTAGAATCAAATTGTTTCTTCAACAGAAAGTGACAGCATGTGGAGTACTCCAATAATGCTGTGTTGTGTTATTGATTACATTAATAAACCATTTGGAAAGAGGATGAAACAGTGAGATTATAGATCTTAATGTTGTGACTATTGAATTATTTAGAATCATATGGAAAAAAAGCCTGCTATCAATTGCAGTGGAATAAAATGTCAAATCAAAAGGAATGTCCCCAGAACGAAGAGGCGGGGTCTTATTGTTATGCATATAGTGTTTTAATTTAAAGTGATTATTGGTACTTGGGGAAGAGATTGTGAAACTACTGAGGATCACAAGAGGATTAGGTTAAAGGCACAGCATTGTCTGAAAGTGTAATGTTTATGAATTGTGAGGAGGGACTGCATTTTGTATAAACTCCTGCTGTGTTGGCATCATAAAGGCTGTGTTGTGGTCCTTTCATTACAAATTTGTTTTTAAACTTGTACACGAACATATTCTCAGCATGTATTCACATATTGCATACCTATACAAACTAAGAAGGGAAACAAGGATTATCATAATAAAAGGACCAGTGATTTTCTTTGTCTGTAAAAGAGAAAACTATCAGGAAGAATAGATCATTAAAAGCAGGAATGTCTTAGAGAAGGTTGAAAAATTACTATTCCTTCATATGGGTTATAATTACTATCGTCAAGCCTAGCAGTCAAACAATAAAGTCTAGTCAACATAATGTGGTTTGTTTCGTGGTGATCCAAAACTTTCTCTGTTTGGCAGAAGTCCATGAAGAGAGGATCATATTATTATTTGCTATGGGCATGATTTTTCTGGTGTTGTGCATCATTGTTCTCTTTATTGTCAAAACTCAGCAAAGGATACTAAGTACCATCTCCTGTGGAAGCAGTGTTTGGCATCCTACCAGTTCTGTGGTTTTTGACTCTGGAATTTGCAGCAGCCAGATACATGTGAGAGTCTTTTAAGCTCCCACTTTTCTATGCTGTGTTGCTAGTCCATAATACGCTAAAATAATATCCAGTTATTGGAAGTGTACCAAGCTGTCTCATTGCATGAAACTTTAAATGGGTAGTATGGTTCAGATTAACTGTTTAGAGCTGATGGAGTTTGACAGATAGATTTCAGGCAAGTTCTGGGGTGAGAAATGTAGAAAAGTGTTAAGAATTTTATCCTTGTGAGAGTCTGTGAAATTTGTCCTTCCTGAACTCCACCTCTGTCAGAATCAATATTATACTCTAGACTTTATTGCATGGGTGATTGGTCAAGCATAATCATCTGTGAGTCATGTATTCACAATGTTAACTAAGTTAACATTGCTAAGTTTTACTTGGTGAACTTGGTCATAAAATAGAACTCAAGAGGAAGTAGGACTGGGCTGAAAGTCCAGAGGTGAGGAGGTGTGATTTTTAACAGTCGCATTGCTGATAACATTTCTGCATATTTCTGTCTGTGAGTTTTATCCCTGCGTCAGAGAACTTAATGAACTAATAAGATGTTACTTGTAGAGGAGACAATTAAATAAATTACTAAGTTTTTGATCCACAAGCTCTGCTTCATCATATGGCACTTTAGAAGTTAGTTATCAATCACTATAGAATATACTGAGCTGGGGAGACCCATGAGGGACCACGAAGTCCCCCATTCTGTCCCTGCACAGGATACCCCAAGAATCACACTGTATACATGACAGTATTTTCCAAATACCACTTGAACTCTGTTAGGCTTGGTGCTGTGACCACTATCCTGGGGAGCCTCTTCCAGTGCAGAACTACCCTCTGGATGAAGAACCTTGCCACAATACCTAATCTAAGCCTTCCCTGATATAACTTCCATTCCCTCAGGTCTAGTCACTAGTCACTACAGAGACCAGTGCCTGCTCCTCCTTTCCCCTCACAAGGAAGTTGTAGCCTGTGATGGGATCTCCCCTCAGACTCCTCCAGGCTGAATCAACCAAGTGATCTCAGCCAGTCCTCACGCAGCTTCTCCTCAAGGTCCTTCAGCATCTTAGTTGCCCTCATTTGGCCACTCTTCGAGAGCTTTACGTCTTTTTTATATTGTGGCACCCAAAACAGCCCTCAGAGTAGAGCAGAGGGGGACAATCCCCTCCCTTGCCTGGCTGGTGATGCTGTGCCTGATGCACCCAGGACAGGGTTGGTCCTCCTGGCTGCCAGGGCACTGCTCACTCATGGTCAACTTACCCTTGACAGTGACCCCCAGATCCCTTTCCGCAGCACTGTTCTCCAGGGTCTTATTCCCCAGTCTGTCCATACATCCAGGGTTTTCTGTCCCAGGTGCAGAATCCAGTGCTTGTCTTTCTTAAACCTCACACAGTTGGTAATTATCCAGCCCTGTCATTTGTTAACTCCTCTCTGCAAAGCCTCTGCCTTTGAGGGAGTGAATGGCCCCTCCCAGTTTTGTATCACCAGCAAACTTAATTTGGGCCTTTGAGTCCTGTGTCCAAGTTATTTATTAAGATGTTGACGAGTGCAGGGCTAAGGACAGAGGCCTGTGGAACCGCACCAGTGACAGGTCCTCAGACTGATGTCACTCCATTCACTGTAACCCTTTGTGCCTGACACAAGAGCCAGCTGCTCACCCACCACATCATGTGTTTATCCAGCTGTGGGATGGACATTTTCTCCAGAAGGATCCTGTGAGAGACAGTATCAAAAACTTCACTGAAATTGGAAAAGATAACATCAACTGGCTTCCCTGGATCAGCCAGGTGGGTTACCCTGTCCTAGAAGGTGGTCATGTTGGACATGCAGGGCTTTCCTCTCATGAAGCTGTGCTGGTTGTGACAATGGCTGTGGTGTCATTCAGGTGTTTTTCCAGAATAATCTCCATAATTCTACCAGGCACTGAAATGAGACTGACTGGCCTGTAGTTTCCAGGGTCTTCCTTCTTGAACATTGAGACAACCTTAGCCAGCTTAGTCAGCTGAGAACTCCCCAGATCCCAAAGACTGTTCAAAAATAATTGAGAGTGTCTTTGCAATGACATCAGCCAACACTTTGAGTATTCTTGGATTCCCATCATGAAGCCACATAGATACATGAGAATCCAGCTGAAGCAGCAGATTCCACACGAATTCAGGGTCAGCTGGGAGTTTATCATTCTTCCAGTCATGGTCCTCTAGCTCTGGGCACTGGGATCCTCTAAGCCCATCACCAGTGTGAAACAGACAAGTTAAAAAATCATTAAACATGTCACGTGTCATGCTGTGTAAGTGCACAATGCATGCACAATGTCAGAACGGAAGTTCATATAAATTACTTTCTCAAAACTGTGGTTTGTAGTCTCTCAGGCTGTGCTTTGCCATGTCTATATGAGAAGGGGTATGTGGAGCTGCTTGGAGCTCTTTGTAACTTAAAAGAATATACTCCTAAACTCCTGAGGTGAATGTACTCCTCCTGGTACCGAAGCTATTCCTGTTGTCTCTGAATATTTTTGTGTTTTTCTGTTTAAATCCTAGTCTCTGAATACGAGTCCGTGTTTCTAGATCTGAAAATCCTTGTTTTAGTTGTTAACAAGTGTTGATAGGTAGACACTGCTGAGCTCCCAGAATGGAATCCAAAACCACTGGTATGCTTTCCACTACTATAAGTCAGGGTATTCCCTGACATATAAATGTCATTGGTATCTTCTGTGGACTGCTCCTCTTATTGGATGACAAAGGGAATCTTGCAATTTCTCAGGCTGTAAACTGTTTATAGCAGTGCTGCTTTAGCAGGAGTTTATTTGTTGGTTTACAGCAGAGCAAATGCAGGAAGAAAAGCTGTACTGAGCTCTGGTCTCTAAAAGTATTTTTATCTAACCACCTTTGGTTACTTTGGACATTCCTGTTTACTGTACTGTTATGGAAAGCAGGGTGCTATGTCTTCTGTGTACTGTGTCTTATGAGCACATAAGACCTTCAATAATTTGCCTTATTTAGAAAAAAATATTTGAAATAAAAGTCCTGGCTTTCTACAGCATCTTTATATATAAACTTGGGCTAAATATAGCTGTTTTCTATGAGTGCCAGTGATAATGGCTGTTTAGCTTCTTACTAATCCAAGCCTCGGCAAAACAGGAGACATAGAAAAGAAGTTCCTACAGCTAAGTGTCCTCTTGAGGTACTTTATTCCAGTTAGGACTCCAATATATTCTAATGGCTGGAGCAGTTCTATTCATTGAAAATAAACCATTCATGGAACAGAAACTGTGGTGTGTCTCCATGTCTTCACTTTGTGTGTGAAACCACCAAATACAGAACTGTAGGACCAAAGTGTGCATACCGGCACGCTACTGTGTACTCACAAATAGCCCAAACACTGATGTTCTGTGTAGTTTACAAGTGTTTTTCTTAATGTTACATGTTGGGGTCTGAAATCCAGTCCTTGTTGGACAGTTGGATGTCATTTGCCTAAGGGGTTCTCCAGAAGAAATATGTGCATTGCTGTAGGAAGCAAAGAGTGTGTTATTTCAGTGATCTTTTAGTTTGTTCTCTGTACCCTGCTCATACTGGTTTTGAAACATTTATGAGTGATAATAATTTAGGGATAAAAAGTAGTGTCTTTGGTAAACTGTCTCATGAAGGTAGATGACTCAAATGTTTCTTTCAACTTTTTCAGGCCTTACAAACTTGAACAGCAACAAAAATTTTGGCTATGCTAGTCTCCTCTAACCCAGAATAACTAATATAGAGTGGAAGTTTTGACAATGCAGTTCATTCTTCTCTCTCACCTTAGAAAATGAAAAATTCTATGTCGTGATGCACACAGACTCTTTTGTTAAGAAATCAGTTTGAAGTTTAATGTAAAGTGACATTATTCAAGCACATATTTGTGTTCTAAAGCTCTCCTACACAGTATTGGAGAAGTCAGAAAATATATATATCAGAAAATATAAATAGATATTTATGTGAATAGTTAGAGTTTCTGCCTAATTATTTGGGACGAAAGGACAGTTATTTCAGTTATAGGACTGGTAGTTTGTTTAAATACACTGTAGTTAATATCCTTTGTTTTGCAAGCTCAGTGAAAATATCTTTATGCTTGGCTATGACTAAGGAGCGCACATGCCATGAGATAGGCATCTGTAGGGGAAAGATCCAGAGTAGCCCAAAAGCAGATCCCAGGAAAGACATGGTAGTGGCAGCCTCAGTTGACAGGCATAACAGGAGGGAATATACTGTTAGCTTCCAGAGGGAACTGTCAAGATGTCTCCAGTTTGTTCTACAGCCAGGAGTGTATTGAGTTACCCTACAGGTCTTACTTTAATGGTTTCTGACCTGTATGCATACCAGGATCTGGCATGTTGATTTTGTTTCATTTATATTTGTCGTCCAAACAGGTCTCCAGACGCACATTTGTAGAAGGAGTTTCCTTTCCTCTCCATGGTAAATCCTGCCCTCTTTCTCTCCTGCCTGAACTGCCAGAAGTCAAAAGGGAGCATGGATATCCACAGACCCACTCTGTTCCTTAGGCTTGTTTAGATGTTGGGGTCTTTGCATAAGATACTTAAACTGTAGTTCTCATTGGTCACTTGGGCAGAATGGCCAAGCTGGCCCCAAACATTGTGTATCTTGAATCTATATACACTTGTCCACGTAACACATATCCCATTTCTTCCTATAGAGCTCCTTGTTCTCGCCATAGAATCATAACCAGCGAGTCATTTAGGCTGGAAAATATCCCTAAGATCATCAAGTCCACTGGTAAATCTTAGCTCCATGTCTCTACATCTTTTAATTATCTCCAGGGATAGGGGTTCACCTATTTCCCCAGGCAGCTTCTTCCTATGCTTGACAACACTTTTGTTGAAAAAATTACACTTAATACCCATCTAAACTTTCCCTGGTACAGCTTGATGCCATTTCCTCTTGCCCTGTGTCTGGTCAGTTGGGAAAAGAGATCGACCCCCACCTGGCCACAGCCTCTTTGCAGTCAATTGTAGAGAGTGATAAGGTCACTCCTGAGCCTCCTTTTCTCCAGGCTGAACAACCCCAACTCCCTCAGCCACTCCTCACAGGACTTGTGCTCCAGACCCTTCCCCAGCTCCATTGCCCTTTTCTGGACACACTCCAGCACCTCAGTGTCTTTCTTGCAGTGAGACATCCAGAATTGGACACAGGATTTGAGGGCTGGTCTCACCAGTGCCAAGTACAGGGGGACAATCCCTGCCCTGGTCCTGCTGGCCACCCCATTGCTGATACAGGTCAGGATGCCACTGGCCTTCTTGGCCACCTGGGCACAGCTGGCTCATCTTCAGCTGGCGGTGAACCATCTTTATAACTTATCTTTTGATCTATAGCAAAATAAATGTAAATATCTACAATCTTCTTTTTCTGTCTGTTTTAAAGATAAACCTATAACCCTCTCCAGTACTGACCATCCAACAGATGGAGTTGTTAGTAAATGAACATTATCCAGAAGTTTTCATATCTACAAGAACAGATTAACAATTTTTGTAGCAGTATAGAGCTTTTTGCCCAAAAAGGACAAAATATTTTAGATACTTCATTCACAACTAAGATCTAAGGAATGTTGTCTGCCTGATATCTGTTTATCTCATGCTATGTTTTCACATAAGCAGCAGCATAAGGATTAATGTTAACAGTATAATTGAAAATGCATTTCCGATGTTTCACCTCATAACTTCTCTTTGCAGGAAATCTGACTTTCTTCAATAGTGCATTTGGTGGTTTGGACTGGCTTCCAAAAAACTTCTTTGTAAAAGTGGTACTTAAATAGTGTTCCAGAGAATGCATTAGATAGAGAGCAGCTGAGGCAGCTAAGTAGGCTCTCTCCTCTTTCAGTCTGTGAATAGGTCTCTGGATAGAGGTAGCAATGATAGATTAAATTTCTGCAAATAATATTCTACAAATTCAACAAATAATAGTTCTGTTTGGTGTAAAGCTGTTTGTCAAAATTCTTGATTTATTTTGGGTAATGGTGTATATGTATTATCCAGATCCAGTTTGCAGAATTCTCTTTTACAAACTATTCCTGAAGAAGAGATTTTCATAATGTAAAGAATTCAATATTTAGTTTGATGATCAAGACTAAGATAAGTCCTTATTGTGTGTTGCACAGGGGAAAAGGACTAAAAGCTACATATTAAAAGCCCTTGCACTTGGAAGTAAGCAATCTATTAGAAAACAAGCTTGGAAGGAAATTCATCTTTGGATAGGCAGCTTAGATCATTGGAGGCCATCTTACCTCTGCAATTTCTGATATACCAGGACTCCAATCTGATTTGAAAGTTGCTGATTTCCTAGAAGCATTGGGTCAGATGTTCAGTGGCTTCATTTTAGATAAATTGAAATAAATCTCTGCTAAGTAAGGTACTTCCATTAGGCAAGTGTCAGATACAAAGGAAAACTTAATTTATGTTTGAATTTTGTTATAGGCAACTTGGTCTTTACTGTGCTGTACCAATTTTTTAATGGAAAGAGTTCAGCTTTTTAGAAACTTTGGATATGTAATGCAGAGCTTCTGCTATCTCTCAGCCAACTTTCTAACTTATCGGTTTGGGTTCTTTGTTCCTCTCCCTGAAATCCATAGACTAGTTGTATTTTGAATATACACACAAAAACCCTGTAAATCCAGGAATATTTTCTTTCTGTCATGAATGTTGTGTTACGCAATGTTCATGCATAAAAAATTATCAAAAAAACCATGTTGTAATAGCAGGGAGGGGGACTTTACAGTATTTTGTGTCCTTCTCATTTACATCACATTGTGAATTAGTCTTTTCCACTCAAATACACAAACTCTGGAAAATCCAAAGCTTGATGGAGAGTGTTGTTATATTCTACTGACAACTGTGTTGGACTTGATCCACCACACTACAGGAGGAGGTGTAGCAAAGCTTTGTGGTAATGACATGAGGAGGTGCAGAATCAGCACCTCAATCAGTTTTAATGCCTGTTTGCAAATAATATTAATATTTGATTTTTTATTTGTTTTCCATATCAATTTTTTTCTTTTTTTCACTTTTCAACAGGATCCTATCTGTGTAGTTATGAACTACAGCCATCAGAATATACTACAGACCCAAGGGCTGCCAAGTTATGTCCTAAATATCCTGTTCCAGAGAGGTAATATGATCGAGTTGTCTCATTTGGGGTGGAGGGAGAAGAGATTTGTTTTGATTATGACAGTTCTTTAGAAAATACCAACACATGTTCACTCTTACCACGTAGATGTTTTTGTGTATGATTGTATATATTTCTAAAAATCTGGTTTTTAAAATGTAATGAAAATAACAGTCAAAGAAAACCCCAAATTATCCATGTATGTGTTACGGAAACTATTGAGCTGATATATTCATATTCTCTTGTCTCATGTGACTGACACTGTTCTAAGTATCAGCTGTTTTACTGCCTTTCACCCTATTTTTGCCAGTTGCCTATCAGCAATGCAGATCTGAGACAATCATGGAACACTTTTAATCTTTGGGAGGAAAAATTATGTGGGGATGCACAATCTCTGCAGCATTCACTTCTTACACCTCACCTCAGCCAGTCAGATAGATGCATATTGCTTCATTTTTCACTCTTTCAGTTCACAAATGACTAATATAAGATAGTCGAGTACCAAAAAGAGAGCTGTATTTTATTAAAAGATCATTTTGAGGTTTATTTTTTTAAGTGTTACATTAGACTGCTGTGAAATAGGATTGGAAAGTTCATAGCTTCATAAACTCTCCTAGCTCTGCTGCCTGGACCTGTGGAGATGAGCATTGCTGAAAAAAGAAGTGATCTGCTAGCTGTTGTGCACAGCCTTCTGTCAGTAATTGCACTAACTAGAGAAGAACCACGTTGTGTTTCTCAAAATTTAGCTTCTCAAATATACTCAGTAGTGGGTGGTAACTGCAGAATATTATGCATAGTTTTATGTTACTTTTTCTGTAAATGTTATATTTGTGTCAGTTCTTCAAATTCTGACTTTAAGTCTTTTTTGTGTACATTGTAGCCTCACCACTGAATCTTCTTTTTTTAAATTATAGTGACAATTCATGGCAGCTGGAATATCAATTTATTTTTTAAATTTTCTCCATGTAGATTAATATTCCATGCAACTAGCCAGCTGTTACAGCAATATGACAAAAACAAATCAAAATTTCAGTGTCAGCTTGCATACTGAAAAGGCTTGTTAGTCCTAATTTTTGCCAGAATTATATTGACTTCTCATTGTGTGTTCCCATGTCATTCAGTCTCAATCAATATAGCTTAGTAAGAAAAAAGAAGATTAGAACAATGCGTCAGAGGTCTAATGATGCTATGTAAATTCCTCATAAAAAACTACCTTGTGTTATTTTAAATAAGCTAATGTGTAGATGGAGTATTTCCCATTTTTGATACGGTATTACTAAAATTTGCAACATGTTTGAGCATTTTTGAGATTGAAAAGTCTGAACTTAATGCCCTAAGGCAAAAAAGGCCAACATCTTATCTGTAAACCACTAGTTTCCAGGTTTTTATAGTTAAATTATTCAAGTAAGTCTAATTTGAAGGAGAAATGGAATCCTGTTGAGACAACCAAATGAACACCCAACATCTTGTAGACTGAGGCATTCAGGAAGAACTTACCTAGCAGTCACATTTGATTTGTGCCATGGTTTAACCCCATCCAGCAACCCAGACCCCCACAGCTACTTGCTCACTTCCCCACCAGCATGACTAGGGAGAGAACTGACAGGGTAAAAGGTAGAAAACTTGTGAGTTGATATAAAGATGTTTAATAGGGGAAGGAAATCTGCACACACAAGCAAAGCGAAACAAGGAATTAATTCACCCCTTCCCATGGGCAGGCAAGTGTTCAGGCATCTCCAAAAGAGCAGAGCCTCATCACATGCATTAGTTATTTGGGAAGATAAGCAACATCACTGCAAACGTGCCCTCCTTCTTCTTTCCCCCTTTTTATGTCCTGTGCATGATGCCACATAGTCTGGAAAGTCCCTTTGGTCAGTTGGGATCACCTGTCCTGGCTGTATCTCCTCCCAGCCTCCCATGCACCCCCCGTGTCTTTGCCAGCATGGCTGTATAAAAAGCAGAAAAAGCCTTGGATCTGTGCAAGCCCTGCTCAGCAATAACAGAAACATCTCTCCATTATCAGCTGTGTTCAACACAAACCCAAAATAAGCTCCATACCAGCCACTGTGAAGAAAATTAACCCCTCCCCGGCTGAAATCAGTGCAATCTGTCAAGAGTTATGAACCCTTTGATTCCCATTAGTTCCATGGAATGGAGGTAGTGTGTAGTATGAAGATTGTCCCTTGATGTTTTCTGTTTGACCAGGCTCCTTCACAGCCTTCAGCTGAGGTGGTCAATGGACTCCTACCATCCATCTTCAAGGTATTATGTCCAGCTTTAACAGAGCAGTACAGTCTAGCAATGCAGTTAGCATTATGTGTTTCTTCTTCACCCAACCTTTATCAGTCTCTGTAGGCATTACTGCATGTTTAGAGGACCCTGGAGGAAAAGCTGTCCTGTCCCCTGTAGCATTTATCTATAAACCAGCTGTGCTGAGCTGTGCCAGGGGACTGCCCTTTGGAGATTATAAGGAGCAGCTAGCAGTGGCATTCCAACTGGACTCCCCCTCCCCACACACAGGTTGCTGTACTACCCCTGTACATACGCAGGTATAGTAATGTGAGGAAAAAACTCCTTGAAATCTAATACTTGAGTATCAATCAGATGGATCTCCTAACTTCATTTGAATAACGCTTTAAAAGTACACCATCTGAGACCAACATCTACTGGCTTGAATTTTATTTGTACTTGTTTATGATTAAGCATCATGTTGCTATTCTTAGAAATTTGTAATTCCTTTTCAGTATGTAATATACCAAGATACAATCAAGAGTTCATATAAAATAGCACAGGTCATGGAGAATGTGCCTATTATTGTGTTTTTTATTAGGACACTTTACCTCACCTACTCATTCAGTCAGAGCCACTGGAGCAGAAACAGATGTCAAAAGTGGATTCTCAGGAGTCCCATTTACTTAAGAAAGCTTATAGGAACCAATGTCCTATTTTCTTTTTATTAATTAAAACAAAATTAGCAATTAACTACTGCACATGAAAATAGGTAACTTAAAATAGGTAATGAAGTTGCTTTAGGTTAAGGGATGTTAGATGGCTAATATAAATTCTGACGCGAAAAACATATTTTCATCCATTGGGATGTATTTTGGAAGAATACTTTAATCTCATTACTTCTCTTTTCAAAGTGAATATTTTTGTATTTGGATGCAGGAGTAACATTCTTTTGCCTACTGCCACCTCAGAATTTGGGCTTTGTTACTGGTAATGACAACTTATAAATGCTCTAGGCTTTCTGTAAAGTTGTGGCAGTTAACAATTGAATAAACCTCTCACATTTCAGTCTTTTTCAGTAATACAGCATATAATGAGCAACAGTGTTCCAAAATAGGTTCTTTTTTAAGAGGCTAAAAGGATACATGGGCTACCTTTTAAGTAGGGCAGCCATCATTACAGATTTAATTTGTTTTTTAACAACTGTGACTAATGCAGAATTACTATGCTGTGCTTAACTGCTGTATTCATTACTACCCAAAAGTAGACCATCAATATGAGCATCTCCAAATGCATTTACCTACTCAGCATAGTAATCCTAGAGGCATAAAATTTGCAATCATCAATGTCTTTAAACAAAAACCTAGGATCTACTAATTACCTAGAAATGGCAGGTGATCATAATTTCTCCCAATTTCTTTACAGAATAGTTGCACATTAATGGTTTTCACCATGTCATCCTTTTTACCTAGAAATACAGTGGATGGGAAATATGTGCCTGAGGCAGCTGGCACTATGTGTTTAAAATGGTGGTTAGAATTTTAGAGAGACATGGCCTTAAAAGTAGCTACTGAGGGCAGAAAATTGGTGATTTATAGGCCATTGCTGAAATGGGGAAACTGGAGAAGATTATGTTCATTGCTGCTACAGTCCAATGAAATGTTTCAAATAAAGAAGATTGGGCAGGTGAAACAATAGAGAGGACATTTTTTTCATTGGATCCGGTTATAGGAAGGAACATGTAATTCATGTCTGAAATGTAATTGGGAATTGATCAAATCTTGTAATGGGCCACTTTGAGATCTGACATAGTTTGAGTAAGACCAACTGCCACTTAATGGGAGACATTTAGAAAATAAATTTACCCACTTTTAAAAGGGAAGTTTTTGCTCTCTTACATCTTTCTCTGACAGACATGATAGCAGGTTTTTCAGGGCATTCTGTGAAGTTTTGTGCATAGTCTCAATAGTTTTTTGTGAGGGTGTTTCCAAAACAGTTCAAAGCAATAGAGGCATCCTGGCAGAATTTTAACAAAGTTAATGAATATAAACACTGTGACTGTAATATTCAATACAAGAACAAGCTAAGTATGGGGAAAGATAGGAATAAATACATTCATTTTGCTTGGCAGTAGTTGTGAATGCTGATGTCCTTTAGTACAAAATATAAACACTCAAGAAGAGTATTGTTATTCTGCAATTTCTTTAGATGCAAATATGGACCGGTATTCCATTCTAACATGAGTGAAAGGCATTGTTTCAGCTGCTGGTTCACCACCTGACACTTGAAAGAAAGACATTTAAGTGGAAATAAGAACATATTGTCATTTAAGGGTGGGAGGGTAATAATATCCTATTGGAATGTACGCTCCAGCCTCACAGGGTTATTTGTAAGAACTGCATCACTTTCCATTATGATCATCCTCATTTCAGCAGCACTTGTGCATTCAACACATGGTTTCTGGTTATGATGTTATAAGGGTGGAATGATTGCATCTATTCACCTTTCATTTGTGTGTTGATGTGGCATTTATATTAAGTAGGAGTAATTTTTTTTTCTGATTTTTTTTTTCTTGTGTCACCAGTGCACCTATTCCATTCTTCCATCGCTGTGCTCCTGTGAACATTTCCTGCTATGCCAAGTTTGCAGAGGCCCTGATCACCTTTGTCAGTGACAGTAGTGTCTTACACAGGCTGATTAGTGGAGTTATGACCAGCAAAGAGATTATAATGGGACTTTGCTTGTTATCACTAGGTAATTGTTTTTCTCCTTACTAGCTATTTCTTAGTGTACTCTATTAGGAGATTGTTAACACACTCTAACCACAATATGAGCATAAAATATGTGTAATAGCAACAATCCCTTCGAAAATTATTCAGAATGCTTTTTAAATTTATGTTTGATAGCTGGGTAGCATTTTCATAAGTAATATACATATGCATTCCTGATTTTGTTTTTCTTACACTGATTATGAGATAGAGGTTGCATGGCTGTTAATTAGCCAACATTAGTTTTGATATAGTCAAGACAATATCTGCATTTTCTTAATTTTTGTTATAGTATTCCCCTTTTGCACTTGTAGTAGTCATCTTGTAACAATTCAAGTCCAAATAAACCCCTTCCAAATAAAAAGGACAGGTTGAGAAATGCACAGTCGTACACATCTGTTGGATTTAGGGGATTTGATTTGTTTCATATAGCATAGGTACGCAAAGTTATGAGAACTTTAAGAGTGAAAAAAGAAATAAATTAAGTGCCCATTTGTTGTATGTTACCTCCTTCTTCCCCTTTCTTCAAAGTTAAAACTTCAGGTCTTTGAAAATCTCAGCCTTTTCTGAAGAGTTGGAAGTTCCCAACAATACAGAGGTGCTGAATTGTTTCAATAGGTGCAAGGTGTCTCTAGCATATAGAGTGACCCTTTGGCTAGACTAAAGAGCTGTTTTAACAAAGTAATCTTGTTTGACCTGGAATGTTGCCCACCAACATAAATTGTTTTCCTAGTGAGTCTATTTTACTCATACAAAGTATAAAATCTGAAATCCTAAAATGGGAAGATCAGGGTATTAGCTATGCATATGAGCAGTGTATTGTTTAGAAAGAAACATTTCAAAGATGTATCAGATAGAGGGGGTCCTTCGTTTTCCATTTGCTTTTGTGGTTAAAAAAAAGGGCAGGAGGGAAGGAGGGTGAAAAAAGGGAAAAAGAGGATACCATTAACCCCCCCTACAAACACGCAAAAGACCACTGTGTATGTTTTCAACTGTAACTGGATAGCTGTTTATTTTTACATCTTGACAGGTTCAGTGTTTCAGGTAATAATGGCAGAAAACTTTGGAATCTGAAAGCTAGTAGCTGATTCACAGTGCTACTGTTTAGTTAGAGTCAGAAGTTAGTACAGAATTTACATACAGTTAATTTAAAAAAATTGTTTTCACAATTTTACAGTTAGACAGAAGTTATTTCTTTTAAAATAGTGGATTAGACTGTGATTCAAAAAGCTGGGTTCCTGTGGCTTGCATGGAACCGCTGAACACAGACATGTCTATGTGTTATGAGTGTGTACTTGTACACACCACTCACTTAGTCTTCACTGGTGTATAGTTCTTTACTTATGACTGTCATGACATTTTGGAATACACAGATATCATATTAACTGCAGTTGTTGGACATGTGTATTTGTGTGCAGACTCTGCTCTGGTCTTCAGGAGGTGTGCTCATGTTACCAGACTCAAAGTACTGTCATGTCTTACTGTCTGTTTGGTCATTGTCTTAAGTACATCTCTGTCTGTATGCATGCATTATGTCTTGTTTTAATGTATTGTGTAAATGTATTTATGCTCTCTTTTTTTAATCAACATTATCAAAGCAGAAGTTGTAGAGGTGCCTAATTTTCCTAAGTATCTATTCAGTGAGTTTGTAAGTCTCAAAAAAAAACCTGTAAAAATTCTCCTGGAATGCAGTTACCTTAGCGCAGTGGGAAAATTAGGAAGACTATCTAGTTGAAGTAATTAGTCTGCTTATTTATTTGTTTTCTTTTGCAGTGTTGTCCATGATTTTGATGGTTATAATAAGGTACATTTCAAGAGTACTTGTCTGGATTTTAACAATTCTTGTCATTCTGGGATCACTTGGTAAGTCTTGTTTGTCTCCCAGTTTGAGTGCCCAGTTCCAATCCATGTGCTCCATGTCCTCAGCCCAGCTACATCCCACAGAGATCTTGGATTGTGAATTTCCCTTCAGCTTTTTTTTTTAAAAATCCCTTTCACATTGAAAATGCCACCATAGTAATTGCAGATGTCTCACAGAGAGTGTGTTGCTCCTTGAATATTTGCACACCCTGCTTGGCAGGCAGTCTTCATGTAAGCCTAGCTCACTAGAGGCCACACGTGTCAGTGCAGGAGATTCCTCACAGCACTTGTAGCACCACCCTAAATGTTGCCTACTTCTTAACCTGCCTTCCAAACACGTCAGCTGGGCAGGCAATCCTGGGCGTGTCCCACACCATGGCTGGTGCATGAAGAAATCAAAGCCACTGTTGCTTATGCAGCTGAATGTATTTGCAACTCTGATGTGTTCATCAGCCGTTCAGTTCTTTGAGTAGCTTTTTAAAACCTGTTCTTAAAGAGAGGAAGTAAAGGTGCTTGTCTAGCAATTCTAATAAAATTCTTTTATTTCCATGTGATTCAGGAAGACCTGCATGACTTAAGTCGTGTGAAATGCAACCAGCCATGCTATCTTGGAAATGACTAAAGGTTGTTTCTTCCAAAATGATGTAACTTGTGTGAAAATAGCCTTATTTTATCACATTAGCCTTTAAATTCATAAAACTAAAGTTTTCTATGCTTATTACTGAGTAGCTAAGCCAAAATGTCTGGGCATATGACTGTAGGGAAGGAAAAAATAGAATAATTGTATTAGAAAGTACTAGTGATTTAATTCTTGCAATTTTTATGATTTTATGACTGCAATGAATGGAAAAAAATCAACAGACTATCTATATTTTTTCAGTATCACTTTGGTTTTCTGATAAACAGCCTCACAATCTATGACCAGGGAAAAGGGAAAATATAGATTTTTTTTTTTTCTTTTAATTTATATTCTCTTTAGAAGCTGAGCAACCATGCTGAGTGAAAGAGTTGAATGACTTATCTTACTGGCATCTGTTACTACGTTCTAAAAAGTTTCATCCATTACAAGGCTTGAATAAAAAACTGTCTTTTATGGCACATAGTGCTTATTCTGTCTTGGCTGTTTGTTTAGGAGATGTCAAAAGAGTTTTCTTCATTTTAGACCTGGACACAGTATGTTCAGCAAAAACATGTGATCACAGAATCAGTGGGTAAGGTTGGAAGGGACCACAGAGGTTCTAGTTCAACCCCTCTACTAAACTTATGCATTTGATTCAGAAATACCAGTAGAACAGAGAAGGAGACATAAAAGAGAAAAGAACTGTACAGAGAGGAGTGTTTATCTCCCTAAATGGCTGGAGACCTGTGTTCAAGAAAATTCTACCTTGAAAAGGCAGCTAGAATAGGAGAATGTTTTTCTGGCCATAAGGCTAGGATGAACAAAACGGGTGAGAAGATAGTACCTCACATTGTATCTGCCTTCTGTGCATTTTACTAATGTTTTTTGCAGTGTCCAAGACATGGTCTGAAGCACGTTTAGCTACATATGATTAAGGTGCTGTTTCCAGCATCAGGCTGATGCTTGTTGTTTTGGTTAGTGTTTGTAGGAATGATAGACTCCTTGTCTTGTTGCTCTTGTTATTTCACATCCTAATCCAAAGGTCCATCTCTGATCCCCCTCCTAAATTCTTACTCCCTGCATTATTATGCACACATATGCATTCATACATACAGCCTGCCACAGAGTTATTTATTCTTCCTTTTGTTTTTCCACTGTCTAGTGGAAGCTGTGCTATTCATTGTTAGGGTAATAGAGGAGAAGTAGATACTTCTCCCTCCTCTCAAGTTCCTGTTGGGTTGAGTATTCAGTACCAGACTAGACTTAAAAGGAAAGAACTGTTTTATTGCTCTGGGACTAGAGAGTGTCTGTCACACAGAAGATGGATCATTAATTCATCATTTTTGTTTTCTCACTAAAACATAGGTGGTACAGGTGTCCTGTGGTGGCTCTATGCTAAACAAAGAATGTCTGCTGGTGCTCTTGAGTCCCAAATAGCCAAAGACAATCTTCAGGCTCTCTTGATCTATGCTATTGCAGCTACAGTCTTCACGGTACGCTTTGCTAATGATTGTATTATTTTCTTGTTCTTGTCTTCCTGTTGGTCTTTATTTTTTTTATTCAGGTGAAAGCATTATATTTGGCATGTTTTGGAACAGTTTATTTCTGCTACAGTTTCTGTTGAAGAGATTTTCTTTCATTATGTTATTTTTTTAACTTTCAGGAATTGTTCTTTAATATCTGATTATGAGTCATGAGAGACTTTCTAGGAACTGTTCTCTAATATATGATTTTGAGGCAAGAGAGACTTTCTAGCCCTGCAGTTACTTTCATCTGCTTTAAAATGTCCAGAGGGATGTTTAAGAATAGGTATGAGGTTGGACTGCCAATCCAGAGATTTTTCTTAGGTTCTCAGTTCAGAGGTACTTAGTAATTTCAGTGTATTAAAAGTCCTTAGCCTACTTCTGAAAGAAGCTGTTCTCAGCAATCATTGTGAACTGAAATACTACACCAATGGAACAAATTTATCTTCTTCGGGCCTTGCTGTTCATCTCAGAGTCACTGAATTTACTGCCAAGAACTGACACTGTTTGACTAAATTCACAGGAATTGTAGTCTCCCTCTTCTGTTTTTATTCCTTCACATCCTAATGCAAAAGTTCCTCTCTGTTTCCTCTCCTAGATTCTTACTCCCTATATTGTTGTACACACATATACATACATCCTATAAGAGCACAACACCATGGTCATATAAATTTTAAATTACCTTAAAGGTAATTAAAAGTTAAAACTTGCTGATTTCACTGCTTTGTAAAACATAATTGAGGATAGAACCTGGTCTTATTTAATCAGCTTAAGGCTGATGATGATTCCAAATACATAATTATGCGAATGGAGTTCCCAAAAAGTATAATTTGGAAAAATAATTTATTGCCAGAAGAAGCTGTAGAGGTTTTACATTTTCATCTTGTGATCTTGTAGATAGAGTATGTGTTAATTTAGTGTGTTTGAATATCCTAGTTGTGCAAAAGAGTAGCTTGATTCTATTTCAGTACTCTAAAATGTGATTTGGAAACCCTGCTCTAGGTGATCCTGTTCTTGATCGTGTTAATCATGCGCAAAAGAGTAGCTCTCACCATTGCCTTGTTCCACGTGGCTGGCAAGGTCTTCATTCACCTGCCACTGTTAGTCTTCCAGCCATTTTGGACATTCTTTGTGCTTATCGTCTTCTGGACATACTGGATCACAGTCCTGCTTTTTCTCGGCACTACAGGTAAGCAGTCACTTACTTTTAATAAATTTCACTTCATTTTTCTGTGATTTCTAGCAGAGTTGACTAAATAGCCTTGGGAATCTCAAAGAAAAAAGCCCACAAGCTTCTATTCTTGTCTGCTTCACTGACTTCAGAACCCTTGTTTCAAAAAGGGTTTTGTGCATTTGAGTCTTTTCCAGCATGGTACTTTGTGTGTTAAGTTGGCTTTTTGATTTGATGCAAGTTGGCTTGCTGCAAACCATGAGACTCTATTAATAAAACTGCTATAGTAATTTTTCAAATAATTCCCTCTGGTTTTACACACACAAGTTAAAGACAGCATGATCTTGTTGTCACCAAATACTGTAGATAGCACTCAACAGATGAGTACATAGTAAGGGAAGGGCCATTGCACACAATTACTGTCTCCTACAATGTAAATATTGTGATTTTAGTTTTCAGCTGTTTGAAACTTAAGTATCCAGTATTATTCCAGAATCTTTAGGGAGATTTTTCTGCTGTTTGTACACTGTATTCTGAGAGCAGCCAATGTACTTCTAATTCCTGCCTGCTCTTCAGTATATTGAAGGTGAAAGCTTTGTTTTTATTCAGGGTCTGACAAGAGCTTCTAGAATTAATTAATTCTATAGGTCCTTGGCTACTTCAGAAAAAAAAAAAAAAAGCCCACAGCAGATCCTTTTTAAAAGTCTGTTATTTTGCAGTACACTGTGGGCAACAGAGACTGTCATTCATTATTAAATGTCTTAAAATTTTGAAATGTGTTGTTTGCTAGTGTCCAAAAGTAACAGTGTTTCAAGTCACAAAGCTATTTCACAGATAAATATTTTTCATGTCCTGAGTTCTTAGCAAGGGTTGGAGGCAATAGAATTCACATGTTCTTGTTCTCATTACTGATGGAATTTTTAGTTTTTATTGCATGCTGTGCTATGTGCAGAAAGCGATCACCACTGAGAGTCTCAGCCCTGTGCTTCACTTTCTGAGTCACATTACTGCACAGGCACTAAATTTGTAGCAGAATGTAGTGTGATATTATGGTTAACTTGACAGAACCCTTCGACCTGCCTTGATTCTACAAAAACAGATTTATCTTTATAGCTTATATATACTCAGTATCATCACTATTATCAGTTAAATAAACTGTGTAAATAAGGCCATGTCCTTGTTCACTGAAACCAGAATTATTTCAACAGTTAACTTATTCACAAGAAAACATTAATTTTATATGTTAAGTATAAAAGTATAACTAAGAATGTGGGTAACGTGCTGTCAGTGCTAAGTCAAAACATGGTTTTTGATGTAAGCACTTTATGCACACAAGATTCCTTGCAGTGTTTTTCTGAATCTTATCAGCTGTTCATGTAACTGTTGTATAAGATGAAACATCTCCCTGTGCATTAACACATTGAAATAGAGCTTATCCTAGGAGTGTTCTGACATGCTGTCAGTCTCTGTACGTGATATAGCTATTCACTGCTATTCAAAGAGTCAATGCATTTTTGAATATATGAAATAATTTATTTAGGATTTCTAAGGCTATTCCCATATGTCTGTTAATAGCTGTAAAGCTAGAAAAGCTTACCATAGGGAAAACAAAAGTGATTGTTGATGTTGATGTCTAGATGTAAGGAGCTGATATTGATTCCTGCCTATGAAAAATACTGACAAAGAGGCAAACTTAAATTAGGAATGACTGAAGTAGACTTCCATTATGTTTAACTATATGAATTATTGCTATGAGATGGTTGTTAGTTGTGGAAATTTTTAGTGGTTTTTTTCCTAATATCATTATACTTATTGTCTTAAAAATTCTCTTTCTTAAGAACAATGTTCCTAAACATGGCATTCAATACTATGAGTAGAAACTAGAGGGGTTTCTGCTATAACTGGTTATGAACTGCTAATACCATATGCTTCCTTCATTATGAGTTGATGTAAGAATAATTTTCTTTTTTACCCTCTTTTATTTGTAGGTAGTCCTGTCCCAAATGAAGAAGGATTTGTTGAATTTCGGATGGCAGGTCCTTTGAAATACATGTGGTGGTACCATGTAGTGGGACTGATCTGGATCAGCGAGTTTATCCTAGCCTGTCAGCAGATGACAGTAGCAGGGGCTGTTGTGACATACTATTTTACAAGGTAGGGATAACTTAGCTCTATGCACAGTAGCCTACACATTGACTTCGCAGAAATAATGAGCAACAGGGTTTCTGGGGAGAGTATTTGTGTCCATTAGGAAAGCTGGGCAAGAGATAAATTGACTTGACCCTTTTTAAATCTTATCAAGTCCTGAAGTATCTGTTTTGCCATTTATAGATGGTGTTCTTGACATATAAGACTTGAAGTCTTATTTGCCTTGTAACCTGTGCACATTCTACAGACATGGGTGGTTGTTTACAAAGTAGGATGCATCTGGAAGGTCATCTGTTTTGCTAATAATTAATGCTGGTAAGATCTGTAGAGGTTAAAAAAATAATGAAAGTAGTTGATTATTATTTTAATTGTGAAACCGTGCCCTTTAAATTATTTAGTGCTTCCACAGTATTCATTAATCTTTCTTTCACATGTAACTTAAGATATTGTTAGATTCATAATTTACATTTAGATTCTGACAAGATCATATGCAAGTAAAAATTCATGTAAAATTTTAAAGCTCCATATTCCTTTGCTGTATTTGTGAACTAAATTGTGTGTCAGTTTTTAGAATAATGTATGCAGATATTTTTCAAGTGCATGATTCAGATCATGCATGTTTAATTGCTTTGTCTTTTTAATTGAGGCTATTACGTGAACTACATTTGACTTGTTTTCTGCTCTACTCTTTAAAACAATATCAAAAACAAGGAATCAATTTACTGTGCTGTCAGAAATTTTGTTATTTTATTAATGATGAAGTTCTCCAGTATACCAATGAAATACATCTATGAAGTTATTACAAGATATTACAGGGATGTAATCTTGTGAATAATTAAACTAGATTGAATACAGGAATGAGGAAAATACAGAGGAAAGAGAATAATTCTGCATGGAAATAGATTGCTTAGCAATGTGTATGCTTCATCTGTAAGTTTATGTATTTCCTGTCACCTATGGGTAAATTATTTTTATTTTAACCATACCCTATAATTCCATAACAGCAATTTTAAGTTAGTAAATCCTCATTTCTCTCTACTGTTATCTTCTTTTTGCATTTTAAGATACAATCATAATTTGAAAAGTGACTTGTAAAAATGGAAAAGCCATTAATTTGCACTTACCTATTATTTTGCATATGAACAGCTTTCCAAATCAAATGAGATGAGGTTATCCATGGAGAAATGTTTTATATGTGTTCACTGCTCATTCACCTTAGCCAGATGGATTCCTTTCCACTCAAGCAATAACAGGCCTCAAAGTATTTTGCATTACAGACTTTGCTCTGAAAAGGAGGAGTGCTTAGGTTGCTTAGGCATAAGACTCAAGCAATTTGTGTGATTTTGCCTAACAGGGAGTAGAATTTGTCTTCCCCTAAAAGCTAATTGGAAGATAATACGGAGTAAACATATTTTAATCATTAAAATCTCAGGATTGAATTATGCAGATATTAGTTTTATGGAATGAAGAATCTACTTTTGTTACCTGTTTTGAATTATTTTCTCACTTCTCCCAAGCTGGGGAGATACTTTATTTTTTGAATGTTAGCATTTTTTGAATGTTTGAATATTATCATGCTCTTATTCTAATAAAGAAGAGCTGTTCTTTGTATGTTTAATTTGTGCTATTCTTTGAGAGAGATGTATAAGTGAATTTCTTGCTAGAAAAGAAATATGGCTTGAAACCATGAATGTGAGTATTTATCTGATAAATTAAGAATATTATAGCTACATTGTGTTAAATAATTTGTTTGAAGGCTCAACCATTGGTACCTTGAGGACATAATAGCTAAATCAGTAATGCAAAAAATCCGAGCAGTGTTTACCTGATCAATCAATAATATCGTCTCCAAAGTCTACGCAAGGATCTCCAAAAGAACAAGCAAGGAAAAGACAAGTTTATCAGTAGTCTGACTGAAAAAGTATAAGCAGAGTTTCTTATTGTTTTGGAAGGTTTTGAATTGCATACCATCTGTGCAACTTTATGGGAGTTGCCAGTTGTTAATAGTGGTAATGCAGCCAACTGCTAGTAAGAATACCTGTCATCAGTGTTTCCAGTTGCTAGAGAATTACTGGCCAAGGTATTGTCAAAAGCAGGTTAGAATAGAAGTTGAAGTATGACAGTTAATTGAAAAGATTCACTCTACTACTTAGTAGATGATTAAAGCACACTTTAAAAAGGAACAATAGGACTAAAATAAATTAATCTAAAACTTAACCTAAAATTATTTATGTGGATGCTGGGGATGGAAAAAGGATAAGGGTAAGAAAGGATAAGGATAGAAAGAAATGAGGGAGACCCTCTCATTGAATCACAGGGTTAAGAATATGTCCTCTTGCCCCAGACTTGGCCAATAGTTTTGGCCTGAAGAGCTAAACAGCACTTAATATCACTTAATCAGTAGTGTAATTTAACAAATTTAATAGAAGAGTATATAGAATTTACAATGAGTACAACAAGTTCAGTGAAGTACTCAGTTGGATGTCTCTGCACCTTCTCAGCAGGCGAAGGGTGGAGGCTTGAGGAGTGGAGTGTCAGCCCAGGCTGCGTCAGCAGCATTTGACTTTGATCCCCTAAATATCACAGACTTGAGTATTCAGTGACTCAGAGAGGTCCCACTCAAAAGGAGATGCTGATCATAGCCCACTGTGGTCAAGGAGTTTACAAAGTTGCAAGAGAATTGGATTTAGTCATAGTAATTTTCTATGCTGTTCACAATTCAGTCTGTAACTTTGTTTGCAAGTTTAGTAACACAATGTTCTACTTAGGTTGGTAGAACCTAAAAAGCACAAAAAATAAGTTTACAAGACGGTTCATTTAAGAGCAGGAGCTTGTTACGGCAAGTTCCTGGGAGCAGACTGTGTTTCTGATAGGTTCAAGGAGGTGAGCCCAGGTGCTCTTTGTCAAGACAGGGCCCTAACAAGCATTTCTGAGATCATAATGCAGCCCAAGGTGGGAAGGGACAAAGGGGATGCACGACCACACCACTCATATGTGTTATGAATCAATTTAACACAGAAGAGCTAAGAAAAGTAATTCTCTGTGAATAAAATGGATGGAATGCAGAAAGGTTCAAAATATACTCCAAAACTTGATTAAAACCAAAGGAGGTTAGATGTTGGTGACAAAAAACCCCATTGATATATATTATTTATTAGTAGAAGAGGCAAAGGGAAAGAAAGAAAGGTGGATGTAGAAAAAGATCAGGCAGGGAAACAGGGAGAGGGACAGTGGTTAAGTAGAAACTTACCATGTTTCCAAGGGTCCCAGCAACATCTTATGGCTTCCCTCCATCTGGTCTTCTTGGTGGTGAGGGTCCCCTGCACCCCAGAAAGTATAGAATCCAATGGATTAAAATACATTTGGGCCAGGAGGGAATGCCTTAGGGCAAGTTTAATGCTGTCCCTTGCAACACTGTGGATCTGTTGCATCATGTTGCAGGGCCCCTTGTGGGGGGAACTTTTGATAGGCCATGACACCCCTTCTGCTGTCATTCAGGTAGATGTCCTGTAGATGAGGCTTTTCTGGGTGAACAGGTGACTGCAGGTGGGCAGGCTTGCAGAGCAGCATATTGGCCTTCAGTGTGCCTCTCACCAGGGGCTTTTTTACCACACACCCCGAACCTCTCCTTTCCGCTCCCACTCTTTGGTGTGAGGGTCTGTTCGAGCCTGGCAACTGATAGCCCTGGGCCTGTGTCTCCACGCTGAAGGTGTGAGGCTTAATCCTCCTGTGAATGTATTCTTTCCCCCAGCCCAGAATTGAGTCACTTTATCTTATCTCCATCAACTTGCAGTCCAGAGCCTCAGTCAGGAGGCTCATTCAGGCTGTGGTGGTCTTCCATGCATCTTTAGTTATAAAGTTTTGCTATAATAGGCAAAAGTCCTTCATAAAAATGCTTAAGCCATAACAATATTTCAGTCTCTGACAGTATGACATACCAATTTCTTATTGTAGTCCTGCATCAGAGACAAATCTGTGAGTTACACAGATTGTCAGGGTGGAGTGAACAATATATCCTGAAAGCCAGTGGAGGATAATACAATCCTTTTGCACATTGTTTTATTGAGAATTTGTAGCATTTCTAGATGATGTTATGTAAATACTAATTATTCTAGTTCATTTTTTTTCTCTTTTCAACAGGGAGAAAAGAAATCTGCCATTTACTCCTATTCTGGCATCTGTTAATCGCCTTGTTTGTTACCACCTAGGAACAGTAGCAAAGGGGTCTTTCATTATCACACTAGTGAAGATACCGCGAATGATTCTTATGTATATTCACACACAACTCAAAGGAAAGGTAAGAGAAACAGATTTCATTTTCATGCTCAAGGCCTGAAAAATTTGCCTGTTTATTTAATCTATGTGGGAGGTCAGAAGTCTTGTTTTGCAATAGATCAGGGGTAAGAAGAAATTTTTAACTATGAGGGTGGTGGAGCACTGGAACAGATTACCCAGAGAAGTTTTTGATACCACATCCCTGGAAGTGTTCTGGGTCGTGTTGGATGAGATTTTGAGCAGCCTGGTCTAGTGAAAGATGTCCCTGCCTGTGGTGTTTGGAGTTGCTTCCAACCTAAACCATCCTATTGTTCTATGATTGTGGAGACCCAGAAAGGGTCCCAATTAGAGAAGCAAAAGCAAGCCCCGTGCCCTCTCCCGGTCAGTCAGCCTTTAAGTAATTCCCGCTCTGTTCCCCTCTTCGCCTTTTCACCCTAACCCCACCCTTGGAGACCCCCTGTCCCTAAGGTCCCTAAGGATTTCCCTGCCTGCTTGTCCCATGACAAAACCTGAACCCCCCCACAAGCCCCTTCGTCTTTGTTCCCTGAACTCTGGGCAATGCAGACCTGTGGCTGAAATAAACATCTCTGTAAAACCCTTACAAAAGCCTTCTCTGCTCCTTTACTCGCCTTCAACCCAAGCAACAACTAGATGCAACATATGAATATTTTGACTTTACAGGACCATGGGACTGATGCAGATAGCTTAAGTTAGCAGGCTAAATATCAGTTATTGAAACAAAAGGGACTATTTCTTCCATAAAAACTCTTTATCTATGTTTTCCCACATTCTGTGCTTTTCTAGGAAAACGCTTGTGCTCGCTGTATGCTTAAAGCCTGCATTTGCTGCCTTTGGTGTCTAGAAAAGTGCCTGACATATTTAAATCAGGTAAGATTTTCCATATTGAGGTTTTGTGTAAGGGCTGATACTAGCATATACATTCCAGAGTGCAATCTCATGCCAACACATGATATATTGTGCTTTGGAACTGAACTTGAATGACAATACTTCAGTCTTGTCTCCATTACTGAAATTACACTGCAAATCACTACAATGACCTTTGGAATATAAACAAGAACTAACAAATAGCCATACTCATCTTTGTGAACAAGGTTTCTCAACATTATAACAATATGGTTAGTGGCTGGAGACATTCCCCCTTATGTCTACTCAGTCAAACTGCATCAGAGTTTCAAAATACTTTTGCTGTGAAAAAAGAATTAAGCTTTTCTATGTGTAAGGTTTAAGATTCTCACTGTGTAAAAACTATACAAAACATCAAATTGTCATCATCATCTACAAAGGGAAAAAAGATTGCAAAGTGCAACACACTAGTGGATTCTTGGAAAAGTGGATATATGGGCCATAAATATCACATGAATAAATATCAGATACATAAATATTTTGTGCATAATATCTCTTTCACTGCTGTTATTTTTGTTTTCTTGGGGAAATGTAGAAAATTAAATCATAAGAAAGCATTTTAAATGACCAATGTAATCCTTGAAAACTGTCTTCACTAACCTTGAATTCAGTCTAGTTAAGTATTTAGAAATTATCTTGGTTTACTTGTATGATACTCAGTTTCTTTTATATTTCCAGATTTTTTTTGAACTATTTAATTTCTGTAGCTATGCTACTGTTCACCTCCTCCTGCAGAGAAATTGCAAATTCTGTTTAATGAGTTTTTTTGAACAAATTTGTTACTGCATAAATTATGAGGAGGAAAGGAGTAGAATAATAATTCTTTACCTCATATAATCTTCTGTCAGCTGGTTCATATTGCTTGATTCAACAGCTCTCAAGGGAAGTTTTGTTCATTAAAATCACATGATGAATGTGTCTTACTCAGTAGCTGTATCTTCCCCCTCACCTTCCCCACCTTCATCTGAAATACCTGATCATTCTATGAATAAATCTTCAATCTCCTTTTCTCAGAATGCATATACAGCCACAGCTATCAACAGCACCAATTTCTGCACCTCAGCAAAGGATGCCTTTGTTATCCTAGTGGAAAACGCTTTGCGAGTGGCTGCCATAAACACAGTTGGGGATTTTATGCTGTTTCTAGGAAAGGTATGTCTGCTGCATACAGCTATTACAGACCTTTGTAGAAGCAATATTTCTTTAGCAATGGCTTGAACCCTAATTCAAAACGCCTTAAAAATCCTGTTTCTTTGTGTGCACATTATTGCATCCAGCTGCATCATATTAGGAAGGGGCCATTCAGGATAGGCAGAATGAACACATGATCCACTTAGATTTAGTAAAAGTGACTAGAGAAGAATACCTGAAGTTTTATGCTTTTTGCTTTTTTTTAAGAGAGCCAAAAGAAAAGTTATTAAAAACTCTTAAGGTTATGATTTTGTGGTTAAGACATAGAATTTTAAGGAATGGAAGCTTTTCTTTTAAATTCTGTTTAGTATGGGCTCTTTAAGTTTATGTTGAAAATTTGACACTTTATTGACTTTTATGACAAAATCAGAGTGGAAGATCTGATTAGCAGGCCTGTAGAGCCTGCTATGAGGAACCACCATCTTAAGCAACTCAATTAGTTCTATTCTGAGAATTAAAAGGAAACTAGAATAATTTCTGCGATCAGCCAGCCTTTTGGATTTCCACCTAATGGAGATATACTGTGTGGAAATGTAATCCAGTGAATTACTTCTATCCTTTGAAGTGCCATAATTTACTGAAACAATAAATACCAATCTATTTAAATAATCTGTGGCTAACTATCTGGACAATGGTTGGACTGATCTGTATTCCTTACTTCTGTTACATCAGAGTACAATCGTCTGAACTTTAAACCCAGTAAATAAGTGAGTAAGATGAGAGAAGGAATAAACACATAAGGAATATACAGGTGTTTGGGAGAGCCTGAAATTACATAAGAGATTTTTACTGAGAAATCTGGTAAGTGTTAGGAAACACCCCCTGAAAAGATGTCTGCGATTATTAAAAATATGTTCAGGTGACAGAAATGCACAAATGAACACATATATATATAAATATATGTATATATAAAAATTAGTGTCAGCTAAAATAATGCACTCTATCAGCATTTCTTCTACCAGTTCAATGTGGTGTTTTTGTAAAAGCTGACCTATTTTATGATTGTGTTTAGTTGCAGTTCATAATAATACATTGAGAAATATTTAAAAAATCAAGTGGCAACACAAATTTAGTCTTTCTGATTTTGCCAAAACCAGACTGGTACCCAGTGGAATATCTGTTAGGGCTTTACACATACTGTAGTTCTTTAGAGACTATTACATGAAGTACCTCATGTGAATTCTGATCTACTTTCTCTTCTGTATGCAGAGGAAATAGATATTATACAAGCTTGGAAGTTGTTTCCACTTGCAAAATGTCAAACATACCATTCTCCTATTACCTAACTTCTCCCTACACTCCAAATAAAAAATACAACTGCACATTAGTTAGTTGATGTGTTGCATCTGGTTATGGGTTTATATAATTGACAGGATAAAATTCTTTTTTACAGGAATGTTGTATAACTAGAACAATGACCGTAGAATATAAATGTAATTTTCTCTGAAAAATACTCTTTGAGGTGAAGGCTATCTAACAATTTACTTGAACCTGCTGAAAAATGAATTACATATTATTTATTCTCAGGGACGTGGGGAATCCTGGAGATAGAGATAGAGATCTTGGTTACCTGCTATCTATAACCTCTAGTTCTAACCCTGGCAGACCAAACTAAAATTATCAAAAGACTTCTGCCATTAGAGTTGTCTACCATTTTCTTCTTCAGGTCCTGATTGTCTGCAGCACAGGTTTGGCTGGCATTATGTTGCTGAATTACCAACGAGATTACACCATCTGGGTGCTGCCACTCATCATTGTCTGCCTCTTTGCATTCCTGGTTGCTCACTGCTTCCTTTCCATTTATGAAATGGTTGTTGATGTCCTTTTCTTATGTTTTGCCATCGATACAAAATACAATGATGGGAGCCCTGGCAGGGAATTCTACATGGATAAAGTTCTCATGGTAAGTTTCCCCTTGCACTCAAAGTCCAAGGATCTGGTTCCATAAAATAGGTATTTTAACAATGGAATTAACACATTAGATGAGTTCAATATGGGGGTTTATTGTTTGTTTGTTTTTACCTTCACATCTTGTTTATGGCTTAATCAGGAAACAGTGTCATCTGATATGCATCAGATAAGTAATGATGCATCCTTCCTATGGTATTGGCTTCTGTTTGCTAGCTGTTACATGAGCAGTGATCTTGCAGAATCATATTCTTGGATATCATGACTTGTAAATAACACAGTGCAGAATAGAAAGAAAACAAGGGGAGAAAACTTGGGTTTTGTATTTTCTTGAGAAGGACCTCTCTTTGGATATAAGAGAGAAAAAATATCAGAGTATTCTACCTCATGCATAGTTAGTGACAGTGGAGTTTTCATATCGACTTCAACCAGAATTTCACTCTGTCACACACAGAAATACCAGGCTTTATATTCTATCCTGGAGCCTACATGCTTTTTCAAAGCCTTTTGCAAGGCAAATTAATTTTCTCCATTTTTATTCCATGTTATTCTCTGTTCACTATAACTAGACATCAAGACATAAAAATTCTGCTTTTCAAGTTTGTTGTTGCGTAGGAAATTTCTTGACAGTGTTTTTAAATGGCAGGTGTAGAATATGTTTCTGTAAAATGTACCCTCATGTGTATGCTAGAGGAAGATTCTGATGACTTCTTAGGATATTTTTTCCTTATTATTGTGGGAAACCATGCCAAGAATTTAGTGCTAAATTTTTGTAAAACCCGGGAATCTAGAGTATATAATAAATAAATAAATCAGCCACTGATTAGCTTCTTTTTAGAGTAAGAGTAAAGTCCAGCAAGTTCTCTCAGAAGAAGGCACTGATGAATTGTAAAAGCATTCTGGATTTCTTTAGTCAGCAGTCAATATCACAAAACCCCAGCAGCTAAAGTTTACTGACATTTTCTGCAAAATTCTTCCCTTTAAGAGAAAAAAATTGCTTAAAATCTTACAGCACGTTTTCTAATCTTCATGAAAATGAGATTGTGATGTGGTGAAAATATAAGAGGTTGAATTGAGGACAGGGAAATCAGCCAAACCTTGCAAGTAATTATCTCCAAGTCCTTTTGTTTAATGGAGTTCTAACCTTATGCACAGGATACAAGGCAATAAATGAGATTCTTGTTTGTTTGGGGTTTTTGTTGTTATGGGGTTTTTTTTTTATTTGGTTTGGCTTGGTTTTTTCCTTTTGTTTGTTTTGGTTTGCCTTTTTTTTTTTTTTTTTTTTTTTTTTGAAACCAGCCTTTTACCTTGTTTCTTCATAAAGAGAGCACATGGTAAATGTGAAAGTTGATGTGTGTAAGAACACAAGGCAAACATCTGTCTGGCTTCCAGACTTAAGTGGGGGGGACCTTTGTAGTTATTTGGCAGACATTTTTGATACCTTGTGGTCAGGTTTAAGCAAGAGAAGTGAGAGATGCAAATTGCCTAGATATTTTGAGTAGTTAAACATTTTGAAGTTCTGCCTTGAGATTTGATGCTTGGAGTCTGCTCTATGAAAGCACTTGTTATTTCATTACTGTTTTTCAGGAGTTTGTGGAGAATAGTAGGAAATCTATGAAAGAAGCTGGCCGGGGAGGTGGAGCTGAGGGCAGAGAGCTAAAACCAATGGTAGGTGCAGATGAGGAGGTGGCGATCCTCCAAGAGTTTCACTTTTACTTCTTCTCCCTTTTTGTCTTTACTGACTGCACTTCTTCAGGAGAAGTTTTTGTTCTCTGTATCACTCAAGATGTTCTGCTTTTTCTGTTTGTGAGCTTGCCTATCACCTGGATGGCAGAGTTTTTGTCACAGCTGAGACCATCTCCTGTAAAAGTAAGATGAAAGGAACTGTCTCATATGAAACAAATGCAGTATCATTTCATTAGGATTAGTGGTGCATGCCATATGGTTTATGCAGACAGACCCAATTGCTGAATAGTCTAAAAATAAGATGGCTCTGAGATTCATTGGGCTCTTCTCAGCCCTGAGATGAACAATTTTTGTTCATCTTATATTCACTGCAAAAGCCTGAAATGAAGTACACTACTGTGTGCATCCATTGTTGCAAAGTAGGACCAGGTATTTAAAGCCCTCACCAAATTATCTTACACAGTGCCAAGGAATTGGATACAGTGATTCCTTTCAACCTGCTCAAATGACATTTCTCCCAGTTGTTTGTTTTATTGCCAACTACTTATGTTGCTTGTCTCTTGTGTGCTCTTTCCATCTCACACTGTCAGATGCAGAGACAGTGAACAATGCATCATTTATGCTTCTGCAGCCTGTTTTACTTATGGTGTGCCTGTTAGGAAGGCATTGCATGTCTGAATAGCCTGGAATAAGAACACTATACATGGTACAGATAACAGATAGGAGGATAAGTTTGGAAGGTGGAGAACAGAGGGCATATAACGGAGAGCCAGGCTGGGCAAGGTATGATTTGTCATCATACATTATGACTTTTTCAAATAGAATATTTTTCCATCATCATTTTCTCAGAGTGTTTGGGGTCTTATTCATTTTCGTACTATGGGGATCATTTTTAAACCAAATGGAATCTAAATAAGTGTATGTTAACAGAAGAATTTCTTTTTTTCAACAATGTATGTGAAGCCATGTTGCATGAGCATTTTTTAACTAAGCTGGAATGGGTTCCTGCTATAGACTGGATAGATGTGTAGCTTTGCGTGTTCTGCTATTTCATTATGGCATACTAATTTCTAGATTTGCTTATGCCTAAATGCTGCTGTGTTTGTACATATATAAAACTAATTCTGTGCTCATTTAATGTTTTCTTCTGGGAGTAATTCTAGCCGGTCAAGCAGACATTAATGTTGGGATTTTCAGAGGGAGCTAATTGCTTTGAATGCAAATGTGCCATGAAAATTATTGAGAACTGGGTGTGCAAACTCTCTAGTCATATGCACAAAAAATTCAGTTCAAAAATTTATGTTAAACTCAATTTCAAATAATTGGTTTACCTTAAGTGGTTTTTCACTTATGCTGTTGTCAGAGCTGGCACAGACTGCTCCTTACACTTTAGTACTTGACTACCTAAAGCTTGGATGTTAAAAAACTTTATTCATCTTCCACCCTTGTAAAAGTGCAAGCTAAGTACTTGCAAACCAAGTGTGCTCTTATTGTTAGAGGAAATTTTTTCTAAGCTCTTAGCCTAGTACTGGCTGAAAGTCCTCATAGGATGGCTGGAGAAGGTGCTGAGCACTTGAGGCTCAGAGTGGAAGTCATCTGCTGAATTACTCCCAGTTCTGCTGCTCATGTGATTGTCTTGTTTGGAACTGTTTGGGCCTTGTGGTTTTCCATTTTTGGGCATTCAGCTCCAGTTGATTTGATTTTGAAATACTAGGATCTCATGTCCTGATGATGATGGGACACAGCAGTTAAATTTCCGATACATTTTCCCAAGGTACTGATAGAGGGCCTCAGTTATATCTAGAATAGGATCATTCATAAATCTGTTATGTAACAGTAGTGCCCATAGTCCCAAAATTGCATGTCTGAAAATTAGATCAATATTACTTTTTTCTCTTCTTTTAAAAACTGTCTTTATTGGTTTGCTTCAATTAACTTGAAATACAGATATTTCTTAGATATTATTATTTCTTAAAGTGAAATGCCCTCAATACAGTCATATTTAAAGTAGATATTAGTAGCAGAGATGAGAAAGCATATTAAGTACTTCTGTTCTTGTATCAGGGCACAACAATAAAAAAACCCCACCTTTTCCTGCTTCTTTCTTTATGGCTTCCAGCGACCCCTTTGACTCAGTTTCTCTTGTCCTTTGGTATCTGTCTAAGACTGTACTATATGACTTTGTTTTCTAGGCCTCTGGAGCAAGTTCATCTTGAAACTAGCCAGCCATATTGGAACCCATTGACATTCCAAAACAGTATATATATATACATATATACATACATACATATATATATATATAGATATAGATATATATATATATATATATATAAATAAACAGCCAAAATCAGAGAAAAGGAACAGGGATTTAAAACTTTTTTTAACAATTATTTTTGTGAAACATGTACTCTTTTCATACGGGTGGCTTTTACAAGCAGCTTTATCATTGTTCCATTTCTTAAATTATTTGTTGTGATCATAGAAATGTTGATTCTTATCTGCTTGATATTTTAAAATCTGGAAAAGTATCATTGTAAAGATAATCTGAAATCATGACTGGGTTTAGATACAGATTTGCCATGACACTGCTAATCTGCTGGGAGTTTTACTTGTTTAATTTCTTTTAAATTTGCATTAAATTCAGGACAGTGACATGTACAGAAAATCTTAAAATCAAGAAAAGTCTCAAATTTATTTTTTCAAGAGGTGGTTTCAGCAAAAATTTGTTCAGTTCAAATGTGTTTGTAAGCAGTTATTTTACTTTACAGCCCTGGCAGGGCACAGTTTTGTTTACCAGTATCAGATATCACAATAACCAACTCCTCAGGTATTTAGGTGTGTGGGAGCCCTTGCATCTCCTATTAAACAGAACCTACAAAATGGGGACAGATAATTTTTATATGCAATTGACTTCCTGCTTACCCTACTTTTACCCCTCATACCCATTGCCCTCTATCCTCCCCTTGAGTTCAGTAGCCTCCTTCACACTTCAGCAGTGTTCCTTTGAAGGGTATGGATTCTCGATACGGGCAAGGGAAATAACAGATTGTTAAAGCTCAGTCTTAGCCATACTCATGATTAATTCATGACTAGATACAAAGATGCTGAGGATGGGAAGAGAAATGAATTGTACTGATGTACATTAAAAAGTACTGTATGTTTCATTTCATCTAATGAGAGAGCTCTGGGAGGTAGAAAGGATCATTCCTTGCCTGTTGTTTGATCCATATTTGTACATACTGTAGTGGATGGCTAAAGCCAGAAAGGGCAGAGAAACATTCCTTTGGAAGTGTAGCTGCCAAGATAATTATCTGAAGTTATTAAATAATGACAAGAGAACATGCTTTTTTATTATTGTTAGATACATAAATATCTTTTCAGTCTGGAAGCTCACCAGATATGAATGCTAATATTCAATTATTCAGCATAGTGAAATGGTAAATGCTTAACTGTATTTGCTAAGAATTAATGATCTGTCTATGCTATATATTCCTTTTGTTAACATTTTTTTAAGAAAACTATTTTTGTTATTGTAAGGTTAATATTTCAGAGCAGAATTTTTAAACTTATTGCACTAAATACAAGCTGTCTACAAATAATGATGCCTCAATGGTTCAATCACTCCATTCCAGAAAATCTTTTAAAAGAGTAAGAGCCTTTCTACACAAGCTTTATGATGGAGTATAGAGGTATGTCTAGGTAAAGACATGCACAACTCGTGTAATCAAGGTTAAGTAAGTAAGCAGTTAACTGTGCTTCCTTTCAGACTATCAGACTTTTAAATTGCTGCTGAAGGTTTAAAAAATTATGTAGTATCATTTGCCTAACTAGTGCTCTTACGTTTTTGGCAATAGTAAAACATTTCACTTTTGCTTCCAGAAGTCATTTAATAACTTCGATTTGTAACTTTTTTTTTTTTTCTGTATGCCAGTTAAAACAATTTACACTTCATATCTCAGATCCCAAACTATTTTAAAGGTACAAAACTAAAGAAACATTTAGAAAGGATAGCTGTTGGGGAGTCAAAGAGAATTACCCAGTCCTGGAAGCACTTACTCATTTAAGTGAACCACATCTGTAACTCTGCTAGCATCAGGAGGGCTCTCTAAGTATGGAAATTGTAACGTACACATCTGTGTAAGTGCTGACCAGACTAGAACTTCAGCCTAGTTCAAACCTGGAGCACAGATGAGGCCTCTCAGTGCAATTTAGAGGTCCAACTTGTCCAGAAGAAGCACTGGAGCAACCTTACTTTTGTGGAGACAAGACATTCCTGCAGTACCAGTGTCTAAGACAGCAGTGGTACTCAACACTGGTATTTGTGTAGATCAGAGGGGTTTAGCATCACAAATTTAAAAACTGGCTAACAGTTAGATAAATCCTAGAAGCTAGTTTTCAAGGCTAAAAGACTTATAAAGTACCCAGTTGCTTTTAGAAAATCCAGTTTTCATCTTGCTTGGAGGTTATTGGAAGTGCTTAGTGAAAGAAGCCTTGTATTCTGCTCATTTTGATAAAAAAATTCTGCCATGACTGGTTCCACAAGTTTGTGTTCTCTGCTCACTGGGAATTCCTGAATGGGAACTGTTCTCTGTAATTGCAACTAGGACTGCAGTTGGTAACAAATTTTGTATTTTTGTATGACTTGACTGTGCACCATTTTTATAGCAGTTTATCCTGTCTTAAAAATAAATTTGTTTATTTACATGATCTTTAAAAGATACAGGCAACAGTTTTCTATGGGTAGTTGTAATGTTTAAGTGAGAAATCTATATAATTACAAAGTTCTTAATAAAAATGCGTGCACCATTCTTGAGTGTATATCCAGCATGCAGAGCTTTTCAGTCCTGCCAAAAAGGCATTCCATCCAGACACAGGCTTTCTGGTGGCCCTTTAAAGCTTTTGAATGTCCTCTGAAGTTCATTTGCAACCAAACTACAAGCTGCCCTCTTCCAGCTTTGTCTTTTGCACAGAGATAAGAAGACAGAATTCTGAAAAGACGACTTTTCAGAACAAATGTAGACTGCTTTCCTACTGGGTATAGTGGAGTAGGAGGACATTTTGGCATGTAAATCCCATACATAATTTTTGTCAGTAGGGGTGCTGGGGTCTGCCAGCTGTAATATATTAAATGCTTTTTTTGATTGTTGGTTATTAAAGCCAGTGTATGGTCTGCTTTGTGGGAAGCAGTCTAGACTAAGTAGAGAGTGATGCTGCACTGAGAATAACAATGCAGGAGGAGCAGATGAGACAGCTAAAACAGAGAAATCATCTCCTCAGAAAGTCCATTGAATTGAGTAGTGCTCAAAGACTGGAGATTTGGGCTGGACAATTTGGATTTATAAAAAATCATTGGGATTACTGCTTCCTAGCATTTGATTTCTGCATCATAGCATCTGTCCAGGTTTCAAACAGAAAAAAAGCATGCCATTCCTTAAATTGTTAAATGTTTTTCCACATTATGTTTTCTGTTTGGATGTTGAACAGCACCATATCATCCTTACTGCTTCTTCAAAACAAAGAATGTTTTTGTTGTTACTGTTCTTTTGGGTCCCATTTCCATACTGCTCTCTCAGTGAAAGAGTGGCAAGTGGCAGTGTCAGCTCCCATTTGTCCCTTGATCGTGCCACATTCCCTTTTACCTTCCCAAGGCAGTCATTCAGGATATCTTCTGGACTGAATGAGAGGGAGAGTAAATGCTAAGGTAAACTTTTGAGGTAGGATTTTTTTTTGTCTGCTATTACTCCATCACTGTGGTTAGAAGTGCAACCAATCACTTCTAGAGTTTCACTGCTGCTCCACAGCTAGACTTAACACATAGGATGGCCAGCTTAAATTTGCATCTTCAGCTTTCCAGTAGCTCCCAGCTGCCAGAACCAGGACAGGCTTCTGAAGGTGGCCTTAGATTGGCATAGTAAATGAAGGACTTTCTGCATTGGGAAAGTGTGTCCTAGAAGGGAGAGCTAACACTGGAAAATGCAGTTAAATGTGGCAGGTTGACCATGGCTGTCACATATACTGCTACTCGGTTGCTCAGTCCCTGCAGTGAGGTGGGAGAGAGCAGTGAAAAGACAAAGACATTCTTGCAAGTGCAGTTCATTAAGCAAATAAGGAAGGGGGGGAGGGGAAAGCAAAAGCAATCATTTACCAGCAGACCAATGCCCAGCCAATCTCCAACCAGCAGCAGCTTTGGAACCACACCCATCCCAGTTTGATTGCTGAGTGTTGCATTGTATGGTGTGGAATATTTCTTCAGTCTTCAGGTCAGCTGTCCAGGCTGTGTGCCGTCTATCCTATTGCTGAACCCCAAATGATTGCTGGGGTCCTAGAGTGGAAAATAGAGAAGGCCTTCACCCTGTGCAAGCACTGCTCAGCAACAGGTAAAGCTTCGTGTTAGCAGCACTGTTTTGGTTGCAGATCTAAAACACAGCACCTTGCAGGTTGCTGAGAAGAAAATTAACTCCATCCAGCCTAACCCAGTGCATCGGCCCATTTACCCAACAATTGGTCCAAGACTTGCTCCCTGCATTTCTGTACAGCATCTTCTCAGGGTGGTTACTTCTTTCTGAAAGGGCTTTTTTTGCAGCAGGCAATTAGCCTGCTCCACAGTGCTCCCTTTCATGGAGGGAGCAGGGGATGTTAGCTCTTACTCTTTCAGCACATAATGGGGATATAAAGCAAAAATGAGCCCTTTCTGTATCAGTGTTCTGGCAATTGAGCAGCCAGTGTTGGAGACAATATACTTAATGTGCCCTCAGGGCATGCACTTTAGTGGTTTGCTCTGAGTGGTTATGAGTATTCTATGAATGTATGTTATAGAGTCAGAAAAAAATGCATGTAGCAGACATATACTTATCACCATCTAGTGAGCATTTAGTTCAGAGTGCATATTACATGCTATATTGAATATGGCACATTCATCTTAAGAAACAGTCTTAAGATTTGTAAGTAGATACTTGACAGCATTCCTGTTTTTTAAATCATGGCTTGGCCTGTGCAGATACTTGTTTACTAAATATAAATATCACTAGCCCATTGTTTCTTGAACAGCTCATGTCACATTATCAACATAGAAATTCTATTTCATCTTTGTGAAAAAAAAACAAAATAAACAAGAAAATAACCCTTGTGTTTTCCAACACAAACCCCAACAGGCTTATTTAAAGCATTTCTTGCACTCAGCTTCTTTGTTGGGATAATGAAAGTTTACTCTAAATATTTCATTTTAAAATGCTCTTCCAACCATTTAATCTTTGCTGTTATTTCCATCATGTAACAAGATTATCGAGACTAGTAAATTTATATTTCTTCTGTTCTGTAGCAAATACTGTTCTCAAGGTATGTTTTTCTTTTATATTTGAAGAGATGAGAGAAGAGATGAAACTCATCTCTTGTAATGTGGGTCACGTATAGAAGGCAAAATTTTTGGTCTGGGATGGAGCTGTGATGAGTCTTGCAATCTGATACAATCAAGCCAAAGCTCCTCAAAGACCAATGAAAATATTTCTAAGGAGAATTGGTAACATGAATTGATCTGAAAATACCTATTATTTGGAAGCTAAACTAGCTGGCATTCATTTGACAGACATCTGTTAAAATGAAACTAGCAGAAAATCATCAAATGCCCATCAGGTTCTACTCCCCTGTCTCACTGAGGTCAAATCATCCTGTTTGAATGAGATGAGCAGAATTTGGTGTTATAACCATTTAGTACTTTTCCGCAGAAACACAGGACTCACATTAGTGTCCAAAAATTCAGAGTAAAAGTACCAGCTGACTTTAACAGAACTAGCCTAATTTTGGTAATGTTGAAGACAGTTATGGCCTCTCTAAGTATGTGATTTATAAGTAGATACCTAACAGTATTCCTGTTTTATTCTGGCAGCATAGATGGCTACCATTTCTCAAGTGTACCACCTCTCCTCTCTGTCTTGAGTAGGAATAGGGACAGCTTATTTCAAAAAGGTTTGGTGAAATTAGGAATCTGACTAATTATGAAACCTAGCAGAAGTTGCACACCAACTAGAGTTCCTGCTATAATCATGTTTTTTAACTCTCAAATACCATGTGTTCTCGATGTTAATATTAGTTGTGCCCCTCCCTACTGCTCAGACTGAAATGGGAGAGTTCTCTCATTTGAAAAATAGCACCCCAGACAATTTCATGGTATCTCCTAGGGGAGTGAAAACCGAAAGGTGGTTTTGTTTCTAATGTAGGCCAGAAAGCAGCTGCCAGAAGTTAGGTGGAGCCATGGAAAGCAGATAGAAAATATTCTGCAGAATCTTCACAGTAGTTAAGAAAATTCACATTCCTATTCAGACATCTCACAGCAACATCTCCTGTGTCCCACTTTAATTTTACTCTGTTCAGAGCAAAATGAAGGTGGAATACCTATAGAAAAGAATTATTTCTGTATAATGAGTTGTGTTGCTGTTTACAGAAACAGCCCTAAGGAAAAAGGAAAATTTCTGAACAGATTTTAAAGGCTTGACAGTTCTTGCATTGTCATAGTCCATCAAAGCTTCATCTGGAAACAAATTTTTCATTCTCCTTTACTCATACTTCTAACAGGGCGATCAAACCCCTGGATTGGCTTAGTGATTTATATTGAATCAAGATCTACTAACAAGTGCTCCTTTTTCCAGTGGATTGCCACCCCCTCTGAAAATGGGAAAAGTAAATGTGACACTGTTCATTGTTGTCTTGAGAACTTAAACTATTTTATACTGCAAGCTGTGAATGCAGGAAGAGAAAAGAAATTAACAGTGCTGATCTAATCTTAGATTTTCTGTGTAAACTGACATTGTGCCAGGATACTGATGCAAAACTGTATTTTAGTCTAAGAAATGTATAGATTTTTTAATGTATCAAAATAAAGTTTTCCTTTTAAGTAAGAAAGAAATTTTTGTATCTTCCATGTGGTGTGTGTAAACTATGCTCTTACCGGCAATACAATCTAATGTTCCTGAGAAGCAAACCAGATTTTTGCTGAAGTTTTACTTTGTTCTGTGCCTGCTCTTCAGCTGAGTAGCTGCAGTAACACCAGACATACTGTCCTGGTACCAAGAAAAGCATTCTGACGCTAATGTTTTCTGAGATGGATGCGTGAATGGGGTTTGGTAGAGCAAAGGCAGGATGTTTTTGCTTTCTTCTCACTGATCCTCAGTGATCCTCTCTCTCACTGATCTTCTCATATCTGCTCCTCACCTTCTCTCCAGGGTGTTGGAAACTGCCCCTTTAGGCTAACAATTTCACCCATCACCGCATTCCTCATCCTCTCTGATAGGCTGCAGGGTCTGCTGAAGGTCAGTCACGTACAGAAGCAGTTGGTAAGTCCTTTGCTGTGAAAGGTGAGGTTATGGTCACACATGCAGAAGAGTTTTTGCTCATACCCAGAAGCAGGAATCTCAGGGCTCATAAGGCTATCTGGAGCATACTGGCTTATAAGATGCTTTGACTTACCAGACAGCTGTGGGGCAATGAACAGTAGGGAGACATGAAGGAGATCATGTTATGCATTATGAGCCATGCAAGCTGCATATCTGAGCACAGCACCTCTTGGGCACCTTTTCCTTGTTCTTCAAGGACCTGTATACACTCCCCACTGGACAGCTGTTCTAATGCCTTGGATGTCTAGAGATGGATGGTGAGTAGAAGTAGTAACAGGCATATACAGTCACAAAGATTTCTTCCTCTCTCCTCTCCATCCCATAGGCACAGCGTATTTCTGCTTTTTGCTGCCATTTGTTTTACACTAATACACTAATGCACTAATAAGCCAAGCTGAACCATGTTTTCTATTGTTCTTTACTGCAAACCACTTCAGCATACATTATGTAAAGTATGTATTTGCATAAGATGGCTTACTTTATCTGGAAACTGCTGCTACTTCTGAAATGGAGACTGATGCTGTTGCAGCTGATCAGCCAATACCATCAGGAGGAAAAGGACTGGACAGCCCATCAGGCAGGACCTCTGCACACAGGCAGAGTCCATGCTGTGGACCCAAAGTGTTCTGCTGCATGTCAGTGTTCTGCAGGTCCACTGAAAGTACGTCCCCTTGGCTCAGAGTGTCTATTTCATGGTTTATTAACAGTGAAGCTGTAAGGCTAGATGGATTTAGTTGCACAAAACTAAAAGAGCAAAAGACTCTCCAAAGATAGCCTTCATCAGTAGAGGTGTTGTGGCAGAAGGTGTGAAATATATAGGTTGTGTAAACCCTGTCTGGTTTCCACTGTATTTTGTGTTTGTCAGAACAGGAACGTTTTAGCTTTCTTTAGCCTCTATAGCAGTGAGGAACTGAAGCACCATCTGCAGAGATCAGTGTTCTGAAATAAGAGTTTCATGACTTCAAGGAGAAGAAGAAAGCCAAACACCTAAAGGTGGGCTGCAGAAGGCTAGTGAGAAGCTTATGCAGGGAGAAAACCTAAAAAGACTGTTTTTCTGTCACCTACTGCCATAATCTTCACCTAGTGCTTATTCTTGTTTACCTTAGATACACTAAAAGTAAAGTGGAAGAAAATACAGCACCAGAGCAGATTTTCTGAGTCCCTTACCAGGGCAGTCAAAGCTAGAAATAAAGCCTATGACAGACACTATGGAATTGTTGTATTTCACTACCTCAGCTGATGGTAATAGAGTGGGAGACAAATGGGTGAACAGGTATTTCACACTGCAGTTCTCTGGAGAAGAAATCACAGACCTGAACCCTGTGCCCTAGGAAAAAAAAAAATCTGCCACATTCCCAGAAATAGTGATGTCTCTCATTTTGAATTACTTTTCTGTTAGCTCTTACTTGTGTTCTAGTTTTAAATATTAAGTCCTGAATACAAACCTTGGATAAAAAAGATTTGCTAGGCATTGGCAATGCCAGATGGAGCAGGGTAGTCTGGCCACTTCTCCTGACTGCAGGACCTGCCATGTCCTTTGCGTCCAGGTAAGAAAGGGATGGCTCAAAGGTTTGGAAACCTGCCAGGGGCCAACACACTACTGCTCCACCAAAGACCTCTTCTGTTGCCTGGGACTTACCACTTTCTGTCTCTGGGCCTCCCTTTCCTCAAAGATGGTGATGCCATGAAAGCCAAGTACATTAAGGATCAGTCAGTACTCAGGTGCTGCAGGAGGATGGATGGATGGATGGATGAATGAAACAGGGGCAGGTAAGGCTGTGTGTGAAATTGGGATCTAAAAATGCCTGTGCAGCTGCAAGAGGCAATTGGGTGGAATTTGTCTCCTATGCAAGAGAAACGATAGAGGCATGAACACCTCAGACTGGTTCCTCTTCTGATAGTTAAAATATCTGAAAACTCAATCCTCCTCTAGAAAATGCCCTCCTTAGGATCCCAGTCCTTTAGTGGGTCTTGGTAGTTCACTGCCTGCTTTCTGCAAGAAAAAAAATTCACTTGTTGGAAGGTGTGCTGGGTGTCCTTCAAATCTCAAAATTGCATTGCTTCTAGTAACAGCAACAAACCTAACTTTAGTGCCTAATGTTGAACATTGCTGAATGAAGTAAAGGGATTTCAAAGCATGAGTTTGCTGCCTGTTTTGAAAGGTTGGGTAGGAGGTCTGCAGAGGAGTTCTTCCTTCTAAGGGCACAGAAGCCCTAATGTCTCCAGGCAAGGAGCATCACAGCTTGCTTTTGAAAGTTGTGGTGTATCTGTGCATTATGGGACGACAAAAGAACAAGAAAACCTCAGAAAGTTCTGTATTGCATTGCAGCAGGAGACCAGCCTGCCAGAAGAGCATGTGAGGTTCATGCTGTTTATGATGAAGATGAAGTTTGACAGCTTTATAAAAATGTAATTTGCTCCCCCAAAAAAACAGTGTAAGTGCTTGCAGGTATAAATTTCCCAGAAGATTAACAGCTTGAAAAGCTATTAAGCTTCTTAAAGAAATAATAAGGAATCAAAGCTTGAATGAAGAGTGTAGGAGAACTATACACAAGCCTGAATTTCTGTTCACTTCATTGTATTAATGGGCTAGGGCTCCCCCACCTTTCCATAATCACCATCTGAACTTACTTTAAGAATAGCACATAACAAAGCAAGTAAAAAGCACACATTGAGGTTTTGAGCCATGGGGGCAAATGAACTCCTGTTTGAAATAAATTAAATATTTGATATGTGGCTACAAACTGGGTTTGGGCTCTAGAAGGGCTGCAGCTATGACACAGTGAAGGAAGTGGGAGGAAGGAGGGAATGGACTGGTGACCAATCAAGCCAGAGACATGACATCAATTGAGGTAAGTCCCATCAATAGCAAAACGTTGTTTGTTGTCCAGGCTGCTATGGACAACCTTGTATTTGCACCTTGTCGCTCTATCCACTCCCACTGAGGTCCTGCAGGTGTTTTCAGCTCACATTTCTGGAGGGATCAGGCTAGAAAAGCAGTAAGTAGGGAAAGGCAATGGGAAAGCTAATATAGAAAGGACAGTAAATACTAAATGAGGTGCCAGAGCTCAGAGACCCTCCTTAGAAGTGGGCTGGTGGAAAGCTCAGATGGGATCCAAGAGCATTATCTGTGCCATTCCTACAGGAGGAATGGCAGTGGAGTGTTTCTTTTGCAGGGTATTTGTGCTTGGCTTTACCAATCACAACTGCTGTAATGAACTGCTGCTGGAAATAGTGGGGGGAAAAAAAGTTGCTTTGGCTAGAATTAAGTATTCATTTGGAGGTGTTTTGAAAAGTCATATGAAGACAAATGAGCCCTTGCTGTCTGAGCATCATTGGATATGCAGCATAAAGAACTTTTGGAAAGACCCTCCCTTGAGTGTGTCTTACTTTTGCAAGGGGAAAAAACTGTCCTTGCTGCCTGTTCTGGCATTAAAAATGTTAAGAAGGTCTGGTAAGAAATAATGCAGTGCTGAAGGCCAAGACACAGAGCACTTTGGTGATAGTAGTAACACATCAGGCACAGGGTACTGGCTATGCCACATATGTGCAGATATTCCTATGGTGTGCTTGTGCAGATGAAAGCTATTAAAAAGTTATTAGCACTTCACACTGAAGTAGTCTACTCTTTGGAAAAAAAAAGAGCAGCTGCTCCTGAGTCAAATTTTTTTGTAACACAAAACCTAGACAAATACAAAATTTTTGTTTTCACTCTTCCAGATGAGTCCTGCCAACTCGTTCAGCCTAAGGGCAGAGCTCAGTACAAGGCATAAGCAGCATCATAAGCCTACAGAGCAATAGCTTCATCTGCTATTCTGTTCCTTCCTTTGCAGCCACAATAATGAAATCCAGGGGGAATTAAAAGTATCCTGGCTGCAGAGCCCATCAGCCAACTATTGTAATGTGGCTGTGAAATGCAGAGCCACAGCAAGCACAATTAGCTAATAAGATTGGTGCTCCATCATAACCCCATTTTAAACAGTCTGCTGATAGAGTAATTTTGACACTGAAATAGCATCACAGGAAATGCATATGCACTGAAACTCATTTCGCCTTTTATTAAGCAACACTACAAAGAAGCCAGCAACTGATTTTCACTGGGGGTTGTCAGCAGCAGCAATTTCTCTGCTCAGACCCGTGCTGATGAGAAAATGTTCCATGTCCCCTTCGCCCAAGCAGAGCCAGAAGGGCATGGTTACACATGCCAGCTGTGAAGGTTTTAGGCTGCCCACAGCTTCCCTCACAGATCTCAGCTGGGAGAAACACCACGGTTGTTCAGCAGCACACTGGCTCTGCCATACCCTCCATAAATAGCTCAGCTCAACTCACTGTGTGGTGAGCCATGTTTATTCTTGTGGGGCACTGGGTCTATTCTTACCCCTGTGCACGAAGATCAGGAGACCAAACGGGCTATAATTGACTGAGTCAGCTCCTAGAAAATGGAGGTAGCTTGGGCTGCTGGATCTCACCAGCAGCTCAGAGCTGATTAGGGAATGTAATTTAATGCCCTGACAATGTACAACTGCTTCCCACAGCATGCATGGATGCACCAGCACTCTCGGGTTTTGGAAGCTCCCCAGCAATGGCACTCTCTCACAGTCCCAACTGGAGACTGAGTGCAGGTTTCTGAAAGGAAAAGGCAGCATTTATTTTCATTCATTGATTTCCTGTAAGACCAAACTGCTCTTTTTTTTATGTCATCTAATCTAGATTTTTTTAAAAAACAGAAAAGGGCAGTTCATCTCCTTAGAGCCCATTACATGAGATCTTTCACCATAAAAATAATCCCAGTGCAATGAAGTCTCCAGTCTCCAAAGGCACCTCTTGGGCCAGCTCCAGGTCTGGGAAGTCTTTTTTGAGGTGAGATGTAGTGCTGCAGCTGGATGGTGTGATTTCCAGTGACCCTTCCTGAGACCTGTTCTCTCTGTGCCCCCTCTGCCTTCTGAGCCTATCCCAAGGGTGGGCTCACAATGAGCCAGGGCTGCTGTGAGCTCCTGCCTGAAGGACTGTTGCCAGCTTGATGACCTTCTGACAGATGTCAACCCTTTTTGCCCCTCCTCCCTCCTCCTTCTCCAAGGCAGGGCTGACCTGTGTTAGCATTTGTTCCCCTCCCACACCTCACATGATTTCTGTACTGGACACAGCCAGCCTATGAGTGCTGCTGGAAATGTGAACAGATGAGAAGCTCACCTCCCAACTGGCTCAGCGTGGAGTCAGGAGATGGTGTCAAAGCACTGGCATTGGCAGTACCTGACCTCCCCAGCTCCTGTCTTTGCGTCCTCCTGCTGCCTTATCAGACTGCAACCCAAGGTGATGCACCAGAGGTTATTGCTCTCCAGGAGGCAGCAGAAAATTAGTGTTTGGGGCAAAGGTGATCTGCTGCCTCTGAGTTTCAGTTACGGTAAGTGTAGGACAGGATTAGAACACCCTTTCATGCTCCCCAGCTTCTTGTGCTTAAGGAGAGCTATGGCTCATCAAGCCAAAGTGCTGTGATTTTTTTTTTTCCTGCTGTGAGTCTTCTTTTGCTGTGCTGCGAGAATTCATTGCAAGATCTGAGAAGTTAAAGGGTCATATACTTCATCCATTACTGCTCCCTGAAGTGGTCACACAAATATATGCAACGTTGCCTTCACAGAAGTGCAGAAAGGTGACTTTCAACCCTTTCAGCCCTAACTCTTTTTTCCTTGAATCACCTTTTTAGCCTCACCTCAATCACTGCAGTCCTACTTTTTTCTGTTCTTTGAAAAGAAAGTTGATCTTCATGCCACACACAAAACTCATCCTGTGCTTTTGCTGTCCACATGGTCAGCCACTTCCCTGTTACCTGTTTACCTCACAGCCCTTCTCTCACCCAAACATTGCACAGATGTGCCTCCATTCAGTTCTTTGCTCTACTCTTGATTTTCCAAAGCCAAGCCCTTGGGCCCCAGCCTCAAGTCCTGTGTATAATCTACACCTCTCCCACACCCAGACTTTGCCTCCATAATACTTCTCTTCCAGCCCTCCTGGAACCTGAGATGTCTCACAGTCATGGTTGTGCTCTGACTCTTGCTTCTGCCATCTGGGACAAAGTTCTCCATTTTTCCCTCTCTCTCTGTTCTTTTTCAAGCTAGATGTCAAATTTGAGTGTCTCACAGTTTAAACTGTCCTCAAGGACAGAAAATAGAAGCTGTGTGCATTCTGCAGCTCTGGCTTGCCCCAGTACCTTTCATGAGGGTAGGTAAATGTACAACAGCTTCCAGACTCTGTCCTGCCTTTTACAGGATCATGTAGTTCTGCTGCTCTTTGATCCCCTTGCTTTGTCCCCAATGCTATCAACAGGACACAGATGTGTTGCTACCTGCTTGCATGTGCATCCTACAGTTTCTCTGTCTGTGTAGGTGTAGTGGTTGGTAAACCAGGGGTTTGATTCCAATATAAAATGTAATGGGGAAATTTCAACTGTACTTGGCTCTGCCTCCCCACTTACTTGCACTACAAGCAGAGAGAGTGGAGAACAGATATGCACAATCAAGTGTATTTTACCGTGTCACCCTAAAATTATTTGAACAGGGACCCAAAGGACTTATGCATGGTGTGTTTTAGTTGATTCTTCAAGAAGTATTTAAGTGGAATTTCCAATTGAAGGGTCCCTTGTTGGCACAAGCAACAAATCCATAAATGCAATCTGTCTACATTTTACTCAGAGATAGAATAGATAGATAGATAGATAGATAGATAGATAGATAGATAGATAGATAGATAGATAGATAGATAGATAGATAGATAGATTCAGATCTGAAAAACATAAAGCCTTGCTTTAGAATGTGTTTTGACTTGGGTCCGCTTATAGTTGAAGTGCCATGATTTATTTGACATGCTCATTTTGAGAAGATACAAGAAATTTAGACACTCCACACTGGCTCCAGTAACTCGAGGAGACTGACATTGGTTTCTGCAGGATTTCAGTGGACTTTTCAAACAAAAACCAAGAGCACCCTAGAGTGACTAGTGCTTTCAGTACGACATTTTAAAATTAGGATTTCCTTCAGTTAGTACATTAGCAAAGCAAAGTGCCACATGTTGTTCCCTGCGTGTCCTTCAAGCAGTAGTCACCTGTTCCTGTGAAGGAAGGTGTACACAGTGCCCAGATGCTTTTTTGAGCCCTATGGCAGTCTGATTTGCACTGTAGGTTTCAAGCAACATCTACACTTTCTAGAGGTGCACACTGTGGAGCTACTTCACTGATCAGGGTGGCCACTGTGGGCATGGGAAGCCTCCAGCTAGTTGCAACATGGTTCATTCTCCCCCAGAAAGCAGGCAGATGTCATGGGGAAATGGAAAAGGACTGGCTGCACCTCCTTCTTTCCTAGAAAGTGCTGATGATGTTCCACTGTACTCACAGTTGGCTGTCTTAGAGAGGAAGGTGTGGTGTCACCAACTGCTCCTCAGGCTTTCATACCACCCACATCTCCCAAGAGGAGAACCAGGATTGCTGTTGAAAGGAATAAGATTAATATGTCTTTACAAACAGACTGTGAATCTACTTGTAGACAGGGCCAGGGACGTTTAGACAAGGAAGTAAGGGGAGAAACTCTAAGTTTCAGAAAACACTACTAATTGACATGGATTGCTGCTCAGCCAATGTCATGCTAAATTCCTGAGCTGAGAAAAGAAGAATTAATAGAATATGAATATGATTTAATATCCAAAAAGGGGCTGCATATTAAGGCAAAAATGGAAGTCTGTATCTTGCAAGTACCTCAGCCAATAGGGAAAGGAAGAGGGTGATGCAGCCAGAAATTAGGAAAAAAGGAGGCTGCATCTCCAATAATTTGAGAGACTCCATGGGCAAAGAGGGTCTCCCTTTGTTCATGAATAAAGTTACAGGACTCCTCTGTCTCCTTTCTGCACATAAATCTCTGTTGACATGAATTTTGTCAAGGCACACTGTCCCTGCCACAGCTTCCATCTCTGTTGTGCCCAGGCTACGGTCTCTGAATGCACAGCAGCATCCTCCTCTGCCAAGTTTTCAGATGCCAGCACCCCTGCTCCGTGCAGACTAGAGGGTAAAAACGGCAGGTCGCGGGCTGTGTTTGGCGCTGCAACAATCCTTTAGGCACTGATCACCGGCAGGTCACCCACTGCTCTCCCCGGCAGGCAGACTGACGAAGACACAGTGCCATCAGCTGGGCGTTTGCAGCCACCTGCTCTGAGCCCGGGCGCTTTCCTGCCGCAGGGCAAGGGTTCCATAAAGCCACGCCTTTTGGTGACTAGGAGCTTTTTTGTGGAGAACAACAGTGCGTGCAGAGTGTATGCCTGTCATAGGCGAGGACGCAAGCCAGTCTGCAGTGCAAAAGCAGGATTAGAAGGTGTTGAGTCCATTAAGAGGGCAGCAGCTAATTCTTGCTAAGAGGCAGCTTTAGGGAGCCTGTTGTCCTCCATTCTGCACCGTGCCATCCACCAGCACTTTTTCCTTCATGAAGGCAGGCAAGGCAGCAGCAGTGCCCCTGGCACAAGCAGCAGAGTGCCATGGGGACAAAAGCCTTTGCCTGCAATTTGATTTGGGAACCTTTTATAAAGAAAGGAGAGGCTTGCAAAGGTGGCAAGCTGGATGAACAGTATTCCTTAGGCTTTAATAGCTGGGGGACTGCAACTGACTGCACAGCCCAGCAAAGTGCATGCAGCCCTGGCAACCTCATTAATTGTGCTCTTTCTCTTCGACACTGGAACTGGTCTTTCCACTGGAGTATGCCAGCACATCTCTCCCTGGAGGTGAGAGCTCATGTTTCCTCCTCCCCATTTATGTCCTGCCCCCTCACTCCATACTAAAACCAAAAAAAAAAAAAAACCCAAAAAACCAAAGAAAACAACAGGCAGAAGCAGAGCCTTTTTGTAGGTGTGCTTGCTTTGACGCTGTGTGAAAATCCTCCCTTTTTCTGCTCTTTCTCTTGCTGCTGCCTCTGATCCTCCCCAGTTTATCTCCTCACTCTGCCTATCTTCTATCTGTTCTTGGCTGGCTGCAGGGCTTGTCAAAATCTGTTTTTTAAATATGAAGTGACTTTTGGACTGTGTGGCTCTGGGCCAAGCCTTCATAGGCAGTGGCTGAGAAAATGTACTTATTCACTGCTTTTTGACATGGTCAAAGCTTATTCCAATAGACACTTTGGCATGAGATGAGCAACTTCAGAAAACAACAAAATTATGTGGTTTGAAGAACTCAACCTTGATCTTCATAGAGGAATGGCTCCTGAGCAATATACTTTTCTTCCACTAATGGATCTTCTGTTTCTTTCCAGCAGGTCTCATGAACCCCCTTGATTCTGTTACATTTGGGTGGTATATAGGGATTTATCCTACCTGTACCAATATATCCTGTGTTCCAAAGAATTCCCTCTGTCAGAGTTAAGGAAGAAGCAGGGTGTGGCAGAGAATTAAATTCACAGTAGTTAAGTGAAATTAAAGGCCAAATACTTATCAGCTGGCTCTTTTGAAACTTACCCAACAGAAACAGTCAGTAACAGGGGAAAAAAATTCACAGCGGGGCAGTGTCATGAAGATGGCATAAGCCTGGTGATGCATTTTAATACCAGCGCTGTGCTCAAAGCTGCTGTAACACCACAGAGCTGCACCCCAGCCCAGTGGCTGTTTTGTGGCTGTAGCTGTGTCCAACACCATCACTGCAAAATTACAGTTTCCCTTGAACACTGCGGTGTTGGATTTTTTTTTCTTTAATGTTTGCACTTTCTTTTTTAGAACTTGGATTAGCGACCTCTGTGATTAAGCAAAGTAAACACATATGCACAATACTTAGGCATAGAATGCCTGGGGTTGGAAGGGATGTCTGTTGTATGCACTGATAAATTGGCTATACACTCAAGGTCTGTGTATCCTATACCTGAAATTATGTGCATTGTAATACTTAAAATCATGCTTGTTGAGCAAAAAAAGCCCTGACTGGTGAAGACACTTCCCTTGAGTGTACATAGAAGTTATCTGGGGTATGTAATGTATGGAAATTTCTGAACTGATCGTGACAGCGGGGCTGTACACGGGAAGTCACTGACTCCAAAATTGTGTGTGTAAATAATGTAGCAGAGAGTCCAGCAGGCTGGAATACCACCAGGCTTGCACAGCTCTGGAATAAACAACCAATTGTGTGTCTAATTACTGGCTTGTGGAGAGGAATTTGATTTTGTGGAGAGTGCTCCTACGGCCAGGGAGTGGGAAGGGGGAGTGCATTCTCAGATTTTAGAAGCAAGCATAGGAAAAACCACAAACTCACACCTTCTCATCTGCTCTGGATCAGGATTGTTGTGTTTCCCCAGCTTGCTGAGAAAAACACGGTTATTGAAAACTCAGGGCATTTTTTTTCCCCCTCTTAAAATGTTAGGAAGATGGAGATGTGTATTCATAAAAAACTTGGTTTGTTTTGCTTCCACTTTAAGTAGGTGACTGTACTAAACTGCGACCTTGTGAATTTTGGCTGCCATCCTTGCCTGTCCCCCTCACGCCTCCCTCCAGCACAGCACACATCCAGGAAGGGTGTTTTTCAAGGGCTCTGGCTGGTGGATTCCACTCTCTTGCAACCATGATTTAACCAGCAACTTATCAATGCCAGCCACAAGATTAGTCTGGTTCTTTGCTCTATAAGCAAATTATTGAAAACCCACTCACAGGGGGCAAGCAGTGAGAGGACAATACAGTGACAGGCTTTCCTCCCAGATTTACTGCTGACAGTTTTCCCCCAAAGAAAAAATCTGCGGTGCTTGTAATCTCCTCCAAAAGGCTTCTGATCCTGATATCACACCATAGCCTTCTGCTTAGAAAGGAGATGTTCTGCTGGCCCTGTCAATGCCACCACTGGGCACAGTGTTCTTGGGACCCTGGGGACATGATCAGTATCTTCTGTTAACCCACGAATTTTACTGGGTTTTTTCTCCCTGATTCTCCTTGCCCTCTCACCAGGGTGGTGGGTGGAGTGAGTGAGGAGCTGTGTGGTGCTCAGCTCAGCTGCTGGCTGTGGTTAAACCATGGTGCCTTATTATTTTGTGTTCTTGTTATGGAGGCCCATCCTTGTAAATATGCAGATGAAACAATTGTTGGCAAAACAAAACTGCTTTGAGAAGAACTGAAATTGAATTTGAAAGATAATTCTCTCTGGGTTGACTTACTGGGTTTACTGCTAGACAGGACCAAGGGGGCACTTTACTGGGCCCTGCCAATGCAATATGCCCTTGTGCCCATCGCCCCAATACAGTGGGACTATAGAAAGGAAAAACCCTGGCTTTAAAACCAAACATGGAAAAAGTTGCTGCAGAGATTGTCCTGAAATGTCTGGATGCATTTGGCTCTCCCAGTGAGGTAGACAAGGAGCATTGCGAATGGCAAATGTGGGCTGTCACCTCACAAAATTTTAAAAGGCAGACAACTGTGGCAGACTTACAGGGCACTTGTCACTCTCTTGCGGTCAGACTTTAAACTAATAAATAATTCAGTTTTAAAATAAAAGACAAATGTTTGAAATAATGGCTCTAAATTATTCTAAAATCCAAAGGCAAGAACAAGTGATGGGACAACCCATCCTACACAAAAATGGATCTCGGGATTCTCAAGATGATGCAAATGTTGTCATTAACTACCTGGTTGACCAAGTGAAGCCAGTTGATCAGATCTTTTTGGATTTCTGTAACATCTTTGACATTGTCTCACAGGAACCTTCTGGAGAAAATGTCCATCCCACAGCTGGATAATCTCATGATGTGGTGGGTGAGCAGCTGGCTCATGTGTCAGGCACAAAGGGTTGCAATGAATGGGGTGATGTCAGACTGGTGTCACTGTCACTGGTGGGGTTCCACAGAGCTCCATTCTCAGCCATGTGCGTTTCAATATCATAATGACTTCAACATTTGAAGAGATGCTGAGTAAGTTTATTAGTGAAACTAAAATGGAGCCATTGACTCCTAGGAAGTCAGAGAGGTCCTGCAGGGAGACTTTGATAAATGAGAGATCTGGGAAACTACCAACAGTGTGAAATTTAACTAGGGCAAGTGTTGGATTCTGCACCTTGGATAGACTGGGAAATGAGCTGCTGGAGGGCAGTGTCATGGAAAAGGACCAGGGAGTCCTTGTGGAGGGCAAGTTGAGTATGAGTGAGCAGTGCCCTGGCAGCCAGGAGGGCCAACCCTGTCCTGGGGTGCATCAGACACAGCCAGGCAAGGGAGGGGATTGTGCTGCTCTGCTCTCACTGGGCAGCCTCATCTCAAGTGCTGGGGACAGAATTGGGTTAATGTGAAAGATATAAAAAATATATAAAGCTGCTGAAAAGTGCCCAAAGGAGACCTATGAAGACAATGAAGAGTCTAGAGGGAAAGCCCTTCAAGAGCAGCTGAGGTTACTTGCTTATATCAGCCAAGAGGACACAGCAATCTGCAACTTCCTCATGAGGAGAAGAGGAGGAGCAGGTGCTAATCTCTTCTCTGTGATGACCTGTGACAGGACTCAAGGGAATGGCCTAAAGTTGTGTGAGGGGAGGTTTAGGTTGGGTATTAGAAAAAGGTTCTTCACCCAGGGGGTGGTTGGGCACTGGAACAGGCTCCACAGGGAAGTGGTCACAGCACTAAGCCTGACAGAACTCAGAAGTATTTGGACAGTGCTCTCAGGCACATGGTGTGATTCTTGGAATGTCTTGTGCAGAGCCAGGAGTTGGACTCAATCATTGTGGTCCCTTTCCAATTCAGAATATCCTAGGATCCTTTTAAAACTTTTAGAGTCATAAATGTCTCATATATCTAATCTAAGCTTGCCTTCTGTCAGTGTGAAGCCATTACCCTGTATTCTGTCTCTACATGCCTATGTAAAAGTTTCCTCTCCACCTTTCTTGTAGATACCCTTCAGGTACTGGAAAGCTGATCTAAGATCTCCCTGGAGCCTTCTCTTTTCGATGCTGAAGAACCTCAGTTCTCTCATTCTTTGTTCATAGGAGAGATATTTCATCCCTCTCAACAGTTTTGTGGCACTCCTCTTGTTGTGGAAGGCGTCTGTGTCGAGTGTGATGCATACTGCTGGCACTGGGTTTGTGGGTTTTTGCTGAAAGGTACCTGGTAACTGCAGCAATACCCTAGCTAGCTAATGTGGCTTCTGTTGAGGATGGATTCAGACCCCTGGTTCTCTGAGAGGTCAGCTGAGGGACCAGGGGGCACTGCTCTACAGGATGGAATTTTAGTGGGAAAGAAGTTTTCAAAACAGAAGTGTGTCTCATTCAAAATAATTTCCAAGTAGGCTCAGAGTGTATCTTCAGAAGTGATGTGCTTGGTAGTAGAAGTTATCAGTGACAAGATTTTTCACTGCCTTTAGAAAAATCTAAACAAGCCTATCTTCTTCCAAAGACACAAAGGCAGCATATGTTCCAAGAGCTGATGGCATTGCTGCTCTTTATTTCTGTCTCACTTCCAATTACTTGTTTCCTGACCATCCAGTGGCATCTCTCCTGAGTGGTGCAGCTGGCCAGACATCCCTTCTAATAGCGTAACATAAAAAAAGCCTCAGCCAGGGCATAACTGTGTATTTTGGAGATGGAGAAACTTAGTGGCATCAATCAACAGCTCTGCATGTTCAATTAATGCAAAAGATAAATCAAAGACTTCTGTTGGTTAAGCATTTTTATTGGATATATATAAATACATGTGTACCTTTCTCATACAAAGGGATTCACCAGAATTTGTTCTTTTTAAATTTTTTGTTATTTTTGCTTTTAGAGTTTTACATCCCATCCCATCCCATCCCATCCCATCCCATCCCATCCCATCCCATCCCATCCCATCCCATCCCATCCCATCCCATCCCATCCCATCCCATCCCATCCCATCCCCCCTCAGGCTCGCCATGGGGAAGGCAGCACAGGCAGGGCTGTGGGATATCCATTGGATAACCCAGTGGGATATCCGTTCAGCGCGGGGCTGTGAGACACGGATGCCAACATCAGGGTGCATCCCCCGCTCCACAGGAGGGCTGACCAGCATCACACGGCTCCATCTCTGGGGCCACAGCACCCCAGGCTCCCCAGAATGCTACACGAGGCAGCCGTGACCAGCTGTGCTGACGGACCCACCCCATGCCCGGGTTAGCTCCCACCACCCCTGCCATCGAAATCCATTCAAGACGCTCAGCAAGCTGAGGCCGGCTGTGCCCACATTTGTCTGAGCAGACTGCAGAGCTGTTTTCTGCCCCTTCTCCTGACTCATTTCAGCTGCTTTCAGTAAAAAATCCCTCATAAATCTCCAAGCAAAGGCAATTCACGTTGTTTTAAGACGAATGGTGAAAGAAGGTAGCTCTAATTCTCATGAGGATAAGTGGCAGCCTTTGTTGGCCCTTCATACTTGATTAATTCATATTTACACTGCTTTGCTTCATTTGAACGGAGCTTGTTGTGATTTATTTCTAATATATTTTCAGAAATGTAGCCCTGCCAACACGGACAGGAATTACACAGGCTGGGTTCCATTACAAGAGTTTGTTCACTATTGTTGTAGTAAGCAGCTGGTTGCATTGTGGTGTTTAACTAATCCCCTCTGTGCTCTGTGTGCTGGTATGAAAGCAGAGCTGCCTGCTGGGGGTTTTGGTGAACATCCCTGGTGCAGATAGCTGGGTGCGCGAGGTGCGAGCCACAGGCTGTGCCCGGGATGGCAGGAAAGCAACTGGGAATGTGGGAGGACTCTGTGTCTGATGAATGGCACAGGCCCTGCGAGGTGGGGATGAGGGAGAACCATCCTGAGACTCTGGGGAGCCAGTGGACACAGCAAGATCCCAGCCTAAACACCAGCACTGGAATTCACCCAGAAGCTCGAGCTGTCCTCATGTCTCTGAAGCGCAATTAAAAGCGCTCCAAAAGACGAGAGGTCTGGGAATGCTAAAAAACCAAAAAATTTCCAAAAACTCCACCTCAGCAAAAACAAAATTGAAAAAAATGAATTAAGTCTTTCCTCGGTGCGTGTGGAGGGGGGGTGGTTGATTGGTGGAAAGACATCTTGAGAAAAAATTCATCCTAATCAAAAGAGACAAACTAAAAGAAGAAATTCCCATGCAGAAGTGGGTATAAGATAAAATCGGTCTTGAAGGTTTCCAGCAGACCACATGTAGGCTCTTTTTAGTATGACTTGCAACTGTGGTTAATTGGGTTTGTGAAAATCAGACACACTGAAAGTCATTCTTCTTAACCTCTGACTTGACTCTAGAAGAAGTGCAGGGGCATAGCAACAGTGACACAAAGAACTGGCATTTCCTGTGGCTGCAAGACAGTATTTTTCACTTGATTCTGGCTGACTTAGATTCTTGTTTGCAGAAAGACATTATGAAGAGGTTTCTAAGAGTATGCAGGGAGTTATTTAATTTTTGCATTTTAATTTTACTTCTGCTCTGTTCTGTCGAAAAGTTCTTGTATTTGTTTTGGGCCTTTTGGTGTTTTCTTGGTTTGGGTTCTCCCCTCCCCCCCAGCTTGTATTTCTACATAGAATAGCCCGACTTCATTAAAGTGACATCAAGGAATCACTTACCTTGAAAATCTGAAGAACTTGTGACATTTTAAATAATTAATAGCTTTTAACTAAACTTTTATAATTATTATTATTGCATATTTTAGGTAGTTATCAAAACAATATCATTCTAGCTATTCACTTTGAAACAGTCTTTCATGGTAATGGTTGAACACTATTGCCACCTGGCAGCTACTCAGCATCTGTGAAATGACTGGGTCATCTGTGCATGCATTGTATCACAAGTGTTGCCAAATGAGAGTATGAACTGGCAAACTTAATAGCAGACTGAGCTCTGGAGCCAAAATCTAAATTATCTGGGAACGGGGAAATGGGAGTAGCAGTGTGAAGAGGAAATCAGGCATGTTACAGATCAAGAGAAAAAACAGCTAAACCATGGCCTGTTTCAGCATGAGAAAAAAATAAAGTGTTTGCTATATTGAAAATTGTAAAATTGTTAACAATGCCTGAGAACGTTCTGTTTTGAACTTTTCCCTTAAGGTAAGCCACATTTTAAATGGCATTATTTTATATATACTTCTGCTTCCAGAAACTGAGTGTTGTGTGCAGACCAACTTGCTCATGGACTGGCACTTGAGAAACTGCTGTGCAGCAACTGCTTGCACAGCATTATTTTACATTTATCATTGATATAAATTATTTCTGTCTAGGCCACCAGTATATTAAGTTAGCTGGATATTTTACTCCTTTAGATCATAATACTGATTCTGCTTTTAAAGCGCATAAATTAGATTAATAATTTCCTAGGCATTAATAAAATACAAAACATGCAGTCAGAAACACAACCAAAATACTGCACAAACACTGCATATAGACTACAGTTCAATGTTTGTTAATTATATGATGTAATATTTAATTACAGTATTTTATGTAATGCTCAGTATTAGATTGTTTGTGAAAAATAAACATTCAATGTCAAAATACAGTTGTAGCATTTAGTGGTCATTTTTTTCTACAACTTACACCAGAATTAGTGCAGATAACCTGTTTGAAAAAAATTCATGAATTCTGGCACAAAATTTCTTTCTTTACTTACCAGTAGCTGTAATTGAAAATTGAGTTCTCATGAAAACTGGACTGAAATGATTGTCGCTTTTTCTGGAATTGAACACCTAGGCCCTGTTGAAAGGTGCTATAAGTCTTTCAGGAAGAAGCAGATCAGAGAATATAACATTAGCACACCTGCTGGATGTACTTTCCTTCACTGCACATATCTGATTGCATTTAAAAATCAAACAATCCCTCACTTATGTGAGGGAAAACCAGCCTGCTGTATATTCTACTGTGTATTTCCCTGAATTCACAGGGATCTCTATCTTTTGTCATGATGGATACAATAGGTATTGTATTAACCTAATTCTTACCCCATTTGGAGCCCATTTTGCAGAGGCATTTGGTTATATTTCCCGAAGATGGGACTTACTTTCTCTTGGTTTTCAAGTTTGTTCTGTTGCTGCTAGTGCTAAAACTGCCACTACTGTCATAATGCTTTGAAACACCATTAATGATGCTACTACTAATAGTAATAATGACTAATACTACCTTCACTGAGGGTACATTGACATCTCCCATGGGATATGAGGCTTCTGAATTTGGAGTGAGGTTTTAAAAGAGAAATATTTGTTACATAATCCATATAAATTTACTAATCTCTAGAATAATTGAGTCCAATTCCCTGTTCCTTGCAAGCCTGTCTAAAACATATGAATAGAGCATAAGGCAGAGACTTTTCCAATTACTTGTTGCAAATTAATTAAACTAAAAAAAAACTAATTTACTGAAAATATTACTTTGATATTACTGAGGAACAACACAAGCGCTTTGAAATCTTGTTTTGGAAGGTGTGTGGACACTGCATGTGATTACAGACCACGTGGATAAGGAGCTGAGTTTCAGAGCACTGTCAGTATGTTCAGTCATTTCAGCCACCACAAGGTGGTAGCATGTCTGAACATTACTCATACTGGCTGCCCTCTCTAGTGCTTCAGTGCACAGATTTCTGTAGAACAGCAGTAACCTGATTTTTAGTCACAGAATGAGCCATCTACCCAGACAGATTTTGATTATCTATAAAGAAGGAGACTCAACACCACGTTGAGCAACCTGGACAAGTCAGGTCACTGTCAGATAATAGAATAAACCCAAATTTTCCTGTTGTTATCATTATTAATGTTAACATATTAATGTTCAGAGGAACCTCCTGTGTTTCAGTATGTGCCCATTGCCTCTTGTTCTATCACTGGGCACTACTGATAATATCACAGCTTTACCCTCTGTATAGACTGTGGTCACTCCACACACAGTGAGGTGATTCCCCTTGAGCTTTTGTTTTGTCCATATTTAACAGCTCCAGCTTATAGGAAATGAAGATCTTCACGCTGGTCTAAACTCTCCCCAGTACCTAAAATATTCTCATATGTACTCACAACTAACAGTATTATAGGTGTATCGCTAACAGTGCTGAGGAAAGGGGAAAGAGCACCTCCCCAGGTCTGCTGGCAAGACTCCCCCTAGTGCAGTCCAGGACATAATTATTTTCTGATAGTAAGGATAATATTAGAGAGTTCCAAAAAGTCCAGAGAAAAGTCTGGTCCCTGATCTGACTTTATTCTCACTTTAAGATGTATTACAGTATGCCATCTGTCCATTACTGTGGCCATTCTTCCTCACACTTTTCCGACATATTCAATTATTTTCCAACATTGAGTCTTCAGAAAAAGTGAAAATAAAGAAGACTACAAGACAACAATTTTGCTCCCAGCTTCACAATTAAAAGCCAGCAGTTTATTCATCTGCAAATGAGAAGAACAAATTATGTTCCACTTCACTCCACCTAAATGTGTTTATCCTTAATGTTTTCAAAACACCTTAGAAAAGAAATTACATCTCATTTATAGTTCACTTCAAAGTTGTATTTGGATTTCTGGTTTAAGGAACAAAAGATACTCTAATAATTTCCTCTCTACCAATGATGAAGCTACCCAGTATGTTTTTTAAGGCACCAGTATTTTTTTGCTACCAATACAAATGTCTTGATAAACTAGGGAAGCAGTAACGTGCAAAACATGTAAGGAACTAAATGCAATAAGGAAGGAACTGTACCTATCAAGAGGAAAATAATTTATCAGCAACTTTGTGAATAGAAAGCTGCATTGGGTAGAGTGATCAAATCCAAGGACATGACTTCTAAAGCGAGCACATACAAACCAAAGCTGTTTGTTCTCAAGCAGGCTCCATAAAGCAAGTGCCCACTGAGGTTACCCTGGGTATGAAGCACAATGGCCAAGATGATTTGACCTGCACAAAACCTGGTTCTTTCTGCAAATCTGAGAGCTTCCAGAATAGTGTAGAGCACAGAGGGGAATTCAGCTATGTTTGCATTCCTCCGTGAAGATGCAACCAAAATGCTGACAAGTAATTTTAATTACCTCTGGCAGCAACAGGGTGTACCACCCACCGAATGAAGCATGGCAGCTGGCTCTGGAAGTGCCAATCTCTTCCTACTAATGATAAAGTTTTCAGACCTGAGTGTTTTGAGTTGCACCTTTATCAGATGTACAAACAACAGTGAAGTGCTCAAAAAGGACTTCATTTGCACATGGGTCTCCCTTCTCTCTCCCTTGGACCTGCAAAGGCAGAGGATGAACACACTTTTGTGAGCAGCAGAGCCTGCTTCAGCACAGAAGTATCTCTGGGTGAAGAGCTTTCAATTCCCAATGAACCAGACTATACTTTCAAGGTCAGGAGAACTGGGCATTGGGAAACACTTTCATGCACCAGTCTAATTCTTAGACCACTGAGGAGGCTGCTAAATAAATGTTGTACAAAGTTGTTTAAAAAAAATTATCTCAGACATGCCCTAAACTTCTAGCCACTGTATAGCTTGCTATGGAATTATTTGAGAACATTTTACTGTACTTGAAAGAAAGCAGTCACCCAGCCATGATCAGCATTCACAGGAAACCACATTTCACAGGAATCAGTTGTGTATATTGTTCTCACAAGCTGTATGTGTTGGTGAAATAAGTATATACTTAATTTAATTTTTAATCTCTTTTAAACTGAAGACATGCCAGATTGCTTATTTTGGCTTCTCCCTTTTGTATTTTTGTTATAAAACAGGAGGAATTTTATCTTAGGACTAAAAGTAATCTCCTCTGTATGCATCAATAAGGTCTAGATGACCTGCCAAAACTCAAGATATGTAAGGTTATTGTGGTATGAATAGAAGCAGATTGCAAAGTCAGGTATTTTTCCATACCCTTTCATCTGCTTCACGGTTCAAAGCCTTCAGTTACCTCCCAGTATTAATCTTTCTTTCATGTTTTTTCTTTCTCCTTTGGTACTTTCCATAATGGTATCAGAGTTCGGCATCTTGTCTGGTTTTTTGCATTGTTTCTTTCTTGTATCAGCAAACACCCAGCTGAAAACAGTATCAGTAACATGTCTTCATTTGTTATTTCAAATTTCATGACTTTGCTTTTTGTTTTTGATGAGACATGCATTCAATTTTGAAAATGATATTACTTAAGAAATATATTTTCATAAGGAATTCTGTCATGGACTGCACAAAAGCCTTAAACAAATTACAATGGTTGAATCTTAGTGTTTAAACCAGAGTCAAATCACCATTACAGAAATTAATGCCAAGTATTAGAATAAGAATTTTTAGTACTGAAAAGCTTTTAGATACATAATTTGGTAACCCATGTCACAGATGGGTGTGAAACAGCAGTCAAATAAGAAAATACTTAAAGAAGGACGGAACATTTCATATGCAGACCACCATATTTCTAGCAATAGGAAAAAAGTCCTATAAAAGAAAAAAAAAAATCTTTCACAAATTAACAATTTCAACAATAAATAAGGGAGGGCACTAATTTCTCTATTCAAAACCTGGAAAGCTTTTAGGAGCGAGGATACCAGGACTTCAATCTGCTAATAATGCTGAGGGGTTTTTTGACATCTGGAGAAGGAGGGTGATATGTACATGCTTTCCCCATTCCAGGAGCACAAAAAAAATCACCTCTGGAAAGAAGTTCAGAAGTAATTCTGTTAATATCTGTATATACGAACTATTAATAATATAGTATAGAATAACAGGAGTATTTACATAAGTGTCTACACATACCACAAGTGATTCAGTCTATCAGCTTAATGCTGCCTTGTGTTTAGCTTATGCATCAGAAGGACAGAAAGACACATCCACAATTTGAATGTAAACAAGCTATTTGGTAAAGACATGTCATTTTTCTCCAGAAACTTCTAGAATGTATACTTCTAAGATTTAGAGGTTGTTGTTGCCACTGGTCTCTTTTACCTATATAACACCTCAGTACTGCTCAGATTCTGTGGTCTGTCCTGCTCAGCAGCTGAATACATTTCCCATCATCAGTGTTCCTGCCCAAGCTGGTGCCGTGCACAGAACAGTCCTGCAGCCTCCAGAGAATCCTTGTATTTGGGTTGATGTGCAGACCAGAAATTCATTATTCTACTTTCCCCTTTTCATGATTTAACTTGCAAGTGAACCATAACTGACTATGAATAAATCTGTTCTTTTTTGAGTTGAAAAGCAAGTTAAATATTCAAAATGTTCTCTGGGAGATAAACTCAGAGAATATTACATAAGGGAGGGAAGGTGTTAAAAGAAAAACTCACCCTCCCACCTATTCCTCTAGAAGGTACTGAAGTAGAAATATCTAATATTCAGACACAAGCATCTGGAGTCTTTGACAGGTAAACAGCACGGGCACCTAAAAGCCTTGCACACCCAGAAACCTGAGAAGTTTTTTAACCAGTGCAGGAACTCCAAGCCTCAAGCAGGTAAAAAAACTGCCAGAAAACAGGCTAATGTTAAAAAAGTTCAGGGACAACTGGAGTGTTGCATGACATTCTAATCTCCATTCTGTGTGCAGATTTCAAGACATTCTAATAGTTTAATATGGCACTGCTAATTTTATTTGGCATTGTCAGTGTTCCCTCAGGTCTAAAAACAATTGTTATTTTGTTTTCTTTTCTTGGACTAGATTAACCATAAAATTTATGCATGCCAAAAAAGTTTGACTTCTTCCAAAGCTTTCTACAAGTGGAATTTTAAAACAGTTACAGAAATCATATGCAGAATGTGTTATTTTAAGTCAAAAGCAACACAAATACAGGTGGTTTCAAAAGCTTTAAATAAAAATCGTATCTTAGAAGCAGCAAAATATATTTATATTGAGAAGAAAAAAATGAAAAAATTTCTTTTCATCTTGTTAAATAAAAATATATGCTGTTTTGAAGAGTAACAATAAGGCATATTTTACCACATGCATCATGATTAAACTTTGACAGTCAAAGGTAGCTGCTGGGAATATATTAATGTCCTTCACACACAAAAGAGAGAAATAGAAGTGAGCAAATTTCAGTCCAAGTATTCTGATCTGTTGGTACTTAAATATATTGAAATAGTACAAATAAAAGATTTTAAAGTTTTAAGACGAGGGATCTTCCCTTAATTGAAGACAGGCTAATCCCAAACAGACATAAAGAAAAATCTTTCAAAGTAAGATGGTTGATATTTCTTTACTTTACTAAAGCCTTTATTCATGAATCATATTTACACTATCCTTAGAGGTCCTACAGATACATCTACATACAAATTTTGAAACTTCTCAAGTCAAAGAGAAAGGTTAATGTGAATTTTAACTGATCCATGGTATGCAGATTTAACACTTTAAAAATTTAAAAATATGGGGATATTTTTATTTAGTATTGGAGTGTGTTTTATGCTGGATAATGCTTACATTATTTGTTTTAGCAACTTCTTTGTTGTTTTTCTTGAGTTTCATTTTTGCTTGGAGTATTTACTTTAGTTTTATCAAATTCAATGTAATTCACCAAAGACTTCTTTCAAAAGCCTTAAAAGAATGTATTTCAATTAAATCATGTTGGTATTCAGTATTGTAAACAACTATTTACACAGTTATTTTTAAACTAGATCACCGTGGAGTGTGGAGTAATGAGTAAAGCAAAATGTTTATAAAGTTATTCATAGCCTTCTAAATACCAGAACTCTGATAGCAGCACGGTTCGTATTACTTTTTTACCACACAGGTATATTGTCATATTAATTTATCCTCCACACAGGAATTAAAAACAAAACATTTTCTGAAAGCAACACTGTCATCAAGTCTTCCAAAATAACAATATTTTTTTTCGTTTTTTTTCTTGACCATTATAAAAATAACTATTGCCATATGAAGATTTGGGCCCATTTCATAACAGACACTGATTTTGTGTTAGATATTGTCTGTGTCTTAGAGTTCACACATTTCTGCATATGGTGACAGTTGTAGCTCTTGAAATAAAAGTGCTGAAGAAATGTAGATTATGTTCTAAACCAATCTCCAGCATAGACTGCTTCTTCCTTTTTTAAGGCACATAATATCCTACAGCCCTGCAAGGATTAGCAATAAGAAACTTCCTACATTGACAAAAACTTTTATTATTTACTTGTACAGAACAGATCATATAGAGCTCTTGCTCTGCGTAGAAGCTCATTTTCTATGTACTTTTTATTTCCTGTTGGTTGGACAGCTACATTGCCTTGCCGCACAGATTTGAACAATTATATTTGCTCAGAGGTAGCCCGTGAGGCTGGCGCGCCGGCTGGAAGCGAGCAGCCCCAACTTCTCGCACCGCGCTGGTGAGCGGAAAAAGGGAGACAGCCCCTGCCCATCCCTTTGTCTTGAGCCATCGACAGCTTGGATGCAGCCCGGCAGCCTTTCGTAGCATAAGAATGGGAAAAATTCTCCAGAGAGAAGAGAAAAAAAGTAAGGGAACAAATCCCAGTCCCCAACACACAGTAAAAATAAACAGTTAGATAACCTTAACACAAGTACCACTTCCATTGCAACATCTCCTAATCATTTTATATTTTGCCTTGAAGCCTGAGTCATTTTTAACAAAAAAAAAGAGGCTTTCAGAGACAGAGATACTTACACAGTCTTACAGTGGGGTTTGTGAGAAACATGGTAGGGATGATGATATGTGGCTTGTTCTGCTTCTGAGTGCCAGAGACAGTAAATTAACATTTGGAGTCTGCCTGTTGGGAGGAGAAAATAATTTTATTTAGCAGTAAGTCTGTACTATCTTCTGCTAGACCTGTCAAATGGCTCTTCTACACTTGCAGCAGTATTTAGCAATTTCAACTGACAATACCTCAAAAATATGCTTTGTGTAGAAAAACTGTTTAAAAATAATGGAACCCTTAACAGAGAAGCACGTTTAATGGCCAATCCTTTACCTACATTATATTTAGAGATACCTCACACATAATTTTTCTGGTTTTAAAACTTCAAGGAGAGGATTCTGGAAATTTTTACTGAAAATTACAATGGAAACCTTCTTCAAAATACTTCACTAACTACTAGATTATGAATTTGGTATTTGCAAAGCACACAAATGAAATAATTTTGTTATTAAATAAACACCAAGATGGAGTAACCAAATTGCAAGTACACTCAAAACTACTTCAGTAAAGGATTTTTAGCCACTTCCAGACACAGCCTTTTTCACATTCCAAGGCAAGAGCCCAAAATGAATAATAAGGCACTAAAATCTTTCAGAAAAACTTATGCAAATAAATACTTTATTTCTGAAGTATATAGGCATAGTAAAGACTTCTGAACTTTAATTTTGGGCTAATAAATAGCCAGTATGAAAGCTGGAATAACTCTCAGGCCTTATGATGTAACTATGGCATGTTTCTTTCCTTACCACCACTGCCCTTCCTTGAGTTCTCACAGTGCTAAGAGCCTATACCCAACATTTGGAAAGCAATGTAATGCTGAGGGACAGGGCACAGGAAAGCAGACAGGATGTGCAGCCCTTCACTGGCCTCTCTGTCCTTCCTACTGCACCTTTCCCCTTGTTTATCGTCATTCTTGCCCCCATTGTCAGAAGACGTCTGAAAAAGAAAAAAAAAAAAAAAAAAAAAAAGGTTTAACCCCCCTCCAGCTCTTGTTTTAACCTGCTTTAACAGGCAAGAGGTCTTCACTGAGCTACTAACAGAAAAGAATGCATGATAGAAGAGACTAATTGCCATGCCTGAGCCTGTGCTGTCTAGGCAGAATGCTGTAGTCACTGCCATCATAAAAGTGAAACTCTTCTGCAGTTTGTGTTTTTTCTTGCTCCAGAAATGCAATTGTCTGCTTTGATTATTACACAAGCTAGTCAGGCAAACACTTTCCTGTCTCAGCATAATGTTGCAATTGCAAAAGCAACTTGTATGGTGATTTGCCTGGGCTGTTAGTTTTCAGTTCTTATGGTTTGCAGACAGTTGGAAATGTAGGAAGGCATATTAACAACAAATTGTTCCAGTGAGACCGTTTTGGCTGGTCATTTTTGTACATGGTTCAATGATCAGCTGACCTTGAGAAATCTTCCAGAATTCCTTTTCCTTTCAGTGGAAAGTAGAGCTCACTGCCTTTTAAAGCTCTTTTCTATGCTGTTGACATGGTCGTACCTGAGCAAAGAGTATTCTAGTATTCTAGAAGACAAAACAGGATTATCCTGACATTTATTAGTATTTCACTGACCACCAACACTCATGCTGCAGATGGTCTGTCAACACCATTGAAACAAGACTATGAAGCTGCAAAACAGACAATAGGCCCACTGTTACTAGGTGGTTGAGGGACTAGTGTACAACACAGGCTACTGATCTAGATTTCAGCAAGTTTATTTCAAAAATGGCCCCTGCACATAGACATATCCTTAAAAATTTCTTTTTCAACACAATTTTGTTTTCTTGGCATGAAATCATTTTGTAACAAGATCATTCATATAGATTTAAGAAGTTATTCAACTCCATCCAGATGAAATTTTTGGCAAGAAAGTACCTTCCAGAAATAAAAGCATAGTTATTTACTCACATAATGCTTGGTTTAAAATGCCTATACTTGCCTTGTGGTTACCATGTTCTTCTTTTATTACCAGACTAGTATTTGAAGATACCTACATACTTACCTTCTCATTTTTAAGATAACCACTTAATAACACAGATACGCCCCAGGCAGTTAGAAACTAAGAAAATGGCCAATTTGTCTGAAATGTTCATGGCTTAAATCTTACAAACACTATAAAATGACACATACAAAAGATATTTTCTTTGCATGTAGTGGAGACTATATCACATAAATGTAAAGTTAATGATATTAAAGTATGTTATTTAGTAGGCTTATTTGTTCCTCATTAACTTTTTTCCTACGTTTGTTCCCCATTAGCCTCATGAGGTTTATCAGTCAAGGTGATTGAATATGACAGATTTCATCTGTAGTTCATATGACAAGTTACTTGGATGAACATAAAAGGTTTGTTTTTTTTTCAGAAATACTTCTCAGAAAACTGCCAAAGATATGAGGCTCTGTTAGCTTCTTAGAACCTGCAAGACTCTAGTAACAACTAGTGACATAAATTTGACCTAATAACACAAACCAGCAATCACTTGGGATGTTCTCCCCTCCACCCAAAGACTCCAGCTCACTTACCTGAGCTGTTCTGCCCATGGATGGACATTGCTGATCGTTTTCTCTAGTCCATCTCTGGCCTTATCTTCTTCCCTGGACCTGATCCATTATCATGCCTTGTCTGGGCTTTTTTGCAGCTCCTATGTTGAAGTACCCCAGATCTCGTGCATTTAGGAGCAGCCAGACTGCCCTGTGGTCAGGGAGGGTGCTTTTGCCTGTGTAAGGGGCATCCTCAGCACCTGTTTTGTTCCTCAGGCTGCTGAGTAGCTCTGCTATTGCTGCTTGGTGACTCTGACTATGTATAATGGAGCCACAGGAATAGGAAAATGAATAGGTTTTCTCTCCATCATCTCTTAAAGTAAGTTGCCTTGTGAAGGGCGAAAGGAGGAAAAAAGAAAAGCATGAAGAGCATGTCAAACATTGCTTCAAGGAAGCAAAAGCTGTATGTGCCAGAAATGGTTATTAGCTGTGTTATTAGCACAACAACACACCAACTCAATCCAGCAAACTTAATACAAGATCACTGTGATTGACAATCACATTGAACAGGATCTATGTAAAAGATGCTTGAGGAATGAGTCTCTTGCATCACAAAATGACTGTGGTTTCAGGATTCAGAAATACTTAAACATGTGCAGAGAAGTACAAGTACCTGTAACTCTTAAATACTTTAAATTCTTTTCTCCCTCTCCTGTTGAAAGTTGCTTCTTGGGCTTTCAAGAGAGTTTTTTCCCTCTTCCTTTCCATACCACAGAAAAGGAACATGTGACAAGAAAGATAAGAAAATGAGTGAAGGCTTTTGTTACTGAATTTTTAAAAGTCAGTATTTTAGTATATAGTACAGTTACACCAGATGGCAAAGTATATCTGAAAATATTGTTCCGTATAGAAGACCTAACTTCTTAAAAAATAGAGACAGTATCATAAATAGTAGTACATGTACAGGGAAGTACTTGTTACAAGAAGAGGTCACAGAAATGAACTTTTATACTGGCTAACACTGATAATACTGTTGTCATGGTCATCAGATAAAATTTCAAATATAATCAAAGCACAAAACAATGAAACACAAATAAAGGGCAGATGTCCTCTAGCATATTGTTAAACTGTGTTGCAAACATGAAAGCTCAGAAAGCAGAGGCAAGTTAAAAACTATCTTATGTGTGCCTGAAGGCACAGAAAGCAAACACCCTGTTCTAATCCTTTGAAAGATGAGTACAGCAGCCCTTTCACCTAGAAATTCAGTATGATAATGAAAACACTGAATACTTCCAACTGGTACTTACTGAAAACACCCTGATCTGAGAGATGTTTACTTCAAAAAATTTCTTTTAAATTGAAATTTAAAAGCATAGCACATACCCACAAAGCAGAAGCAATGGATATGGATATGGTAGTCATAGCTCAAATATGATTTTTTAGAGACAACTACATATTGTTGAAGTTTTGCTCATGGTTTTCATGCCTCTTCTGCTCTATGCTGTTTTGACACAGACCAACATGCCAGAAAATTTCCCTGACAATCACTGGAAGATTTCTTCTAGAGTCTTATGTCATCCTATTCCAAGCCAGCTAAGACTGTATAAAATAATGCTTTTGTTATTTGACAGGAAAAGAAGAACAAGTTGGGATACTATGCTCTGCAGTGCTAGTCTAGAACCATTTTAAGAATAACAAAAAAAATTAAGGTGTAGAACTTTAAAAAAAAATTTAAGCTATTTTCAAATCACCCATAGCATGAGTCAAATTAAACTAGAGGTCTATTTAAAAATGTGAAAATGATGGCCCTTCATACTGAGGACAAGTCTGTTTCCTTCTCTATTTCAGTTCATATTCTGGCTGAGGTTTCTCCATGTTTTCATATCTTCTTGTTTACCACCTTGTTTACACCTGAGATGGCACCAGAATATCCTTTATAAAGGATTTATACTCAGATTCTACTTTTCATTTGCCTCTTATTTCATCTTTCTGTATGAATGATGGCCTGATCTTTAGAGCCATGTAAAGTATGCATCCCTTTGACAGGTCTAAGGTTTATACCTGGCGAGCAAGGCAGGAGCTGAGGAATGAGTAAAATCAAAACAGCTGGTTTGAGATCCTCAGACTGCAAAGTGAAATCCTTCTATATGATTCTATATAGTTCATATCAAATGTACAAACTGGTAGCTCGCTCAATTCACATCACTTCCAGATGACAGTGGGACTGAACCCCAGCTCTATCTTTTCAGGACCAAGAGGCTCACTGTTGTGAACTATTTCCATCAGCAGTCCACAAAGTTGCCCTAGGAGTGATAAAATTTTAATATTTGAGTATGCTTCTTTGGAAGCTTTTGGCTAAATTTTACTAGGATGCTAGTATATATGGCTCCTAGTACAAACATATTTTCATAAATTCAGGCAAAACAACAAATTTACTTGTAGGGCTTATTCAAAGGTAATTGAAATTAAAAATAAAATTGGGGGGAGGGTTTAAAATTATTTATTATATTAATAGTAAAGCTTAGTGTTAATAAAATTTAATGTACTAGACATGATATTTCTCTACATGTTTGCCACAAGTCTTTAGTGTTGACATGCTGTAGTGAATGACTTGAGACAAGGCACTGTATGTAAGTATTTCAAATTAATGTCCTCACACAATTACGAAATAAGCAAGCATTCCAAAATATTATAAAAGTTAATTCTAATTTCATATGGATTAGAATCCTAAATGCTTTTCTATGATGAAAAACTTCCATAATGTCCAGTCTGTGCCATGACAAAAACTTTAGACTTTACCTCCTCAGGTCTCTGTAATGTAGCATGACTACACTATTCATTCCCCAAATTCCAAAGGGATATTATTAGTCAAGAGTTAGTTTTGTATGGCTGTTTCATCATTATGACTTGCTTGCTGACCACTCAGACATCAAATTCTGGTTTGCTTACTACTTGTTCAATTTTAGATTAAAGATTTTAGACTTTGCTAGACATGTGCTTCACAGCTAACCTCTGAAAATTAACAGACACAATTACTTGGACATTATTGTTTTACTTTAATGGGAATAGAATTGAAGAGTGAGATGTGAAGATCTGGAAATTGCCTTTTCAAGGTATTTGTATTTTTAATTCAATCTTCAGGATTATATTTTAAAATAGAATATATATTTTAAAGTAGAATATATATATATTTAATATATTTATTTAATATAAATATAAAAAAGTTATAATTCAATAGTCATGGCCAATCTGCAAGACAATATCCAGAATTTGATGCTGTTTTCTTTCTCTTCCATATTACAATGTTCTGACACTCTGAAAAGCCAGGAATCTATCTTTAAGTCATAGGCTTTTATTCTTGAAGGAATTTCTATTTAATCTCTTTCTCTTGTAAATTTCAAAACTTTTATTTCAGATTTTAAAAAGTCACTACTTCAAAATTATTTTAATAAGAAATTAGAATATAGCTGACACTTCAGAATTTACATGATAAGGTAGATTCTGAAGGGGATCCAAAAACTCCATACATCAAAAAAATCTTACTTAAAATAGCTTTCCTCTCTGTCCCCTAAGTTGATACTTATGTCAATAAAATAGTCCAAGCAAATTCCTATAGGCATATTAGCCAGGTTCAGAGTTAATAAAATGTATGTACAGCACTGTATTTTGTTATCTGGATATTAAAAAGTACAATATGTCAAAATGGTAACATGAAAACTACAGGTTTTTTACACTGCAGAAGCATTTTTGTAATCAGTGCATATTTTCTTGCAATACTGAGATTTTGGTACAGGGAAATACTTTATCTAACCACATTAGGAAAAAAAAAAAAGCAACAAAAATTTCTCACTTATGAGTTCCACCAGTGAAAAATTAAACTCCTTTATATTTCACTATTGGGTCATAGCATACTCTAAGGGAAAAAAATGTTTTCTGTTGAAATGAAATTGAGCAGAATAATTACAGTCTACTAAATAATTCAGGGCTCAGTGGTGTGTCTGTGGTATGAGTTTATGTGTTCTACATAATGTCAAAAGTAAATTAGATTCCAGCTTATGACATTTAACAAGAACCCAACAAACAGGTAATTTTTCACTACACTTTTGGGGTTTAATTTACTTTAAAACAAATATCACTACATTTAAAATATGAGAACTTTCTAGAGGTTTGTTTTTTTTTTTTTTTTTTGAAATTAAGCTTTGGAATAGTTTTAATTAAGGTTTATTCAAAATATGGATGTGCCACTTGCAACTACATGCTATATTAGTGATTTTATTTTCATAATATGTCTGTTTTCCCAGACAACTATTTTTTCCAACAATTTATTCAATATGGCAACTCATGTTCTCCCAACTGTTCATATGTTACACACAACCCATGCATGCAGATAATTGTACCTTAACTGCTGATATTAACTAGTTAACATGAAAAAAGGAATTAATTTGAGCTATTCAGATGCTATACTGTTTACTTTAAAAAAATGAATTTGCATATATTAATATGCATGTATTAATATGCATGTATTTCCATGGGATAAAGAACCAAAGCCATAGAGAGTAAAAATATTGTAGGTGAATTTAATTAATTCCTAACCCACCTCCTAACTTTAGGTGCTAGACCAGCTACCACTTCACTTAGCATAGAATAGAAACTACAGATCCTCATCTAATCTTAATCTTAATCATCTAGTCTTAATCTATAGTTGCTTGTGTAACCATCAATCCATAGGACTAAGAGGGACTTCAGGTGTAAAGTTAGGCATGTGGCTTGACTAAATAACCAGTTTGGGGATGTTGTAAGGGATTTATCCAATATCCCAAAGGAATTCTGGCATAAGCAGGGTTTGAATCCAATTCCAGCATGGCTTCACCTGAGTTGTGTGACTTTTCCATTACCTATTGCTATTTCTTGGCTCGTCTTATCCATTTTTATAACAGACCAGAAAAATACTGGAAAATGACTCATGCATTAGAGAATTGTCCTGTCTCCCTTCAGGAGGATATAAAAAATAAGTTATTGTTCATGTTTACAAGAACCTTGGATACTGAGTAGGGAGGATTGGTATAATTTCTCTGTAGAATTAACAGGAAAAGGGACAATTCAGAGACCAGAAACGTACAATTTTGCTTTGATACTGTGTATTTCAGAATACCAGAGTCTTTGTGTTGAAGTCTAGGTCATAATTTCAGTTTTTGGGGATTAGCAGCACTGATAACATCTAAAATATAAAATCTTTCCTCTCTGTTCTCGTGACATGTGGTGACACACTAATCATTAGTCACTTTAGTAAATACAATGTTGCCTGGCTGATTTTTAGCTCAGAGCACAATATATTTAAAATATGTCTCTCTTATCCACAGCCCATTCTGTATTTATCTTACTTTTGTGCTCTATCAATTATCTATTTCTTTTCCTCTCACTCCCATCCATATGCCCAGAGCTTTTCATTGACCTGACCTGCTGTGAGTTCTGCTTTCTCTCTGCCTTCTTCAAAGCAAACAAGAGTATCTGTCAACCTCTATCTTCCTTCAAATCAATACATAAATATGCATTTCCCTTACAAGTCACGGCATTTCCCCTTATTCATTATTTATGCGCATTTCTGTAGCAATTAACAACAGCCAAATTCCAACAGTCAAACACCTACAGTGAGTTTTTGTATGTTAAGCACAAGTTAATGCAGCATTTAATCTACCTATTAGTTACTTCGAAGAAATTTAAAATTTCTGGCCCTTTAAGTTATCTCCACCTAAGAAACATAAGCTGGAACTCTGTGTTCTTACAGAACGTCTTCCTGTAAGAAGTGATTCTCACCAGCTGACAAACTCAATACTTCTTTCTGTAAATGTACACCTAGCTAGTACAGAACATACACATCCACTGCCCTTTCCAAGTAAGGAACACTACACTATCAATAAAAACCTGGCAGCCTACTGACAGGTTCGCCTTTAAAGAGGCGTGAAATCTATTCATAATCTAGTTTTGCACTATTAAACTTGCCGGGGCTGGCTTGAATTTGTTTTCAATGCACGTCCAGCCAGCGTTCGTATACCAGACTGTCCCGGTTTAGGGCAAAATTTGGGAAGAAACCTCCGACTGGGGTCCTTCTAGTCACCCCAGGATACAGACCTGTGTCTATACATTCTTAATTTAATCAAGCCTCGATTTTAGTGGTAAAACAGAAAGAAATAGTGCTAGAGAGAGTCAAGAACACAGCTCCATTCTCCAGGCGCCTGCTCCCCTCCGCTCCCCTGGGGCCGGGGCCGGGGCCGGGGCCGAGCTCCGGGGCCTGGCGGGTCCCGGCTCTGCGGGGCTCTGCGGAGCCGAGCTCCGGGGTTCGGCGGGTCCCGGCTCGGCGAGGCGGGGCGGGCCGGCCGGCGGGAGCCACCTGCCCCCAGTGCCCGCCCCCACCGGAGCTCCGAGCCGCCGCCTGGGCCCGGGGCGAGGCTTCCTGCCCTTGGCCGCCGCCACCTTCCCCGGGAGCCAACCCCGGGCCGAGGGCTTGGGCGGGAGGGAGATCGCGCCTTATGCAACCGGCTCAGGGAGCGGCCGCCGCCGCCTCGCCGGCAGCAGCAGCAGCGGCAGCAGCGGCAGCGGCAGCAGCAGCAGCGGGCGGGCGCTGTCCGTGAGTGCCGGGGCCGAGGGGGGAGAAGGTGTCCGGCCTCCGCCGTGCGCGGGCCGCGCAGGCGCTCCCGCCCCGCTCCGCCGGCCGCCCGCAGGTGCGGCGAGCCTGAGGCGGGCGCTCCGGCCGTGCCGGGGCTGCCTGAGGCGGGCGCCGGCGGTGCTCCCTGTCTCCCTGGCTCCTGAGCGGTGCTGGCCCGGGCGTCCCGCGGCGGAGGAGGAGAGGGCGGGAAGAGCCTTAGCCCCGGCCGGCCGTCGCCTCCGCGCCCTGCCCTGCCCGGCCGTGTGCCCGGCTGCCCGGCTGCGGGGAGATGCGGGGCTGGGACGACCTGTACCCGCTCCCAGTGCCGCCCTCCTGGGTACCGGGGGCTGCTGTCGGGATTCTTTCATTGCACTTCATCCAGAAACTCCTCTTCCCCTACTTCTGGGCCGACCTGAGATACCTGCTCAAAGTGTTTACCTATGGGCTGAGGATGGAGATGTACCGGCTGCAAGGGAGGGTTGTCACCGTCCTAGACAAGTTCGTGAAGCTGGCGGAGAAGCAGCCCCACAAACCGTTCCTCATCTACGAAGGGACCGTTCACAGCTACAGGGATGTGGACCGGAGGAGTAACAGGATAGCGCAGGTGTTCCTGCAGCACGAGGCTCTGCAGAAGGGAGACACGGTGGCCTTGCTGATGGGGAACGAGCCAGACTTCATCCACGTGTGGTTCGGACTGGCCAAGCTGGGCTGCGTGGTGGCGTTCCTCAACTTCAATGTCCGCTTCAGATCTCTCCTGCACTGTGTCAGTAGCTGTGAGCCCAAGATACTGGTTGTGGGAGCAGGTAGGGTATGCTCCTCATTCCTACATCCAAAGCCTTTAATGTCACATCTTCACAAATATCTGGCCCTCCTGATAGTTTATTGGGACCTGATTTACAGATGTGAAAGAAACACAGGGCTGGAGGGGACTTGAAGATTTTATAAAGTTTTAGCCTCTCAGGCAGAATCAATTGTATCCATGCTTTGTGAACAACCATTTAACATTTCCTTAAAAAAATATGTGTTGCAGAAGAGTTTCCAGCATCTAAGTGCAGCCTGTTCCAACTGCTTAATTGCTTCAGTAAAAGCTTAAAGGGTTCTAAAAGCATTAAAATGATCTATTAGGAATACTTGTCCATTACTTCTCAAATAGTCAAATTTAATCTTATTTAGGTAGTGTACTTTATTCTCTTGTACTATCTCCCCATCTTTCCACTGATCAAACCACTGCAAAATTGGAAACACTAAGCTTGGACTGTACAGCCTCTGCTGCTCAGCTGTTTGCAGACATTTTCCAGGAATTAAGTTTTTGGAGTACAGTGCATAGGAGGTTGATTCATAATAACAAACTTACAGTTGGTGTTGGATTGTAGAAAAAATTGCTGGTTTTGAATAGGGATGGTAGTGTGTGCTGCAACCTTCTGGAGTATTACATTTTTATTAAATGCTGAAAAAGAATTTAAAATCTTGTGGGTATCCTGGGCATTGGATGTTCAAATTTGGCTTAGTCAGATAGATGTATAAACTGAAGACAGATCCAAAGTATAAATTTGCCATATCATTTATGATCTAATGAAAATGAACCTGCAAGGCTCAAAGACCACACAGAAGCCTGACACTTGATTGGAAGAAAATATATCAAAATATTGTGTATTAATGTTGTCTCATCTCTCTAAAAGTATTGTTTCAACTCTCCTTTGCCATTTTTCTGTTGCACATTTTCTTGTTTTACTGCTGTTACACAAGTTGCGGGGGTTTACACCCATGACACCCAAATGATAGAATTTTCTTCCATCTGTTCTCTGCTGCTATGAAGTTGTGTTTTCAAAAATGCATTTGAGATTTTTTCCTTGCACATTTTAAAATTGTAAATATTGTCATTCTGATTCTACCTGGTTTGCTGGTTTAAGATGTTTGGTAATTAAAACAAGCCAATGAAACAAAAGCCAATTTAAATATAATCCAAATATAGGATAAAAAGGCTTCTGAACTGACAGCTTTTAATTTTGCTTTCTTACTTTATTTAAAAAAATCTTGTTTAGCTCTTTTTATGAATATATACTTTAGGGTGAATGATTTGAGGAAGGGAATGGATGTTCAGGAACTTCCTGTTCGTTGACTGTGGTAAGGGAGAAACTTTGGATCTAAGCTTGCATCAGAGGGAAGGTTTTTTTTTTTAAAAAAAGCATTTGTAGAGCAGGGCCAGGAACAGTGTTTCTCCACTCTTAATTTGTCACTGACAGCTGATAATAAGAGCAACTATGTTGAACTAGGTTCTTCTGGGATTCTGTCTCTGTTCTCAAGGGAAGACCTCTGTGCAGACAAAAATTGGTATTGGTATTTGGCTGGTATTTCTTACTGTATTAATGGCTTTTAGTCTCTGCTGTAAATCTGTCTGTCCCATAAGTCTTCTCAGTATCTTTCTTCAGACTAAGAGGCTTCTTTTTTTTGTGGTTTGGTTTTTTTTTGGGTTTTTTTTGGGTTTGTTTGTTTGTTTTTTATTTATTTTTTTTTTAAAGCAGTGAAAGGAGTTAAAGTTGTTTCAGAGGAGTCCGGATTTAGCAACTGCAAGTTTATGCACAGACCAGTGATTGTGAGGCCTAACTCATACCACTCTTGAAAAAAAACATTGCACCTAATTATTATAGATAAATAATTTCCCCCTAATATTTGTAACAATTGCAGAGCAATGTTTAACACTGGGGTTACACAGTCAATTACATAATTCTTAGAGGTCTATTAAACAACTTTTCATCCAATGTTAGTGTGAGTATCGAGGGATTCTTCCTCATCAATAGACATGAGTAGTTCGTTTTCCTCATGGCACCATTTTCATAGAAGTCTGGATAAGTTGAACATGGTGTATTTTGTTTTTCAGCATATTTGCACTAAAACCAATCAGCTTGTGGTCTAATATCTGTCATTGTGATAGGCAGGCATCATTAAGACTGTTTTTTTAAATCAGAGAATAGTAAGTAATGGCAGTATTTCTGCATAGTGAAATTCCTTTAAAAAAATACAAAGGTTTTTCACCCTCCACAAAGAAATGCAGGTTAGCATAGCAATTGTATTTCTTAAAAAAGTTACAGATTATATCTTCCATGTTTTGGATGACCTTTGGTCTTATTCATAGACTGCAACATGACAGAAATTACCCCCTTAACAATTTGGCTGCTTGCGCTCAGCAAGAGCAAATTTGATTTTGAAACACTTGTCTGTAATAGCACATTAGAACACAAACCTGTATACAGGTTCTAGTGTTATATCTTACTGTATATCTAGTTAATAATAAGGTTTCATTTATGCTGAAGGGAACCTTCCATCTTCAGCTGCTGTCTGAAGCAGTTCCCAGTCATGATTGTTTATGGCTAAATCTTTCCTGTTCAGAATGATGATGTAGCCTCCCTTTGTGTGAGATGATTACATCTTGAAGCCTTTTGTACCTTATTTTTGAAAATGCTTTTATTTTTTTCAAATGTGATATCTCCATGCAATTAGGCTTGATACTATTTATGGCTGCATTTTCTTCCATACCTGGTTCCATTTTTCATAGTGCCTCTTGTAAGATCACTCTCATGTGTAGCTTTTTACTTCTCACTTTTGTTGTGTGCCTGCATATTTTTTAGGCATTGTGGTTTGGTTACCGCATCCAATTAGTATTGTCTCTGCTTCAGCACTTGGAATCAGTCTTTTTTCTGATCTGACAATTCATTATACCTGGATTGCTTTTGGTAACTTTAGTTTCAGAGTGTTTCAGTAGTATTTAAGTTTGTGGGTTTGATTTTGCCTTATTGTATTCTATGAACTCAGCAGCTAAATGTTTTATTCTTAAGCCCCAGATATGTTACAAGAACTTCATAGTTTCTTCCTCCTGTTAGTTTCTTATATGAAATGGCAATCTCTAAAAGTCTGATTTTTTTTCTATGACACTGATGCTCTTTTAATTCATTTAGTGCAATCAAATCAATTTTTTGTCTTCTCTGGGTAAAAAGCAAATACAGATTCTATTATTTGCCAGTATATCGTCTTTCTGTTCCTTTCCAGTAATTTCATTTTTCTTTGTGTCAGAGATAGAATTTTTTACTTTAACTACTCTCATTTTTCTGCTGTGTTCTCAGAGTATTTAGCTCTTGCTTTAATTTCTTACTTAACCTTTTCACACTTCTATTCCCAGAAACATTTTCTCCCACCACTCCCATTTTGGGGAATGTTTCTTGAAAGAGATTCAAATGCTAGAGTTTCAAACTGCATTTTTGATAAAACACTAGCTAACTAACTTGTAAGTCAATGAGGAACTTGTGAAAGAGAAAGAAAGAAGCTGTATCTTCTTCTCTTTCAAAAGGTGTTCATTCTTACAAATTTGTTGCCAGACTTGGTTACCCTTAGTTGTTTAAAAGCTGTTGGTTCAACAACAAGAGCACGTAAATTAGTGCTTTAAGTGAAGACATCTTTTAAAACACTATGTCCATTTTGGGGAATATTTCTATTGATTGAAGTCTTTCTTGAAGAAGGGATTACTCAGCATCTGTTGTATCATTGCATCTATAGCAGTGTAACAGCAGTACTAGTAAACAGCACACACAGTTTAGTGACCCACCAGAAATGCAAATGGAATTTATATACCAGGGTATCTCTAGTCTGCTCCTCCTGGGCAGAGTTTAGCCCAGAGCAGGACATCACAGACTGCCATCATGACTTGTGATGCAAGGATTCAGCTGTTAAAGGATTGCTCTCTAAACTCCATCAGATTGATTTGCACCAGTCCTGATAACAAAGGCTATTAAGGGAGTGTGTATGCTGCACAGACACGTGTGGGCAGCCTGCTCTACGTGGCTCTGCTTGAGCAGGGAGATCAGACTGAGGTGACCTCCAGAGGCCCCTTCTATTCACAGCCATCTTGTGATTTTGCAGTTCTGTACAGAGGTACGTCTCCCAGCTGTATTGCATTTTTCTGGGCAGGATTCTTTACTGTTGAGGCATTGGCAGTGCTTTCTGCTGCTGCTGAGTGTATTCTGAGCCAGACAGAAGCATGCCCATGTCCTGGAGAGAGTTAGCAATGTATTTTTTGGTATACATAAATTTAAGTAATTTGATGTTACATACAAGTAGAAGTCTCATCTGTCATGTTAGCCACTGAATGAAAAAAACCAATGGATTCTATCAAAATGAATTCTATCTATTTTGATTAAAAGGCTATTTAGACCTAAGCATTTATTGCAAGGGGACCATAGAAAAACTCTGCAAGATACCTGCTCTGTTAGACACCATATCTCTTTGTTCACTTGCTTCTACTCTAGTCTGTATCCTGTCCCAGATGGTCTTTGAGTGGAAAAAAGAGCCAACTGTGATTTTCATGGTGGTTTATGTTTTATTGCTTTTACTGCCTTTAGTGGTGCCTCAGAATTCCAGCACTGATCCTGAGCCACAGTGACTTTTCTGCTATTATTACTTTGCTCAGCCATGCTGAATCACTTTGGGCATCAAATACAAGTAACAATTATTTTCTGGTGGCAAACAGTGTGGGGAAGAGTTCGGACTTGAAACAACTTCCTGAGCATATCAGCCAGTGTACACATCAAAGTTATGTAAGAATCATTTCTTGGAGTTTTCTTTCTGAGTGACTTTCTGTTCAGTACAAACTGATCTTATAATCTAATGTATTCCTTTCATCAGCGTGGGACTATGTCCGTGCCAACAGCCTGCATGATCTCTCTGCTAGAAAATAAAAAACCTTTGTGCAACTAGTAGCCTAGGACAGTAGTTCAAAACATATTTTCCTTGCTTTCTCAAAAGATGTAACTGATGTTACTGTACGTATTCATGTGAATATAAAGTAACAGTTTCACAAACTTTTGTTGAATAGTGCTTTAAAAGTAAGAGGAGAAGGAAAGCAAACAAAAGTGGAAACTGTATCCATCCCTATCAATTCCAGATATTTTTTCCCAGTAGGAGCCAAATAATTAGTAAATGGTGAACATTTGTATACAAGCAATGTAAGGAACACAGATGGAACTTGCCAAATTTAGTATGAGGGGACATTTCTCTCAAAACAAGTAACCCAAAATCTGAATATACTTTCTTAGTGTAAAAAGTAAATAAGTACTTGAGTGAAACTCCAAGTTAAAAAAGCTGAGTTGCTTCACTGTAGTTGCTTTTCTATATGAAGTGCAAATACAAGGTACCTCTAGAAATACACAAATTGTAGATTTTCCAGGAAGGCTGTGTCTTCCTGAGAGGTGGAAAAAATGATATGTAAAGACTAGACTTCTGTCTGGCACAGAAGTTTTCTGTTTGGGGAACAAATACTAGTTGACCATCATTAGAATTAGTGTTTGGAAATATGTTAGTACAACTGAGAGTCATCTCCAGACACCCCATCGGATGTATGTTCCAGAAGTAACTTTCAGTTTCTGGCACTTTGGATACAGCTGGTTTAATTTTTTTTTTTTTTTTTTTTTTTTTTTTTTTTTTTTTTTTAATTTGGGAAATCATTTATTGTTTCTGCTGTTCTCTACTATCTACTGAGAAGGTTCTTTCATGATAACTTTTAATTACAAGCTGTTCACGTATTGTTCCAAGTACTAGATTCCCGAGCACAGAAGAAAAATAATGCTGTGTAATAATTTAATTGTTCAATAGCAGTAAAAACTCCGGAGCCATTGGAAAAAAAATAAAGAATGTGTATGTTTAATATGATAATTAATCTTAACCATTTGGGGTAAATAAGCTTTAGTCTACTAAAGGGAAATGTGTCCTCATCTCATTCCTGAATCTTAAAGGAGTGTGTCTGCAGGGTTGAAATTCATACTTGTCATCTTTCTTCCTTTGATGCGCGAAAAGGGGAAAAAAGAAAAAGAAGAGGCAAGTCCTCTTCTTTTTGACAGACTTGCATTGTAGATGGAGCCAGTGCATTAATAAAGATTGGCAGAGAATGCTATGATCTCTTACTACTTTTCTAAACAGAACTCCAGTCACTTCCAACACCTCTGTTTCTTTTGCTAGGTTCTCAGTCTAACTTGCACCTACACAAGTTATCCTTAGTACATTTGAGAGACGTGTGTAATAGGAAAACAAAACTCAATATAAAAAAAGTAATACATACATAGTTATTCTATCACACTTGGTTTATTAATACGTGTTAGAAATAGTACAGTTGTATTTTTCTATTTATTGCTCAAAAATATGCTCTGATTCTATAATACAGCAGCAGGACAGAATTAATGTGCCAAGGAACCTTGACATTCATGGCATCAGTTTTCTGTAGTTAATACTATTCTTCTTAACATTATTTTTTATCTAAATTTTTTCACTCTGTTGCTGTCTATAATGGGACTTGTACTCCAGTAATTTAATCAGGATGCTGTCCATCTTTAAGATTTTTAAAATTATTTGGGTGATTCCTTCCTGAAATCATTCTGCAGTACTAGGAAGTTAGAACACAAAATTTTTAATGTTACACTACCTCAGATCTGCTGAATGCTCAAAAATATATAAAACTTATACTCTGTAGGCTTTAGGTATGAAAAACATGTTTAGTTTATAATAGTAATAGAGATACAGATTTGTATGTTATGAATTAAAATAACTACATCAGTCTGTCATTAGAAATGCAGCTTTCTGAAAGATTCAAAATCTTCAGTTGTTTTGGCATAAAATTTATGCATGTGTTGTCCATATTTAATATTTGTGAAGTGAATTTGGAGTTGAAATCAGGGTTTCAGATGCTGGCTCTTTGTGAGATTCCGGGTGAGTCATGTCAACTTTGTTTATTCATTATGAAACCTGAGATAATAAAGTAAATAGGAATATTTGCAATTTTAATTACTTAGACTGAGATGTATCAAAGCACTTAGGTTCTATTGAAAGCAGTATTGTTCCTGTTCTTGATATGTTTCCTGGATTAGTACTTTAATGACTATGCAGTCTTCTGAGAAAGTGGCATTGTAAAAATGCTTCAAAATATAAATGTCAAATGGATTATTTAAGGATTGGCCTCTCTATATATTTTCTTTTTTATTTACTCTGGGAACTTCTCTCATTGTTTCTTTTCTGATAAGGCAACAGAATAAACCTTAGTTAAACTGCTGTTTCTTTTTAAATTAGTCACTTTCGTGAGATTGCCGTTGAGGGCATCTGAGGAAACCTGTGCTGTAATTACCAGTTATGTATATATCTGCCTTGCATGGATTTCTTAAAGATTTATTTGAAGTTGAAACTTAACTACACTTCATTCTGGTCTTAACAATGACTAAGGGTTACCTAAAATCACGTGTGCAATAGGAAGTAGTAATCAAGGCTCACAAGTTTGCCTTGAGAGTTAGTTGAGCATTTGAATGTGGGATCAGCAGTATTTTTAGCACATTATATCCTGTTTTCAGCAGATTTTCATTCTATTTCATTGTATTTTATTGAATCTATATACATGAGGTGACTTGCATTTCTCTTTGCATTGTAAGAAGTAAAATTTTAAGAGAAAAAATTATTTATTCTCTAGTTTTATGAAGACATAAGGGAAGTAACATAATTTCATGTTCATTTTTAAGATTTGCTTGGGACATTGGAAGAAATTCTTCCTAAACTTCAAAAAGATGTTAATGTTTGGATAATGGCCAAAGACTCCAGGTTTCCAGGTGTGCACACCCTTTTAGACAAAATAGAAGCTGCATCTGAAGACCCTGTTCCAGTTCATCGATGCTCTGCCAACAACCTCAAGTCAGCTGTTTTATACATATTTACTTCAGGAACAACAGGTACAGATCTGCTAAAGAGTCTATATTTTCCTTCAGCTTTCATTTAGAAACTTGATTTTTCTGAAAATCAAGTTTCTCAATAGCAAAATGTCATGTTTCTCATCTAGAAGCATTACTATAGAAAAACACCCATATTTCTTTTAAGTAGGTGTTTCTGTTTGGTGGTTTATGGGTTTCCCTTTGCTTTTTCTGCCACATTGTACAAATAGTGTGGGAGGCTTTACCTCTTACTACTACACAGCTAAAGTGTTTATAAAACATTGTTTTTTTTTGTCAGTTTACAATCATAATGGATAGTATTTTGTGACTACATAATATTGCCTAGCTAAAATAATTAAGATTTTACCTAAAACTTTAAAAAATAGTCTTGAAGCTTGCAAATAGACATTTGTTTTTCTTTCATCAAGTCATGTTTTATGGAGGTCACTGTAGAGACAGAAAATAGGATTAAGTTACTAGCCTTTTAGTTTAGAAACAGATGTCTGAATTGTGCTCCAGCAGCTAAGAAGCTAAGACTTAAAAAAACCTGATCACTGACATGAAAGGCAGCATTATGTTTTTAAGATGAGTGGATTGGCATTCTCATTCAGTTGGACACAAGGGTTTTAGCCACATGAAGACTGAAAATGCATATGTGCTTTGGGCTTTGTTCTTTCATATGAGTAATAATTAAGTTTATTTGCTTCAGGTTCCAGGAAAAATTAGGAAATGAGAACATCAATCTCCAATAAAAAAGTTAGGAAGTTATAAATATTGTCAAGAGATGGGGCTTTATTTGTACTGCTACTACTAGAAATATGGTTAAGCTTTCTTGTTAAGAGTTGGGAGTTAAAATTTGCTAAAAAATATTACGGAATTATCCAAGTGGGATGATTTTGTTCTTACAATTAGAATATCTGTGTGAAGTCTGATGTTTCAGTTATGTGCAATTTGAAATATTTTTGAAACTTTGTATATAATACATTAATTTACACGGAATTTCTATTATGGACTATGTAACTCGAACCATATGGTTTGTTTAGATTGAAGAGTATGGAATACCTAATTCTGAATAACTGAGCATTTTTCCATGTTTTGGTACACCAATGACTGATAATCTCAGTTAAAAGAGAAGGAGTGTTTTGCACAATCTGTAGTAGTCTCTCTGTAAAGGCAGAAGTAAATACTGTGGAAAACTTCTTGTTGTAAATATTTTATTGGAAACCTAGGCATATTCCCTTTTCTCTTTAGTGCAGAAAAGTGAAATAGCCTTGAGGTGTAGCTAGACTCTCCACAGATTATACTTCCAGCTCTAGCTAAGTCTTGAAATGAGCAATAGCTTTGCTAGAAGAGATGTGAAAACTTTATGAATCATTACAATTTTTCATCATCAGCCTGACTCAGACTGAAATTTTTGTGTGTGTTTGAGAACACATATATTATGTAAGATCACCTTCCCTACTCAGATTAATAGGTACCAGATCAGTAGCCTAAGAAGCCCTTGCCTGTGAGTCTGCATGTTACTGAAGAGAAATGCTGTGCTGAACTTGAAGAAACTCATTCAGAAGAATATCACTGGTGTGGTCTTTTCAGTGATTTTTTTTTTCTTTTTCTGTTTATAATTCATCATAGACATAGAGTTCTGAAGCAAATAGAAAGAGGTTTGATTGTTAGATAAGCATCCACTGTGTTGTCTACTCCTTGTAGATCCCATACCTTCCTTATTTACCTTATAGTCACTATGACTTTTGCCTTAAAAAGAGCTAGTGTGATGCCTCTTTATGCTAAAAGAAGTCCATATCTAGAGTAAATGTTTTTTCCCTTCTTGCTCTATATTATTTGCTAGCAGGTAAACCAGTGAGTTTCTTCATGTTCCTACTTACTTGAATGGATGTGATGTCAAACTAAATAGCAAAGAGGTGAGGTTACAACCTGGCTAATCTTTATGTGTACAGAAATATGCAATGTTGTATTAAACAACCAATTGTCTATTTATGGCTATCTCAGAAGATGGTTGACAATTTGATTACAGTAGAAAGAACTGACTCTTTTATGATTTTAGAGACTTTATACACAGATTCTCTTTAGAAATTTCTCTTAAGAAATGCTTTAATGCATTATTTTGATTTTATTACAGGTCTTCCAAAGGCAGCAGTCATTAGTCATTTACAGATCCTTAAAGGAGCTGCTGGACTGTGGGCTTTTGGTGCTACTTCAGAAGACGTCATTTATATTACTCTGCCTCTTTATCACAGTGCAGCTTCTCTCCTTGGCATTGGTGGATGCATTGAACTAGGTAAGGCTTGCTTGCTTTTGTTGTTAATAGAGAATTAATTATTATAAAATGTACAAAACATGCTTAGGTTAATACCCTAATGCAATGAGTATTTTTTTTTTTTTAATAGCTGTGTATTTTGGGGAGAGGGGACTCAAGGATTCTTTTATAAAAAAGATTTATTTGAAGTTCTCTGACAATATTTTCTGTTTCCTTATGCATCAAGTACAAGTCAGAGCAAGGGAAAGATCAAGATAATTGTATTATGGGTTAATTATGGGCCTGAATCTGCATTGATGAATACTTTCTTGAGAAATAAGGCTTCAGTAATACCCAAATGATTTACTAATCAGACTGAATCTTCTGGATATTTTCAATTAAATGCTTGAACACAGGCGTTAAGGCTAAACTCTTAAAATATGTTACAACACCTAACAGTATTGTAAGAAGAGAAGCTTGTTTTTAAGCTCTGATCTTTTGTGTTACTGTCTCAGCCAGGAGGCTGGTTTCCTCTCCCTTCTTTCTCTACCAACACGTTTTCAAATAAAACAGCTGAAATACCCCTTAAAGAACTTAAATAATTCTCCAGGTGAGGCTGTATTAGTTCCTCAGATGTTCTTTTTTATAGCTAAGCTGCCACACAGAGCAATTGCTTAATTTGATCTTCCTTGCTGTTTCCATGAAGGTGCAACCTGTGTGTTAAAAAAGAAGTTCTCAGCTAGTCAGTTTTGGAGTGACTGCAGAAGGTACAACGTGACTGTCATCCAGTACATTGGGGAACTTTGCCGCTACCTTTGCAATCAGCCAGTGGTAGGTGGAATCAAAGTGATGCCTGCTTGTCTGTCAGAACATTTATTGTTCTTCACGTGGGTGTGCTAAAAGGGAATTAAACTGTGTTGAGCGTGTCCTTCTGCCCTTGCTTTTATGCGAGATTCTGCAAATATTTGATTATATGTAGGCGTGTATTAAAAACAATTGCTTGAATCATGAAGATATACTAAAACAATTACAAGGAATGATTGTGAGACTAAAAACTAATTTGGTATAATTTGGTGAAAAAGTACTGTTTCATGGAATTTTGCAAGGTAAGTTTGAAAAAACAGGATTACTGTTCAATGCCTTTTCTGAATTTTCAGAACTTTGTTTCTTGGCATCTGAGAGTGTCAGAGGTCTCATATTTTGTGTGCTATGTTTTAGCACTGGCTTTTTTTTTGTGGAATGTGCATATTCTGAGGCCACCTAAATTGTATTTTTAAACTTGTAAGAGGCTTAGTCTAGTTTAGCAGCCTTTTGTTCAAGATGAAACATTTGCCTTTTTTGGCAATGATAAAACTGTTCTAGACAACAAATATTTAGGAAAACAGAAAAAATTTTGTGAAAATGTCCAGAAGTTAGATGCAATGCAACTGTTATTTCTTTGAAAAGCCTTCCTTTGCCATTATCATAATTTCATTTTGTTATTTCAAAAAATAATCAGTGTTTTATTTCCTTTCCATTGAATTTTATTAAAATGACTCCTCTATTAAGAAAATATACTAGTAACTCGAAGTATTTAATCTGAAAATTTATTAACATCCTCCTTAAGCAGTATTCTAAAATGAGAGAATGCAATTCAGTCTTGTTTTCCAGCAGAATAATAATTAACGTTAATGTCTTGGGTTGCTGACCAAAGAACGGAAAAGGTCATTGGATTGCTTTTCACTTAGGAAAATTTTCAAAAGTATATTTAAGCAATGTAGTTGTGGGTCATGCATCCTACTGCACTGTCCATGTGTACCTCAGTAAAGCAGAAATTTGTGAATCAAAGGGAGTATAGGTGATGACCCAGTGAAGAGCACTGAGCTGAGAAGAAACCAGAATAGTGATGCCTTCTCTGATTTTTTTGTTTGTTTGTTTGTTATGTTTTGGGATTTTTGGTTTTTAATTTTTTTTTTGGGGGGGGGGGGTTAACTTTATAGTGAAATAAAAAAACTACTGGATAACAAAAAGTCAAGCTATAGATCATAAGAAAAATCAAGGATTGGGGAGGCATAGTTTATGTAATATATTTTTTTTTCATTATAGGCTAACTTGATTTCCACAAAGTCATTTCCCTTCTCTCCAAAATTTCACAACTTTTGCCATATTTGCAATCTGAGATATTAATTGTTCCCCTTTTATGTTCTCTTACTGTATAGGGAGAGTGTGGCTTCTTTTCTCAACCTTTATCTTAAAGCACAAATTATACATGAATATACTTAATTTCTGAAACAAACTCTTCCATTTTTAAATCCTTACCAAGACACCATGAAGTTAAAGCAACTTTAAATTGTGCAAATAAAGTAATTTATACCATTCTTAACTATTTGTATACACTATACAATGGTTATGCAATCAATAACTATTCATTAATCATATAACTATTCTATTTATTAATTTATGTGCATAGTTTCTAGGAGCTGGCATATCTGAACTCTTTCTTCTGAGAGGCTACAGATTTTGGTTTATTTTGTTCTTTTTTCGCTTGCTTGCTAAGCCTTTTGAAGAAAATTAAAATCATAAAACAAGTCAGTTTGACAGCTAGGTACTTGAAGAAAAATATTAAGTATCTGTCATGTTAAAACTAGAGTAGAAACATGTTCACACAAAGAAGTGGAAGGTTTTAAAGCATCTTATGCAACTTGCTCTTAGTTTACAAGTAAGACAAATAACTTCATAATTTGGATTCCCTTTTTAAGTTTTGTTAATGTAGAAGTACTGTATGTGCTAGTAGCATGAGAAAGATATGGCAAGTTTTAAAGTTCTGTCAGGATATTACGTGGGCAGCATTCGTGAGATTAGAGTGCTACAAAGCCCTTCTAATCTATCGAGATTAAATCCATAGCAATTACCTTATTTTCCTAATTTGTTTCTTTAACACTAAACTTGAATTGTTATATTGCCTACAGTTGGAGTCCACACTGTGGCCTTGCATTTCATAATTCTGAATTGAACTTTGGGCAAGTCTCTGTGGTAGTATACAGGCTCTTGGCTGAGCTTTCCTTATTGGTTTTATCCTGTTTAATCGTTCTGCCTCCCACTCACATCTGCAACAGCTCTCGAAGACTCTTGCAGCAGATTTTTTCTGAGGTTATTCTGCATCCAGTTTGGTTTAGTAATCTGTTGTCTGGAAAGAACATTTGTTAGAAAAGGAAGTTGTCTTTTTTTGCATTAGGTACAAGTACAAAAAGATCTGGCATTATGTGACATTCATAGATTTTTCTAGGTTTCCAAGTGAGTAATCCTCATGCTTTCCCTCTTCCAAAGACGTCTTTCTGCAACATTTTGATTGCAGTGAAAATACAGTTACCAGCATTGATAGCTAATAGCCATCAATAGCTACAAAATGGATCCGTCTCTAAGACATTGACTACTGCAGTGAAGAATAATATTCAGAAAATTGATAAATTGGTCTTGCTGGCTGACATTGCTCTAAATCTCTATGAACAGTGATCTGAAAAACCACAAGAGTCTGGCATAGCAGAGCTCCCTGTATTGCCTCTTAGCAAAAGCCTTGAAACTCTACTAATCTGTGGATATGTTTTCCTTAGAGGCTTGCAACTAATTTAAATTTTAACATCTGAACTGTAGACTAGGCCTTCCAAAGGCAGTTGCAGATTTATTTCAAATTTGACCTAATGATCTGTTTAACAATGCATTGCATCCTGAAGCTTTTGGAAAGATGGGAAAGGTAATGCAGCATCTCTTTCCTGCTTTTCTGCAAAGACAACTTGAATCCTGAAAAGTGTTACAAACAGAGGGTAGAAATCAGTGTTGTCAATCATTATGTGCTGCTTTCTACTTTTATAAGGTGTGATGCAGTATAACAGTATTTTCATGATTTATGATACCTTGCACGAAATAGGTAAGCTCTCTGTTAAAAATGGAGTTCACTTCTGCTTCTATTCAGAGTCGGTGTCACAAATAATTGTATCATTGCTTACAGTTTCTCATTTAATATGTGTCCTTTTTTATGTCTACTTGGTATTGAGACAGTGTTATCCTCTGGCACAGGTAACATTTCTTATTTCCTTGGGGTTACCTAAGTGTATAAGACCATGCTTATCAGCTTTCAGATTTTGTTTTGTTAAGCTGAGGCAAGACAGTCTCTCTGCTAGATACACTTTGGCCAAGGCTTCTTTGGATGGGATTAAGCTCTCTGAAGTGACTTCAGAGAAGATGCTTAGAGATTTATTGTGTTTAAACTCTTCTGTATTAGAATAATAGTACTTTAGAAGGAGGAAACAAGAAATTAATTGTATTGGCATAAGGAAACAGCATGAATATTTATTTCCCTGAAGTTGACTCCATTGTTATGGAAAGGAGTGTAAGGATGGGGTTTATGTAGTTGGATAGCATTGTGTCTCACCAAGAAGCAGTTTTCCATAAAGGAATGGAATTTAATGGTCACATAAGCAAGGAGAAATTAGTCAGTAGGCACTTTTCTTAAATGCAGGTTTTACTTGTAGTCACATTTTATTACTCATTAAAGTTCAGCTTAATTTATGTTCAGTACTGGAAATTGTTCTTTAATATCCTTGAAATGTGGAGTGGAAATTTGTCAAGCCTCTTGGCATAAATATTTTATTAAATATCCTAAACCAATAATGTGACACAGTTACAAACAACCACATCTGTACCTTCCATGGGAAGGCTCCTAAGAATCTCTACATGTCATTAAAGTTTAATTTATGGGGGGAATTTTGCAATCTATTTTTCTAGTCACCTATCCTTTAAGAAAAACAAACTGAAACTATTTGCATGTGCCATAAGAAGACATCATTCTTAATCCAAGGTGTTTCTCATTTACTGCAGTATCAATGCTTTTTGTACATACTGTTAGAGAAAATAGAACTTTTAGACTAAGAGTATATCCAGCACATCTGAAGAGAAAAGGCCATGAGAGGCTTGTTTTTTTTCTCTCTAGACTCTGTCATTTGACCTTATAAAAAACAGACTGTATGCCACAGCAAACATTTTACTTACAACTGCCATAACTACAAGAAGAGTGTTATTTTTGAAAAGTGGCTTTAAAGCAGATTATAACACCTATTTTTCTTTCTGCCTTCTGATACTTATATATACTGGCATACCTCTCTTAGTACCCTCAGATGATCTGGTTTTCTCATCTCCCTGCTAATAATGGTAAAGTTTTTCAGGTGTTCTTAGTAGAAAATGTCTTCAGGAATGTCTGAGGAAACATTAGTTTTTCAAAACAGCACTGAAGGTTTGTTACAAAGTCAACTACTGGTTCTAGCATGGTGGATCATGACTTAAGAGGTCATACAACTTGACGAATTTCTCTACTTCCAGCTTTCAGTTTTTCCTAGACTTGTCTTTTGGGTTAAACCAGTGGAGTCATGCAGAAAATGTGCTTCTATTAAAGCCTGGAAATCACAATCATGCTTCCACAAAGGGAAGCTTCATACTGCTCACAGAATACTGTGTGTAATATGCACCCAAGAAGTAATCTGTATGTGCTTTGATTCTCTGAACTGAGCTTTGAAAAGTTTTGTGTGATTTGTGTTGACTAGTGTGTTTCTGGGACAGTCACCAAAAATACAGTTATCTACTTCATATTACTGGGTGGAACACAGACAGCAGTGACTTTTTTTTTTTTGTTGGTAGATATTTTATGAGGACATGGGAGTACAACTAAACAAAACATTTCCTATTAGAAGAGCTAAACAAAGAAAACTTTTTTCAGAATGTAACTCTTATAGATTATCAGGAGATTGATTATTAAAAATCTGGTGAGAGTGATTTATATTAAATAGCAAGCAGCTCGTTTCTGAACTAGAAAGATGTGTCCTTTTCCTACTTTTCCTGTCCTTTCTTATGTCTTTCTTATGTGTTCTTCACACCATTCCTCTTTTCTTTTATCTGTATTTTTAAATTTGGTTATGTGTTTTGCTCAAAAAATCTAGTTGCAGTTTATAATTAGGCATTACTAAATAATGAACATGATGTGCATCTTGAAAAATGTATTATATCAGTAATATTAGGAAATCTCCCATCTTATAGTCTAATAAACTACGTGATCCCTATTTTTTTGGGCTAATGTATCAATAGAGGAACTGGTGAATATGTTGTTACATACACACCTTGAATGAAATACTTGAATGCAAATCCTGTGTCATCTGTCTTATCATATTTTATATGTAACAGATATTTCCATTCTCAGATATTTCCATTCTGAGATTGCTTTCAGTTTCGTCAAGGCCATGATACAGAGCACAATTCAGGCCTCCTTACCTTGAATTACCTTTGTTTCTCTCCATACCTTATGCAGAAATAATAAAAGAAGGGCAATGAACTTTCTTGTGTTTGTTTAAAGTGGATGCTCAGCACATTTTTATGTAGCTGCAATCATGAATCCTTCCTGCACCAGTTAGTATAGTGTTGATAGTACTATAAGAGGCATTTTCCAACAGCTTAATCACATAGATAGTCCAAGTAGTTTATTGAGAACATTTAAGGACAAAAGAGTGCTGGATGAAAAATCCCAGGTACGTGGTATGTAATGTACTAAGGCAGATCTTGACTTGTCAATTAATATACAAAAGAAACAAGCACGCAAGATGGAGACATAGTGTGTCAAACTGATTTATGATGTGTGCAGATGTTTGGTACACAGTTCAAAGATCTTGGCAGAATCAATGGAAAATATTCCGGGTGTACGGTAAGAACTGTTTTTGTTCTTAAATCATTGATGTCAATGAAAAAGGCATTGAAAAAGTGCTTCACCTTTATGGTTAGAAATACATGGATGTAAACTGAACCCCCATTTTATTTCAGAATCACTCTGAATTAAGAAAGTAAACAGTGCAGGAAAATAAATAGACATTTTTAGAAACCTTGAGAAGATGTTATAACATTCTGTTATTCTAAAATCTCTTGCCCTATTTGTGGAGAGCTATTAGTAAATTTAAAAACACAAATAATAATTTAATTATCAGAGGACATGTAATTTGAACCGATTTGAACTTATTTGTGGTAGGTGACCAGGGGAAGGCACTGAGTCCTTTGTAAATGAGATATTATGAGGAAGTAAAGCTTTTAGTGTAGCAGGTGTTAATTTGGTACAGTGTTTTTGCAGTGGGCTAAGAATACGCATGCACACAATTGCTGCATACCAACTGTTGCAGGGCAGCTGGATGACATGCCACAGCTTGATCAGGTGTCAAGAATGGCACATAGAAACAGCTTTGCTGTTTGTAGGTGATTCCTTGGAAATCCTTCTACTCCTTTAATTTTATTTATTGTGCCAAAAGTGAGCTAGTTGGTGAAATGCCATCCAAAGGTGGTGGAAATTCAAAACCTATTTGGTCTTGTCAGTTTAAAGTATAAGTTTTTTGCATATTTATTTCTTTTTCCATTAGGACACCCTAAGTGTTCATCACTCAACCATGCTTTTGTAATTTGGTTGAATTGTTGTCTCTTTTTCTTCCCTTCTCTTACTTGCAGCATTTCATTTACTGCATAACTATTCAGCCACAGTGCCTATGGATACCAACATGCCTGTCCTAAGAGTTGGATTTTGGCAGTGAGCTGGACAATAATCTGTGTTTGATGTTAAAAAGAGATGTTAGAATGGCTACCTCTCTTTTATTTACTGTGGGTCATCTTACATTGAAAGTTAGTTACACATAAAGCTAACATGAACTAATGTCATGTATTAGTTATTAAAAATACAAGAATAGATAAAATATTGCTATATTAATTTACACATGTAGAACTAATGTGAGTAAACCCACTGCTTGAAGTCTCCCTAATTTTAATAATTTTCTTCATAGTTATTAACCTGCTGGAAGATGAAATTACATATAATTTTAATTCTTACACTTGAAAGACTGCTAAATGCATGACAGTTTTAGTGTCTTTCATCAAAAAGTGAAGAGTTGTACCTGTTTGCCGATGCAGAAATCCCTGAATCTACTTCTGTGAAGTACTCTTCAGGGAATCTTATCAATAGACAGGTACAACTGTGGTGGAGCTAACTAAATCACAAATATGGCTCTTGCCACAATGCAATCTAGCAGTGGGTCTATCTTAGTTGTGAAGAAGTGAATTACTGCTCTACCTTTTGAGAAATCTACTTTCTGTGATCAGTTCTTGATAACATTATACATCATCTTTCTACTTTTGCAAAAAGGCTGAGTGCTCTGAGAGCATCCCTTCCTAAAGTAAGATGGCTTTACAACAGTAAAATTATTGTTGATACTGATGACAGGTGTTGACATTGCAAGCACAGTGGGATGATGACCTTTCAGGAGTCCTCTGCATCTTTTCCACCAGAGAAACAACTTTGTCCTGTATTAATATAAATCAGCCATAGTAACGTGAGGAACTGAAATTACTACATTTTTAAATTATATGGTGTTTGCCCTTTTGGGGAAAAAACCCAAACATCATAATCCATGTAGGCCACTGTCTTCTAGTTCATCCTGGAAGATGAACTAGACTAAAAAACAGTAGACTAGGAAAAACTAGACTAGAAAAAACCCTATCTTTTCAGCAAACAGCTATCAATGTTTTAGGTTATTTTCTTAAAGTAAAAGTAGTAGAAGCAAAGTATTTTTATTAGCTTAGTCTCTAGAGGTTTTGAATGTTCCTAGCATGATGAAAGATTCACTTAATTACTGTGTGTGTATATATATGTATATATATGCATGCATACATTGGTCTCTTTTGTTTGTTGTGGAACAAAGAATTTCTTTGGGTATCTCCTGAGCTGTTTTGTGTATCTTAGCAGAGGCAGTATATTTGAATAATTCAGTAGCATCAGCAAGAGATTACTGCAGTTTGACTATGGACAACGTCCATCTCAGTTTAGCACTGAAATTGCAAGGAAAATTACTCACTTTGAAAAGTTTTATGGTCAGCTGATGGGAATATTCTAAAAATGACAAACAATTTCTGAGAGGAAAAAAAAAAGACATTAAAACTTTCCTGATTAAGTTCAAAGTAACACTGAAACATTTTAGTTTAAAAAAATAAGAATATTATTGCTGTTCATTGACAATAGAATGAATTTGAATATGTAATGTAACAGAGGTTATTGTTTCAAGCATATTAAAACCTACACTGTTGCATTGTGATATTGTGTCTGAAACTGGAAAAAGCAAACCTCTATAAAAATGACATCTGTGGGCAATATTTAGATACTTTGTTGCAGGCTATGTCCATGTCATATTCATAGTGCTATGTAATACAGCATTTGTTAATAATTTATTAATATTAAATTTAGCATTAATTCAGTGCTTATGTGTTTAGAAATTATTTTCACATCTAAAGATAGAAGGGAAAAAGCAATAATTGTGTTCTTGTGAAAACAGTGTTGTTAGTGACCAGGGGGATCTGGTGAGTGATGCAGTTTTGAGGTAAAATAGCGGGATAATGCCTCAATGCCTAATCTACTGGCACTTATCTGCATCTAGTGAAATAGGTACTTTCCTTGCTGAATCATTTCAGCAAGAGAACTTTGAAGAAGGAAGACTCTAAAGACGTTTTTATCTTTCTGTGAGTTATGGGTTTTGAAGAGGGGAAAAAAAAAAGTGGGTTTTGTGATTTAAAGGAGCTTAAAATTCCTTTGTGTTTGCAATTTTTTGTTACTGTAGGAAGAATTCACATCCTCATGAAAAATTTAATTTGTCCAAGACACACGCCTCGGAGGAACACTGCTGTCTATATACTCAGTTGATGCTTACTGGTTTTAATATCCAAATTATTTAAAAGGTTCCTATTTCACTCAGCTGACCAGATCTCTTCGCAAAAATAATTTGCTATGATTTTATGTGAGGCTAAAGGCGTTCAAATGGAGTTTTACTATAAAGACATAACATCCATACCGGTATGGTAGGGCAGGGGGAAGGAGGAGCATAATAGAAAAGTAGGAAAGAGGGACTCTCTGTTTTCTGTAGTATATGTATGTGAATGTGTACATATATGTATGTATGAAAAGAACGTGAATATGTGCAGATGTGTGCATTTATATATAGAGAGGTGTTTGCATACATATATAGGAGTGTAGATAGAGATGTATAGAGACAGTTGCAGTGGCCGAATGCTGTGCAGTTCTGAAGGTATGTGGTAAACAAATATGTTTATTTTTAGCTTACTCACTCTGGAGCATTCTGTATTGCAACTTGAAATTATTGAAAAGGGAGCCATATTTTAAACTAGGTGAAATTAAAAAAAAATAAACCCAAACAAATCCTAACAGTATAGATGTTTTGCCTTTTGGTTCTTCAACTTAAAATATTATGTATTATTGCATGGCACTCTGTGCAATCTCAATATTTGGGAATGTATAAATAAAATTAGAACATCATACTGAATTGGACTGGATACATACTATTGAGTTCATTATGGTAAAAATGGGACCTGGCAACAGTAAAGACTCAAGATCACTATGAAATAATGTGTTCCAGTAACATTGAACAAAACCTTGTAAGTCTTAATATTGAAAAAAAGTACGGAAGATGACTCATACGCAGTATGTGGGAAGGAACATATTTTACAAGTGTGTGAAATCAACTTGTTTTCTCATAATCACTCTGAAGAAAGAAGAAAGTAACTATTCATCTCTTCTGACTTTAATCCTGTGACATAAATAATTCCCATCTTTCTCTGTTCTTCCCAATTTTGTAATTCCTCTGGAGAGAAATAGACTGAGACAATATAAATTCTAAAATATGGAAGTGTTTATATAAATAATTGTAGTAATTTTTCATTAAATAATTTGTTTGTTCAACAAGATAATGGGTTTTAGATTGCAGTTTACTACTTTGCAGATGTCCACCAGCTATGCCAGCTTTCTTGAGTGCTATTTTTTTCTTCTTTTTATCTTTTTATTGGATATATTCTGGAGAAGGTATGTTTTCCCTGCAATATATGCAACAATCAAATGCAATTATCAGTATACTATATAATTTTTTTTTTCTTTTTTAACAGAAGGAAGGCGAAAAAAATCACAAAGTCCGACTAGCAGTTGGAAATGGAGTAAGAAATGATGTATGGAGGGAATTTTTAGACAGATTTGGTGCTGTTAAGATCTGTGAGTTCTATGGTGCTACTGAAGGAAACATTTGTTTCATGAACCACACAGGAAAAATTGGATCTGTTGGACGCTCCAATTTCTTCTATAAGGTGACTATTCATTTACATTCTACTTAGTAGTAGTGCTGAGAAATTGTGTTTCTTAGTTTGAGTACAGTTGTAAGTCCAAGACAAATTTTCTAACTTGGTTATTGCCAGTTAGTTGACCCTCAGTAAAATCTTGGCACCCAACCCAGTTGTACTCTCAGCAGTATTGCTGAGATTTTTCATAGAATTCACAAGAGTCAAGAAGGCTGTGGCTCTCTTCTCACAGTATTGAGTAATCTAACAGTTGCCAAGCATAGTTTCAGGTCTCTACTACATTAGAGGACAAAAGAAAAAGTTGGATTAATTTTAATACCTAAGAACTCCTCATCTCTGAAATAAGGCTATGGATTTCCTATTCTGATTTACTGTTCTACAATTTATAGTTAGAGATGTGTTTATATAGTATGTTTATATTGCATATTGCTATGTAAATATTTAGCATAAATGGGAATAATAATTAAGATATTATAATAATTACATACAGTAGCATATAGACAGATATAAATTGAATAGGTATTTTATACCTAGGTGCACATAAACATAATTAACTCAAACTACACCTAGCCTATATCAGTACTTAGAAATGTCAAAGATAACATAGTACCTGTATAATCACTGTTGAGTTATTGTGGCAGAGAATACTTGACAAGGTGCTATACCTCTTTATCTACAGTCTACTCTAGGTGTTTGCTGTGTCCTAGGTTACTGAAACTAGGAAAAAAACCTGTTCTGTGTTTCATCAGCTTTGAAAATGGCATGCATATATCTTGGGGAGGAAGATTACATGTTACATTATAACTTTCTTCCATTCTTGTGAGTAAGTGAAGGATTTGTTTCTGCTTGAAATTCACAGATAGGCTTTTTCTTTTTGATCCTGTAAGGACAATCTGTTGCATTATTTGAAAGTCCCAAACAAAGTAATGTGTCCCAAACTTTAGCTAGTAAAATGAAAGATGTCTAGCCTTTTTGCAAAAAGACTACATATTTATCATTATGTTGCTGTTTGTGCCCATTTTTACGCTTCTTGAAATAAATGCTACCTCATGCATTGCCTAGAATTTTAAATTGAGCAATACTTATGTATATACAGGTCCTGTTGACTTAAATGACATTTGTGCTCCCTAGAAGAATTGATAGCAAACTGTCCCGACAAAACTTTTTAGTGAATGATGTAAAACCATTGTTTGGAAATACAGCAGAGGTATCTTCTGATGCCATTGAAATAGGGTTCCAAGCAGCATATGATCCAGGGTCCTTAATTTCAATACTCCATCAACACAGTACAATCATTACACAGATTGCTTTACAGTCAGAGGAATTCTTCGCTTCTCATACCGGAGCTCAGACTGCGGTGAGGATTCTGGAAACACTAGAGATCACCACAAGAGCTAGTGTGTTCCTCAGAAACCACTGAGAACTAGGAATTTAAGCAGATCACCTCACTGATTCTTTGCCCTACATGTCTGATGCTCTGACCATCTGATGCTATTGGATATCTCCAGAAGGGTCCAGAACTGCTACAGGAGACCAGAGATCTGGAATTTAAGGAGTAGTAGCTGAACCAGGAAACTTACAGCTGGTGTTAATTTTTGTTTCAGAATTTTATAAGCCAGATGCCTTATAATCTTACAAGATTTTGATGTATTTCAAACTTGAGTAAACTTGGTTTTCAGTATTGCAGAACTTTTGGCAGAATTTAATCCTGAATGATTAACCTTTTGGAAATACCATGTAAAGTCTACAGCAGATAAAGATTAAACTTGAAACTACCTGCATATTTATTTAATCACCTGTATTTTTAATCAAAAATTGTTGGGATTTTGCTTGTGACACTAAGTACATATTTTAATGCCATAGATAAGTTCAGTTTTACTTATTTCAGGCATTTGTTCTGGGGTTTTCTTTAATACATTTTGCAGCTTGCAGATTACTAAACAATGCCTTCTGAAGTAAGTAGCTGTTGTTTGTTTTACTTCAGTTTAAATGATATCTACTAGAAATCTAGTGTTATGTGAAGGAAAGCAGCATTATTTCTGATTTGTTGACTTGTGAAAGACCTGAAGTTGGAAAGAAAATCCTGCTGTCAAGCAGACAATGGCATCAACAAGGCCCAGCCACCCAATTCGTAACATTTGTTTTTTCTTCAAAGACATGCTACAACAGCTTTTGAAACATCCTCTTGACACACAGGACAACATAAGATACCCTTTAAGGTATCTTTTATAGGGATCTTCTAAATACCTGTTTCTTAAACTGGGAATAGAAAGAAAGAGAACTGAGAAAGTGGAAAAAAGAGGTTTGTGTGTTCGTATATGTGATACACTAAAGCAGAAGGAAGAAACTTTTTTCCACAGCATAATTGCGCAGCTGGTAACAAAGTAAATGCAGTACAAAGCCCTATTGAAACAGGTATTGAGAGCACAGAGGGAGAGTTTCAAAAGTACAACATTTTTTGTGTGGGTGGGGGGAAGGAAAAAACCAGGAGTGCATTCTGTCATAGGTAGTGACAATGGCAGTTTGTAAAGGTGAAATGCAGATAAAAGTTGCAGCTTTAATAGGCAAACTGAACTCTCAGAATGAACAAAGTAACTTTCCTGCCAGCAACTGCTAAGGGCTGGGGATAAATGCTTGTGATAAATATTAAGGTTCTACAGAACACATTTATTTTCATAAAAACACTGGAAGACATAAGGTAATAGAAAGAAACAGATGAACATTACAGCAGTTGGCAGAAGTCACTGTATTTGAGATGTTAACTGAAAGCAATGCTCTTGTTTGCATTTGTTTCTTTTCACACTGTGTTCTTTATGTAAGAGGGATTGGTTCACGTGCTTGAAAGCCTCCCTATATAATATGAAGAAATCTTTCAATAAAGATGTTTACATAGAGGCAATGAACAGGAAAGTAGAAGCCTCTGAAAAGCTTTTCACCTGCTAAAACTTAAAATATTCTACAAAAAATACAGTGACTTGATTAACACAGTAATACAATAAATTACTATTTAATGTTTACATCTGGCATACATATGTATCTAATGTTAATCAATTATGTTATATCTGACATACATTATGTCTGTATTTATATAAATGTGATATGGGAAAAATCTTAAAGGCCCTCAATTGTGTCTATCAGATATAAATATATATATAAATCTCTTTCTAATATCAAAATAAATTCTGAGTGATGGCAGGCAACAAGGGAGCTTGGGATTAATGAGATCCAAGGAAGCTTATAAGAAGAGCTAAAAATAACCCATGCCATGTTCACTTGAAAAGCCTTATGTAAAAAAAAAGAAATCCAAACTTTATTTGTAAATGTAGTTTTTCATTATTTTAAGTAATGATACTCAAACAATCACAGGAATCCAAATCTCTTATGCAAAAATGTATAGATAAAAATCAGCTTTGAGCTGAGGAATATTTAGATCTTATAACAAATCTTAAATAATTTCAACATATAAAATGGCTTTCACACAGCTATTTAGAATTGTTATTACCCACTTTATCATGCAGTTGAAGAACTTTGTAGCAGAAGATAAATTTTTTAGTTTAAAAATAAAGGTAGTTTTAAGCAAATTTTAAGATCCTAGAAAACTGGGTTCAAAGCAAGAATACTGATGTGTAAATCCAAGCAATGCAAACTCCTAAGTTCATTGGCCAATGAAAATTAATATTGTTTCTTCTCCTTTGACTAATTTTGCTAAAGTACAAGTGTTTTCTAGGGTATTATATTCTTACATGTCCTCATTCAGTTAGTATCAAACACAGCTGAAAAGATTTATTTCTTGTTTTTTTTTACTTTGGCTAAAAACTTGTGTGGAGGACCTATGCATGTGCTCTTTACAGCATAAATAGGGCATTTCAAGTATATTTTTAAAACTGTCTCTAAGATGTGGTGGCACTATGCTCCAAAATTTTTTTCTTACATTTCAGTTTTTAAAGCTGTTTGAAAATAAATCTAGTAGACGGAATGCTTTGTTTTAGAAACTGATGTTCTCCAAGGTAATTAAAAAATATTTCATCTCTAAATCCAGTAATAAATAGTTTGTGCTCTCTATTTTGTGATAAAGGCTCTCTGAGCATTCTCTGTAAGTTGAAACTATAGGAATGTCAAAACTATTTCCAAAACAATACTTAAATTGACGTATTTCCAACCAATTCAAAAAAAGAAGGTGAGGGAAGCTATTACTAGATAATACCTAGGCTGCATAGTAGTTAACAGTGTTGCACATTGATGAACTTTCAGTTTCAGCTCACTAAATGATGCTTTTTGTTTGCCTCATTTATGTCATGCTTCAGAGAGTAAAATGTTAAAATGATGAACGTTGCATGCAGTACTCTGTGAAAATAATAAGGTAATGCTTCAACAGCTTATGTCCTCATCCCATTAGAATTTAAATAATGAGATGAACCAAATGTTACCCTGTGTCCATACTAAATACTTTGCAATGGAGCTTTCATTTTCTAGTATTTAATACGAAAGGCCAGCTGCTTACAAAATGCTTTCGCTTGGAAAAGACTTCTGCACAGGCACAGCTGTTTGTACAGACTCTGTACAGCATATTTAATACAAGATGTGGTATTTTCCTTTAATTATGTATTTTCATGATTGTTATTTAAAAAACCTAATTGGAATACACCTTGTTAATACTCTGAATTTGTAGGCAAAAAAAGATACATGCAACGTAGCATAGTTATATATAATAATAGTCTCAACAGTTTTTAGATTATCTCAGTGAATTATGGTTTCTGAGTGTTTATAACAGCTTAAAATAATAATTCTTTCAGCTCAAAAATGGAGTATTTTTAAAACACTACTCTATATAATGCATTATTTTAAGCTACTCTAATCAGACAAAAACAGAATAACATTTAATTTTATACCATTTCATTTTTATTATTTATATTACTCATTGCATTTGGTCATATGAAACCTATTAAAATAATAAATATCAACGTAAAAACAGAGAAAGTGAAGAAGAATAGCATGTAAATGTAGACAGCAAAAACAAAGACCCACTTCCATTCTGTTCCTCAAGAATAAGCAGTTATTTTCTAATTGAGGCAAACTTTTGGCTCTCAAATTCTTGACTTTGGTAAATAGTTTAATCTGAGGTTAATAAAAGTAATTACTCTTCACTTAATTAAAATAGTGTTCCATTCTTGAATCATTACTTTATTTTTCAAGCTGTGATCTTTCACCTTTGATCAACTGTTAAAAATAGCTTTTTGTTTCATACTTAGGGTAAAAGGAAAACACAGTGCTGAACATTGAAAGAACTCAATGAACCAGTTTTGTCCATATGAGACTGAAATTATGGAATTCATGTTGCACTTTATTCAGATTTCTTTGAGAAAAAATATTTTATATATTTACAGCAACATTTCAAATTAGGATAAAGATGCAACTCTTCATCCAAGTCAGTGGCAGAAGAGGAAAGAGGTTTATGTTTTAACATCCTACCCTTTACTTCAGTCATTTTCATATATCCCTCCTTAAGTTATATTGCATTTCTTTATTCTGAAGAATGCAGCTATACATTCATGTTTCATAAAATTGTTCCCCTATTGCCAAGAATTCTCAGGGGAAGGTAATTTCCTTGGTTTCACTAGTTGTTAAAGATTACGTCCATTACATCTGATATATCTATTTTTGAGAAGGCAAGACAGAATCTCAAGATGGGCAAATTGTCTCTGGAATAATAAAGAGACAATTTGGATCACTGCAATCACAGTTGTCCAAATAGTGTCAGGCAGTGTCTCTTAAAGGTCCAGTTTGGATTCATATCACAGCAGAAAAATGAAGCAAAATAATAGTCGAATGCTGTATATTCAAGAAAAAATGAAAAAGGAAAAAAAAAGAAGATGAAGCAAAAAAAGGTTTTTTAGTTGCTAGTTTTCTTAGGAGTACCTTGTCCTCTCCTTCAGTTTGCATGGAGCTGTGGGAAGTGTAATCTTCTCCACCACCCACAGCAGCCTGAGAAAACAAGAGGGAAGAACTGAGGCTACTAAAGCAACAGGAAGCAGATTTTCCTTTGTGAGACCTTTCCCTTGCCAACTGTTTTCACTGCCAGAAGACCCCAAGAACTCGTATCAGCCACCACCATTAAATGTCACTTAAATACTAGAAATAATGCTTCTATTATGCTGACTCACATTGCTCTTTCACTGATGATGATGTGGATCCCATAACTTACTTGTAAGAAAATTAACTAAAAGACAGTACTTTGTCTTCATTTACAAAACTGTTTTGATGTTGCTTACCTCCAGGAAACAGCATAAATTTACATAAGTAGTATTTTTAATTTTAAATGAAACAGCATTCTCCTTTCAGATGGACAAGACTGGAGTACAAGTTTCCTTATGTATATTTGTTGCCACCAGATGTCACTGTGTAGATGAATAACAGATGATTTCTTCCTTTTTTAGCTTTTTTTCCCATTTGATTTAATCAAGTATGATTTCCAAAAAGATGAACCAATTAGAAATAAGCATGGTTGGTGTGAAAAGGTTAAGAAAGGTAAGTATGTATTTTAATAGGCTATTACAGCCTATTGATTTTAATAAAAAGTACTTCAGAGGGTTGTTTTAAGGAGCCTTGCTATTGTAGTGTTACTGCAGTTTACCAAATTAACTATTACTCTTCCCCTGAAAAAAAAGCAATATGATTTTTGATCTCAGATAAAACAGCATTAAACATACCAGTGCTGATATCAGAAGCACTCAGGAGATCCTTGGATATATTCACAGAAGAGTAGTGTTCAAAAGTGATGCTATGATATTATCTTTGACTTTATACATAGTGACATCTGTGTTTTTTAAAGGAGGTTAAGATAAGGAAATGGTTGCCTAAGAGATCTACAGGAAGGACTGGTGGATTAGAGCAAATGCTTTTTGATGAGAGATTAAGTGTTTCTAACTAAGTGATGTGATTCAGCTTAATAAGTAAAAAAACCCCAAAACAACAGAAAACAACAAAAATCCAAAATTGATTAATTATAGCTGTCCTAAAAATATTTAGCAAAAATCACAATCATGCAATTTTTCAAATTGTTATCAGATACTGGAACATATATTAACCTGTAGGAAGGTAACAGCTCAAACTGAAGTAAGAAAAATCTCATATTAAAGGTCAGGCTGACAGCTTTAATAGAATGCTGAAACAGATTTTTCAAAGGAGTTATGAGATTCTCTTAACAGTTGGAAATCAAACGTGGGCACTTTGGAGACGGTATGTCCCCAAAAGATGAAATTTTATAGGAATTTATCTCTAGGGACACCAGACTGACCTGTGAAGGGAACACATGCTCTAATTAGACATTTGGTCTAATTTTTTTTTCAGCTACATCACTCAGTCTAATGAAAAGTATTATCTCTGTCTGTAATCTTTGTCTTACCCATGTCTTATTTATTCAGAGCATTTTGGTTGCAATGATACTACCAGTGAACTAAATACTTCTACTTTAAATGCTACCAGTTTATGGGGGAAAAAAAAAAAAAGGCACAGTTCTTTTTCAAGGAGCCTTAAATTAAAAATTGGGCCTACTTTTCAATACATTTTCATGTTTGTAATCCTTGTATCTGTTGCAAAGCAATGGAACTCTTAATCTATATTGTTCAGGACTTGCTCCCAAAAAGTTTATTTCATACAATTACTCCATATTACTCCATATTCTGCAAACAAACTGGTACTCTACATGCATAAGAGGATAATCCTTTCCCCTACTCTCCCTACTTTTTGAGGAAAATAAATGGTATTAAACTTTTATGTTTTACACCAAAAAGTATATTGATGATGCTATATCACTTTAATGAATATTCTTAAGGACTTAAGGAGTCACAGAATCACAGAATATTCTGAGTTGGAAGGGCTTCAGAAGGATCAAGTCAAATTCTTTAAGTGAATGATCTTCACAGGAATTAAGCCCACAAGCTTGGTGTTAACACCAAACTCCAACCAGCTGAGGTAATTTCAGTGTTCTCAGGACTTTTAAAAAGAGACTAAATAGGGACATAGTGTCTGGGCTGAGCACCTACTTTTGATTAACGCTAGTTTTTCATTAGGTTGCTGATAAAACTGACACTTGGAATGGAAATTCGCTAATGTAGGGAGTCAATTCAATATTAACTTGAATTGTGCACTTTCAGAGGGTAACAAATTACTAGTGAACTTACAATTGATAGATGACCATTCTGGGAGAAAACTGGTAAGTCACCATGAAGAAACACAAGTGACTGTGAATTTGCATGGACAATATTGCAAGTAATATTAAAGTCAGGTACAGAAATGTCCAATGATATTTTAGGCTTATATTCTTTGAACTTCTCTGTATAGGTGAGGCTGGTCTTCTGATTTCCAAAGTCAATGCGAAGAACCCCTTCTTTGGTTATGCTGGCAGTAAAAGACACACAGAAAAGAAATTACTCTGTGAGGTATTTAAGAAGGGGGATCTTTATTTTAATACTGGAGATCTAATGGTTCAAGACCGTGACAATTTTCTATATTTTTGGGACAGGATTGGAGATACATTCAGGTACAGTTATTGTTTCTTTTCATATTTCTTCATTAAAGATATATGGAATAGAATACTGTGGTTATATTTGTTTTCAACTGGAACTGTTCGATTTATTGCTATTGTGATGTAGTTTATAATGATTCTGAAGTAGATGATGCAGGCTTAATTTTGTCACAAGTGTTCCCTGAGTAATAATCCTGTGTTGAATGGTTAATTTTCAGAATAGTTTGTAGAAATTCCAGCTCTTAGAACATGCTTTCAATAAGCATATACCTAGTGATGGATTTGCTATGAGCAAGGAATTCAGACACTGAAAATGTATCAAATAGCAGAGATTGGTCACATTTGATATATTTAAATACATGTAAAAAGCTTGGAAACAATTGGATTGATCTCCAATGGATCTTACAGTATTATAATACCCAGTAAGGTTTGAACATTGTATTCTGGTGACCAAATTCCAGTGTGACAAGTGTGGAAAATGTGATGTAGTGTTAGTCTGAAATGAATGGAGTTCTTTTTTAAAAGGGCAGGTGTCATGGGATTAAATTATTTTTTCATACATTTTAGATGGAAAGGGGAGAATGTTGCCACTACAGAAGTTTCTGATGTCATTGTAATGTTGGACTTCATTCAAGAAGCAAATGTCTATGGTGTGTCTGTGCCAGGTAAAAGCTTGAATTATACATTTTGCTTCTCTCAGGTTCACTTGTGAAACCTCATAACTTTCTATTTCATGTTCTAAACATATGAATCATGTTTGATTGAGTCATCTGTTTAATACCCAGCTAAAATGTAGATGCAGATAATGAAAATACCACCCAGTTGGGAATGAGGCAATGAATCATGCATTTTTTATTTGTATGCAATGAAGACTGCAGTAAATGCTGTAACTCCTTTCTAGCTATTTACTGTGGTTAGTTTTTAAGAAGGAGCTAGGCTTCTGCATAGAACAGGACAAGGATTCAAAAGAGGCTCTTTGCTTCTCTCAGGGTTTGTAGTTTATTTCATGGCGGTCCCAGGGCAAAAGAGGAGGTGGTCTCAGATAACAGTCTTTTCTAGTAAAGTGTCAGGGAGGGGACTTTGGCTTTCTGCCAATGGGATAGGAACAGGGGGGAAGGGTTGAACTAAGGGACATTTACAGGGGTCTTAGAACAAGCCATTCCTTGTACCTCCTGGTATTGGGTTACAACAGAGGACTATTTTTGAAAATCTACCATGCATGCATTTGTGATAGCTACATAACCTAAATTAAAACATTAAAATATAAAGATTTAGTAAATTCACATCTGTGTAAAATCTAGACATGTGTCAAAATAAAATGTCAACAAGGTAATTCTGAAGTAACTCTAAAGGAAAATATATGAAGACATTTCTCTGTCTTATTTCACTTACCCCATAAAATAACTGTAAACAATTAAGTTACAAAGCAATAAGAAAGTGAAAAAGAATACAAGGAGAAAAATAAATTTATAAGAAACACAATACATAAATTTATTTTTAATAGGGTTTTTAAAATTTTTAATATATGCTTGATGTCACTGTGGTAAAAATAAGTTCCTCTATAAGAGGCTGTTCATACCCTGCTTCGCATTGGTGTCTAAAACAGTGTTGATAGCTTAACAGTGCTTGGCTACCACTGACCAGAGCTTGCACAGTACCAAGGCTTTCTCCATGCATGAGAATGCTGGGGATAGCAAGACCTTGGGAGCAGATGTAGATGGTACAGTGGTCTCAAGCTGAGCAAAGAAATATTCCATACCATATGATAACCATGCTTAGTTATTAAAGCTGGAGGAAAAGCAACGGATGAGAGGTTTGTGTTTGTGCAAAAAAACGCTGCATGCTCCAAATGACCTGCAGGAAGTAGCTGGACATCCACCTGATGATGGGAAATACTGAATGATGTCCTGGTTTTGCATTGCATGTACATGTATCTTTTGCTTTCCCTATAAAACTGCCATTACCTTAACACTTGGGCCTTGCTTTCCTTCATTTCCCATCCCATGGCAGAAGAGACTGAGCACAAAGCTGGCTGGATGTTTGGTTGTTGGCAAGGATAAAACCACCACAAAATGATAAAGAGGCTAAAAATGAGAAAAAGTGTCACTTACTTGTATTTTAAACAAGAAACATACTAGAAAATTGTCTAAGAATCAGATTCAAAAGTGTGAGATGCTAATTTTTTATACAACGCTTGTTTACCTGTTCATTTATCTGTCTTGATAATTGCACTTAAGGATAAACAGATCAAATTCCTTACAGATTTTGTAGCATTAGCAAAAAAATTAAAACAAACATTAAAAGCAAAACATCTCTGCTGTTACTACTAGCTGATGTGAAGTGTTAAAGTGTTACTTTTGATAGCTGAAGTTTATTGCTTCTACCTTTTACCCATTTTGTTCTTTCCCAAAGACCCAGAGTACTCTCCTTCTGCAGAAAAAAACAGTAAAAACTTTTAATTGCTACCTCTGTTAATTCAGATCCACATTTTTGAGAGAAGATACTGGCTATAGAAAGAGACTAAAACAGAAATAAAACGTAATTGGCTACTCCAGGAAAGAGGCTCTTCACTCTTGTTTTCGAGAGAGGAATGTTGTTGATGTTGATCCACATTTATTGATTATATTGAACATAGGACTCCATTTAGTCTTACCTGCCACACGCATTTACAGCATTATTGCTTAATTGATCACTTGAGTGATTTCCAAGTGCATATAATATCACATAAATTATGAATGAGATCTTGCAACTTTACTTAAACTTAGCATATAATATGACTGTTAATGTACAATGATATTTTTTGTAAGGTTTATCATTACAATGTCAACTTTATTCATGTTACATAATTTTAGTCTTACTTCCTTTCATGCAGATCACGAAGGAAAGGCAGGAATGGCTTCTCTTATTTTAAAGCACAATGCATCATTAGACTTGGAGCAAATGTATAAGCAGGTAGTGACCTATCTACCACGTTATGCTTGTCCCCTTTTCTTGAGAGTCCAGGTAAGCTGCATTATTGCACTGTGTATACAAACACTGACATCATTTAAACACAGAGATAGCTAAGTGAATAACAGAAAGTGCTTGTTCATGCATCATTAGAGGAGTTTTAGACCTGGTCCTATTTGCTGTCTTCATTAATGGAGTCCTGGAAAAGGGATTACACAAAAAGTCAGTGAATTTGCAGATTATGTTTAAATGAGAGAAACTGTACAAATGAGCAAGGATAGAGATCATACAAAAGGATTTGGGGAGATTAGAAGCATAAGCATGGTGAAAGAAAAAGATACAGATTTAAAAACATGAACAGTTGCATCTGGAGAAAAGAATCTAAAATCCATTTTATTCAGTGAAAGTGAGAGAGAAATAGAGCTAAAGCAGGAGGCAGTGTCTGTGCACAATAAAACGAACATTATTTTCCATGTAACAATGACAAATATTAAAGCATCTGAAAAGATACTAGGTGAATTGAAAAGGTGAATAAAAAAATGTGTGTTATTGTTGTCACCACAGTAATCACCAAAGTCATCCTTATTTGTGCACTACTTTGCTCTAGTAACTGTCCAGTTTGGGGGAAAAATAATCCCTCCCACAGAGTGCAAAAATGTAAATATAATACAGTGGACTACATAGAGCTAAGAAAAAATGTGAGAATATCAAAACCACATAATATTGATAATCATAATAAGTTAAATCTGATGAGCACTTTTATTTCTCGTGTTTTGCAAACATCATGATAAACACAAACTAAAAAATGTTCTGAAGATGTTTATGAAGGAGTCCCCTACGTTCTAGGACCAGATTAAAAAAATATTGTTTAAAGAGAGAAGTTAAGTTATGGGAGTTAATATCTTAGACTGCCCAGAGATTGAATACTGGTTCTGAAAAAGGGGGGAAACAAAAATATGTGAAAGACCTTGAAAGTGAAATATGTGTGTATCTATCTCATAAGTCCAGAAAGATTTCTTGTAGCAGCATTCTGAAGTGAGCAAGCAAGATTAGACTTGAGAATGTTGCAGTAGTCAGTTTATGAAATTATGAGTACCTAGTCTAGATTCACTCCTGTATAGCTGTACAAAAAAACATTTACACCGGACAGAAAGAATCTGAATATTGGGTATTGCATTGATATAAAGTACCTGGAATTTGAATTTAAATTAAAATTTAAATGCATCCATTACAGACACATTGCTGTTGGTACAGCTGTCATTAACCAAGAAATAAAGTAGGGACAAAAATTAAAAACATTTTAAGTTTGATCTGATGTATAATAATACTTTAGAAGATGTCAGAACATTTCTTAGACCAACCAGAGCAGGTAGATAAAATCTGTAGGTATCCCTGGAGTAGATAAAAAGGCTCTTTGACATTTTGGTTGAATGTGGCACTTAATTGTTTGGATTCAGAGGTTGTTTGTATATATAATAAAATATAAAGACAGAAGAGAAGATGATGGAGAGAGGTCATAAAGTTTGGCTGAGCAGAGGTATTTAGAATAGAGAAGACAGTCACAAAATCACAGAATAATGAGGTTAGAAGAGACCTCTAAGATTATCGAGTTCAACCTATGTCCTAACACCTCAACTCAGAGTGTAGACTATAGCACCAAGTGCCATGTCCAGCCTGTCACATCCACATATGGTGATTCCACCAGCTCTCTAGGAAGAGCGTTCCACCACTTTATTATTCTTTCGGTGAAATTTTTTTTTCCTAAAATCCAACCTATACCTTCCATGACGTAGCTTAAGACAGTCTTATTACAGATGCCTCGCACCACTTTTCCAAGGGATACCATAGCACTTGAACAGTCCAAAAACAAAATGTATGGTCAAAATTAATCTTCCTTTGAACCTGGCTGAATATGAGTATCGCTGATTTAGAATGTGGTTTTTTCAACCCCTTTTGTGAGGTGACAAGCCATAGAGATAGTAAGTTTCCTGAGTTTTATCATTAAGGAGTTCTTGGTAATAATAGGTTTTAGTCTCAGAAGCTTCATGGTGTGTAGTTTCCTTTTATAATGTGCACAGTGAAGATTGATTGTCTTGGGCATGCTAGGGCTACATACACATGTGACATACTGCTCAGGGATGCAGAAAGAAATGGGCTCTAGCTTTTGCCAGCCACATGTCTGATGGGTCTGTAGCAGCACACAAGCTCCAGTTTTTCAGCACAATCAGAATAAACTGACTTACATCAAGAAAGACTTTGAGAAACAAATGTGAATGTGAGAAAAAGAAAAATAGCTTCTTTTTGAATAATTTATCTTCCTCTCTACTGCAGGAAAAAATGGAAATGACAGGAACATTCAAACAACAAAAATTTCGACTTGTGGAGGAAGGTTTTAATCCATCTGCAATTACTGATCCTCTTTATTTTTTAGATAATTCTAAGAAAGCATATGTCTTGTTAACCAAAGAATTACATGAGATGATCTTATCTGGGAAAATGAAGCTTTAATTAATTGACATATAATAGGCTATTAAGGGACAGTATATACAACCTATTGTATGAGAAAACAATGCAATTAATTACCAGTATTTTTACATAGCGATTCAGAATAATGCTTTTTATATTTGACATTTACCTTCAGATATATTCTTTTGTATTTACTTACTCGATATTTTTTTCACTAATCACTTTTAACTTCTTGAGACGAATTTCTAAGAAAATAACCTGTAAAACATAACTGAAATTCATTTTATATTAACTTTGGAATATAAATGCTGAATCTGATACTTTTTCTTAGTGCTAAATGAACATAAATTATACACAGTATGACACATGGTAAAAAAAGAATCAACATATAAAGACACTGTGTCACATGTTGAGTCTAAAGGGAGAATATATGCCAGTAAAATCTTTTTCTTTCTCCTGTGGTTTTCATACTTCTGAATATGTATTGTAAGAAGTAAGGGCTTGACACTGGTTGGAAGAAAAAAAAACTTTTCTGAAGAGGATTTTTCTGATGGAATATAAGATAAAAGAAACTGAAGCAAAAGAAAGTCCTCCAAACAAACCCAAATATTAACATCACAGCTGAGATTTTTTTCTGACATAATCTGTGCTCTTTTATTTGTTAAACTGGCTGTTTGGAGTGCCAAATTCTGAAGAAAGCAAACTTTTGTGAAATGTGTAGCAGCAGGTCAACAATAAGCAGAGAAAATCTGCATGTTTAATGGGGAAAATCTTTATATAGCAGCACTTTATATCATACATATTGAGTAACAAATAGCTTCCATAGTCTCAGTAATGACTGCTAGAGATCATTATTTTATGGGTATAGAATATAGCTAAATTTTTTAAACACTAGATTTTATGTTCTAATAATTGCTTTCTCTATGTTTTGAAATAAAGTATAAGATTATTTAAACCAAATACCATTCTGTCTCAGTTTGATTTAGGTCTGTTTGCACAAACTCTGTTTTCCAGCCTCTTTTGATACTTTATTTGCACAGTGCCCTCTTCTAATGCAGCATGATGCCCCTTGATCAGCCAGAAACAGTATCAGAGGATCCTGAAAGAGTTACTCTCTCAATCACTGGCCATCATAAGTCTCTCTTCCATCGTAGCAGTGGCATGAAACTCGGTTCTCATGAAAGAGTAGGATGTAACACAGTTTAAAAATAATTTTCTTGTGTCTTTCTACCTTTTTCATCTAACAAGACGTTAAAACCTTTGTCAATTTTTGAATCTTTGATTATTGCTTAACTTATTTTCTTTAAAAACCCAAACCAAGGATGCAGTGAAATGTGAAATATGTGAGGATCATAACTTATTTACATTTTTTGAACATAATATTCTTTATGGGGCTGCCAGTAAATAATAATGATGGTTACAATTTTGCAATTTAAAAATACTTACACCAGCCTCACGCCTTATGATAGATGTTAATGTAAAGTACGTAATGGGGAATGAAGAGAACTATTGGATAAGGATAGAAGGGAGTCACTATGATCTAGCATTTCCTGAACAGTCCCACTTTCTCTGTTTCTTTAGGCAGGGGAAGTTTACAACTTGCTGAGACAGATGGAAGTGCCATTACCTAGTCAAAAACTACAAATTTAAGAATAAGGTATTTATTATAAAGTTAAACCCAACTCTGCATGTTAGGCTGAAATTTTAAGTAAAGGGTTGGTTTTTGAAATCAAAATTACTTTAACTCTTACATATGTATCTGATGAATATACTTCAGGACTCCTTTTATTACAACAGTAAAAATTACATCCTTTCTATGGAAAATAATTTTTAAGATGTAAAAAAAAATATGGCACCCTGACATCCACAGTGTCATGTTTAATCTTGTAGTAGAATACTAAAGAATTTAGTGAGATCAATTGTTTAGCTTTGGTAACATGCGTAATACTTCTAAAATTTATTTAGCTTTATAATAATTGATCCTACATATGACTAGTGAAAAGTTTCTACCACTTCAATGCAACAAATGCAAGAAATGAGAGGAAAAAAATACATGAAAAAGAAGAAAACACTTTTCCATTAAAAAAAAGAAGAGAAACACAAGTTCATGAGTTCAGCATTTGGTCACTTCTTTTGTGAAGCATCTAAGATGAAGCAGATTGTTTCTGTGAACAGTGGTTGGTCAGAGGAAGCACCAGAGGAAGAACAATGCATACCACTTTCATGCTCTGTCAACTACACAATCAGCCAAATGGTGTTTCCAAACTCTTGGCTACATTTTCAGCAACATCAGGACTCTGCTAACACAGCTGCCCTGGGAGTCTACAAGTGTTTGCTTCCCAACTGTAAGCACTAGTCAAATACAGAGTTCCAGCTCCTCCAATGTAACCAAGATAGCCTGGGAAATCCACTTATTTTCAAAGGCGAGTAAAACAGTTCTGTTCCATACAGTACCCCAAGAAGTAGGATGTCCATGACATCAAGAAAATAATAGGCTCTGTATTTCCTAAGGGGAAAATAGTCTATTACTCTCAATCTAGTAGTTTTCATTATTTTAGTAGGTTGGGTGCCAGCAGATGCACTGAAGCATGTTCCAGCAAAATGTCACATTACTCATGGATACCTAAGTTCTCAAACTAGCACTGCAGTTATTCTGAATAATGATGGTGCTCGTGTCAGACACCACAAAGGGTCCTTTTTCAGAGAAAATATTGGGACTAACCTGTTCATTTCCTATCTTTAGGAAATCAGCATTTGGACTGGCTGAGATATGAGGGTTTGAGTATTGCTGCAAAGTGATGTCCCAGTATTTAGCTGGAAACCTAATTTCATATAGTAGGTGGTAAAGAAGTAGTGAAGGGTGGCTGGGGTGTGGAGGGACAGTTGCTATGAGGGACTAACCTCATATATTAAAAATAGAGTGGAGAGAAAGATCAACATAAGTTAAGGTAATTATTTTGGAGATTGAATGTATATATTTTTCCTTCTGCATTTAAGGATGGTCAATGATGAAAGAAATGTTTATTAATTAAAAAAAAAAAAAAAAAAAGAAAAGAAAAAAAAAAGAGGTTGGAGTTACCATTTAGAAAAGGTAAAATTCTGGAAGGGCAAACACATACCCACTCTCTTGTCTTGGTGAATATGGTACAGTTAGTACAGTTATTGTCTGTATTGATTTTCAGAAATCTTTCTCAGGATCCCCAGAAAACAGTAAAAAAACACAAGCAGATCATGGCCTGAATTTTATTCTCCTCACCCAAGGCAGATAAAAAGTGCATTTAAAGAAAATTCTCATACTTATAAGAGCCACCATAAAAATATCTTCAATTAAAATAAATATTTTCTGCAGATGACATACAGAAAACACCATCTACTGTTAAATTTTTGCACTTTTTTATTTTGAGATAAAAAAAAGGTAAAGGCAGGAGGACCACTCTTTCCTGCATTTTTAAAATCTAAATATATTGCATGGCTAAAAGAAAAAAGACAAGACAAAAACATTCATTTTCAGTAGCCTGTCCCCAGCTAACAATGCAACTAGTAATTTGATGTGCATTACCATAGCAGAAATAATGACACATACCAGTCTGTATGAAACTTATTTAGTCAAGACTAATTTCAAGTGAATAATGTCTTTGCTTAATATCTGCTATTGCAAAATTTAGATGCAAAGATTCAGCAGACAGCCGAAGAAAAGTTGCATGTGAATAGCAGCAATTTCAGAAAGAATTTTAGTGTGATGTATATTATTAGCAGCACTGTCAATAACTGACAGCATAATGTGGCAAATAATTTGGTCATAAAAGTAACATCAGAAGATCATCTGATTGTGTCCTGATATTCAGGAATTAATATCTTGCACATTATACCCTTAATTAGACAAATAGATTCCATTATTTATGCCATAATAATTTTAAATAAACAATTCCTATGCCGCTAACAAGTCCACATATCTGCAAATCTTTTACCAAAGTAGACTTCACTGAGTTTCTCCAAAGGCTGCAGTAAGCACAGCCCAAATCAAATGGTGAGGAATTGCTTTAGCAATGCATCAAAGCAGTTCTTGTTGCTGCCTTGCAGTAGGAGGTACGGTGACCTATTCCACTTGGAGCCGTTCTGGCACCATGAGGTCTGCATACTTCCTGCTATTCCATAGTCCTGCGTGGCAAGCGGGAGGTTTTGCGATATGCCAGCTGGACCACACACACATTTTTCATAAATAAAAAGGGCACTTGGACTGGCAGAAAACCATTTGTTGCCGTGTCTCCCTTTCTCCATGTAACTGACATTGCCATGCTGACAAAAATAATGTTTCTCACAAGTAACATTAACAAGTAACAGTGTTACCCGCGTAGGACGGTCCAAGTCTGGTAAGATGCTTTTTGTGGTGGTTCTGGGTTTAGAACTCAACTAAATATCTCTGTTCATCTAAAAACCAACAAATCAACCAACCAACCAACCAAAACTCCAAACCCCAATATCAACATTGTACCAAATAGAGTAAAGAGTATTCAATTATTTGAAATATATTTTGCAAGAAGGGAGTCAATGAGAATTCTAATATGAAGAGTCCTGTTCATTCAGTGGAAACTGCTAAATAGAGATAAACAGAATTTTCAGTCTCTTACAGTGCTTGTTATGGAAAGGCTTATATTTGGTTTTAAAATACTTTGTAAACATGTGGATTTGATGCAAAACCTCACTCCTTTCAGTACATAGTATATATGCCTGATAGAGTTCATCACTAAACTCTTTTGCCAGGCTTTCATGCATCATTATTAACTATATGTAACCAGAACATGTAGCAACAGGTGCCCCTACCAGATGATAGATGACAGAAAATCTAATTGATAGCTTTGGGAGTAATGACAAGAGTGTTATCTGTGATTCAAGAAAAAACATGTTATGGTGTTTACCAACGTTTCCATTTATATTTTCTTTTTATTCTGCCTTTCTTATTTATTCTTTAATCTTTGCTAATAACAAAGCATACTTGCATTCCTGGTGGGATTTTTTTTTTTTTGTTTTTTTTAATTTTTTTTATTGGTAATAGTAAGTGAGGAAGTCATTGATGCTAAAGCTAGTCATGTCACATTAGAATTCTGTTGAACCAACAACACGTACTGACTTTAGTAATCTCAGCACAGTTTTATACTGTGTATGTGAAATGTTACTCAGGGGGATTTAAAACAACATTGAATTTGTTATGTTTTTGGTGTCTTAGAAATTAAATGTGCAGGCTTTACCAGGCAGCAACCTTTAAAAATCTGGGAAATTACTTAATTTTTTTCTTCAAACACAGGATATAATTACAGTTATTGTAAAATCTAGCTAACTATGAGATCATTAAATACTTGCCTAAGATATCCAATCATTTCCAAACTTTTTTTCCAAAGTAATTTCTACCAGGCAGCTTACAGTAAATACATCTGTATTTCCTAAATACATCTGTCTTCTGCTAAATGCTAATAATTTTCTCCACTGGATGGGCTGCACTTTAATACACTTTAATAGTAATACACTTGATCAGTAGTACATCTTTTATTTATCTTCTTTTTTTTTTTTTTTTTTTTTTTTTTAACCAGACATGTTTTTTCACAGCTTTTGCAGTTTAGGCAGAAACACCTGTACTATACCAGTCCTAGGTCATAAGAGACAGTGGAGACAGATTAATTTGCGCCAGACTGTACTCCCCATGTATAAGGATTCAATTTTCTGGTATGGAAAAGCACGAAGATGGATCTCTGGGGAGGCATGCCTGAGCATTAGCTCACTGTGACAGTTTCTTGTTCTGAAGGTATGTGGGAATAGAATGCTATCTCAGATCTTGCTCTGATTACATTTCAGTGATAAGACTTCCCAATAACTTAAGAAAATTCACAGACAGAAAAACGGACATGAACATCAAAAGTGTCTTCTGATATTTAACTTTTCTTTATCAGTGAAAACTACCAGCTGTCAGGTTTAGTGGGTGCATTAAGAGCTAATGATGTCATTCATTCAGATGTCAAAAGGTATTTATTTACTTGTCATCTTCTGAAACCAGCATATAGTTTGCCTTTCACTTCACTAATATTACAATGAAATTCAATGCTTCTAGAGGACAATTCTGTTGTGGTATTAAATGAATACCATGAATATGGCTGAAAAACATATCTCTAAAATATCTCTATCAGCTGCATTTCATGATGCAAACTTTAGATAATTTTTCCTGAGTTTTTAAAAATAAAGGTTTTAAAGAAATCCCAAATTGACAGTAAACACTCTATATCCCAAATGAGACACTGCAATTTAGAGTAGATGAACCCAATCAGATAGAGTGAGATACAGAGAGAAAAGATTAGGTTCCAAACTCCTTACAATCTTCTAGTAGAGACCTGGCTATGTAAATTTTCCCTGGCTATGTAAATTTTCATAACAAAGTGGGATTAATTCCTAAGATTTTTTCTTTTTTTTAAGCAAGAAACAAAACACTAGCTATGAAAATGTGGACTGTACTCCAGGTTTGTGAGTAGATTCTTATTTCTGTAATAATCTAAATGAGAGACTGTAATTTTAGAAAAGTCTGGATTAAAATTCCAGAGATATGGCACATTTTTCCTAATACGCAGAGCTCTTCCACTTGTAACCTTTTAACCTTCTACCTTTACCATATTTTTTAAATGTTTTCAGCATATCTATCTATCTATCTATGGAGAAGAGCAGCCTATGGGAAGATGTTATAGAAGCCTTCCAGGACCTGAACGAGGCTACAAGAAAGTGTGGAGAGGGACTCTTTACAGGGGCATGGAGTGAGAGGACAGGGGAGAATGGCTTTAAACTGGAGAAGCATAGATTAAAATTGGATATTAGGAAAATTTTTTTTACTGTGAGGGTGGTGAAGCACTTGAACAGGTTGCCCAGAGAAACTGTGGCTGCCCCATGCCTGGAAGTGTTTGCAGTCAGATTGGATGAAGCACTGAGCAACCTGGTCTTGTGAGAGGTGTCCCTGCCCATGGCAGGGGCTTGAACTGGATGGTCTTTAAGGTCCCTTCCAATCCAAACCATTCTGTGACATTGTGATGCTGAAAAAGAGAGATCTAGGTTCCTGCTTCATTTGCAGCTATCATGCTTCAGGAGTTGCATTTAGGACAATGTTGCTCATTTCACAGCTGAATAGCTGAAGGAAATGGAGTTGCTACAGGAATTGTTTCAGTGCCTAGCTCAAGACCTCAAATTCTGAGTGAAATTCACAGAACACCATGACAGAGCCTTAAAAATGTGAGAGAAGAGTTATATGCCTGCAAATAAGATCCACAGAAGTCAGCTCAAAGAGCAAGAATTGCCTGAACTGACTAGTAGAGAACAGTGAGAAGAAGATTATGTCTTAAATCCATCTCCTGTCAGCACGTAGGCATCTAATTCTCTTTTGCTGGGAGCACAGAGATAATTGAGCTCTCACCTGGGATTACAGAAAACCAATTTTTTTTGCAAATGCAAAAAAAAATCTACAGATTGCCATGAAAAATATAGCCATATACATTCAGCTCAGTTTCTACCCAAGCATTTAATGAGAATCATACATTAAAGAGAGAAAATTATTTATTGATAACACATGAAAACCTTGAAATCAGTTATGCATCTCTGCAGTAACAAAGCCATATTCTATCACAAGATAAGGAGAACCTCTTTTGGAGTATAAAAAAATATAACTCCATTTTGTTTTGCTGGTCACAAAAATCAAATTTTCGTGAAAAGAAGCTTACATCTACCCAAAAACCTGTAATCTGCCATTTAAAAAGGCATTTTGTAGGGAAATTCACAGATCAAAACAATATGAAGTATGAGTCACCATTGTCTCAGTCTGGTTTTGGTAGATCTCTGCTACAATGAATAATCCCTAGACCATTTTTCAGGAGTATTCTGAACTAGCTTGAGATAGTAAGTTTTCTCCAGAGGTACAGACTATTTTTAAAGACCCTCCCTTTTTGCTGTATTTAAAATACATTTCTTTAGAAAAATGTGGCATACAGAAAAAAAGTTTTTGTGAAATACTTTTGAGATCACTCACTTTGTTCAGCTATCTCAAAATATTAAATAATATCTAACTAAAATGTTGATCCTATAGTCTGCATTTTTCTGTATGTGATGTTCAGTACAAGTTCCTCCAAGACAACTTTTGACCTAGTTAAGAAAATCTCTGCCTTGCTTTGGTACATAAAAAATAGTGTCAGAAAATGAGTTTCTAACAAACAGTTTCCAGGACTGATTAAGGAGAGTCAGGGAATTACCAACAGCTTTTTATTTACACAGCCTGTGGATGACATTTACCCTCATGTTAGCTGTGCTGTACATGTTTTGTTGGCAATTGCCACAGTTATTCAGAACCTATATATTCAGGCATATTCAGAATTTAAGTGGAAATCATTCTTTCTGCAGCCCATAAATCACAGTGTCTTGCCTTCTGTCACCACCATCCTGTTTCTGTTTAAAAAATAAATATTCTAACTATCAGAGCCAGCAGTACATTAAAACTGCACAGTGAAATCAACTGAAGCAGTACACTAGGTCACATTGTTGCATTTAATAAAAGGCCTGTTAAATTCAATAACATATTTAAACAAAAATGTATGACTGATTTCCGTTGTAGAAATAGTTCTACATATATTTTTCTTAGCCTGCAAGAGAATTAGGTATTTGCTGTGACATTGAGGTTGGAGTCACTAAGGAGCAGTTATTTGAGAACACTATGTCATTTCCAGAATTGCTGGTTTTAGAAACCTTACTAAATGTTTTTTGAACAATTAGGATTTGTGTTATAACTGCTAATTTACATACCTGTCAGGTGGTGGTCACTGCAAATTCTCACATTACACCAGGAAACACAGACAGCTCAAAGCCATAACTTTGCATTTGGCACTTGAGTTCCACTTTCTTTTCCTTTTCTGAACCCCAAACCACCCACATAGATTGTTCCATTTTGACATAAACCCCCAAAGATTAAGAAAAATGGAAAGGATTTCAACTATTGAAACTCTTAAGTAACACTGAGGATGTAGTTCAGTGGAACCCACTGAAACACACACAGGAAATAATATTATCCCTACATATTCCATTGCATCATTCTTTATTAATAATGTTCAAATTAGTGATTTTTTAGTCTTAACTTTCAACAAATACTCATTTTACAGCCCATCACTGACAGTCACAGAAACCCTACTCCCAGTGGTAGAAATCTCTGCAAAGGCAAACAGCTCTAAGAAAAATAAAAAGCACTTTTAAAAAAAATTCTTGCTTCAGCTTTTATTTGGGTGTTACAGCAATAAAGCCTGACTCTAAAAAGTGTTGCAAGTACTAGAAGTCTCATACACATTTATGTATGCGTTTCCAAAATAGGTCAACTGTCAGGCAGCTTCGCTGGTATGAATATGAACTATTAATTGTGCATGTGGTGGCAGACCTGGAGTGATGATGAGGCTATTCATCCTGATCTCTCATAGATACTTAACAATAGATCCTAGCTAAAAATATCTGTGCTCTGGACCTCTTCTTTCTCCTATGCTCTGTTACTCCATTTTTTAAAAAGTTACTTTTAAGGGAACAGGAAGCAAAGGATAATTTTTTGTTAATGCCAAATCACTCACGGATTAAGAAGTCCTGAAATTAAACCTATGAATCTCCTGAGAAATGAAAACCACATTCTGCTAATACAGAAGTTTGTTAGGCAGATGTTCCCAATGGCAGTAATGAAGTTAGAAAGCTTTTCAAAGAGCTCTCAAGTTAGTAAATTACATCCTCAAAATAAAATATTTAGAACTGGGAAACTGAGGACTGGAGTGACTGATTTAAAAATAGATAAAATGGAGATAAATGCTGAAAAAAAGAACAGACAGAATATATTTCTTTTCTCCTTAAAAATCTCTAACAGTTTCCTCTGTCTTACAATTGGCTGATATACCTCTGATATATCAGTGGAACTATACTTTTGTAATGTAGGTCAAACCTGCCAAAGAGAAAAGCATGTCAGAAGAAAATGCAAAGGCACAATGTGATAGAAGCACTTTGTTGATTTGGGTAGCTATTCACACCAAGAAGGCAGCAGACAAGAATTCTGTTGTATATAAATTCACATTACAGAGTTTAGCTGTGAGTGATTGCACTGGTTTTTGGCTGGGTGTAATTTATTGTCCTCACAGTGTTAAGTATGGGCCTGTGTTTTTGATTTGTGCTGAGCACAGGGTTGATAATATAGATATTTTTTGTTGTAATTGTTGAGCAGGGCTCACATGGAGCCAAGGCTTCTTTTGCTTTTCGTACTGCCACAATGGCGAAGAATTTGGGATGCATGAGAGACTGGGAGGAGACACAGCCAGGACAGCCAGGACAGTTCACCAGCTGACCAAAAGGGTATTTCATACCATATCCCATATACACCACATCATGATCAGTATATAAAGAAAGGGGTAGAAGGAGGAGATGAAGGTTTAGAGTGATGACATTTGCCTTCCCAAGTAACTGTCAGGTGTAATGGGGCTTAGCTCCCTTGGAAATGCTGAACACCCGTCTGTCCATAGGAAGGGCTGAATGAGTTTCTTGCTTTGCTTTGCTTGTTTGTATTCCTTTTGCTTTCCTAATTCAACCGGCTTTACCTCAACCCACTGGCTTTATCTCAACCCATAAGTTTTCTAGCTTTTATACTACAATTCTTTCCCAATGCTGCTGTGGTAGGAGTGAGCAAGCAACTGTATAGGGCCAGGTTGCTGGCTGGGGTGAGACCACAAGAATAATCTATTTGTATTTTGAAAGGGTAATTTGTTCACCTGATGATGTATCTGCCAAATCTAGCTTCATACTTCATGCTACACAATTACAGACCTCATGCCAAAACCCTGCGTGCACCAACAGACTCTTCAAGCTCCTTCTCCAGGTGTCTGGCACCCAGCTGTGGGAGAAGCTCCCTAAGGTACTTTGTGCCTTTGATAGGGAGCTGCTTCTTCCTTCAGAAATCTGAGTGATCTTTGATGGATTTTATGGTTATCACTGAGCCCTGACAGGTACCTTGCTGATTCTAAGCATGAAACTAGGCAAGGAAGGAAAGAAATCAGCATGGTTTAGTAGAGAACTGTTGGTCAAAATAAAGCAAAAGAAGCAAATGCATAGGCAGTAGAAACAAGGACAGGTAACCTGGAAATGTATAGTCATGAAGTTTATTTGTGTAGGATTGAGTAAGGAAGGTGAAGACGACCAAGGCAAAGCTGGAACTGAACCTAGCAAGGAATGCAAATAATAACAGGAGGGGCTTCTACAGGTGCATTAATCAGAAAAGGGAGCTCAAAAAACCTTCACATCCCCTGATAAACAAAATTGATAACAATAGTTGAGGGGAAGGATGAGGTACTCAACAATTTTTTGTCTCCATTTTCAATGGCAACCTCTGTTTTCACATCTCTCAAGTGAATGGACAGCAGGATGGGGACTGGGGGAGCAAATTTCCTCCCACAGTAAGTAAAGATGTGGTTCGTGATTCCCTGAGGAATCTGAATGTACGTAAATCTGTGGGACCCAATGAGGCACATCCCAGAGTTCTGAGGGAACTGAATGATGTGGCCAAGCCATTCTCCATGGTATTTGGGCTCCAAAGCCCTGGCATTCAGGGGAAGTCACAGCTGACTGGAAAGGGGAAAACATTGTACCCATATTCTAAAGGGGTAGAAAGGAGAACCCTGGCAAGCAGGGACCTCTCAGCCTCACCATGTGCCTGGGAATATCATGGAACTGCTGGAGGGAGTTCAGAGGAGGGACACCAAGATGACTGGAAGTGTGGAACTTTCTCTAATGAGGAAAGGCTGATAGAATGGTGATTGTTCAGCCTGGAAAAGAGAAGGCCTTCAGGGTGACCTTCCAGGACATAACGGGGGCTACAAGAAAGATGGAGAGGAAATTTTTACAAGAATGTGTAGTGACAGAACAAAGGGGAATGGCTTTAAACTGAAAGAGAGTAGGTTTAGATTAGATATTAAGAAGAGATTCTTTGCTGTGAGGAACTGGAACAGGTTGCCCAGGAAGTTGTGGGCCTCCCACCCCGGCAATGTTCAAGGCCAGGCTGGATGGGGGTTTGAGCAACCTGGTCTAGTAAAAGGTGTCCCTGTCCAAAGCAGAGGGTATGGGGCTAGATGACCTTCAAGGTCTATTACAATGCAAGCCATATTTAAATTATGTGATTCTATGATTCTAACCCCGACCTCCTGTTCTGAATTTCTTGGCTTGAGCTGAGATGTGCCTCATTGCTATAGACTGGGCTGTTCTTAAACTGTTCTGCTTTTCCATTCTGACTGCTGCCAGACTGTGTCTTTGATGGTCAAAGCATTGCCTCAAACTGACTTGCTCCCATTCCCAGTGCCTGAGAATATATTCCTGGTGGAACAGCCTATATGTACAGAGCAAACCCTTCACATAGAGTCAGCTATTTCTAGAATCCCAAAACAGACAGTTCAGAAGGTTCTGCAGTCCATAAAAAGAGGTATATTACGAAAAATTATATTAGTAACTATTCTTGGAGGCTTCTTTTAATTTAAATACTGCCATTGGATGAATTTGATGTCTTCAAGGAGCTGGGTAAGAACTAAATAAAACCAGAGAGGGAAAAGACTGTTATTTCAAACTTGGCTCTGACCTCAGAGTGTGACAACAGGGATGATTTCAACTCATCTTTGATAGCTGAAGAAGAGCTCAAGTGTTCTGATTATTGAAATGTATCAAATTACTTCCTTTCTCTAATCATTAAACTACCACTTTAATTATTACAAAAAGGTCATACAGTTTACAATTAGAAGCAAAGAAGGTGTTAAATTAATAAAACAGTGATAGTTTGAGAGAATTAATAGTATTTGTGATTCCATGTACAACACTTACAAAGACAATATAATTCAATAAATTGGACTACTCCCATTTATGAAAGACGTGCCCAATTATACCAAGTGTGGGAAAGGCTTCATATATAGAAAACTACATCAGGTTTTACTATTAAATATCAGTCATATGAACACATATGTATACACTTATTACAGCTATTGTTCAAAAAAAGCAAAAGCCATGACAGCTGGGTACAGAAACCAGATGCCAAAGCATGAAGATGACAACAGAGATGGCAACAAAACTGGAAAGGAAACTAACCTGGCAGACACTCATTTATGAAGTAAATGGAGGAGGAGATTTGGAGCAGAAAATCTTCAAAGTTTGACAAACTGGTTCCTTGGGGAACCTAGACTTGTCTCAAAGCTTCCTAGATCTTTGTCCAATAAACTAGAAAAACTGGAAAGGTCCGTAAGTGCTAAGATATGACTAGATGAAAAGATACTGCCTCATGGGTAGTACACAAATTCTTCCAAGTATGAATGTAGAAGATTTGTTGAGATTGTAGAAACTCTACAATGACCCAAATGGAACATTTCCAGATAATATACAAACTAATGCTTAAAAAGCCATCACAACAACAACAACAAAACAAAGTGACATCTGACTATTGAACGGGTTTACAGGTCTAGAAGAGTTACGCTGAACTGGAGACAAAAAACACAACCCAAAGAAGGACTTGCATCGAAAATTCCAGCAAGAGTGGCTTGTGACTAAAGCTTATTTGATCTACACATGTGCAGGTCATCAAAGACATAAATTGTGGATCAAGCAACATGCACAGTACAGATAACACTCAAAACATTCTTTACTCTGGAAACTGGTGTCCCATGTGAGCAAACAGTATTGATTCAAAGGAAAAATTAAGCAGAAACTAAATAACCCCCAAAATCTAATGTATATAAAGAGTGGAAGAGTGGCTGCAAGAGATGCAGATCAATTATATCATAAAGGAAATGCTGTAAGTTTTCAAGCTTATCAACCTTCAGAGAACAAAATGGATTCTCAGATCTCTGCCACTGTCATTAGCCAGCTTGACAGTAGCAGATGAAAAAAGCCCTCTTCTATATGGTCTCTGTCTGCCTGGCAAAGCATGTTTGTACATTCAAATCAAGAATGTTGAAAATCCTTTGGTAATAAATCTCAAAAGAAAACTGAATTAACTGAATTTTTTTACCAACCTCTTTTTTTTACAACCTTGTTGTAATTCCAAGTTATTCTGCCCTGATTATGCCCTGAAAATATATAGTTGCAATAGTTAATCTTGAAGAATAATTGCCAAATTCTGACAACTTTGTCTTCTGTGCTTTGTGATTTAAAGGCAAAAGCATACTCATTAAGACTGTGCTTTAACAGAATTACCATACCACATTTAATGATAGTAATGAAGACATGTAATTATTTATATCTGTAGAAATGTGGGGCTGCCATATCTGAAAGTAAGTCTAAGAAATTTTATTGTAATATATTACTGTGAAACCAGTCATATGACTATTCAGCGAGTAAGCTCTTCATCTATTTTTCCACATTTTACCTTTATTTATTTTATCAAAAGAAAACTGGGCTGGTTTATACAAGAATACTTGAACATGGCTTCCTCATGATAGTGCGATTGTTCCCAACTTCAACCCTTTAAATTCCTACAGAAAAACCAGCTGAATTTGGTAATTTGGCTTTTGTTGTGGCATCATCATTTTAAAAATTTGCTTTAGCAAAAGAAAGAAAAAAACAGTTTAAATTCAGCATAGTGCTTTGACATCACTATTTTTTTACTGAGAACTTAAATATTCACATATTTAGAACTAGTAACATACAAGTAGAGTCTTGTCTATCTTTTGGCTCTGCCTCATGGTACTATATTATAGTTGAACTCAATGATCATACAGGTCTATTTCAGACCTAAACAATTCTATGACTGATTCTGTGGTTCACAATGTTGCATTCTGTGTTATGGGTTGATGTTGTGACTAGCTCCTCTCCCTGACCCCGCCATGGAGCTATCGTGTTCTGAGTGTTGTTACATAGGAAAGGAATTTAAGATATCAAAACACAACCTCAATGACACCATGTGGCTAGCACTGAATTTCCAGCAAAAGCAATAGTTTTCTTAATTGTCTACTAGGACTGATGACACATTACTTGCAATGTGAAATGCCAAAGAGATGTGTTACAAATTATGTTACACACTTCTGTTATTCAAACTGAGTTAAAAGTACCACCTTTTTTTTTAAGCCAATGTAATGAGGACCACTGGGCATTTTTCCTGCATAGTGCATCAGACTCCTTCTGTGAAGTAAAAAATGCTGTGCTGGATTTTGTAGGTGGGCTAAGCCTCGTATTTGTAATGATGTGATACCTCTGCAACTGCCATAGGAGCTATATGATTAAGAGAGACACAAAAGGTCAGTGAATTCCACTTATATCCACTTGGTGATGCTTGTAAAGTGTCCCTCCTCAAGTTTGTATCTTGAGGTGATCCCTTGATAACCCAAGATGACCAAAGTCAGCATGGAAAAATACATAGTCTGAGATCTGCTTCTACAAGAAGTGATTTCCTCTGTGGGACAATACTCTCCAAGCACAGGCAGCTACCCAAAAAGAAGGAAAGACAGAGAAAATAAAGATTAAACTACCTGTGAAAAGGAAGTGACTGTGAAGTCGCAGTGTAAGAGAGAGAATCTAAAACGTGAAAGGATCTGAGGCCATACAATATGCTACAAGCAGAAATAACACACAGACCAAAGCCAAGTTTAGCTGTCACTTGGATAGATGGGTTGTGTGAAAAAGAAAGCAGCTATGGCTATGTTTTAAAAGTATATTGAATTTTAGAACTGCACTCAATTAAAATAAAGTATAAATTAAGAAATGGGAACCAATTTAAGTCACAGAAAATAAACAGAATTCACTGTGTGTTTAATTTGTCACCTTTTCTTTTGGAAAACTGGAAATTATTCAAGTCAGCTTATGACTAGGCCATAAAATTGTTCACCCTGTATTCCTCTACTGTAACAGCATTAATGACTGTCTATCAATAAATTAAATCAGCAGAACAGTAAGCATGGACAAATAATTAAAATAAGCCCTGAACTCTGGCTACTGGACATTTTTTATAGCTGGCAGGTGGAATAGAGTTGTATATAATTCACCAAACACTCTGAAGTATTCACCTCATTTTTAAAGGAGAATTTTTTCCCCAGCTAAATATTGTCCTATACAGGATAGAATTGAGCGTTTAAACCATACCCAGATGGACAGGCTTTCCACTCTTTTGAAAGTATTTAACAACAGAGATGTGTTCAGTTAGACTGAATATGTAAGTATGACACTATCTCCTTTGGAAAGGGAGTGGAAATTCTGTATGAAACCACTGAATTCTCTGGCAGTTAGAGAAGGCAGAAAAAATGAGTATTTTAGACTTGTGATTGAACCCTTTTAAGACCTTAATATTCGTAATTTGTGCGTAGACACAGTGTAACATCAGCATTTTCTCTGTAATGTGCAGGGGCCATTGCACATTTGTTTCTTGGGTAGGTATAAAATAATGAAGTTATGCTGCTTCAGTGCCTAGTGAATACATGGGTCAGTAAATAAATAACTGCAGAAGACTACTTATCCTTGCAATTTTAAAATCAAATCATATCAACAATGCATTTTCCAGTGAAAAACCCCAACAAACCAATAAACTAGTGAAAACATAGTACTGTCATTTAACATGACAACTTCAAATTTGTGATATCAGTAAAGCCTGAGAACTTAGAATCACTGTTCCAGTGCCTCACTGCCCTCACAGTAAAGACTTGCTTCCTTATACCTAATCTAAACCTGCTCTCTTCCACTTCGAAGCCGTTCCCCTTCACCCTGTCCCAACATGTCCTTGTAAAAAAAGTCTCTCTCCATCTTCCTTGTAGGCTTCCTTCAGGTACTGCAGGGCTGCAATTAGGTCACCCTTAAGTCTTCTCCAGGATGAACAATCCCAATTCTCTTAGCCTTTCCTCCTAGGAGAAGTGCTCCATCCTCCTAATCAACTCTGTGCTTCAGCTTGTTGGCATTTAGCCAGGCAGACATGCATTAAACTTGATGGTGCTGCCACTGCATTGGCATAGTGCATGAAAACATCCACTTGTTTTTAACAGAGAATGTTTTCTTTCTATGCGAGTCTCACACTACTCAGATCTTTCCTCCCAAGCACAGAAATAAAACAGAAATTCAGGTAATTATGGCAAAAGTCAAGAATTGCAGCTGTCAGTCATACCTGGAGAAAAAAATTAAATACGGTAGAGAGCATAAAGCTACGAAGGAAAAAATATGGGGCTGCGTTCTATCCTGGTCACGTCCCCTCACCCGTGGATAGAGCTGGAAGCCCGGAGCCGCGGCTCGGCACCTCCCGCTCTTCGGAGCGGGCAATTCCGAAGGAAGCCTCGAGCGAGAACTCAGCTGCCAGCCGCCCACCCAGACCGCGCTGGGTCACCCTCCAAAGCTACGGGCATGTTTCAGGCTCTACCAACAGGTCTCCCTCCCAGCTTACACGGGACGCGGCCGCGCCCGTCCCCGCCGGGCTGGGCCCGGTGTCCGCCCTGCCCTGCCCTGCCCTCACACCCCGCGGCGGGCGCAGCCCCGGGGCGCGACCCTGAAGGGCGGCCACAGCGGCCGTGTCCCTTCGCCCCTGCCCGGGAGACACGGGCTCTGTCCTCCCGGACGAGGGCAGGCGTGCCCGTGTGGGGCTGCTCTTCTCACCGTCCGCCTGAGTAGGGAAGGCACCACCCCCCGCCCCACAGAGCTCGGGTCCGCCCGGCGCAGGCACTTCGGCGGCACTCTGAACCCCGTGGGGTTGCGGGGCAGGGCCGAGCCCCATGGCGGGGAGGAGGAGCAGGAGCAGCCGCAGCTGGGATTGGGGCCCGCCGGCACCGCCCGGCCGGCCGGGGGGAGGAGGCGGCGGGAGGAGGAGCGGCGGCGCGGACCGCAGCGAGCTGGCGGGGCTCGGCGCGGCGGTCCCTGAAGATGGCGGCGGCGGAGCCGGGCGCTGGTCCGGGCGGCGGGGGCTCCGTGCCCGTCCTTTTCTGCTTCTCGGTTTTCGCGCGGCCCTCCAGCGTGCCCCACGGCGCCGGCTACGAGCTGCTGATCCAGAAGTTCCTCAGCCTGTACGGGGACCAGATAGACATGCACCGCAAGTTCGTGGTGCAGCTCTTCGCCGAGGAGTGGAGCCAGTACATCGACCTGCCGAAGGGGTTCCTGGTCAACGAGCGCTGCAAGGTGCGCCTGGTCCCGCTGCAGATCCAGGTGAGAGCCGGCGGCTCCACAGGTGCGTGCGAGGGCGGGCGGGCAGCGCGGTCCCGGGGCCGGTCCCGGCCCGTTCGTCCCGTCCCGTCCCGTCCCGCCGCCGCAGCCCCCGGCCCCTTCCGGGAGAAGCGGGCGGTCCTGGAGCGGGCTGGGACCGTGGGCGCAGCCCCCGCAGCCCGCGCTCGCTCGTCGCTCCGTGCAAACTTTTGGTTTCCTAAGCCGGGGCGGCAGGTGCGCTTTGCGCCACACGCGTGTGCTAACCGGCCTTGCCTTCAGCCGGCCAGAACTTACTTGGCGTCGGGAATGGGAGCACAAGTCAGGTCGCTGAAGTAATCAGTGCTCTCCGTTAAAGCAGGCGGCTGTGCTACCCGGCCTTAACAGCAGGTAATGCCGGGAGGTGGAAGCTCAAAGGGTGCCGATAACTGGGCTCTGCCAGAGCTCGGTATCTTGGCTTGTAGTTAGGGACCAGTGTGTCCTCTTTGCCTTTTTAAAAAGCCCTTTCCAGTATCCAGGTTTACAGCTTGGTAGTTCTGTAACCAGGAACTAGGAAGCCAGACTGCCAGATAGATGCAGTTACAGATGCTTTCCTATGAAGATACTTTTATGTCCACTGGAGATTGGTGAGAGCTGTACTGTGATACTTCCACTCGAAATACACTGCTTCTTCCTTTCTCCAATGTCAAAGAATTCAGCTTAAAAAAGTCCAACAAACCAAAACATACCCCAGTAATAAACCCCACATCATTGCTGTTTTCATTCAGAATTTTCTTTCTAAATTCATAATTAGGAAGTTTTCATTTGCCTAGCCAACATTCTAAGAAGTTGGAAAAGTGCTGTCATAAAAGCTGAAACATTGCTTATCTTCTCTTAATGTTTTCAGACATGGCTAATTTATCTTGTTTGTAAACTCCACTTACTCATAGTGTCTTATACACATAAACTCTCAAGGTGGCCTGTCTGCTTACACTGTACACCAAGGTTGCCTTCGACATCTTTCGTTTTATTCTTAACTTCACATATGAAAAGAAAGGTTAACAAGAGCACACTAGTTTAATAATTTATTATTAACTCTCATCATATACATTCATCATATTCTGTTTAAAAGTTTTCTGATTTTGTGTTGTAATCAGAATCTATGGGGTACCTGTCAGAAGAACTGGAAAGGAACAGGCCTTCCAATTTGCAAAAAGAGTTGATGTGGCTGTTGATTAAAGCAAAGATTTTAAAACAGAATTTGTGTGTTCTGGGCATATAGCAGTGTTGCAGGTCAGAATTTTGCTTCTCATTTGTGTATGCACATCACTACTCTGAAGAGACTCCCTTGCAGATGCCTTCTGCACTGAAACTGTAAATGCAGCTCAAGCATTTGTAGCAGGACATAGGTCTTGGAATAAAGGTCAGTATTGAGACAGAAGGATACATCACTCCCAGGGTGCAAATGTGCTAGACAGCTTTGACTGCAGGGATTCAGATGCACCAATGTTTTATGCATTATTGCCTATTTCATTGCCTTCTTACACCAACACTGTTGCAGTTCTGTGACAATTGCAGGTGTTGATATGAAAAGGATGATATTTGTTATTCCTTGATATATTTCAGCAGCTGTGAAGTAGCTGAAGACATCTCAACTGAGACATCACAATGATGTCAGTCAGTTTGCCTTAAGCCAGAGACAGGTGTTCAGAGATCACTTGTTTGAGAAACATTTGGTATGATAGAGACGCAGCTGTGTTTTTTAAGACCTTTAGGACTTAGTGATGGGAATATTATACTTTCTGTGTACTCATTCAGGCATTGCCACTATTATATGCCCTTTTTTTCCCATCTCTCCTGCCTTTCTTTCCTTCCTCCCTCCCTCCCTGATGTTTTATCTGCAGTTACACACAACATTGATTTGTCAACTCTGTGTGTGGCATAGTCAGTTGAATCACTGTTTTGGATATATGTTTCAAGAGAGACAACTTTTGCTTACTGATGTGATTAGACTTGCATATTTAGAAAGTTATTTCTGTTTTAAAATTAAAATTCAGAGATGCTAGCAACTGTATCCCTAGACGGTAATTTCAGTGTTTTTGTGTGCATGTTTTATGAGGTGTATGTATGCATTTAGTTGGAGGTAGCATTTTAACCTTTATGGCAACTAGTGCCCATAATCTCTTATCCTTCCATTTTGATTCCAGTGCAGGCCTGCCTAGAAGGATTCCTTTTGATACAATAGCTCACAAAATGTCAACATCAAATGATGCATGACTGGGCTGTTTCAATTTCTTGTCCCTGCAGCTGAGGGGGGCAGTAATCTCACGGAGAAATTGCCATATGCTGCCCTTGGAAAGCCACTCCATGAACTCAGTTCAAGGCTTGATCTGTACAGGCATATTTGCTCTCTGGTTGTTTTATGCCTTTGTACCATCCTCATGTATGTACATTTGTTTGGTTTGGGAGTCCTGACAGGAAGCAGTCACTTGAGCTTTTGATGGCCATGCAGTGTTAGGCAGGCTGGTGGGATGCTCTACACTGTGGTGTTCTGGCTGGCTGCTGCCCCTCAACTCAAATCTCCTCACCCACAGACATGCAGTGAAGAAGGACGTTTCCTCAGGCTGCTCCCAACTCAACATTTTCTTAAATGTTAAGTCTTTTAAGAAAATATTTTAAGAGAAGACTATAATATTTATAGTTTGGGTGGGGAAATGCAGGACCGACAACTTTAGTCACCTCTAAATACAGTTAATAGTGCTACAAAAATTGTTGTGTTTTCCTGTAGTGTTGTAGCTGCCTTTGGAGGAGAGAAGTAAGGAAAAAGACTTCGGTGATATCCAAAGAAAAGGCAGCACATTACAGCTGTGTAATAGAGGAGTTCAGGCAGCTTTGAAATATATATCCAAGAGAGGCTATTTCACAATTGCTGTCATAACTTCAAGGTGACTTCTTTTTCAGGAGGACTTGTCCTCTGTATTTACAAACTAGTAAACCTTAAGATACTGAAGCTAAAAGGGTAAAATTATTGCTGACATCATTGCATGAAGCACATCTATTTCAGGATGGTTTTTTGAGACAGATTGGTGTCTCAGGAGTGTCTTTCTTGGAAAAAAAAACTGCTTGCAAAATGATATTCAACTGTTGCTGAATGATAAAGTAAATAAAATACAACAGTTAATAGACAGATTTTTTGTTGTTATTCCACATATCTAATATTGCTTGGATAACCTGTAAGGAGAACTGACAGTAACTCAGGAACCCAAGCCCATTTTCTGAAAGGCAAAAACACAAATTGCAGGGGTGTTATTTGGGGATTTTAGGGTACAATTATAAATTTTGATATGTTAGTACATTCCTAAGTAAATAAGTTCTTTGAAAAGCAGCAGGTGGAACCTTAAAGAAGATTAAAAAAAAAAGGCTGAAAATACTGAAAGAGGATTTTTTTCCTCTCAAATGCAGGCTCCTTGTTTATCTTTACTCTTCAGCAAGCATTTTTGTAATTTTAAATTTTGCTGAAGACTTTTCTACTACATTGGCTATATGTACATCATGTAGGTTTTTTAACTAAATCTGTCCTTTTAAAATGCTGAATTACATGTAAAAGGCTGCACATTGGCTTAGCATAAGATAAATATTTGTGTTTCTAAATTGAAACACTTGTAACCTATTTTTCTCTTGAAAACCATCAAACTGAATTTATTCTTTTTTTTTTTTTTCATTTGAAAGCTAGACAGCAAAGTACAACTGAATCTTACAGATTCCTTTAAGAAATACAGAAGAAAAGGTGCTAGCTCCTTCTTGTTGTCATCTCCTCTATGCCATTCTTGAAGTACCAAGGTTGCAACATCACCAGTCTGGCCTTTTAGTTGGTAAACTTGACATGAGATTTATGAAGTCACTAGCCATGTCAAATGGGGTTATTTCTTTGCTTCCAGTTTCTTGTTCATTACAAATACTGTAAGGAAATTTCATTTTGTATATATAGTGATTTCCTGGGCTTGGAACAGGGAAGTACAGATTAAAAGCCAGTATATGAGAATATTTTTATAAAGCTGAACCTGCAATTATAGTGCTTCATCACAATCACATTTTGTCTGATTAATAATAATCAGCAGTGATGATATAGATATGAAAAATCACCTCTTTTCCCACCTAGGTCTTTTCTAGAGTAGGATTTAAAGCTGTATGTAACTTGTGACAGCATACCTTTAAATCCTGGTCTGGACAAGGTCCTAGAGATGACTTCTTTAGCTGGGCAAAAGGGCTGCATCAGGTTACAGGGCCTTTTGATGTACCTATTCTGGTTGTGCTGTGGGTAACCTTCAGCTGAAGGACAGAAAATCCTAACTGAGAGAAATGAAGTGCAACAGATGGAAATGCTTATATACTGTTGAGGGGAGTTTCAGGTCATTTGGGGTTTGATGGTTTGTTGTTTTGTTTTGGTGTTTTCTTTGATGGGGTTATTTTGAGTTCAAGTTGTTTAATGTTGACTGTGGCTGAGTAGATATTATATGCAGGGTGGATTCAGGCAGGTGTTGTCTGGCTGCAGTAGCTCACAATCCTTGCCCAGCCTCCCTCTTTCTGCAGTCAAATCAAGCAGGTGTTGATGTGCCAGCCCAGGTTTGGTGCTTAGGTGTAGTTTTGCCTTCACCCCCAGCTCTTTGGGATGTAGCACTGGGGAGGTCTGGGTGATTTTCACTGTCAGGAGGAGGTGTCAGAGGACCCTGACACCGTCCCCTTGTAGAAGGGGAGGATGGCATTGAAAGCAAGTGAGTAGGAGAATTTATGTGGCACACTAAACTAGGAAACTAAACCTTTCCTTTATACATAGCAAGTACTTACATGAGTTTATTCATGCACTGTGTTAGCTACTATTTATGAAACTTAATTTCAAACTGCTTTCTTCTGCACTCAGTCCTGCCCACATCTGCTCTTCCAGGTAACACCTGCAAGTGTTGGCTCTTTGATCTTAGCATCTATTTCATTGTTCTGCCACAACTCAGACTGCAAGTTAATCAGAAAGAAATATGAAAATCAATATATAAATTATTTGTGTTAGATTTTGTAAAAGCTTTTATTTAACAAATATATAGTTGACACAACTTTTGAGTGAGCTGCTGGTATGAATCTGAAGGTATAAATTAAATCACATGAAATCAACTTGACAATAAAAAAGAGCAGATAGAGTGCTTTTGCTCCCGCTCCCTGTGCTTTTTGGCATAAATATATGTTATTCAGTAGAAGTCTGCAACAAGGATACACCCTGGCTGGAAAGACAGTCAGTTTTCTTCTGCATTTTGCTGTCAAATCAGAATAAAATTGAATTGTTCTCTGTAATATGGCTTCCAAATCCACCGTTTTAAATTATTCCATTATTCTTGTCCTTGATGGAACTTGGGGCAAATACTGTTTTTGCAGAAGATTCCAGGCTGGAAGGAATTGCAAGTATCTGAAAAAGCAGACTTAAGGTATTTCAGGACAAGTTGGAGAAACACAGTGCAATAAGGTGCACTTCAAAATAGAAGTAGCCATGTAGAAATAATCAGCTACACAAATAGATGATGAGGGAGAGTTCAGGGGGATGATTTTTAAGTTTAAAATGCACCTCAGGAATCTAAGTATCCATGAATTATGAGAAGAGCAAATAATGTACTGGAAAGTACGAAATAAACAGGGCCTAGAAGTGCTGTGAATTGGCTGATATTTGAGGCACTGCTAGAGCAGTGAAGTAGTATGGGCAGAGAAACACTGCTGTGATAGTAGTATTGAGTGCCTCGTTCCAGACTGCAATTTGAAGACTGCCCTGGGGAGTACCATAAAAATAATTTGAGTTGTAGGAAGAAATACTAAAAGCATTAGATATATTCTAGAGTGAGGAGGGAAAGGGGAAGGCCTAAAGGGAGACCTAAAGGTCTGAGTCTTGAGGTCTGATAATTAGTTTTGCACATGGTTATCTATGTGAAGGACAGTAATGCTCCTGTGTTTCAAATTCACTGTGGACCTAACTGGAAATAACATTCTTAATAAATGTCAGCAAAGAAGCTGAGGGTGAGAAAACACTGAAAGGTAATGGTAACAGAGCTGTGGGATGGGTTTTATAGCAGCTCTATTTCTGGTGGGTCAGACTGTTGGTTATATTTGAAGACTATTTGTGTTTGTTTGATACTTATGTAGGGGCAGACTATGCAACTTCTTGAAGACTTTCCTACTCCATTCACATTTGTTCCTCTATTAGGGATGGTAGTGCCATCTGCTCCACTGGCAGAGCAAGGTGCATACCAAGGCAGTAGGTGAACTTCACATAGGTCATTTTATAGTCCATGATGGTTTGTGGTAGTTCAGACACATCTTAAAAAATTACAGAATTACAGAATCAAGTAGACTGTGAAAGACCTCTGTGATTGAGTCCAGCCTATGACTGAGCACTGCCATGTCAATTAGATCATGGCACCAAGTGCTACTCCAGTCTTTGCTTCAATGCCTTCAGCGACTGTGACTCCACCACCTACCTGGGCAGCCCATTCTAATATCTAATCACCCTTTCTGTGAAGCAATCCTTCCTAATGTTCAACCTAAGCCTCCCCTGGTACAGCTTTTAAAGTGATGGAAAGATTTAAATGATACAATAACAGTCTTTGCTTGTCATATAAATGCTAAAGCAAAATTGTGCATTTCATGAGTAGGAATCACACAAATATTGCTTATTCCACTTATTCTGTTTTTGTTGCTGAATAGTAGTCAAGTTAAATGTCATGACTGACTTCTGTATGGTAGTAAGTGCCAGAACTGGAGTGGGTCTCAGTAGGTGCTCCCTGTGGCATTGAATTGTACATTAATAGTGCCTGCCAACTGCTTTTTGCATTGTTCAAGCATGTAGATGGATGGTATTCAAGAACAAGGCAGTTATTTAATTTTATATCAAATCATTCTTGGTCCCAGGCATCATTCCTTACCTGGTATAGAGTTGTAGAAATTTTATTTGGGAAAAATATCTACAGGCTGTCTTCCCTAACCCCTTGATCAAATAAGCTGCTGCATTGCTGAATGCTGAAAATCTCCAAGAGTGGAGATCTCACAACTGTGATAACCTTTTTCAGTGCAGCTATCTTCCTGGTGGAAAAGATTTCCCTGTGTAGCTGCCGGGGCTGGGATGGTTCTAGCTTTGGGCTGCTACAGGGTCTGGACAGCTCTGGGGGCCCCCAAGGCAGAAGGTCAATATCTCAGCTAGCCAGGAATGAGACTTTAGGAGTCACCATAGAGGTTCTGAAGGTAACTTTATTTCTTCAAAGGGTTCTACCAGCAAAATCCAGATAGATAGCATAGCAAGGGGTTTTTATAGCTTTTAAGGGGATTGGAATTCTAACCAGTAAAATTATAAGTTGAGAACTATGCAATTACTTTGGGATTCTGGGTGAGAAAAGACTAGTCATTTAGTGAAGTTAAAGACCAGTAGAAATCCTAAATGATAACAGGGGTTTCAGTAAGAAGGAGGAGCATTTTTCATGAAAAGTTTCATTGTCTCAGAGTATGAGGTCCCAGGGGCCCTTTTCAGGGACAGTTGTATCATCCACATCCCTGTTGTGATGCCCTTCTGTCTTCCAGTAAGCCTAGTGTTACATCATCCGCACTGTAGTTGTTACTGCATTTGCCTCTGTAACTACATGTATTAATAGTGTTGCTGTTTGGCTCACAAAGGCTGGAGGAATCGCTTTCTTGAATGGCTTCTGCATTGGCAGCAGTGGTGTAATGAATCTGAGAATTGAGGGAATTTAGCACCTGCAATTATTAGCACACAGGTAATATGTTTACATATTACAGGCATGTGTTTAAGCATGGCCATTATTAAGCACGGCCCTGGGAATTGAGATAACAGCATTTTACTCTGGAGACGTGGTGAATAAGTAAAATTTCTGGCACTAGTATTTTTCAATTCCAATTCCTTTGTGGTGAGTTGACCTTGGTTGGCCACCAGATGCCCACCACACTGCTCCATCACTCATCCTTAATAGAACAGAGGGGAGAAAATTTGACAAAGAAGCTCATGCATCAAGATAAGGACAAAGAGGGATCACTTGCCAATTGGCATCACAGACAAAACAGACTTGGGGAAATTAGTTTAATATAGTGCTGATCAACAACTGAGTAGAATATTCAGAAATATGAGCAAATGTGAAAATACCTCTTCCCCATCCCTCCCTTCTTCCCAGGTTCAGCTCTACTTCCAACTTCTCTACCTTCTCTCCCTTCAAGTAGTACAGAGGGATGGTGAATGGGGTTTGTGGTCAGTTCTTAAAACTTAACCTCTGTCACCCATTCTTGTTGCTCTTCCCCTGCTCCAGAGTGGGGTCTCTCCTGTGGAAGATGGTATGTCTCCCAAATGTGCATCCTTCCCACAGGCTGTAGTCCTTCCCAAACATGCTCCAGCATGGCTCCTCTCTAGACAGTCAGAGATCCTGTTAGGAGCCTGCTTCAGCATGGCCTTTTGGAGTCACAGCTTTCTTTAAGGCATATTGCAGGCCTTCTTCAAGGCTCTGCTGTGGGGTTCTCCACGGACTGTAGGTGGATTTCTGTTCCACTGTGGAGCCCCATGGCTGCAGGGGCACGGCTGCTTCATCCTGGTCTGCACCAGGAGCTGCAGGGGAATCTCTGCGCCAGCACCTGGGACACCTCCTGCTCCTCCTTCTGTACTGACCTTGGTGTCTCCAGGGCTATTTCTCTCACATATTCTCACCCTCCTCTCACAACTGCTGTTGGACAGTGGGTTTTTTACCCTTTCTTAAATATGTTAGCATAGAGTTGTCACCAGCATCACTGATGTAGCAGGTCTGTCTTGGATTCAGATGGCATTGGTGCTCTCTTGACATGTCTGCTTCTGGCATCTCACAGAAGCCACCCCTACACCCTCTCCTCACTACCAAAACCTTGTCAGGTAAATCCAATACATCTGCACTCTTCCAAAATACATTCTTTTACAGATTTTGTAATTTTGTTTCAGTTTAAAACATTTCAACCTCCCATTGCAGAAAATGAAGTGTTTATAATTAATGGGTAACACAGAAGCTCTTTGTTCAATTTGATTTATCTGTCTGATAAGCTGAAAAGCTCCTGAATGGATGTAATTTCTCTTGAGTTGCCTTACAACTAGATGATAGCATGTAGATGTTTTCTTTCCCTGTAGCTTCCATCTGAAGCCCTATACTTTGATTCTACAGGTAGTGCAAGTAATTTAGAAAAATACAAAGCACTCTTTCTAAGTGTAAGAAAATTCGGTATTTAATTCATTTTCTAATCTGCTCCCTTCTACCCTACTTGGTAGCTTGTATGAGGGAAACTCTAGGAGATTACTTTTGTCATAAAAAATGTATTCACTTTGGTTTCTAATATTTATTAGAAAAATAAATTTCTACTTTCATTCTAGCCTTTGGACTTTAATCAGACTTATCCTAAAAGATGTCATAGACGAATCAAATTGGCTACACAATGAAAGTATTGAAAGTATGTGTACATACAATATGTGAAAGCAAGTGGAAGTCTGAATGTTTTAAACTTGAATTTATCTTGAGTCTGTAGCAGTTCCAAGACTTGTGGATTTGAAGATGAATTTGAAGAATGCAATTTTGCTTTTGGTACTTATCCTTTTTTTTTGTTTCTTTATTTTTTTTCCCTGTAATTCAGACAGTATGTTCCTCTGCCCCCTTCAGAGTTCAGAAATTTCCATGTATATTTATGTTGACTTGAGCTTCCCACCTCATAAAATCTTGATTATATATTGATGACTATACCATAATGTTCAATATCAGCTATTTGTTTGAATTTTGAAACATGCCAAATCAGGCTTGAAAAATGTTTCTCCTATTTTCACTCAAAGTAACATAAATCCATAATCTAGCAGAGGTATTGTAGACTCCTCCTCATTCTGCTGCATTCCTGAAAGGATGTCTGCTGCAATGGGAAACATTACCTTTATTTCTTTTTCCAGATGACTACTTTGGGCAACCTGACACCCTCAAGCACTGTTTTTTTCTGTTGTGACATGCAAGAACGATTCCGGCCTGCCATCAAATACTTTGGCGATATCATCAGTGTGGGCCAACGACTGGTATATCTGCTTTTTTTTTCTCTTGTAGTGAGTTTTGATTACTCATTGTAAATTATTAGTGCACATGCAGTCTAACAATTACTTAGTATTAGGTAATAGCAATGTCTTTATTATAGTTTTGTTTCTTTGTTTTAATGTTTTCCTCTCTGTCCCCTAACAGCTCCAAGGTGCACGGCTCTTGGGAATTCCAGTTATTGTCACTGAACAGTATCCCAAAGGTCTTGGCAGCACTGTGCAAGAAATTGATTTAACAGGAGCTAAACTTGTGCTTCCCAAGACAAAATTTTCAATGGTGTTGCCAGAAGTTGAAGCAGCTTTAGCAGAGATTCCTGGAGTTCGGAGTATTGTCCTCTTTGGAGTAGAAGTAGGTGCCTTGCCATTCTGATAATGGTTTATGGCCAATGTCTGTTGGCCCTCAAAGGGAACATCACTTTCTGTAATTAAAAAAACCAACTCAATTTATATTACTTGAAGCTTAGATATCCTCTGCAGAATTAATTTTTTTGTGTTGTCTGTAATGTTATCTCAATAAAATTTGAGATGTGATACTTGTAAACTACAGCCACTTGTCTCAATCTTAACTGGCATTTAAAGTGCATATTGAGTTCCCTAGTACTGCCAGGAGTTGAAAAATAAGTATTTGAACTCTTAATTAATTATGAACTTGTGATTGTGTTATTTTCATTTTGTATTCATGGTTTGTTGGTGGCTTTTTTGCCTTTGATTTCTCCTCTGTAGACTCATGTCTGTATCCAGCAGACAGCTTTGGAATTAATTGGCAGAGGTCTGGAAGTTCATATTGTAGCTGATGCCACCTCGTCAAGAAGTATGATGGATAGAATGTTTGCTCTTGAGGTAAGTTCCTAACAAGGAATTTCTATGGGCAAAGCAGTGGACAAATGTAGATTTGAGAAGAGGTGAGTGTTCTGATTCGTAAAATAGCTTAGAAAATTGAGAAGAAGTACTGCTTTTTTTGTTCTCCTTAAATTATGATTTGATATGCATAACCCAGTTTGGGATGTTTGGAATTTAAAAGTGATTGTTTCATACAATATAAATGACTTTGTATAAATGTTAGCGTTTTAGCATATTCCTTTATGCAGTGTTATTTCCACAGCGGAGTAAAAGTGCTGTAAAGCTTTTGGCTTTTTGTTGCAAAGAGTATTTATTCAGGTGTTGAAGTTCTTGAAGTGCAATGAAATACAGTATGTGATCCTGTTCAAATCTCTTTGTATGTCTGTCCCTCCTTCTGCTTTTCCTCATCAGTGCAAATTAAAGCTTAATCGCAAGACCCTGATTATAGTAAAGATTCCCCTCCCCCCTGCTTTTAGGAGCTTAGTCAAACTGAATGCTGAGAAAGTGGAGATAAATGTAACAAGAGGATTTAAAAGCGCGTGTAACTATGTGGTAGCAAATTCATGCAAATGATTTTTTGATGGTGTACTCCTAACTTGCCTACAGGCATCACTGTTGAAAGTCAAAACCATATATATATATATATATATATATATATGTATATATGTATATGTATATATAGATATATGTATATATGTGTATATATATATATATTAAGTATTGCAGTTTATGCCTCAGGCCCTAACAATTATTTGAAGTAGAAACTAATAATAACCACAGCATGTTATATTTTTTCACAGATTTTGAGAAGATTTAGTTTCTTAAAGGCTAAAGAGAAATCCCCAGCATATAGTGATTGATGAAACCCGTGACTTTGATTAAGTGGAAACCTAATGTCAGCTGTCATATAGAGGATAGGGACACACACAGAATACAGGAGTAACTGAAGTCTTGGACTTCCCAAATCAATGTGGTGCAGCAGCAGTAAGAGACAAAACAAATATAGAAAACCTGAAATCTGTTTGCCTTATTATGCATGTTTTTGTACATTTATCACTGTGTCTGTGAAAGCACAGAAGTTGGGCCAGTGTAAAGGTTAAAACAGCTACTAGCTAGGTTTCTTTACTTTCTAGTCGAAAAGGTATTGATCTTAAAAGTGTGATTTCTTGCCAAAGCTGTAAATTTGTAAGTTTTAGGTGAGTTTTTGGTACCTTTGCAATGCTTTCTGTGTAAGCAAAAGAAAATGTTTTGTTGTGGTGCCTTATGTTGTCAGTCACTACAGTATGATTAAGCCAACTCTTGCCATGTGGTGTTGAGCCAGCAGTAACACCTTCTCTGCTGCACATGGCAGCACACACCAATTGTCCTCTTCTTGTGTTACAGAGCCTCAATTAAAAATGCTACTGAGGAATGTGGGCTAGAGTAAGCAAGACATGGGCATGCTTGGGAGATGGAGACCAGGAGAAATGGACCCATGTATTAGACATGTCCTTAATCCTGACTGACTGTGGTGGTGCATTTCTTAGGGAAGTGGGCAGCATACCAAAAATACCTGCTTTAGTTCACCATAGAACTCTCTGTTCCTAGTCACATTCTTTTAATAAGTGAGTCTTGACATTGTCTCTTGTGCAAATTTATGCAAGCTGGTGAGCTGAGGTGAGTTTTATTGACCAGGGTTCCTGGACCCTTTTCCTTGCCTTTCTGGGAAGATGAGTGTAACATTTGCCTTTTCAGGAAAACACAGTCCATCTCTATTCACAGTGACCTTTCAAGAATAATGTAGAGTGACCTTAAAGTGAAAACAGCTAGCTTCCTCAGCAACCCCAAGTAACTCCTCACTGGTCCCACCTACCCCTTCAGTTCTCCACATTTCCCATCACATAGCACATATTTTGATTGTGCTGGTGATGAATATGCAGATATCTGAGCAGGTGTACTAGGAAGTGCAATTTGACTTAATTGATAATGAAAGCTTTCATGTCTGCTTGGATAACAGGTTGTCTCCTTCTGTTGTATGCTTAAAAATGACAGCATGCAACAACTTGCAGTTAAAAAATTCCTCAGAAACAAAAAAAAAAAAAAAACCCTGAAATTTTCATTGATGAAATAACTCAGCCCAGCAGTTTGGAGTTGTGACTATTCTGAATCTCTGCCCTGTCTGATGAAGATGTCTTATCTCAATGCTTGGCCTCAGATTAAGACTGTTTAGTCTGCTCCTGCTAGATTGCTTTTCTGTTCTTTGTCTTTTCTACTTGTTTCAGCAGTATGGATGCAGCACACCATCAATACTTTCCTTCTCAAGGACAGCATTCTAAGAAAACTTGGAAATCATCCAATATGTGTAGCAAATGCATGTCTTAAATTCTGCAAATCTGAAATCTATAAAAATTATATCTCATTGTAGAAAAGGTATAAGGCAATGTCAGCTCTTTGGACATATTATGGTATGTTTTGCTTTTCAAGAGAAGATGTTCTCTCTTTTCAATCAACATTTCACAGTTATGATTTTTTAAGAGTCTAGATTTTTTTTCTCATCCATACTAGTTAAAATCAAAACCTTTGTATTCTTGGAGAGGCTCATGCTGAAAACATTGCTGTAATATTTTGTATGAATTTTCAAATTTTTCTTCTTTTCTGTATGCTTCTGAGGTTTAAAAAATAAGGTTGTACAGGGTTGGAGAACTGAAGAAGCTAGCTGCTTTACTTCAGTTCAAGAATATTGCAAGGCATATTGCTATAATGGCAAGCAGGAAGCATTGACTTTAGTAAATACAAACTGGTTGGTTTGTTATTACGCAGACTGTAGTTACATATACTTTACTGGTTGGTCCCTTGAAGTTACTAGCTTTCACCCATCAGATACTTTGTAATTGAACAGCAAGAAAGTTTGGAGCTTCTCTTTGCTTTAATGATTACAGTTGAAACCTCTATGTATTTATTTGTATTCTCTGCCTCTTGTCCTCCCTTAGCTCATTCAGGATCCCATTAGATTTGGTGAAGCATGCAGCTGAGGGAGGGAGAGCTGACACTTTGGAGAGTTTTACTGCCAAAGCATCTGTATGATGGCTGGGAAGATGCCGACAGCTGAACTTTGTTATAGAAGCAACAGCCACAGTTTTAAAAGTCCAGTGACTTTACAATAAGTCCTGTGCCTTTGGCTACATGAAGCCCAAGCCCTGTTGAGTTGCACGCTTACGAGAACTAGCAGACCTCTTTTGGTTTTGCTTTCTCTGCAGCTATGCATTTTATCCTGTGAGAACTGACTCTGGAGTTACTCTCTGTAATGAAAAGAGCTGCTTTTGTGCCGGAAGATTTATAAGTCTGTAGAAGGGATTTTCCTTCTTTGCCCTGAGATTATTATAACTAGTGTGCTCTGTAGTCCAAAAGCTGAAATAGTGGTACATAACAGGGACTGAAAGTGAAATTGTTATAATTTCTTGCTTAATGCTGTTAGGTTGGACTTCTCTATTTTATTTTTCCTCAGGCCTTTAATCTGCATGAGAGTGAAGAAAGCTGTCCCCTGGCTTATGCAAGGGAAAAGGGTTGTTATTGAGATGTGTGGGGCTGCTGCCTATTAAATCTGACTTGGGGAAAGAATCCAGTTGAAGTAGAAAGCCTTATTTGTAATCCAGGGCAGCCTTTTGCCATAGAAAGTCTAAACCCAGTCAGTTTTCAACCTAGGTTTTTAAATTATACCACTAAGACATGCTGGAATGGAATTTGCAGTACTTTTGTTAATAGTAAATGTTTTTAAAAATGCTACCTGACTTTTCTTTCAAAATTCATTCATTACATTTTCTTACATGATTTCTTACATTATTTTCTTTCTGCTCTTTTATTTTTCAGCGTCTTGCACGTACTGGAATTATAGTTACTACTAGTGAAGCGATATTGCTGCAGCTGGTGGCCGATAAAGAACATCCAAAATTCAAAGAAATTCAAAATCTCATTAAGGCAAGTGCCCCTGAGTCAGGGCTCCTTTCCAAAGTTTAAAGCAGACATGGAGGAAGCAGATCTCACTGTCCTCTTTACAGGGGAAGCAAAGTTATAAGCGCACATGTACACCTTCTCTCACTCAAAGTTTGGCAGGAGTGTAAAAATAAAAATTAACATACTTGTGCTTGCCTTAGCAAAATTGTCTGGTTGTATGTCTGGGTGCCAGTGTGTTCTGTTAGTTACAGCTGTCAGATTTCTGGTACCATAGGACCCTTTTGTTGTCAAATTTCTTTATTTTAAAAAAATGCTAGTCCTTACTATATACTGATTGTAACAGCTCAAAAAATGCATATTTCTGTGACACCTCTTGATTGTGTGCTTTGCAAGCATTCTGTGATATCCTGTTTTACTTCTGTATTAATAGAAGATAACTACTTACTGGATAAATGTAATGTGATTCGCTTTAATGTTTCATATAAATGAAGTATTTTATTAGGCATAAATTAAAACTGAGTACCTATATGTGCATTCTGTTCTCTAGGATAAAATTTAAGCACTTTGCTTCATAGACAAGACACATAAATCAAGCAGAGCTGATGTTTGATTGCCCTAGGTAGCTGAAGTCTGCATCATGACTTTTGATGATACTGAAATTGACTGCCCAAGGCTCTACTTTACTTAATACAAACAGAAGACTGTTGTGTAATGAGTTCTTTATAAACAACTAGTGTAAACTTCAGAACTTGAGAATATTACCAAAGCTTTAAATTGGAAATGCTAAGGATGTTTAATAATGAAAAATTTTCAGGTTTGAGTGCTAAATCTACGAATATGTTTAGTTGTATTTTTCTTTGTTTTATCCCCAGTTTAGTTAGATTGAATAATTCTATCCACTTTAGGGCTCTGAAAGAAGGCTTAGCTTCTCTGGGTGTTTGTGCTTTTTTTGTGGGCTATAGTTGGGTGGAGTTTGAATACAATCTGGACTAAAAACATTCTTCAGAAAAATAGCGTCTTTAAAATAATGATACATATTTTTTCTATCTAAAACTTATCTTTTAACATGTGATTGTTCATAAAGGCACTTCCTTCATGTTCTAGGGGATTAAACAATATTGTATAAAGTTTACAGTGTGCCTGAGACATTTATTTTTTTAAAAGAGTATTAGATGTCATACTAAATACTGATCTTTTTGGTAGAAAAGCTATAAAAGTACATGTATTGCTTTAAATTGCTTCTTTTCCCCACAAGATGGCTCTAAAAGAATTGTTTCATAAATAAAAATAGTTTCAATTGTTTCAAATAACCTTTATATGTTCAAAACAAATAAAGAGTTAACATTTGCTGTCTCTCTTTCGCTTGTGATATTTATTGTAGAGCAAATCCTGAAAGCTGTGTTTGCCATGGACCTTATTCTGGTTTGTACAGCTGTGGAACTTCAATGGATGGCATGGGAATTTTGTGTAAAGATCAAGGGTGGATAATGTCGAATGATTCTTATCTTCTGCATCTAGTTACAGTGTTATTTAACACTCTAGAATATGAGGAATGAACATTATGCTTCAAGCTGGAGGCTGGGATGCAAGTTGTGTTAAGTTGTCTTGTCCTATATCACTGACCTACTTTTAACCTTACTATGTGGTATATTGTGTTTCTTAGCAGTACAAAGTTAACTTACGTAAATCAAGACCTGAACACAAAAATACTACCAATTTCTTATGAAATAATGGGTTTATTGCCTTCTTACCTTTATGTATTGATGGTACCAAGATGGGTTTATTGCCTTCTTACCTTTATGTATTGATGGTACCAAGAGACAGTAATTGAAGGAAAAACGGTAGCGTTTTCTCACACGTTTATTTTTGGAACAGTATCAATTTCCTCAAAAAACAAATGCATGGATTTTTAGGAGATAATGGTGCCAGTTACTAAAATTTTACCATTTTCATTGGAAAGAAATTTGAAGGATAGATGTCACATCTTGCTTTATATTCCTTTTCTGTCACAAGGGGAGTCATTGGGTAGTAGAATGGCACTAAAGAAGAAGCAGTTATAAAATACACTGATGTTCTCTGTGATGATTCTACTTTTTTTCCCCTTTAATTTTAATTACCTCGTGGCACACTAGATTTTTGTCAAGATCCTTAATTTGTGGGTTTTTTTCCCTTAAGTTAAAATTGTAAGAATTCAGAAATACCCAGTGTTATCTTATAAAACCGAGCTCTTAGATGTGAATTGGGGGGTGAAATACATTTCTCTTTAGTTAGATGGATGCTTTTATTCAGCATCACATGGGTCATTTAAAAAGAAGAGAAAAAAGTTGCCATATTTCTCTTAGGTAAAGTTTATTCACAATACATAATTATTTTGTTTTTTCATTGCACTCATCTGTATTTTCTGTTCTCTGACAAGTGGGTGTTCAGTGCAGTAGAACAGCAGAAATTAGTCGTTTGAGAAGAGGTTTAAGGACTATGACTAGAGTTAGTACTGTTTTGTCCTGCAAAGATAGGAAATAAATTGATGAAATGACATGGAGGAGGATTGCTTCAGGGTGTACTCAGCTTATTGGGAAGAAGGTCTTTGTCAAGCTTTTCTTTATTTGAAGACGTCAATACGTCTTCATATAAAGAAAAGTGAAGACACACATAAGTGAAGACACAGCTGTGGCTAAGCAATACAGTTGTTACCTGCTGCAGGTGGCTTCAGCACCATTTCTCTTTTCTTAGGGAAGCAGAATGACATTGCTTGATGGAGAAGAGTGGTTTATTTTCCCTTGTAGGAGTTCTGATTCTGTGCCAGGTTGCTAATACATTGTTTACTTCACTGCAGTAGCTGATACATAATGCTGATAAATGCTGCTCTAAGTATAGTAAGATATATGTGTGATTCGTTTTAATCTGCTAAATCCTTACAAAGATGAGCATTTTTGTTCTTTTTAGGACAGTTTAGGTTTTTAGCTGAAAATGTGTTCCTGTTCATTCACAGAACCCTGGTCCTTCTATTCTTTTTCCACACGCATAATAATTTTGTATGATCTAAAACAAGTAGGGTTTCCAGTAACCTTTGCAAAACCTGAAAACAGAGAATGAATTAAGTATCGGCTATCGTGAGCCAGTGTTTTCTATTATGGCTGAAGAAATTATGTTGTGGGACTGTTCCACCATCATTTTTGCATTTGCCTGTCAGTAGCTCTCAGGCACATATTCTCTTAAATAAATCATGGTGCTTATTGAGTATGTTTCCTTTTAGACCTGGGAAACCCTCTCTCAACCCCACGCCCTGCCCCCATATTTATTACTTTGTGTAAACAATTACATTAGTTAAGGGAGAGAAGAATTCAAGATTCATTTTCTACTGCTACAGACTGCTTTTCTCATGTGTAAGAGAGATGAAGGCTGGATACTTTGTTGCATTAGAAGTTTTGTTTCAATTGTAAAGTAATTACTCTGGTGCCTTTGGAGCTCTGAAGAATGGCAAATGATTTTAAAGATGATAAAGGCCTTTCCTTTGGTCGGGGGTGGTGCCAACTAGTAGTGCTTTGTAAACCACTTATTCTTCAGAGTATTTTTTTACTGCTTTAAGTAGTAATAGCAGAAGATGGCAGTGATTTTAAGAATCTGGGGTTTGGGGTTTTTTTCCCTTGCTGGATAAATTGAAGATAAAGTGTACTGAATAGGTATAGCAGATATCCTTCAAATAGGTTTAGAAAATTTTCTCTGCAAATGGACTATTGCAGGAAATCCATGAAAAAAAGTTCTGTTTTGATTCTCCAGTGCCAGTTTCATCTTGGTAATTAGAATACTTTCATCAAGTTGTTAGCCCTTTTGGTAATCTCAAGTAGTACTTCCAGTACAGCAGAGAGATTGCAGCTGATGAAATGTGCTGCTTCTCTTAGATGCAACTGTGTGTATCCATAAATATACCCCAAAGTGTGGGGTCTGGACTTTTCTTACTCATTTGAATTGCATAACTTAGTTTTCCATATGAGATAAAAGGATATTTGCAAAAGACTGCTGTGAATGGAGGGAATTTATTAAGTATTAGCATGCTTAGGTCAGCTTAATAGACTTACAAAACCGCCAGGGTTGGCAGCTCTCCTGCCACTGACAGCATTAGGCTTTACTTTAATGAAACCCTTTTATCTGCTCAAGAGAGAAGACTGAGCAAACAAATGAAGAGAGCAGTTAATAGAGAATAGATGGTGAAGTGGAAAGGCAAAATGGGAAAGAAAAAGGTTTTCTAATTATTACCAGTTTGCTGCCTTTTTTTTTTTTTTTTTTTTTTTTTTTTTTTTTTGGGATGTTAGGAAGCTAGAACATTGTTAGTACAGAGTTACATACCTTAATTTTCAAAAACTGAGTAGGTCACAGCAGTCATTGCCTCTATCTTGCCGTGCCCTTTATTTTCTTCCTGTACTGTTTTTACCTTGCTTTCATTATAATTGTCCAGAAAGCAGACTAAGCTTATTTTTGCTCTAAGTAATACAGAAATTGCCAACTGGAAGGGCAAATATTCTGCTATCAAGTAAAAAGAAGGAGAAAGCATTGGAGAAAGACTGAAGATCATCACCTACTTAGCATTCATGTTCCCAAGGCAGTTATTACCTATGCTATGGCATTCTGACCTTCAGATTTTGATTCAGAATTTAAGGATTTCATTTGGTATGTTAATAAATTCAAAGGGACTTGAATTGAGCCATTGCAGACAGGGAAGACTTCATAAAGTAGAAATCTTTGCTAATGGGAATAAGCTAAGTGTTCAGCAAAGTGGTTGGCCAACTTCCAGCATCGGTGTTTCCACTTCAGGTCTCTGGATAGCTTAAAACCCACAAACCTAGAGTCATTTCAGCCATTACCTATCCTCTGTTTGTGGTATTTGCATGGTGGCACTGTTCAGTTTTCTTACATATCTACGCAGGCACTGAAAATCTCAGGGATTTGTCATGTTGAATCACCCTGCTGGATGTTATGCTAGTAAAAATTCTTTTATCCAAGGAATGTATTGATTACTGTGTTGTCTGCTAGCACCAATCAGCCTTGTTGGTCACTTGATCCATGGGTGACAGTGACTGGAGCTGACAGGAGCATCAATTCCAGGACCATCCAAAGGCTCGGAGTGGGCTTTGTCAGCTCCTGGAGACAGACCTTTTCAATGCATTGTATCAGACACTCAGGGATACATTGCAAGAAGCCTGTGAGAGCAAAATAGCAAGTTTCCTCATTGGAAGCAGAAGTAGTTGAATGCTTTCATCTCTCTCCTGGGGTCACATTAAGGGGAGGAGAGGCTAAAGTCTGCTATGGAACCACTCTTCCCTCCTCAGTGATAAATATCACATAATTATATGAAGGTCAAGCAGAAGACTGAAACTGAAAAGTTGAAGAACATAAATTTTATTGTTTTAGATGGTTATTTTATTTTAATGAGTACTCAGGAGGATACTCAATCTGCAAGGAGTTGAGCCCAGCAGCAAATGACAGTTCAAAGTCCCCCAAATACTGAAGATCTATCAATCTCCAGCTGATGAGATGGAGTTAGAAAATCTTCCTGAAAAGTCATGATTTGTGGATGTCACTGTATTCTATTCAACACTTCCCTCTAATCATGTGTATATGAAACATGATTTCAGCTATAAAGCTGTTCATTCCACAGGGCGTATTTTAGTGTATTTTACTAATATTAAAAATTATGTTCATATTACAATTAGTTTAAAACAATAGGGTGGCATATAGCATGTTTATATAGTGTATTTTCTGATGGTAATAGCTAATGTGATCTCCTTATAAAAACATGTTCCCATGTTAAAAAACATCTGTATTCTGTACTCTGCATAAGGAAAGAAGAGCAGCAATGTCTGCATTCTATGTTATTAATTATGACTGACTAACAAATGCTGAAGTGTTATGCTGAAGTAATTTTCTCTATGAAAAACCTGTTCTGAGCTTGCAAAGAGTAATAACTGAAAATATTTCTTGCATTGCATTGTGGTAGAAGATTGGGATGTGTAACAAAACACCACACCTTGCAGGGATATGCAGTATAGCAATGTGAAGGTGGTAAAAATTATATGAATGTGACTTTTTTTTCTGCTAGATAGGTTAGCTAATGTAAATAATCTATATTTACACTGCTCATTATCAGTCATTTTCATTACTCAAGAAATAATTTCTGCATAATTTTTAACTTGTGCTCTAAATAGAGTTTAGATCATGTTTTGCTGGTGCAAAAGTGTGTCTGTGACAGATGCCACATAAAGTGGACCAAGATGTGACATCTGAACAGCTTTTGAAATAGCTTTTGACACACCTGTTATTCTGATCACTGAGCAGAGACAGCAGTCAAGCCTTTTAAATTACAAGCCTTCAGAAAAAGATTAAGGGCTAAATTCCTGCCTCTTGTAGTTTGAAAGTTCTTGTTGTCTGTTCTCCTAAGCTAATACATAGGACATGACTGCTCAACACATTGCTTACCACCTGACATTATGGATTTGAAGAAAACACATGCATTCTAAAAAAGGATCTGGTGGCAAAGTGGGATTTGGGCACAGTACCAGACTCTTTTTGTATTATGCTGATTCAAGATGATCCTTCAAAATTTCTGTGATATACACACGAGGAAATCACTGTAACCAGACCCTAACATTGGCATAGGAATTTCTGCTATCATAGGCTTACTTGTTTCATATTTTAAATCTTATGGAAGTCCAGGATGCAAGTATGCATCAAACAGAGAAGAACAGAATTCAAACCCAAATGTCAGAGGTGTCTCACAGTCTTTAGCAGTGGAATGCAGTACTTACACACCTAATTTGTCTACAGAAAGAAATTGATGTGAAGTTAGGAAAAAACAGGAAGCAAATGTGACAAAATGAGGTTCTCAGTGAAGCCCCACTCTATTATTGTTAATGCCTGGTACAACCCTCTGCTGTTATAAATACTCAATGAATATGTCTCCTCTTTTCCTTGCATCTGTAGGGAACAATAAGAGATCATTCCTTGCTGGAATAAAAGCCAAAAAAAGAAAAATTTCAGAGTGCATAAAAAGTGGAAACAAAACATGTATGTGCAGAGAGAGTAATTCTTCCTAGCAGGGTTTTTGCAGGCATTCAGGTAAAGTAGGGGACAGTATTCTATTGGTCACACACTACAACCTGTTTCTGAATTCCAATTGAAAAAATGTATTGGAAAACAATTAGAATGGTACTTTCAAATGTAACTTGGGTTCAAACACATACTAGAGTGTATTGAAAACCTTCACTTTGTGGATAAAGGAAGTCACTTTATTTAGATTCTTCAAAAATTTTGGTTGTTTTAAAAATGTGGGATATTTCAAACTATTCAGTTTTGGACTGATCCTTCTAGGTCATCAATATTTTAAGTCTATTACCTGCATATGCACACAAGTAGATGTTTATGAAAATCTTTGCCCTTACAAATGTATATCTTTCTATTATTAATGACATTACTTCCTTTCATGTCATCTTTTGTTATGTAGCCAGTAGGTACATGAGATGTCTCCCCATTGGCCACTCATTTTCCATTGAAATTGCTGGACATCACTCTCCTGATAGTTAGTTTCTCTGAGGATTTCATTCTGGAATCCAGATTATGATAACAGTTTATTTGGGTTAATGATTTGATTAACTCATGACTAATCCCCCTCCACTGCAAAGAGATTAGCCATTTCATAAAATGCAATAGTTTCACGTGTTCCTTTAAATAAGCTAAAACACTCTTTACTACTGCTCAGCACAAATCCTCAAGATCTTTCAGTGTTTCTACAGTCTTTAGTGAGTTAAGCTCGTTTTTCCTGAATAACGTGTGGAATAAAGAGAAGCATTTACCTTCTCACCACCAGAGTAATTATTATTATTTAGCAATTGTTATTAATACCCAAAGCAATTTTTTCCTGAAAGTTGTGTTCTTTTGATTGCATACAACCTTGCAAAGACTCAATTATTCTTCTAATCTTTTTAAAACCTGATGGAGTAGACTCTTCTGTACACAATGTTACCTGTTGCTGCTCTGAAAGACAGAAAGGTCACATCTGCATTACCACATTGCATCCTTGAAAAAAAAAATCGATAGTATTCAAGGACCTGTGAAAAGGGAGCCCAGAAAGTTGCTAGGCAGGCATTATTTGCTTCCTATGTTCAGCAATATAATAAAAGGTGCAGTTTGGCTAGATTCAAGTGTATTAAAATGGAGACCTAATTTGGCCACAGTTGAGAAACAGCTTGGAAAGCTGTTTTCCAGTTGTTAGCCGTTATTTTCAAACTGAAAGGCTGGTGTCTGGCTGAGTCTTATTTTGGATGTTGTAAAAATTTAGTAGTCCCAGGAACAGGCAAAGTATTCAGTGCAAACATAATTTTTAAATGGCTGACATTTTTAAACTAGTGAGATGAAAGGCAACACTTGCTCTCTAGAAGAGCATAGGGCGATAAACCTAGCAAAAAAAAAAAAAAAAAAAAATCATCAGAGCTTTAAGAGCTATAATCACAAAAGACAAAGAAATCAGCCAGGAGTGGCTTCAAACAGGAAATTGAACACAATTGCAAATCACCAGAAGAATGTGTTTTTAAAATATTCCCCCAGTGGAAATGGCAGCACAAACTCTGACTATTTTCAAGTAAAATATGCATGGGTTTCCTGCACATCAAATTTCTGCTAATAAATAGGAAGATAAGATATATTTGCTTCCAAAAGTCAGTTAAAATTTAAATGCTGAGCTAAACCCTGAATATTTGCCACTTCATGGAGACAAGCTTTTTGCATCTACACAGACCACCTGAGGCTGATGGGCCTCCTTACATATGCATTGAATCATCAGTGGGTCAAGACCATAGCACTCAACTGGCATGGTTTCAGACAAAACCCCCAACAAGCTAGAACACTTCTACGAGAAAAAAATCAGTCCAGGAGCTGAATCCAAATACCCTAATAGGCTCAATAAATATTGAAGTTATAAATAATTTTTTTTCTCTATGGATAGGTAAGTCATTACCTGTTTAAAAAGATTTAATTATCACTTTTTAAAAATTTGTATTTATTTTGCAGGACGGTATATCCCACCAGATCCAGAAGCCTGGGAGAGGCAAGGCTGCTGTCCCTGTGTCCAACCAGCAGTGTGGCTGGAGATGTGTTTCCAGAAGGCAGAAGCACATAGAGTGTATGTACTCACCACATACTGCCAATACAGGCGTCCAGACACCTGGAGTCGTCATGCAGACACAGACTACACCAAGAGTGTCATTCCACTCCCCTCTCCAGGGGAGTAGGATGGGGGTCAGTGCGTGACAAAATCACACATTTGTGGCTGAGGTGTGTCCCTCTACAGCTTTCTTAGACCCTGAATCTGACTAGCCCTCACTCCTTCGTCCCCAGCTGCTAACATCAGGACACACAAGCTGAGGTTTCAGCACCACGCTGGCTGCTGTGTTGTACACACAAAAACATGCACACACACAAACACACAGCTGGCTGGGACTCCTCTGTCCCTGTAGCCAAACCCATTAATCTCCTTGGAGGACCCCACACCCACTTTCTGTCCACCTCTCCTGCTAAGCTTGTCATCCAGCATGATCCTCGCTGGTGCTTGCACAGCTACTCCCACTATGGCTGCTGCACCACAGACATGGGTGGCTGTTCACCCTCTGACTCCAGCTGCTGCATCCAGACTCCATATGTATGCACACATGTGAACATAGGCAGCCCACACACACACTCCATGTAAACAGAGAGTTGTAGGTGTGACAAAGGAAGGAAGGACTCTGGTGAGCAGCTGGGACAGGCTGCACTGCCTAGGAACAGGGCATGGCTGACAAGCACACCCACTGGCTGACTACTTACCTGTCACCAGCATTTTTTCCCTCTCTCTCCTCAGTTTCTTCTTCCTGGTCTTCCCCAAATCACCTCAACCTCTGATTCTTTCCTAAACATTTCATAGTAAATCCTGTAGAACACCAAGTTTCTCTTCTCTTCCATGAAAAATGTGCTCCCAACCCTCAGCAGCAGCCCCCCTCTGTCAGAATCATAGAATGATAGAATCATTAAAGCTGGAAAAGATCTCCAAGGTCATTCATTCCAACCTTTGACACCACTGAAGTAGACCAATGCACTAAGTGCCCCATCAAGTAGTTTCTTGGACACTTTCAGGGATGTTGATGCCACCACATCTCTGGGTATCTGATGCTTAAATCCATTCCAATGCTTAGGTGAAGCATTCCACTGCTTAGGTGAAACACCCATTTGGTGAAGAAGTTTTTCCTGGTGTCCAACCCGAACTTTGCCTTGTGAGCTTGAGGTTATGACCTCTTGTGCAGTTGCTAGTTGATTAGAAGAAGAAACTGATTCCCATCTTGCTTCAATCTCCTTCCAAGTAATTTTAAAGAGTGCAAAAGTCTGCCTTGAGCCTCCTTTTCTCCAAGCTAAACACCCCAGCTCCTTCAGCCTCTCTTGGTGAGGTGTCTTGTTGAACTCTTCTGCCAGCTCCCTCAGTTCCCTTGGAAGAATCCATCCAGTCCCACAGAATTGTGAGGGCTAAGTGCCACAGGAGGTCTCTAATGATTTCCTCCTGGATTGCATGGGGTTTGTCCTGCTCCCTGCCCCTGTTGATATGGGGGCTGGCTGCCCTGGGGATAAATGATATTACTGCTAAAGATGGAGGCCAAGAAGGCATTAGGTCTTTGCCTTATGCTTGGTGACAAAGTTCCACTCTGGCTCCAAGAGGGGATGAAGGTTTTCCTTGGCACTCCTTTTGTTGTTAATATATTTTAAGAAACATTTTTTATTGTATTTTACACCAGTTTCAAGCAGGTTGAGTTCTAGTTGTATTTCTGCCTTTCTGATTTTTTCTCTGCATGACCTAAAACATCCTTGTACTCTCCATGAACTGCCTGCCACTTCATCCAAAGCTCATAAACTTTTTTTTCTCTAAGTTACTGCTAAAGCTTCCTTTCAGCCAACCTGGTCTTCTTCCCTGCCAGCTCATCTACAGGCACATGGGGATGGCCTGCTCTTGCACCTTTAAGATTTCCTTCCTAAAGTATGTCCAGCCTTCCTGGACGCTTTGTTATTAAATTCTGTTTTCCAGGGGAGTATCTGAACCAATGTTCTGAACAGGCCAAGGTTCATCCTCTGGAAGCCCAAGGTTCAAGTATTTTGCTGATCCCCTTTCCCTCTTCTCCAGGAATAAAAAACTCTGTGAAGGATTCTATGGTCAGTGTGTCCAGGGTGGCCCCTGACCACCACATGTCCCACAGCCCTTCTGTGTTTGAGAGCAGCAGCTCTGGCAGGCCATGCCCTGGCAGGCTCCCCTGCCAGCTGTGTCTGAAGGACCTTCCACACACCCCAGGAACCTCCCAGACTGTCTCCTCTCCACTGCTGAGGGTCCAGCAGGCATTGGGCAGGTTAAAGTCTCCCAAGAACGAGGGCAGGTGATCATGGAACATCCACTGACAGAATATTTCCCTTCATCCTGGTTGGGTGGTGTGTGCCAGAGCCCCAGCAGGATCTGTGTCTTGCTGTCCATCCCTCTGACTGTCACCACAGGCTCTCAGCTTTATCCCCACTGCCCCTGAGCTCTGTGCAGCCAAACCCTCCCCAGTGTACAGAGCCCCCCCCGCCTCTCCTCCCTCACCTGTCCCTTCTGAAGAGCTTGTAGCCACCCCTGCAGCATCCAGCCACCCACCACACTTCCCTGGTGATAACTCCAGCACAGCTTCCTGCTGCTCCCATTGTTTGTTACCATGCAGGGTGCACTGGTGCAGATGCTCTTCAGCTGGGCTGTCCATGTCACCCACAGCACTGGTGTGCCACCCCAGGCTCATCTCTAGCTACCTTGATCTAGTTCCTTTCCCCCTCTAATCCCACTCAGTCAGCACTGCCAGCTCATGGGCTGGAATCCTTTCCCTCTTTTTATACAGGTGAATCCCATCTGTCTGCAGCAGGTCTGGTGCCATAGAAACTATCCCATGATCAAAACAGCCAAAATTCCCTCAGTGACATCAATCTGTAAGGGAGAGTGAGGAGTATGGCCTGGAGGTGCTCCTGATGGCTAGTGATGGGTCTCCTGCTGGATGCAGACAGGAATGCGACAGGTCCTGTGACAGCCCTGGGAGGGCCACGGCAAGGTGGTTTGCTCCTCAGGAACCCTTGCTTAGAATTCCTGCCTGCCATCCTGCCACTGGGCTCTGGGCTCCTCAGGGCTTGTGCTATGATCCTCTGGTGGGCAGGTGCAGCCTGGACAGGATATGATCTGGGGAGTCCCCCTCTGCTTTTGTCACCCTCTGCTCCTTGGTGGGTGTGAATATGAGCTTTGTTGTGTAGCCTAAGAAAATCAGTGATCAGATACTTGCAACATTGACAAATTGTGTTTTATCTTTGAACTCACATGCCTGTGAACACCTATGTAGCAGTGCAGGGAAGTGACTTGTTGCAGTGAAGTCTTTCATCTTTGCTTGCAAGGAAGCAAGTAAGGATGACAAAGGAGGCAATGCCTTCCTTTTTCCCACGATTACTAGCTCTAATAAGTCTACCATTAGTTCCTCCATACTGTCTCATTGCTGATTTTTAAGTATTGACTCTCTTGGCATAGTTTACTATTGTCTGAGAAGAAGAGAATAGTAATTAATAAATATTCTACCTGGGGAAAAATTATCTGCAGGACTATAAACTGGAAAATCTGGGTTGAGCAGGCAAGGTTGATGAAAGACTTAAAACCCATAAAAACAAAATGACATTTGACAAAATCAGTCCCATTGGTACCTCTAGTCCTGTGAAGAAAACCAGAAATTGGTTCTTTTCCTTCAATTTTTCTTCTGTTTTCTGAGATAACATGAAGGCAGAGATTGCTTGCTTATTTTATTATGACTTTGTAATGGGGATTTTTAATTAATACTTAAATTATGTTAAACAGTATTATCTTTGAAAGTAAATACATATTTCCACAAGAGTATCAACAACTTATATTGAATATGTTCTTTTCCATGACAATAATTCTTCTTTAAGTGTATTTTTGCAGGGTTATGCATATTTAAATTTTTCATATGTTAATGGAAACATATGTCATCCTTAAAATACAGTATCACATTTTGAGGTCTTAGACTAAAAAAGTTAATTTTTAGCAGAATGGACTTCAGTTGTATGAAAGTAAGCCAATTAAACTTCATGTATACTGCTTTACAGTCTGCCTTTTTTTTTTTAATATTTCAAAATGTGTTCTCCTCAACATTTCAAGTGTGTTCAACTCGTGTTTCTCTAGGACATCTCATTACAAATGTAGTTTATCCCATAGAGAGGTGTAAATTTAATTTATTCTTTACATTCATTCCTAACTTGTTTGCATACTTGCGTAGATAAAGCATATTTACTGTAGGAGTCCTGAATTGAAAACTCTGAATGTTCAAGGCTAAATATAAATATACTGTTTTCTGTTTTTAAACCCCCCCAGCATGCACCCAATCACACATACACACATATCTTAACTGGGGGGTTTTAGTGACACTTCATAGCATTTTTGTACTTCTAGAACATCTTGGCTTCAGAAGACAGTGTCCCTCCCTGCAGGTTGTGGATCATAGATCCATGGCAAAGGGTTGGACTAGATGACTTTTAAAATTGCTTTCTAGTATAAACCATTCTCTGATTCTATGATTATTCATTTACCTTCCTAGCTTTTTCAGAAAAACCTCGAAGCTGCAAATCTCTGGTGTAGCTCACTCGTAACTTGCATGATTGATGATCTCAGGATAATCAATTAATTAGCATTGGTTAGCTTCCAATGACAGTGCCTTGACAGTGATAACAATAATTTCTTGGCAGCTTAACTTAGTGATAAAGCCTTTCATAGTTTTTAAAAACTTAATGTCTATTATAAATCTTTATATTTAAATACAAATTCTGCTTTCTGTTGGGAGGGTTAAGGATTTGAAAGGAAGGTCTCACAGATAGGGTATGTATAACAGAAAGATCTTGAATGTGGAATCTGAAGAAGGAATAGAAATGATAGCAAGTTTTGGTATAGAAGAAAAGAATTGCTGAACCAGCCTTACTGGGGAACTAAAAAGGCAAAGAGCAACTTGGAAGGGGCTTTTATGATTCTGACCAAAGGAAAAATCCACCTCAAACAAAAGATGTTTTTATCAAGCAAAAAGACTTTCACAAAAAAGAAAACCAATGTTGCAAGTAGAGGAAAGATCTCAAAATTTTCCAGTGGAAGAAAATTGAAAAACAACTTCTAGCTTAAATTGCAACATACTAACCTTTTGTGATTGGAAAACAGTAACATGAATATGGTCATGTTAGTAGTTATGATAGGCTGTAAGTAATAGTAAAAGTGTTGATTAGTTGTTATGTAATAAAATGCACAGCAAAAAAAGAAATAATGCTTTGTAACTGAATGGAACAGAGCTTCAGGACACACGGCTTGCCTAAAGCCAGCAGCTACAGGCCACCCACACCCACAACTGCTGTAACCTTGTCTAGGCAATAAACAGCATCTTAAGAGCCATCTGAAGTCCCCATCTCTCCATCCAGCTTTTACAGCTTCCCACATGCTGTTCAGTTTTGTGACCTCTTGGTTATACTGTAATGTGGCATTACACATGTATCATCACTAGGACAATTCATTGTGCAGCCATGCTAATACCTCTTCTGTCAACTTGCAGATGAGAACAGTATTTTCTGCTGCCTTTACAGAAGCACAGCTGATTGGAAAAGGCAGCAGTACAGAAAATGTGAGTCCACATAGTCTGATTCTGGACAAAAGTCCATTCTGACTCTGTTCACTCAGCAGCTGTACAGAGGAGACACTGAAGAGTCAGATGCCTAGCAGCAGATACATGTCAGGCTACATGAGGTCTGCTTTGAGGCTGACCCTGAGGGAAACATGATTGGGAAGGGTATTAAATAGCAGAAGAAACCAAGGAATGCCCAGTTGCCCTGTTGCCAGCACACTGTAATGGAAACTCAGCAGCCAGCCAGAGGCACCATGTGAGGAGTTAATATGGGAGAGACAGATGCTGTGTTCAAATTGAAGTTTAGCAGACCACAGCCATGGGGTTGCCACTTCACAAAGTATGAATAAATATAATAATGGAGAGGGGACTCATGAACACTATTTTGTTATTCTGCTTGTTACTTTGTAAACAGTCTCCTCAACTGTTTATCAAACAGCTATGTGTTTCATCCACTTATGGCAACTCACCACAATTTCTTGAATTTAAGATATTTCTTTTTGTCAATGTATTCGGTGGTGCTTTTAGGGATTTTAAAACCACTAATTAATACATGCCCAGCAAGATGCAAAACAATATTACGCTTTCAAATTCAGACTGAGTAGACATAAACAATAATTTGAAGAACCTTTCTTAGAGGAAAGGATTATACAAGTTTCATCTTTTAATCTTAACATTTAATGAATATTTGTTGTTCTTTTCATAATGAATATCTAGGCTGCCCACACATCTACAAAGCAGTTATTTTTTTGCTTAAAGATAACAGAAGTCACTTCAACCAATACTTGCTGTAATATGTGAAATCTATACATATAGTGGACAATAAGCTATTTTTCACACACTTCCAGAAATTAAAAACAATGTGCTCAGAGCTGCATAATCAACCACAGCTGGATTGTGATATTCAAAGGCAAACCACACTCTGTTAATAAAAGCCACAAGGGCCTTGAAGGTATCTGGTCTCAGGATAATCTTTTAAGGGCACTCACAGGTTAATCAGTAACCATGTGAGCAGGATACTCTGAAAACAGGCACATGCAATTCTTTGGAAGCCATTACATGCTGAAAAGCTGAAGAGATGGAGCAAAGTACAATTGGGCAATGTTTCACAGGTAAATCTGTACTCAGACAACAATGCTTTTACAGGATATATTTAATCCTTGGAGGTAGAACCAGCCCAGGCTTACAAAACATCTGTATTTACAGATGAACTAGTGCAATTTGTAGGTGTTTTCATTTGAGACCTCAGTTTGGGCATCTTTATAGCTGAATCTGCCAAAAGGCCAGATTCAAAGCTCTGATGTAAGGTACAGTGATAAACACACACTGTGTTTGATGTAATAATGCAATTTCTGAAAAGACTGACTTCACATAGAGAAGACAAGTACCTAAAATCTCCCTTACAGTGTTAGTTTATTTTTACACTTTTTCTTTTCCTGAGAAAAGATGTACAATTTAATAGTACACAGTAATTCAAAGAAATAGGATTTTATTAACCTTTTGAAGAAATCATACTTTTAAACTCCTTATGAGCTCTGTCTGTTATCTTGTGCTGATTTGGTTTTTTTCTGTGTGGGTTTTTTGTTTTGGTTTTGCTTTGGTTTTGTTTTTAGTTTTGTTTTGGTTTTGTCATGTTTTGTTAAATAAAAATATGCTGGTTTTCCTACTGGAAGATAAATTAGAAATTTAAAAAAAGGCAAAATTTATTTTTGTTACCACCATGCTTGAAGTTCACTAGAAAATTAACGAGGTTTTCTCTGGAAAATTTATTACAAAGAAATGTAGCCAACAAGGTTTTCACTTATGACCTAGCAAAGAAATATCAATGGAAAACAACGTATTCATTGCCAAGATGCTGTCAGTAAACACTTGCAGTAGAATTGTGAAGCACCTTAATTGCTTTATGCATTTCAGAGGTTACAAAGCAATTTAAATATCTACTTGTGTACCATCACTTAGCAACCTTATGAGGACATTTTCTAAAGAAAAAACTACATATAAAAATAAGCTACTCTTATCATATGTTTACTTTCTCCCTGTTTTAAGAATGTGTATCAAAGGTCCCTGGAGGAAAGCTTTTCCATTTGAGTAGTGACTGAATTGACACTCGGATGCCAGCTGTGCTCGGTTTCTTGGGAGAAAAATACAGGCATGCGGGAAAAAATCAGGACAGATCCTTTAAGGCACAACATGTTCACCATGTGTTGTACAGTGTGCATTTCTCTGTCTGGTCTCTGCTGAATGAGAGACTTGACTCTACCCTGTACTACCAGCCACCTGTCTGCCACAGATCTGAGTTTTGGACATCAGGTCCCAGAGCTGACACATGAGCCAGCTGCTCACCCACCACATCATGTGTTTATCCAGCTGTGGGCTGGACATTTTCTCCAGAAGGATTCTGTGAGAGACAGTATCTAAAGATTTGCTGAAACTCAAAAAGATTACATCAGCTGGGTGGGTTTCCCTGTCCTAAAAGCAAATTATATTTGACAAGCAGAACTTTCCTCTCATGAAGTCCTGCAGGGTGCAATGACTGCATTGTCCTCCAGGTAATTTTCAACACTTCCCAGAATAATCTTTTCTATTATTTTACTGGGCACTGAAGTGGGACTTACAGGCCTGTAGGACCTCCTTCTTTCTCTGCTTAAAAACTGGGACAATATTAGCCAGCAGGTCCTACATAAGTTCAGGGTCAACAGGAAACTGATTTTTCTCACAGTTATAGTCCTCCAGCTCAGGGCATTGAGGTCCCCCTGGTCTATCATCCATATTGAAGACAGAAGTAAATACTGCATTAAACACCTCTGCCTTGTCCATGTCCCTGTTTGTGAGATGACCATCCTCATCCTGTAACTGCCTGATGTCATTTCTACACTGCCTTTTGCCATAAATATATTTGAAAAAAACTCTATTGTCCTCCGAAGTTCTGGCCAGCTCCAATTCCAGCTCAGCTTTGGCTGCACAAATTTTCTCTCTACAGAGAGGAAATGGGGAAATGAAGTCCTTCACCCTATAAGCAAAGAACCAGTTCGGGACCTGAAGAGTCACCTGTTGATGAGACCTGATGAGATACATCCCAAGGTCTGGAGGGAGCTGACTGTTATTATTTCCAAGCCACCCTCCATCATATTTGAAAATTCGTGGTCATTAAGTGAAGTCCTTGGTGACTGGAAAAGGGAAAGACCACTCCAATTTTTCAAAAGAAATCTGTGGAACAGCAGATCAGTGAGCCTCCCCTCTGTGTCTGAGAAGATCATGGAGCAGATCCTCCTAGAATACACACTATGTCACACAAAGGACAAGGAAGTGTTCTGAGGCTGCCAGCATGGCAGGACAAATTGTGCCTGACCAATCTGGTGACCTTCTATGATGGAGTGATGGCAACAGTAGACAGGGAAAAACCAACAGATATAATCTCTCTGGAATTCTGTAAGGCCTTTGATATGGTCCCACATCACATCCTCATCTCCAAATTGGAGAAACACAGACTTGACAGATGGACTTGATCATGTATTTGATCCAGTGGATAAGGAATTGGCTGGATAGATACAATCAGTGTTGTGGCTCTATGCCCAGGAGCAAGCTGGTGACAAGTGATGTCCATCAGGGCTCTCTGCTGGGATTGGTGCTCTTCAACATCCTCATCAATGACACAGGCAGTGGGATTGAGTGCATCCCCAGCAGGTTTGGAGATGGCACAAAGCTGAGCAGTGCAGCTGACACAACAGAGGGATGGAATGTCATCCAGAGGGACCTGGACATACTTGAGAATTGAGCCAATGAATTTCATGATGTTCAACAAGTCCAAGTGCTGCACCTGAGCTGGCAAAATCCCAGATATAAATTCAGATGGGGAGAAGTCACATAAGCAGCCCTTTAGAGGATTCTGGGTTCTCATAGGTGAAAAGCTGGACATGAACCAGCAGTGTATGCTCCCAGCCCAGAATGCTAATGATATCCTGGGGTACATCAAAAGAGAAGAGATCATCAGGTTGCGGGAGGTTATTCTCCCCTTCTGCTCTGCCTTGTGAGAGTTCTGCATCTGGCTCTGGGGTCCTCAGCACAAGAAACATGTAGACCTGTTAGAGCAGGTTCAGAGGAGATTATTGCAGATGATCAAAGGGCTGGAGCACCTCTCCTGAAGACAGGCTGAGAGAGCTGGGGCTGTTCAGCCTGTCTTTCATTCACCCTGTATTTTGTTGCCCACTCGATGCATTTAGTTGGATGTTTCTGCCATTCTTCCCTTGGCCCTTGTAATTATAGATTTTTAAAGTTTATTCAGCAAGCTGTTACTTTACACACATTTTCAGGTTATTTTACTCACATATTTCTTGCTACTTACTTTTTCTCATGAATTTACTATAGTATTATATAATTTTTCCTTAAAAGCTACTTTCTTTACTACAGAAAGATCACATGAAAAAACACATTTTGTCATACACCCTAATTGATTTGCTCCTCTTACTACTGAAAACACACAGCTGAATGGTTTTTAAAACTTGGAGAAAGACATAGTTCCTGAAATCTGAATTTATATTTCATATGTACTTAAAAATCCCCAACTAAACCACACGCCCAAATATATCTGTTCCCAAGATGAAAACACTGTCTGGAAGATGGCTTTTTGAAATAAAGTGCCTTAGGAAACAACTTACACACTGCTTCAGTGACAGGTTCTGATGTAAGTATTTGATTGAAAAGACATCTCTACAGTATTTCAGAAGATGGAGAATATGCCCAATATAAAAAAATATAAAAAACCCCAAACCCACAGCATGGAAGGCGGTGGTGGAGTAATGACAGGAGTAAAATGAACATATTTTTCAACATAGCTCTTGGAGAGAAGTCCAGAAAGCTTTTAGATGTGATTGAAAGATTAAAAAATTTAATGGTCTAAGGAAAAAAACTCTTTTTAAAGGCAGCTGGTAGGATTAGAGTTAGAAAAAAGAGGATGAGGTATAATTTGCTATTTAAGAGCATAAGAGAATTAACAAATTAACATACTTTATTAAGCAATCTTGCTTTGACCAGGTAAACATGAAAAATTTATCAAAAAAGTTTCATAAGGGTGGCATGAGTTTGTAAAAATTGCAAATTTTATTTATTGTGCTTTTCCTTTAGAGACTACTTTATCTTTAAAAAAAAAATTGTACCCCTGAAGTTATTGAGTTGGATTAATATAAGCTGCTTTCCCATTCCCTGCACAGATAAGAAACCACTCACTAATTATCAAGGGCAACCAGCTTCTCTAGGAGCATTTAAGAAGCTCATCTTTTCACTTAACACTGATTTATTGAAAAAGGTAAGAAATTCTTTCCTATAAAGACTGTGCAGAAAATGAATAGAAGGAATAGAAATCCCACCTTATCAGAATGCCCATGAAATATCAAGTACCTTCTCAACAATAAGCAGAAGGAGCAGGAATAGGCCTCTGTGTTGCCTTTTGTCTTCCTCACGGTGTATCCCTGTCTCCTTTGAGGTTTGTAACTGGCAAGATTTATTTTCTGGAGGAAATGCAGCAATATCTTGACAGATGTGCACTTCTGCGCATAACATTTTCTAAGAGAAATAGAATTTACAAAGGGCCAGGAGAGATACAGATCTCTGATTCTCTGACACACATGGCTTAGCGTGGTCTAGTTGTGGTCTCTCCACAGAAATAATAGCAGACAATATTAGTGGGGAACATGTAACACAGACAATGTGGTAATATTCGTGCAAATTTTCCAGGTGAATTTTCAAACTTATCCAATTGGCCTTCAGGGGAGCTCTCCTCTTTCAAAAAAGTGTCACAGTGGAAATGAAAATGTCACATGGTTGAAACCAAACCACTTACCACACTACTTGAAAGAGATGCTCACATCAGGTCCTTGGAGGGTAACCACCCCTTCTTATCTCACCTCCTCAGCAGCCTCCAGAATCTCCAGTGAACCACAGACAGAAGGCTTTATTTCCACGTTCTTTGCCTATCTTTTCAAAACCCCATCTCTTTTAAAAGGTGTTTATAATTTCTGTAATGTTGCCATCAGCCACAGGAAGAAAAAGTATCATCAAATTGCAAGAAGCCTAAGAATAATTTTAAAAAACCCAATAAACTAATATAAAATTAACTAATATTAAATAACACGTGAAGTACTACCCTTACCCCCCTCCTCTAATTACTGCAAAGCAGGTGAGCAATAGTGTATTGAGAACCAAACTTCAGCAAACTCTGTTCATCATTTGGAGTGCAATGTGTGGAATAAAAATGCTCTCCCTGCAATAGTGGTGCTGCTTTCTGCATGAGCCAAAGCTGGGTTACTGCCTCTGTGTCACCAAGCATTGGCCACACCTGGTGGTCCAGCACTGGTGTTGGGATCGTGTCACTTCCACTGAAGACTTTTTGTGCTTTCCTTGGGAATAGGCAGCTTAGAGCCAACCAGCTGGATCACAACATTACTCCTTCCTTCAATAGGAATATGAAGTTAATTGTCATTCCAGAACTTTTAACCATTTATAGAATTTAGATGCCTGGAAGGTTGTTGTTTTTAGGTTGTAGCTGTTCTTTTGTTTGGTTGTTTGTATTTTAGGGAGGTTTCTTGATTTTTGTTTTTGTTTTTACTTTTCCCTTCTTCACACTAAGGTAATAAATACACAGAAAATATTATTTTTTCCCCAGTTGAAATGGAATTTATTTTACATCATGTAAACAGAAATTACTATGAGATAGGACTTTTTTCAGTGTGTATATAGGCTGTAATGGATGCCCAAACAAAATGTCAAGTGCCTGAATCTCCAAAATGGTTGTATTGACTACATGTAAATAAAAAAACTTTTACAGTTTTATATGCTGAAGGTTACAACTCTCAAAATGTCTTCTAGGAAATGGAAAATTCTAGGTCTTAAGGCAGCTTGAGGTAGGGAAGGGCACTCTGAATGGAGTGAGAAAGGCTTAGATGCATACATGCATTTTTTCTACATGACTTCAATGCTCCTGAAAGCAAGAAAATAATAGCAATGGCTTTGATTGGACATGGTGCAAGCAGCCACTCTGAAACTCTGCCCATGCAACTTGCCTAATGCACCTCAGTGCTGGCTCGTGACATCCCTCACGGTTCTTGTTCTGGACCTTTCTTGAGCAGAGGCTGCCAAATGTGTAGCCTTGTGCCAAATTACATGGTGGTTTTCAGATATGTACAAATTGTGCCAAAGAGAAATTTGTTTGAAGAAATGAATCAGATGTTTAGATGTTGTTAGAAACAGAATAGAACCATTTATATGCTGAGTTTATTTCTAAAGTTGCTTTGATACGCAAGTCTAAACAATCCAACTCTTGTTAAAGTGCTGGGGTTTGCGTTCTTTTCCAGATACAGAGTAAGAAAACCAATCTGAACAGGCTCAGCTGAGAAGTTGGTTAGTTAGTATGCATAGTAGCAACCTCAGGAAATATTTCGAAAGACCCAAATGTGGAACAACTGATGCAGTGGAATAACCTTTTCCAAACCTTTAAGGGTTTGCTTCTTGGAGCTTGTTCTGTTCAGCATGCAAAATGACAGTGATTAGTGTTCCCCTGTAAACCACAGGCTGCTAGGTCCCACAGTAGGACATATGTGTGGATGTAAGACAGGAAACTGGCTGTTTTAGGTTCAGTCACTGACACATAACTTCAAATCATAACAAAAATATTTTCAACATGGTAACTGCGTACAATAATTAGTTTCTTATTTCTGCTGCTCTGGAACAAGCGCTGATGAAAGAGGAAAGAAAAGTATTTATCAACCCTTAGGGTAGAATTTTTGAAAGTGCCTAGCCATGGCCTTTCTTTGTCCCTCTGACATCAACAGGAGCAGAAATAAGCCAATGCAGGCAACACTATCCTTAACATGTTTTGTAGTAGAATTTTGCAGCTCATATGACCACTTGTTATTGCTCTTTTCTTCTCTCTACTTGGTAGTCCTTTTTAATTCAATTACTCTCCAAACTGGTTAGCCAGGAATATTCAATGGCTGAAAGCATATTTGTTACTTCACTACTATAAAGATTTGATGATTTTAGGAAATGAAGGAAAATTATATTCAATTTCAGAAGCTATCCAAACATCATGGCATCATACTGGCTAATACAACAAAAAAATTACTTTTGTTAACATAAGCAATAAAAAAGGGATGATTGTTCATAACTATCTAGTATACAAAATGGTCTAGAAATCTTAGAAATGCAGTGAAGTGCAAGTTCAACCGAGCTGGAAGGATGACAGCAAAAATTGTATTATTTTGTCTTTTCTTTTTGGTTGCCTGATTGTTTTTCTTCTCACTAAAACTAATACTTAAAATAAAAGAGGAACTTAAATGTTTTGGAAACATAAAGTTTAAATGCACTTTTATTTGTAAGCCCAGGTCAGAGCTTTTTTGATGGGATGATAAATCAAGAAAGAATATAATGACAAAAATGCCCCCTTTGATCTAAAACTGAAGGTTTGGATTCTGTTCTTGGTTATACCACAGCACAAGACTTGGCTGGTATTAACTGGTGAATTTTCATTTGTATCATACACAAGCACAAATCAATTTAGAATCTTGTACAGAGACTTTCTTGTGTTTTGTGCCAGACACTAACATTATAATACATGGAGAATAAAACTAAAAAAAATTTAACTCTTCTTTAGAACTAGCCTAACATCTCACTTTGACCTGAGACAAATACCAAAATGTTGAAATTTTTACAGAATTCTGGAAAAAGTTACAGAACAATTTAATGCTATCAAGGAATTACTAAACACAGCAATACAGTACTTCAGTAACAAACTAGGCAAACATGTATCACTATTCCTGGTCATAATTTTTCCTGGTTTTGACCTACTACCTCATTTTAAAATGGCTGGAATCAGCAAAGAGCATCTGAACTCTAAGGATATTTTGATCTGAACCTGTAATCTGAGTTGGAACATAAAAATAGCTTTGAAAATAAATGAAATGTGAAGAAGTGTAGATCCTGATTCCAAGCATCTCGTCTTAGACTCCTCATTGTTCTTTTGCCTTTGGATTTTACTGCTGGTTGCTATTGGCTGGGGTTTTTTTTCCAAACAGATAGTTAAATGTTCCACTTTATTTGGATATTTAATGGAACTTCTTGATACACTACCTTGCAGGAAATCATTTTATGATTGATTTTAGGCATTTTCCTAGTGAAGCAGCATACTTTTCAGTGATTGTAGTGTTTCTTTTTTTGCATGAATTGTTAATTGTTAAGGCAGATGCAGTAAGTTTTAAAACATGGAATTAAATTACTATCATTAACTTTAATTAACATTAAGGGGTAAGAACTTTTCCTGGCATAACCCTGCAATTACTGTGTGTCTTTTTAATGCAAAGGAAATGCTTATGATTATTTCAACTTCACCAACACACTTCTTAAAATTTTTCTTTTCTGAACTATAACAAGGAATTCAACACTGTTTCACCTGGTAAAAGAGTAATATGGAATAGTGACATATTTGTGTCTTCCAACATGGAACACTACACAGCAGACAACAGTGACCTACTTAAAAGATGTATTATAGGAAATAAAAGTGAAAATGGAGGAAGTAATATCACAAGCCACTCTTACTATAAGTGACTCTTTGCAAATAACAAGATTTTTCAACTTAGGATGGTAAAATTTTTCACCTCTGACAACAGAAAGAGATGAATTAGATCAGGTTGATGGAATATCAAAGCAATATTATTTTAGAAAAACATTTCAGAATATGCTTTTCCTCCTTTTCTCCTTTCTTACTTTGGTGATGAGCTAATATATTCAAATGTAAACTAACCAGCAGGTGGTAGCAGAGTTTAAGATTTCTAGAACTGGTATATAAATCTTCCAAGTCACTAATGCATAGAGAAAATATTTCAGAGTACAGACCACACAGTCAATGCTTCTGCAAGTTCACTGCAAGGTTCTTCCATCATTTTTGATGACATATGGACATATAGCTGACATCCGTAAGACATTTCAAAGATTATTCAATGTGCAGGGTGATGAGACTAATAGGTTGTGGGGGAGTTTCTGTGTTTTTTGTTTCTGTGGGGTTTGGTTGCATTGGTTTTTTCTGGTTTGGTTTGGCTTTTCTGGCAGGAGGTGAAGTATTAGCCTTGTACTTCAGCTTCACTAATTTCACTGCCATTTCCTCTGTGTCTGTAAAATATAGAAAGGTTTTGACAGTGTTCACATCAGAGGTTGTATTTTTTATTTCATATTTACTCAGAATACAGTACATTTCAGCTTTCTCCTTTTACTTTATTTAGCTTCTTTAATTACAGCCATTAAAGTGAGTTGAAGAAATGCACCCCATGCAATCATGTCTTTGCAATTCCTTTTGTTATTCAACATAAATAATTTCAAGCAATATGAGAACTCTGGATGTTTTAACACAGAGAAACAATTTTTACAACATTGCAAACTGTTCTGTAATAGGATAATTTTGGGTCATGATACATGCAGTCTCTAGTAAAGCCTGAAAATTTTCTGAAAAATGCATGAGGCAAATGCCTGTTAATGAAAATTTTGTGATATCAACACTGCAGCAAGATATTTGTTCTTGAGTAAGTGACCCTAATTAAAAAAGAAATTTTGATCCGCACTAGACAATCATTAAAACAGCATGATTGTATTGAAATTACTGATGCATATGGTCTACAGAGAAAAAAAGCATATCTCCCCAGACCTCAGTTTTAGGAGGTTACAATTAATGTGGTCAAATTATACTCAAGTGCTTTTCAACAACTGTCCACATTCACATAAACTCTAAAAGAGAAGTAGAATATACCAGGCATGAATGATATATCAGGTCTTGTCTTTTGTATTTCAGGCATATTCATTGCTCTTCTCTGTAATATGAAACCCAAAATACTAAAAAATAGGAAGGGAAAGCATGACTGACAGGATATAATTATTACAGAAATGGAAAACAACTTATACTGTAAAACAGTTCCAGTAACCCATTTTGTACTCAGTACTCCCTCTGATTTTAGAGGGAGAAAAAAACCCAGAGAGTTAAGCAGTAAGAAAGAAGAAAACATTTATCTGAATCACAATTTTGAAACATAGAATGATTTAACCATAACATACCATCTGCAATACCATACTGCAATAGGTCAGCAGACAAAAGGGCCTTGAAACAATTACAGAATCAGAGAATCACAGTTCTGCATAGGAAGGACCCTCAAGAATCACAGAGATCACCTCTCTGGCTTGCACAGGACCATCCCCAAGAATCACAGCATGTGCTTTGAACTCTTTCAGACTGTGCTGAGATCACTTCCCTGGGAAGCCTATTCCAGTGCTCAGTGTTTTTTTTCTGGGTAAAAAACCATTTTCTAATATCCAACCTAAACTTGCCCTGACACTGCTACAGGCCATTCCCTGAGGTCCCACCACTGGGTGCCAGAGAGGAGAGATCAGTGTGCCCCTCCTCTTCCCCTCACAAGGAAGTTGTAACAGCAATGAGGTCTCCCCTCAGTCTCCTCTTCTCCAGGCTGAACAGACCAAGTGTCCTCACCCACTCTTCATACAGCCTCCCCTCAAGACCCTTCACCTTTTTCAGGGCCCTCTTTGGCTGCTGCCGGATAACTTAATGTTTTTTTAATACTGTGGCACCAAAATTCCCCCAGCACTGGAGGTGAGACTGCCCCAGTGCAGAGCAGAGGGGGACAATCCCCTCCCTTGCCCATCCAGTGATGCTGTGCCTGATGCACCCCAGAACAGGTTTGGCCTCCATGATTTGGGTGAGGTTGTTTGATCTGTAGTGATGTACCTAATGACCTCTTTTATCAGTTGCTGTGTTCCATCTGTATGGCATATTCACCTATACAAATAGGCTCTGCATCAACAACATTGATACTTCTGCCCTGACAGACATTGCATACAGAACACCTCATTATAAACTATCTGTAGTTATTCTGGCATTAAAATAAACTCATCATATGATTTTAGAGATACACTTTAAATATTCCAGAACAGAATGCACATGTAATGTACATGTAGTACCACACCTGTCAGAAAGCTTTGTTGGTTCAGCGGCACATTACAATTTCCATCCAGGGATGTGTAGCTCCTCTCAGTGCTTTGACATGCTACACCTCTTAAGAAAAGAAACAGAGATCTTTGTCCTTAGTACTTCAGAGGCAGTTGCAATGTATAAACCCAATACAGCTTAGAGCTGTTCCTCTTGGCAGGGTTAACCACATTTTTGTGATCCAACATCCTTTCTACCATTTACTTCTGGCAATTTATACAAAATGTTTTATTCCTTCAGGTTGTGTTCTTTTCTATTTCTTTTCAGTAAATGCTTTGTAATCAATTTTGATTCAAGAAATTGCCTAGATGTTGCCAATAATGTTTTCATTTTCTTGCATGAATTTAATTATGAGTGGTGCTACTAAAACTTCTTTTACTGTCTTGTATCCATTAACTGTAGAAAGAATAGAAAAATGCACTTGAAAAGAGAAAAACTAACAATTAGGGTAGAATTGAATATAATATTTACTTTCACATACAAGTTTATAGGCTGGCCTTAAACTTGCAAATGTAGGCAGATGCTGAACGAAGTAATTCATAAATTACCATGTGTTACCTGTGATAACTTGTGAAGAACTCAGTGGCAAGTAGACAAGAAAATCTTCGCTGATTTTTCCCCATTGAGTGGGTGCAATTCAGTTGCCTAGAAGTTAGAGGGTTACATCACGTCAGCACACTAGCTCTGATGTATTTCATTGGCTTTTCCACACAAGTGTAAAAAGAAACACAATTTTAAAAATTGATTGTATTGTTAAGTTTCTTAATATAGTCCTCAAGTGGGCTTTTTCTTGTTTATTACTTGAAATGCTTAGTTATTTGATGCTCTGGTTTTCAGGTTGTAAATTTCTGGAATGAGAAGTAGGCTGTGATATGTGATCTTTCATTTCCATTTATTTCACCTAGAATTCTTTCATAATTTATAGATGTTTTTCATAACAATACTTGCTTCATGACTCTTTAATTTGCCAATAATACCTGATACTACCTATTTAACAAGTAATGTTTTATAAAATTAATAAATAATTCTCACATTCACTTTGCAGAAAGAATCATACAAGTGATTAAAAACCTTCAGTACTTCCACATGATGGTTTATTATCTGTTTCAGTTGTGCCTGATTTTTACCTATAAATATGTTGCACCGCCAGCTGTTAGGCAATTCCAAGTGCTCTTCTTTTCATCTTAACAGTCTTGTACTTCAGGTACTGCTGAGAAAACTTCTTCCCAGAGGACAGACATTTGCAACAGCTGTCTTAAGTGTTTGGCTATTGCACTACATTTCTATACTTCTGTGAAAATACTTAATCCCTCCCTACATTTTTTTACCTATCAGCAGCCCCCACTGTGAGCATTCCTCTCAGCAGCGTGTTCTAGAGTGACTAAGCAGATTTAGCAAGGCCATAATGACATTCCCTCTTGAGCATAATGAGACCATCATGTCTGAGGTTTCCTTTTACATTCCTGCCATAGCTGCTTCTTCCTGAAAGGCTGAGTGAATTTCTATGTAGTAAACGTACCAAGTATTGCCAGACCATTTAGTCCATATCATAGCCGTCTTACTAATATAAAAGTTAGGATTCACTTGTCATTTTGAGTATTGAAAAATACTTTCTTTCTTTTTTTAACAAATTTTCACCTATATGAGAGATTATTACCCACCTGAGTAAATGGATATCGAGATGCTAAGACTCAAGGAAGATAACATGACCATGTTTATTGTATTGGTCCATAGGAAAGGAATCCAAGGACATACAGTAACATGAAAAAATTTCAGTGTTTGTCCAACTGATCTAACTTCTCACCAGGCACTGATTATCCAAAGAAAAACAAGCTGTGAATAATCAAGCGCCTTGTTTCTGTGATGTAGCACCTGGACTTGTTTAAGGAAGGGATGTCATGTTTACAGACAGCCTAAGGAAGCTTATCAGATGCTGCAGGTGGTTCAGTCAGTCTGTGCATGTCATTTGCTTTTCATATAATTGGTTTGTGGATGAATCAGCCATAAAAAAGTATTTCATAAATTTCATAACTGTGAGCAGTACAAACGACTGAGTAACAGTGAAGCAGTTGAAACACTTTTAAAATTAATCTTACAAGCTTATTTACTTTCCAGAGTATAAAACTGAGAACTCTGGAAAAGGATCAATCTCCTCTCCAGCAACCACCCACACTGTCCCTCAAGCTCTGTGTTATCACAACCTGTTACTTCACTTCCTTTTGCTGGTATCACCATCTAAATATGATTTACATGTATAAATTGGCAAAACCTTTTTCAGTAATTTAACTCTGTCATTCTGGATAATCTCTGCACTTCCTTGGTTAGATTACTTGCAGTGACTGTAACATGAAGTACAAATCAGGAGTTATCAGTTAGTAAGCTTGCCCTGTTTTTCCATACATCTGCTGCTGCTTATTGCTGACACTTGGAAATGCACACATTTTCTCTATTGAAGAATGTAACTGATAATTCCAAAACAATGGATAATATTGATAAACAAAATTCTACAAACTAGAAACAAGAATTGAGGAATATATACTATATTTTGGCTTAGCAATACTTTGGTACTCCCTGATTTTTTTAATTTGGTTTTTATATTGTTTGGGGTTTTTCCTTCAGAGCTTAATTCTGGGGAATGTCTATGTACTTGTGGAAGCATTAGTGGGCCAAGATTTTCATTAGAATGAAAATTAGGAAAAACTATTTTAAAATATCAGTGCATGTAGATGACAAACTATTTCAGTATATTATTTTTAAAAGGCTTTTTATTTAGTTTATCGCTATGAAAATGCTGCAAGCATGTTCACAAGTGTTTCTTTCTATTCTATTCTTCGGAGTTGAGGGCTTGGGGATTCAATTTAGTTCAGCATTACTGTTTCCAGTATGTTTATGTTTCCAACAGTAAATCAATTCCTGCAGCATATGATCTTCCCCAGTGTGGTTAAGCTTCAAGTCAGACTAGAACAGGAAACCACTCTTAATCTTACTGGATAGTAATGATCTGTTCAGCAGGAAGGTCAAATGCCTACCAGATCTATCACAGCTTTTCCCCTTCCAATGAGACATTGCTAATAACTCAATTAAGGGACCTTGCAGATTATCAAAACTTCCTATAGTCTTGACTAGACTCCTGTTCAGAAGATCCCATGGAACAGAATAATTTCTCTTCCTCCCTAGAGGTTCTTATCCTTGACTTTATATTTCACCTGCCTTTGCTGATGCTTAAGTTTACATACACAAATAAACACAGCATATAAATATGCATTTGCACACATTACATATCCCATCACATATGTATGTAAACACATATGTGTACATACACACATATAGGTATCTGTATACACATGAATATGTACAAATAAATATATCTCTATCTAAATATATAAGAAACTCTTCTACATGTAAGAAATTGTGAGTACACAAGGGTGATAGACTCATATAACTAAGTAGTACCTTTCAGACCTTGACTTGAAATTTATACCTTTATTTTCAGATAATATATGTCCTATAGCATTCTTATTCTCTCTTTCATTTTGGTTTATATGTAAGAAATATATATGGGACTTTCCCCAGTTTTTCCCCCCTCAAAATCTGAGCAATGGTGGAGTAATGTTTTGAAAATCGTATGTGAAACTGTGGTCAAGGCAGCTATGTTGACAGTGTGCTGGTAATGACAACTGGCATTTGGCATTAGCATTACCACTACCCAGTAGTGTTTTCTTCTGGCTCATCCTTCTGTAGTTGTGTGTAATGTCATGTGCAAATTCATCAAAAGCTTTTCTAGACAAACCTGATACATGTGCTTTCCTTTGCTCAGGAGGCGAATAGGCTGTTTGAGGAATAAAAGAGGTTGCCTTGGCATGATTTGGTTTTTGATTGAGTTTGCTTGTTCTCATCTTGTTTTATTTGAAATGTTAACATTCCTTTACTTTCTTCATGTTTACTCACTCTTTCCTTTGGCCTCATGGATGTTAAACTCAGGGGTGTGTACATATCTCTGGAGGTCAAACCTCCTAATCCACCCAATACAGCAAGAGGACCTCTCAACATCTCCTCAAGGCTACTCCCTAATTCAGTGTGGTATCCTGACAGTTTTCTAATATCTCCAAGGAGGGGGACTCCACAACATCCAAAGGAAACCGTTTGCAATTATTAAGCACGTTGTGGAAAGTAACTTACTGCAAAAACAAAGTGAATCAGAATGATCTCGTTCTTCGCCTGGCAAACAAAAGATGTACAATATACCGCCTCCACCTGTCTCCTTTCCAGTCCTCTTTTTTTTTTTTTTTTCTTTCTAGATTTAGTTTGCAATTGGAGCTTTGACAGATGTGAAAATCTGAGTTAAAAAAAGGAAGATGTGTTAACTTTAGGTTATAATTCTAGCTGGAAGAAAACATGTTAGGATCATATTTAGAATCCCCAAATTGGTGCTACTGCTGCTGCCAGCACCTTCATGGTTTAATCTATCTGCTGCCAGGAATTCCATCTGTGGTTAGTGGAGTACATAGAGGGCAACACCTATTCCTCCTTTTTATGTGGAAGATAAGGTTTGTCCTTGGCAACGGCGTTCTGATCGTCAAGTCATAGCATGTTCTAAATAGGCTGTTTTGTCTCTAATTCTATTTTTCATTAGATCATTTTGGATATCCAGTCATGAATAAATAACCTGAATAACAACTACTCTGAAGCTGTCACTCAGCTATTGTTTATATTGTATATCTGATAAAATATTTGGTATAATAAAACTAACTGCAAGAGTGTTATTATCTCCTATGATGCACAAATGAAATTCCCTGTGAGGAAAGGTATCCCAAGTTGCTCTTTCTCCTCTGTCTCTGCTGGAGAGGTCAGATAGTAGTTATGGCTCCCTGACTCCAGAAAATCTTCAGCTGAAGATCAGATGTTTTGTACTATGAGAACAAAGAACTGGACTTAGACATCACAGGATGCTAGTCGAAAATAAAAACAACTTGCCTTCTGAAGTTTATTGCTGTGGCATTTAAAAGTTACTCCTTAAAAAATAAAATGAAAAAAGTAATTTTAGAATTAAATTTAAAAAGAAAGTGCTATAAAAACTGATTGCCTTGAAAAAATAGATGACTTTTCCTAGCATTTTTGCTCACTGAAGCCTACTTAGGCAGTTAAAGTGTATGAAATATGCAACATACATATAAACAGAGCATAATTTAGGATTCTGTCATCTGTGCCCAATGTCTAGACCAGGTATCCTGTTCAGTTCAGCAGCAAGCCAGCTATTACAGTATACCAACTACTCTGTAACCACTTGGAGCTTGGACAGATTCCAAAAATACTAATGGTATTTGCTTTCCTGGAGTAGAAAGTGACCCATTAGCTCTTCTACTGTATGTAGACAACAAACAAGACCATTTTGGCTATAAACTTAAAGACCTTTGGTTACTTCAGTAAGCTGATTTATTTCATCATAAAAGCATAATTGTTGGACTTGTTATAAGTAGTAATGGCCTTTTTTTTTTTTTTTTTTTTTTTTTTTTTTTTTTTTTTTTTTTTTTTTTTTTTTTTTTTTTTTTTCTGTGGCCTGGGCAGAGCACATGATTAAAAATTGGTATTGTTAACATTTATCCCTGGTTCTTGAAATTATTTGTTGCATTATTCTGGGCAAATCACTTCCTGTCTTTCAAAAACCATGCCACAAATTTTAACTACTTTTCAGAATATAATATTGATACCTGTAAAACTATTTCATATCATTGAATAAGCAATATTAAAAGTAGTGAAAATTCTTTCTAAATATGGGAAGGTTCAGATGCAAATCCAAACATAACTGTATTGAAACCACCTGTCCTGTATCAATAATATTGTATACTTACATTTTCTTGAATCTGGGACAATAGTAAAAGAAGTAATCAATTACTTTAGTTGGAGAAGATAGCCATGATGACTTCTTCCCTTTGTCTTCAGCGTAGAATTTTATTTGTGCCAGTGGAAAATTCCATGTGCAGTTCCAAGATTAAGGAGTGAAAGTTGCCTTTAAAAAAATATTACCTGGAAAATGTTAATATTATTTCCAGTGCTGGGTACCCCTCCCTGATATTCACTAGCTCTGGGCTTGCTGCCTTTCATTGAACTTACAGGGGTTCAGTATCATGCCAGCTGCAAAAATTAGGAAACACTGAGCATTTTTTATGTATAATTTTTGTCAGGACGTGTCAGGTGAATGTTACTCCTTTAATGAGATGATTTCCAATACAGGAATAACTGCAAGCATATCACCACAATAATAATATCCTTGCAAGCATAATATCTTGCTTTTTCTATTATATTAGCTCTCACACATAGAGTGTTACCGACAGACACATTCTATTCAGCTTTTATTAAAGAAAACATGCATAAATATTAAGAAAAAGACATAATAGACAAAATGGAAACAAGTATCATTAAATAACTTCAGAGTATGAAAGACATAATGTCAGCATCCATTTTAAAAAATCTATTTATAGATAAACATAGTTAATTGCGCCAAAACTCTGAGAATAATTGGACCTTTTCTTACTTGCAGAAATGAGGTTTTCCACAAGTACTAAGATTACCAGTACTTGTCTTTGAAATACCTAGGGCAGAATTCAGTGGTATCAGTCTTGTAAGTGCTGAGATAAAAGCATTTAGTTTCCATTGCAGCCCTGGGGGCTGCACTGTGCTTGCTCTGCAGTGCCTGAGGAGTTCATTTTGCTGAAATACATAAATAAGAGACAGACAATCGCAACATGACCCTTCGGCCCCTTCAGAGTGACCACTGGGCTGAACCAGCAGGCCCATCTGACTACAAGGCTGCCAAGCTGAAGGCTTGCACACACCGTCATTCGAGACAGGAGCCTGCGACAACACTCCTGAATAAAACAACACAGTATGTAGAAGAAGTGTCTCGGTTTATTGCACCTGACTGCTGCGGTTTGATGAAGTCTGGTTTCCACTTGACGGCCGGTTCCCTCTGGGGACATGGCAGAGCCATAGTTTGGAAGACTGACACCTAGTTAGACCACGTAAAAGAGTTGAACATGACAATGTGGAGAAGCACATTTAAAATGAGCAAAGCCCAGCGAAAGGTCTCCCAAAATCACCTTTGTTTCCTCGGGGACCAGTGCCAGCAGTGGCCCCAAGCCAGCGCTGGGAGCCAAGGCCAAGAGCTGCTGGGCTGGGATGGCCACTGGAATCCTAGACCAGGACTGGCCCCGTGGCTGGGACTGAGCAGCTGGGATCAGTGCGATGGGAGATAAAATAAGAGAACTTCTGTTTCTGTACTAGAACAGCTCATTCTTAAAATTGCAGCCCCATAAGTTGACATGGCCCATGAAGCAGCTGTGGGAAAGCTGCAAGGCATGGGAGGGATCTTCACACTGCAGACAGATTTTCCTTTCCTGGGCAGCTGGTTCGTGTGACATTGAAGCCATGAGAGAACTGGCTGTTTTGAAATCTCCATGGCATAGCAAGAGACCCCTCTCCCTAAGGGAACTGAAGAAAGATTATTTTAGAGGTGGTAAACTGACTGAAAGTCCCAGGTTTTGTCTCTGCGTTGTCAGTGGGAACAAAAAGAGTGTGTGGAGGGAGGACAAGTGTTTTGAAGGTTTATTCTGATTTTCTTATGATTTTTCTTTTAATTCTGTCAATAAAGATTTTTATACCCTATAAAGTTTTGAGCCTGTTTGGCCCTCCTCCTCCTAATCCATATCTCACAGCAAGAAATGAGCAAACAGTTTCTAGTGGGTGCACTGGCATTTGCCATCACTAAATCAAATACATAAATTGGTGCATTGGCCAGGAAACTCAGATTGGTGACCCGAAACTGCTATGCTGACACAGAACAGAAATGGGATCTTCATATCAATACAGAGGTGATGTATTTTTGATCTTAAAGTCCCTCCAGAGTCCCAGCATCTTTCAGTCTTCTGCTTCACAGATGAGATCAACACCTCGGAAGTTCCTGTGGCACTGTGTCCTTCCCCCAGATGTGTGCAGAAAGCATAGCAGGTCAAATTTGACATGTTGACAAAACCCAGAAACTAGCATTCAGAATGATTTTCCCTTTTTTTTATTGCTATAAATTTTGCTTTTATCCAGGAATAAGGTCTGGCAGAACTGAAGAACAGAAGTAGATGATTAATCAGAAAGGTCCCTCCAGAAAATCTTGGCAAAACAGAATTATGTTACAGAGAATGATCAACTTCTTATGTGATTGATTTTAAAACTTCAAAATTGGCCTATGCAAAAGATGTTATCATAATTTCTGTATCTGGTAAAAGATAAAGTTGTTTATGTAGGGAAAGCTAAATAAATATTAGGAAAACTGGAAGAAAGGATCCAAAGAAGTTATTTCTCGTATTTTCTTGATAGGAGATAGTAAATGTTACTCTAAAACTGTTATAAGGATTTCTATGAAAAAGCCCTGTGTTGAGAAAAATAAATTTGCCTCTAATCTATTTAACATGGTTCTTTTCTTGCCTTATCTGTAAATTTCAGCAGAGATTTAAAAGATTCAGCTTTCAGTGACAAAATCATTACCATATAATAAGCCTAGAATATGCAGAAAAAAAATTAATGCAGAAAAAGTTCATTTCATTTAAAATAATGGATTTGAGAGGTGAAAATATTGTAATGTCAGGTTTTGTATTACCAAATTATTTGTTAACTAAGATGTCAGAAGTGCTTAATTTTTACTGCACTACCTTAATACTTCCATGTGCCAGCTAAAGGTACTTTAATGATAAATACAACAGAGTATTTAATTTCCTAATTAATCATAAATTGATTCTTGAATCTGTTTCATTGTAATTAAGTATGGATATGTAAGAAATTTTTTCTTCTAATAATGACATCCCATACCAAAGCAAAAATAATTTGAGCTACTATATAATTTCAGAGTGACCAACTTACTATAGTGTCAAAGTAGCTGTGAATTGAAGACTAAAGTAAATCTCAATACAAAAGGGACAAACGTCAATGGTTTAAAAGGAATTATTCCTCTATATCTTTGGCCAGTTTCTAGCACCCTTTGCTCATTATAAAATACATGTTAAATCCCTGTAACACCTGTTTCTTTGCTCATTTTTGCTGAAAGCTCTTTGGCCTGTTATGTTGAATTATGACACTAAGATTATTTAGCTATTTAATATACTCTATTGAATAGCTTTGACAGGTTAGAAAACTCAATCCATTAAATAGATATGAAAAATAGTATTGCACTGCCCTCTTCGTTGGTACATAGTCTCTGTGATGTTCCTACCTTCTATATCTGAATTTGTGTCCTCACACTGAGTCTTGCAATGCCTTTAAAACTGATACAAAAATAACTGCCTATTAATTATAGGAAAATTCAGATAAATGCATATTGATATCTCTGAAACAGTAGTCTCTCCGAGAGTAGTATTTCCATTTTGTTTTGTGTATTTGATTCTTTATCTATTTTAAAGGAATTAAGATACTAGGTAGTTTTCTAGGCTAAAAGGAATTTTAAAGTTCAAGAGTAAAGTTTTGAAGTTCCTTGAATATTAAAATATATATGAATGATCTTCATTCATTACCTTGTGCCATGAAAATATCAAAGCAAAATAAAAAAAACAACCTAAAAGCCTTTATTTTGGATGATAATCCAAGAAGTCTTCCACAAATATTTGTTTCAGCCTAAGGAACATAAGTGTTAATTAACAAAAAAAGGCTTTGGCCTAAGAGTTACACTTGCAAGACATCTTTCTGAGCCTGTGGACTTCTTGTGATCTCACAGAGAGACTTAAGTTAGAGAGAAGCTGCATCAGGCTCAGTCCTGTTTATGAACTCACTGTGTTGGACCCATTCAGATTCCCACTGATGTACCCTGAGAGCTCAGCGAGGCACAAAGCCAGCTACGCAGCAAAGATTTATTTGCAAGGGTCAGAGTCTTAGATGGAGAACGTGTGAATTTTGTTGCATGGCTCATTAATTTTTCACAGCTTTGAATAACACAATGAATAACAAAACTAATAGTTTTCCAGCTCACAGATCACAGCTCCCAGAAAAGGAGAGAGCCATCAGGCCAGGGTACTGTAATAACCCACCAAGGGCTCCCACCATCAGGAGCACAGACTTCCTGCTACATGGTGGGCAGGCATCTGGCTGCACTTGCCAGCAGACATCAATTATTTCACAAGTTTACTTTGCTACACTGCAAGGGTATAGGATTTTACAGAGTAACTTGTAGGAATTCTTATGGTTTCTTTTCCCTGTATTTATCAATGTTGGGATATAGCTTTAGACTGCTGAGCACACATCCACAAATTTAAGTGGGTCTGAGACTTTAACAAGATATGACCTTGAAAGCAGGTGATCTTTTCCTCTGACTATCTAATTTTTGAATTGGCAAGCATTGATTCTATACTTTTCAACTATAAGACTAATTTAAAATGCTTCATAGTTTGGTTGTTTCCCATGGGAATGTCAAAATAAGGGCAAAGACCACCATGTCTATGAAAATAAAATATTCTTTTCTTCTATGCCCAGGAAAATTGTTATTTCCTACCAACGGGCTCCCTCAGGAAAAAACAGAGGAAAAGAGGAAAGAACAGCTATTCTCATTTTTCCTAGCAGTAGCACACCTGGAAAGCTCTGATCTACACTGAAAGCCCTGCTAGGCAGTTCAAGACTTCCAGGATCATGGCAGAGAAAGCTATGGATAACATAGCTGTTCAGAAAGGAGATTAAATAAATGGGATTATCTTTAATAGGATCATTCAGTAGGACAGAAAACTGTGAATGAATACTTCTGTGACAAAGCAAACAAACTCCAAATTAACAATAGGTTGATATGGCACAGGGCTAAGACAAGTGGAAATTAAGATCATAATTGGGCTATTTGCCTTTCTGGAACTTAGTTTAATGGAGGAAATTTAATAAACTTTGACTCTTTAAATATTAGATATAATATGAAGAAGTGGATTTATTTAAGCCTAAGAGAATTTTAACCAAATATGATTACTATGCATGACTCAGTAAAATGTGCATTCCTGCTGGCTTACCCAAACCTAGAACTGGCATAACACACAATTTTTTTTCACAGTACCATGGTTTTGTTCTTACACTAAGCAAAGTTGAAATACAAAACTTTCGGAATACTAATCCCAGAAATATCACCAAGAGCTTTCACTTCCTTAAAGAAGCATACATTTAGTAAATTACTTGCTATTTAAATAAAAGAGTGTAAATCTTTTTTTTCAGCCTTTTTAGCTGCCTTTCTTCTTTTATAGAAATTTAATGGAAAATTATTCAATTCTGCAGGTACCGGGCAGATGATGCCTCCCAGATAAAGCCCATGATGAGGCTGGATAGAAAGAAAGGATGCACTGCAAAGCAGAAGAGGAAACCTTCAATCAGCCTAAGGCTCAGAAATAAGTACAGTTTATCAGCTTGTCAGGGTCAGGAACCGATAACAAAGGAGCTAGGGAGGAGCCTAAGGCAGGGTTGACACAGTTTAAACGGATGGGCAAGTACAGGGCAGGGGAACAATTCAAATAGACCAATGGGGTATTGAGGAACGGGAACTTTCCAGAACCAGGGGTTGGTACAAGGTAGGATTGACAACTGAAGGGAGGAGGAACTGGGAATGTTTGGCAGCAAAGGGTAGAGCTAGGACAAGATTGACGGGTAGAGGGAGGGTACAACTTTAGACTAAACCATTACTATAGGGGATAACAGGGCACACTATTAGCTACAGAGGCACACCACAACAATTTCTGATGGACAACGTGTTTTATATCAGTGTTATTGGCATAGAAGAATGTTTAACCTAATCTATATTCTAATTTTAAATCTAAGTTTTTCTAAAGGGACTGATTAGGTGTAAAACTTGACCAGTTACATATTAAATTTTCTCTTGCTGAATAGCTATGTTACATTTGATGCCATAACTTTTGACAAGCAGTAGAAACTCTTGAGTGTGAATTAGGTTCATTGACAGAATGCATTCAGAAACTGCTGTCCCTAAACCAGTAATTTTAACACATCCAACATCTGTATTACATTATATTTAATTTATACAGAATAATTCCAGTCATTTACAGTAAGAATTGAAAGCAATTTAAAACATATGTCTCATAAACTGTCTGCTATAATCTATGTAGGTTCTTTGCTACAGCACAGATGCTTATGTTCAGAATGCTGAAGAATGGTTTTAAGCATATTTTTGTATTTAATGAAAATTACTGCAAGTTTGTGTCAGTTCTATGCATCACATAGAACTGACTCGTCTTGGGATAAGCTACCACAATGACAAATCTCTAGTTGAGCTGGACAAATAAAGTCAGCTCACCTTATGAAAATTGGAAATAACATTTTTTTATTGACAAATCCATCCGTTCATGAGTGTCATGCATCCCAAGAGCCATGAAAAATTACCTGTAGTTCTGTATAGATGATATACATGTCTATTCCTATGACATATGCCCATGGTAGTTCGACAGAATGTGTCATAAAAATAATGACTTTATCTGATGGCATCTTCAAATATTCACCTTGTGTCCTTGCTAGTATATATGTCATGCTGTCTTTAGCTGTTGTAATTTTTAATCTATAAAGCTCATTAAAAATTCTTCTTTGATTGCGAAAAGTAGAATTTTCCCCGTGTTTTTAGTATAAGCTAGTATCACTATGACTGTGATTCTTTCTCTAGGAAAAAGAAATCTCATTAATGACATTGGACATAAGCTTATTGAAAAAGTTGTAGGAAGAGGTGTGAAGCGTGGGATACAATGACAGTTATCCACTTTCTGGATACTGATTTTTTTTAGTCCTCTTCTTAAGTGGGCAACGGAAAACCTGATCTCAGCACTCTAGTCTAGGAGCACAAACACAATTAAGTTATTTGTCCTGGAAGTGTGGGGAAAAGTGCCAAATTATTAAAAAGAGCAATTTAGGTTCTTTGGACTTCAGGGAGTGTGTGCATGTGCATATATGTACATATATACAGGGGCGTGTGTGTGCCACATGTTTTTATACATATATGTAAATAAATACGAAGGTAGTTACAGACTGAAGCAGAGGGCCAACTCCCTCTGAGATTTTTTGACTTTTAGTTGTATCGCTTAGGGATTCTTCAACTACATCTGGATAACAACCATGGGACTTAATTTTGTTTCCACAATGGGGTAATAAGGTTCATCTGCAACTGTTTTAGAGGAACAAGAGAACAAATGATGTGATAAACCTCATCCTGTTTTAATAAGCAAGTCTGCTTCTTTTCCTACAACAGGACATCCACTCTGATACTCCAGATCCTTCAATGTTTATTCTTGTCTACTTTTCATGAAGTGGTTTTAAATATGAGGTAAACAAAACAGTGGCATAGAAATCATAATTTTTTAACCTGCTATTTACTTTCAGAGCTTAATGTTGCAACGTGTTAGAAAATCTTCAGTAAAGCAAAAGTAAACTTTGGGAAGTAGCATTTTCTTAAGAGATGTCACAAGGAGTGTATACATGGAGCAATCCTTGTCCCTCTGATTGAACCTCATGGGTAAAATTCGGGTACTGCTTGAATCAGCTGAGATTTGCCTGTTCTACCCACTGAGACAGGATACCCTCTTCTGGTTTTCCCCATCTAGTAAATAAAAATAAAGGAAATATTATCTCCATGAGTTTTGTGATGTCAGTGTCAGAAATGACAGATTTTTTCCTGTCACTTTTAGTTGCAGTTAAGATACGTAGATGCTACTGACAATAAGGTAATTGGTAACTAAATTTCTAATTAATCACGTTGTTAAAACAAATGCAACCAAACCTCTCATTAAGGTAGAAAGAGGATAAGAGTCACAGACATTTCATGTGAAAAAGCCATACAAATTAATGATTATCTGCCTGACCTTCCAGAAACATCTTTCCAGCATCTATGAGAAACTTACCAGGAAACTGGAATCTAAGTAGTCCCTAAGGTAGTTAAGCATTGGTTGCTAAAGTAAAGAACTCTTTGTTGCCTGAACATTTCCTTTGATTTAACTTGGAAAGGTTGCTGGAAAATTATTTGGGTTGGCCTTTTACTGTCCAGTGATTTCTGTGTAATCCACATCTAAGTAAATATGTAATCACAACTGTATAGAATTATGTTAAAATCTGACTCTAGAATAGTAAAATATTTGGAGACATTGCCTTTTTACAGTTGAGAGTTATTTGAGGGGGCAAGGAAGAGAAGACAATCCATTCTGGTTCTCAGAACCCTACAAAATATTGTCTGGATGAAATCTGATTCTCATAAAATGAGTACAAATTGAAGAACACTGGCAAACAACATGTGAGAGAAACAACTATGAGGAATACAGTAAAAGAAAATTTCAAAGGAATTACTATTGGAATCCCTGTAATTTGTGTAGTATATCTGTACCAGTGAATACAGAAAGTTTTGTTATCCATGAAATTCTGACATTTCACACTTATTTTACTAAGAATAAATCAGCATATTATGAAGCAACCTACAAAATCATATTCCATTTAGTCAAAATGCATTTCCTCTCCTCTCCTCTCCTCTCCTCTCCTCTCCTCTCCTCTCCTCTCCTCTCCTCTCCTCTCCATCCTCGCCTCTCCTCTCCTCTCCTCTCCTCTCCTCCTCTCCTCTCCTCTCCTCTCCTCTCCTCCTCTCCTCTCCTCATCCTCTCCTCTCCTCTCCTCCTCCGCTCCTCTCCTCATCCTCTCCTCTCCCTCTCCTCTCCTCTCCTCCTCTCCTCTCCTCTCCTCTCCTCTCCTCTCCTCTCCTCTCCTCTCCTCTCCTCCCTCTCCTCTCCTCTCCTCTCCTCCTCTCTCCTCTCCTCTCACTCTCCTCTCCTCTCCTCTCCTCTCCGTCCTCTCCTCTCCGCATCCGCTCCTCTCCTCTCCTCTCCTCTCCTCTCCTCTCCTCTCCTCATCCTCTCTCTCCTCTCCTCTCCTCGCCTCTCCTCTCCTCCTCCTCTCCCCTCCTCCTCTCCTCTCCTCCTCTCCTCTCCTCTCTCCTCTCCTCTCCTCTCCTCTCCTCTCCTCTCCTCTCCTCTCCTCTCCTCTCCATTTAACTTTTCTGCCTCTTTCTTTTCTCACTTTTTTTTTATATCAAATCTTGCAATGAATTTCTGAGGAACAAGAAAGCTGATAATGAATGTACAGAGATTTGAATAATCAGCCAGTTCCAAGAAAAACATTGGAACAAGTAATCATTGTACTGCAGTGTTATCTGAATTGTCCTTTCCAATTTCTAAGAACAGATTTTACTCTAGTGGTCTATGGAGACTATGTAAGTCTATATGAATTTCAACATATATTTTCAGAAATATAGTGTTATATCACAGATACATACACACACTTATTCAACAGATCAGGCAGTACATAAAGGTTGGGCTATTTTATATTTCTATTTTATATATTTTTACTGAAAATTATTTTCAGTCTTCAGTTTTCATCTTTATTTTCCAGTGACAAAGATGTTATCCCTTGAAGAAATGACCAGTATAAACAATTTATGGAAGAATAATACACAAGTATAAAAAGTCAGAATAACAGAGAGTATGAGCAGAATTGAATTCTGCGACTTCACATAACATTTCTATCTTTATTTTGGAATACTAATGAAATTTCTTATCTATACATTTTACTTTACAAAGGCAAAAGTATTTCTGAATCTACTCCATTTACTGCTGTGAGAGATTTCTTAGCTAGTGACTACAATGAACTTGAGTTGAGATGAAGATGAACAGTATTTCAAAGCATTTGTTAATTGAAAAACAAAGTATCTGATTTTTTTTTGTTTACTCATCTCTTTAAATGGCTAATACAGGTCTTTCTTTAGACAATATATAGAGCTTTTAGTAAGTCTGATTTTTATAATTTTCAGCTTGCAATATTCAGATGAGGTTTCCTACACTCTCTTTGTCAAGAAATGTGTGACTGACACTGATACAGCAGCCCACACATATCAGTAGTTAACTGAGAAGGTGGCAGCCTGTTGAGACAGAAGATTTCTTATAAAGAAACTATGTAAAAGTCTTAATCCGTCTTCCTGTAGAGGTCGGCTGGAGTTTTGCATTTGATTTTGTGGAAACCAAATTGGTCCCCAGTTGAATAGAAAACAATCACTCACTGTATAGTGAGAATTTATATCCTGCAAAAAAGTATACATTATTAAAAGGGACTGACATAAGGGTCACTGAGCAATTTTAGTAGCCTACAGATCATTACATTTATTACTCTCTTTTTTTTTTTTTCCTTTTATGCAAGAAAAACTCACAGTGACTTCAAGTAAGAGTTTTTCTTACTTAAGGACTACAGAACTGAGTACTTAGTTCAGAAGGAAAGCAACATTAATGACTTCCATATGTTATTGCATAAGCCTCATTCATATGTTTTTGATTTAAAATATTATAAAACAGAAAACAAAAATATTCTGTATAACTTTGGTGAGAAGCAGAAATGCTCTAAAGACCACGGATGAGAGCAATTGGATTTTAGTTAGATGTGCAGTAATTGTTTGAACCCTGGAAATAATTTCTACAAAATAGTCTCATGTTCTTTTTGTTCAATCTATCTGTCTTACATACTGTTTCCATTCTCTTGTCTTCGCCTTAATTATTTCCAAAAACCCTGTGGGGATATTATGTCAGCACTTCTTGACCTCATGTGGTGCAGTTGTCAATGTTGAATTAAGCATTTTTTAATGTAACTGTATCAATCCCATACACAGATCTTCCCTGCAACACCCTTGATCATATAGTGAGGTGAAAATACATATGAAAATGGTGTAACTGAACTGCACTGAGAATGTGGGAGCTTACAAGGAAATTAAACTTGTTAAATAAATTATGACTCAATGTGTGAGTACTGTTCAGCTACTATTTTTATGCAAAAGTCTATAAGCAGAGACAAAATCCCCTGTAAAAAGATAAGGAGTTGTAAATATAGCAAGACTAAAATTCAAGAGAGAAATAAAACCTGTTGCCACTGAATCTGTAAATAATATTAGCAGCATCCTTAGTTAGTGAAAATAGTAAACTTCTAATTTTTTTTTTTTTTTAAATAAAACCCATACCAGATTATAATAGAAACTACTCCTGTAAGGGCCGTTGACTGAAGTGGACTTCTGCTTTGATCTTGGTATCCAGAATTTGAAATTCTGTGGACTCCCTAGCTCAAATTTTTCTCCATGGCCATTACTTGGGTTCCTCTGCCAGACAGCTGTAGCCAGACATCATGAAAACAGCTGCAATTTTTGTATTTACTGTATTCAAAATTTAGCTTGTAATTTACCTGGATGTGAACCATGCAAAATAGTGTAAGCCTTAGATCATAAAGCAAGCTTTTTCTTCACATTTATTTAATGAACTGTGCTGTGTTATTCTGTTGCTGATGAAGTGAACAGGAAAGCATGAATATGGTAGTCTTCTAATGAACTGTGTTCATACCAGACTAGCAGTTTTCATGCAAACATGCTGTGGCTGGAGATTTAGGTCAGTAGGTCAGGAATTACTCTTTTAGAGAAAAAAGCCTGACACTGACTGACAAGACTGTAAAATTTAGTAGCACTTGTTGGAGCATGCATGTATAAAACCTGAAAATAATGCAAGCTGAAATGATATAAAAGGATGGAGGAAACTGAAACATCTCTAGTCCTCTTCTTTTTTATTGCTATATTTTTAAGAGCGTTGAGGAAGACGAGCCAGTAGGATGACAGGAATAGGCAATCACAATTTCTTAATTTTATATTAGAGGCAGATAGAAATCACATAAATATAAAATACAATATATAACATATAACATACATAACATATATGACATATGTAACATACATAATATACAATATATAATGCCTAAAGTATAATACATAATAAATAAAATATAATCTATAATATATATATAATATATATTATATATTATATATTATATATGATAATGGCATATTATATATGTTATATGATATATGAGATATGATATATAAAATATAATATATATATTATATAATATACAATATATTATGTATTATGTATTATGTATTGTATATTATATATTTTATGTTCTATATATTATATTATATATATAAAGAAATATTTATATAATTGAAAATAGAAAAAGACTCCCTCAAAATATATTAACCAAGTAAGAAGAGTTTCTCATTGGAGTGTTACTGTCTCAATGCTGGCAGTGACTGAACATGGCATTCAAAATTAGAGGTAGAGGAGTCATCTTGGACATCTCTTTTTATTGCTCTGCACCCTGGGCGCATCTAAAATTCCCAAAAAACAGACCAGTATTTTGTGCCCCATCCAGAAGTGAGAAGTCCTTAAAGACTCTAGAAGTATTGGCTCACTTTCTACAAGTTTTTGATTTCTAGATGGGCATCTAAATTTAAACCTCTGAGTTTTTATAGGAATTTGGTACTGTTTTGTCCACCTAAAAGTGGTAGTAGTTGCTTACTATATAACCAGTTGCAAAAATGTTTATGCTCATCCTCATCCTGCTTAAAATGATGTAATTAGAAAATTAAAGGGAAACATTGTTTACAATTTATCTCCTGGGGTAAACTGCAGGGCTATTTTAAACATATATTGTGTCATTTCATTATTAGTTTTAATTACTGTGAGGCTTTTCTAGCACCTGATAAAATGATAACAAATATCAACTCTAAAGTAGATAACTTGGATTAATACTTTAAAAATAAAATTACTCTCTAGCCACTATCTCCCAAATCCTCAGCACTTTTTTTTTCGTTTGGTGGCAGAACATTAATCACCTTGTGTCAAAAACTGAAGAAATACCACTTTGACAAGAAGGATTTAGTTAAAGGGTGCACGCTGTTAACAGAGGTGGTAGTAATAGCATAGGGAGTGTAATATATACACTTGGTCTGGCTTCCAGCTGTTTGGCTTCACAGTTATTATGTGCACTGTGAAATAAATAAATCTTTCAATAAAGAAGCAAAACAATTTGGAGTCCATGAGTTACTCTTTTCGAAGATGAAAGAAAAGTTTTCTTTCACTATTAATTTTGAGGTACTATGTATCCTCTCTCAGGTAAATCCTAAAAAATACAAACATACTATTTAAAAATGTTTAGCTTTCTAGAAGTAAACACAATTTCAAATGAGTAGTACCATTAATATTATTTCAGAATTCTCTATTCTGACACTGATTAAAATATAGACAAGTATAAGAAAATTCTGGCAAAATCAGCTTTTGGGAAAATTGTCTCAGGTCTCATCAGAGAGATGTCTGTATTTTTCCAGTTCATGTCCCTTGGATTTGCTGGAGTTTTTTGGTTTGTTTGTTTTTGTTAGTAGTTTTTTTGTTTTGTTTTTTAAATGTCAGTTGTTCTCAAAAATGCATTTAATGGAAGTTCTTTAAGGTGACTTTCTAATTTTTGCAATACTTTTGAGGGACCACATTTTTTAATAGGGAAGTAATTGTACTTCTTGAGCTCTTTCTTGTACTTGTGCGTAGACTCTGCAACATAACCTAAATCCATGTTTTGTACCTAGGAAGAACTGTACAGGTGCAGAAAAAGAACAGAAATTGAAGATGGAGGTAAAGGCAATGTAACACTTGATTTCTAATACTTGGATGGAAGGAAACCCTGTTCTGGCATTATCACGTACTGTAATACTTTTGTAATACTGAGACACTAGAAAGTTGAATTTTAAATCAAGTATACAGACATTCTGAACCCAGAAATTCCTGTGAGACCAAAAATTTAATGAGCAACATTGAGACTTGAATGTGAAATGTCTAATATAAACTGCAATAAACTGAAAGAATTGACTGTACAAGACCTGATATGCTTCTGCAGACAGGAATCCTATCTGTTGTTCTATTTAACTGCATTTAAAGGCTTCTATTTTCACAATAAACACATGTACAATACACAAATAAGAACTTCTCTTGCTAACATCCTGATAATTTTGCTAAGAAATTTAAGAACTATAACAGAAAATAAGAGACATTATTTAAGAGTTTAGGTATCTCTTCAGTCTGATCTGTCGGCTCCAGAATGAGATAAGAATGCAGAAAGATACAACAAAAACTAAGCAATGAAAATAATTACAGTCTTTCCCCTAGGTGTTTCATTGCAGCAAATGGCTTGTGTGTTGGAACAAGACAAAACCACAGCAATTATCCCCATATAAAATACAGGGCTCTCTCTCTCTCTGTGTGTGTGGATGCCCTTTTATTCTGTAAAGTGAATTATTATGTCATGTTTTTCTCTGTCTTTGTATCCAGATTTCACATAGACAAAAAAATGACTGTAATTTCAGAAAAAAGTTCTTTTTGGGAAAATGGCCATTGCAGGGTTTGGGTTTAACCAATGAAGCAGAGCATAGACAATAACTGTCTGGGTTTCTCCATGCTATTCTATCCAATTCACTGGTATTTCTGCATTCATCTTACAGCACTACACTTGACCTCATCCTCCTATCTGAGGTGAAGTTGTTTACCACTATGTTCTTTTTATCACTAGCATTGTATTTTTTGGTTCTGTCTTGCTGTTGCAAGTTTTCTTGGTAGGCCTTCTGCAATAGTCTTATTACACTGCCAAAAGTTATTTTCTCAGTTAATGTAATTTAGTCCATGTCTTAGCAGTTTATTCACATTGTATTGTAAGAAAAAGAAAAGTACATTGATGATCCTGATTTTCAGTCTGGAAAACCACAAATGGAGTCCAAAGCTTGTAGGTGGCTACTTTGAAGATAAATAACAAAAAAGATGACAATAGAACTCTATAAAAGCTCTGAGTTTTATTCACATGGGTCTAATCATGGGATTTAGATCCAAAAATTATGTGGCTTTTGTCCTTACAGATGGTCTAAAAACCAATTCCTCTTGGTCTAGGTAGTCCTTTTTTATTTTGGTTACTTATGAAAGTCACATCACTATCACAATTCATGTGAGTGCTCCAAAGGCTAAATTATATTTTATGAGTGGGCTCACTTGTATAAAGTGCTCGAATGGCTTACAAAAGACCACAGAGGAAGCTTGGGGCAGAAAAAGAACAGAATGTGCATTCCCTACAACCTTGCCCAGTCTTTGAACCACCAGTTCTGTTTCACTGTTACTGTCATCACTGTGACTCACAAGTTGTCCAATCTGCAGTCACGCTTGAAAGTTTTAGTTCTTAGTGCTAGCTAAGTTTTCTTTGTAAAATAAAAATTTGAAGTATTGCAATGAACTTGCAAAAAAGCCACTTTGGTCAACTGTGAGTACCACTTGAATTCATTAGCTATTGCCAATTATGCAACTGAACCTCCTTAAAAGGATTTTTATGAAAAAGAAAACCAAGTGTCCGATATTTGTGGTACGTAATTTTTCTAAAACATACTACATCCTGCAGTGTGTGCTCTGTTATGGAAAACAGGGCTCAGAAAAAGAAGAAAAATTCCCCATCTAGAATAACACATAAAATCAGTGGAGGAAAAAAATTCTGATACTGGGGAAGGGCATCCTTTCACTTTAAATTTTTAAATGTGAGAGGATCATTTTACCCCATTTTTCATGGGTAAAAACTGGTAAACTCTTTTAGATATTAAGAAATATGAAAACATTGTGTTGCTCTGTAAGGAATTTTGAGAAAAATCAAAATAATAATGTTTTATAAGTAATTCCATAAGACTAATTTGCACCTTTTTTTGTCTTTTAGTTAGATCAAAACAAATTAAACCATTAAATTCAGTCAATGATGAAGAAATATCTTCTAGCAGTGATGATTTAGGAGCTTCTGTTGTAAGTAGAAACAGTGTTGTCATGCCTTTTAAACATCTAAAATTATTTTCTTGAAATAACACTGTTCATAAAATAATAATTTTTGTATCTTAGAATTTCTGTAGTTCAAGGGTTCTTTTGCTTATCACTGAAGCTTACCTCACTTGTTGGCACTTCCCACTGGAAAACTTTGATATGCACATTTATTGAAGTTCACAGTTTTTTGAGTTTCAGCTGTAACTAAGGTCTCCTTACACAAGTGCAGAAGTATGCAACAATGAGAAATAATGGCAAGAAAACTCTTAGACAAACATTTCTAACGCTGCAAGAGAGTTTGATCTGGCATGAGAGATCTGGCATCAAGGTTCAAGTCATGGAGTTAAAATGGGCTCCTTTTTTTTTTTTTCCCCCTAAACTCTTTCCCTTCTTCTCAGTGACACCATGAAACAAAATCTACTACCAAACTAAAACATTATGCCACTGTGTCATTGAATTAATGTACACCTGCATTCCAGGTACTTCTGCAATTATGAAAGGACCCGCTCTTACTTTGTGGGACCAAACTTCATTAATATTTTGAAGAATTATGCAACTAAGGTAACTAGTTTTTAAAAAAATTTCACTTTTTTTTTTTTTTTTTTTTTCAGTTTACTAAAAATTCATCTTGAACTTCTGGCCAAGATAGATCTATTGGATATTTTTTGAAGGGTCTACAAGTTACGGTAGTTTTTCACATCCTCACTGAAAACTCAGGTCTAGAGGAAAAAAAAATGCCACTTTACCAAGTGGGAAGACAGATAAGACTGCCTTTGCAGTTTTTCTCTGGGGGAAAATTCAAGGTCACTCACTTTAATCAGCTGTGACAAATAGAGTTTGGGCATGAATTTTAGCTGCTCATTGCCTGCTTGCAGCTAATGCAGAGGTCGCCTGGCACCAAGTGAAATGACTTTCTATCTGCTCTTATCTGCTTTACCACTTTCTAGAAAAAAGCCAAGCAAAGTGTCCTAAAGCTGCTTATTTTCATCTGCCTGATGAGAAAGAACCAGAAGTATTAAAAGTTAGAAATACTTGAAAAAGTAGGTTAGGAGCAATCTTATGCTTTTCATTTACTGTCATCTATTTCATCCCAGACACTAACAGTACTTTTGTGAATGGGCTTTGGCATGTGTTAGCAAGTCAGAATGGTACAAACAGGAAATTTATGAACAAATCTGAATTGAAAATTTAGAGGCATATCTCTGTTGCATTATCTCCTGGGAAAGCTCTTCAGCAGTGCAAAAATGTCCTTAGATCTGAGACACAGTTCTGCATAGGGCTCTGCTACCTTCCATGTTCCCCCCATTCACTGTACAGAACTCAGCTATTGCCTTACATCCTTTCTTCTTCAAGAGGATAATGAACTCCCCCGTGGTAAAATATACAGATGTGAAGGATCAGACAAAATAGTAGATGGATGATTAAAGAGCTGATGTCTAAGATGAAACAGCCTTTACATATATTTACATATATGTACTTCTGTGTGTGTGTGTGTGTGTGTGTGTGTGTGTGTGTGTATGTATATGTATATACCTATATATATACATATTCATGTGCCATTAACCATAAAGCAAACTACAGTGACTTTTTTGTGATTTTACCACTTTATTATACTCAATTCTTCTTTCGTTCAAAAAACCTATTATAAAAAGAAATAATTTTCCAAAAATTGACACAAGTATCTAGACAGCTAGACATTTATAGAAGAACAGTACTGACTCCAGCAGGATTTGTGTGCTTAAACACTGTTGTGGAGCTGAACTCTAGTCTTTAGCACCAGAATAGTTAAGGATATACTCGGAATGTCTTGTAGTTGAAGCTGCCTAAATATGTTTAAATTATTAATGGGTTAGCATAGAAAGCAGGAGGGGTTACTAAAGCATTTCTTACCCTGTTCAAGTTGTTTATCAAGTTCAGCCAAAGTTAAATGTTATGTTCAATGCACTTCAAGTTTTATAGGTGGTATGGGGATAGATACATGTAGAGCTCTGCTACTTTCTGCTTGTATTCAGCAATTACTAACCTTCTTTTTCCTCATTATCTAAAGCTGGTCTCCATGGGTCCCAACTATTTGGGACACATACATTTAGCAACACCCCTATGTTAATATGGTTCTCCAGAGATCACAGCTGGGACACAGCGTTTTTGTAGCTGCTTATGATTAGATTAAGACTGTTCTCTTTCCAACCTTTGCTTCTTATGTCACTGTAAAATCATGAAGCCTGCTTTTGCAACTAATGCCCACTTAAATTCTGGAAACACCTCAAGCAGATTATGGTTTCTTATAGTTTTCTTCTTATTTTGTATGTATTGCTTGTTATAATTTATATTTTTAATATTTATTTTTAATTACTCCTGCTGTCATTTAAACAATTGTACTGTAAAGACTTTTAAATTACTCTTAATCCTAGAGGAATTACAAAACAGTATCTTCACATCCCCCTCCTCTTGTTTCCTTATTGTGAAAAATGAAAGTATCTTCATCAGTGCATTTATACTAGAGGGTCCCATATGCTTAAAGCTGCCATCCAATTTCCTTGCATAACAACAGTTTAACCCACTTCAGATCATATCTACTCTGCAACTGTAAACTTACTAAGTAGTGCATGTGCCCTGAACCCACTTACTTTAATTGATAAAGACTGTAAACATACCAGATTAACATCTTTACCACTGGTTTAAAAAGGGTGTGCTGCCTGAGGAGTTTGGAAGACTCTAATTTCCTTCACTGACACTACCAGATTTCAAAAAGGATGTCCAATGCCTGAAAGTGGGCTTCTGGGCCAGTAAAGATGTGGATTGGGAGTCCAGAATCTGAAGTTTCCCTTCACAACAGAGAGCCTCTTGTGAGTTTTGGTTCTTCACTTGCTGTGTCTAGATTTAACCCTGCTGTCCAATGTGTAGTTGCACACATATGCTCACTCTTTCCAACTGGTCGTGTTCCTCTGCTTTCTGTAAGTGATTCACTATATCTCTCTGTTCTCTCTGTTTGCAGCATTCCCCATGGCTGACCCCAAAAGGCAAACAAAGCTCTTGTCTTGTGATAGGTGCAGTGCTACCAGTTTTCTGTCTCCTGATTAGACAGGATACACCTAAATATCTGTAAAGGTGGACACGTAATGTGTGTTGAGTGAAGATACATAACGGGTGCTTTACATGGGGGTCATCTCTGGCAGAGGACAAACCATGTGTAAGGGTATCAGATAGTTCCCTGGTACTAAGTGAAGTGATGACATTTTTTATTTAGTAAAGAAAACAATCTTGAATTAATATTGCTCAAGCATAGATTCTTAGGTGAAACTTTTAGTTTTAGTCTACTTAGTGCTGTCCTTGCTAAGATTCTTTTAAAATTGTTTGATTAGCTGTTTTGCTTTTCTAGAAAAAGCCAGAGAAGAGCAGAAAAATTGTGATGCCTGTCATACTGTGGAAGACTCTCAGAATACCACATGTGAAAAACTAGCTGTGGTTTAACAACTCATTTATTAACTACCTCGTACAAGCATTGTGGCTGTATCTTCCTGGTGAGCTCTGTGGAGGGAGATGCAGAAATGGGGTGAATGAATGACCTGGGGCTGATGGCAAAGCCGGCTGTTTGGGGTGCAGTGCTGCTCGCTGGGGGAGCAGCCTGACCTGCTGTGCCAGATCAATGGCCCCCAGCTGCTGCACGAGCTCCATAAACAACTGAGCTGCTCTCCAGCTCTTCTCCTCTTCCCTTTTTATCGCCCAGCTGTGAGTATTCATGCAGACAGTTTTATTGATGTAGGGTTAGTGCTGTTTTTGCAGGGCAAGGCTCTTAGCATGCCACAGCCTCCTAATGGGTGATACTTTGTATTTAGGGATTTTGGTCAAATTCCTTTCTGTGTTCCTCCCTTCTTTCCTTCCCACTAGTCCATCTTTATGTTTATAATATCCACATTTGAAGAAAAAATAAATTATGACATAATTGCTGAAAACTTGCTTACTTTTAATGTTGGGTACAGTCATAGCAAGAAAGTACATTTAATGTATATGAGGATCTAATTTTTAATGGCATGCATTTATTTTATAAGTTTTGCAAGATGTTCCTGTGTAATGGATGGACACATATGGTGCATATGCAGTACATGGTGTATGGCACTTTGCTGAGGTCTTTTTGACACTTTAGCTGGCAGTTGATTCTTTAAGCAACTTTTAAAAAGACTGTCTTCATCCTATCTGTTCTTCAAAATACTGGCACGACAAATGTGCAAACAGTCCCAAGTATTAAATCACTATAATAGTGTATTATGTATTTCTTTGAAGAAGAAATTCACTCCAGGAATTATAGTTAAAAAATAATTAAAATTTAATCCAATGTAAAACAGGGCTAGTCTCACAGCTGAACTTTGTAGGTGTTGAGTTTGTTAATGATTTTTATTGGTTTCCAACTGGTCTTCTTTTTTGATATAACTTTTATTTTAATTTCATTCTTCAGTATTGCTGAGAAGTTTCACAGCTGGCTTATTTCTCAGTAGGGCCCTAAGGAGGGGCTTTGACATAGCAGAAAGAAGTGACAACTGCACACTTCACGTGATGGCCACAGCCTTCAGAATAGGATTTAAGATGTGTAGTGAAAGCTCTGTAACTGTAACAGATTAAAAAGTAAATCTTGATGACCTAGCAGAGCTATCAGCTCACATGATTCTTGCATGGCAGCATATGTTTGTTCACATTTCCTAAAATCCTAACTACTCAATACCTGTGATTGAATGAAAATTTCAACTCAGGATATAAATTTCTAACCTCCATTTTTTCCTTACCCATCTATGTCTTCTCCCCAGTGTCCTACAATTCACTTCAAGGTTTGAAACTCTGTAGGCTGTAATAAGAAAACAATAATTTAAGAGTAATTTATCAAAACCCTGTGTTAGCTAATACCAAAATATTATTTTAGTTCGTATTTTTAGATCTTTTTCATGAATATTTTTATAATCTTAAATTTTAAATATATTATAGCACTGAAAAAAATATGTTCACATTGCACATGGGTATTTAATCTAGTTGATGGTTATTCCATGAAAGGATGAAGGACTTAAATCAGAGATGGGTATAAATGATATTGTTTGCATCAGTATAATCAGTTCAGCATTTTAAAACTGGTAGAAGTCTAGGTAAACAACAAGTCATCATAATGACATTTGTATAATGAGCTGAGAAAGCTGATAATTGTAACAACTGCAATTGTATTCAATTTAATTTATAGTATTTAATGTATCCTTTTAATATCATCATAAGCATTGATTTGATATAGACTGGGAAAACAATTTGAGTTCCTTCAGACTCAGAGGTTTTGAGTACTCCATATAGTGCTTCACTCTGTAGCTACTTTAACTAAATCACAGGCTTTAGAGGAAGTTTTTTCCTGTCAGTCTCCTACTTTCTTCACTAGGTGCAGAACTTCAGATCTTCAAAAGGTATATTGACAATAAATCCACAGAAAAATGTAGAGTACATTCTAGAACATCAAGGCCATCTTTGATAATTTAGAAATGCCTTGGTATGAGTCTGGACTTCAAATTTCAAATTAATTATTTCTAGATTGACAGAGTTGTTTTTATTTATTTCCTTTCTTCTTATTCTCTCTTTTAATTTGTGCACAATTTCTTTATGAATCTCTATCAGATTAGAGAAGCTCTTTCATCTATGCACCAGGTGTTTGCTGATCAAGTTTTGCAAATGGTAATAAACTGGAAAACATAAGGCTTAATTTTGCTTCTGTTTCTTTTCTTTGGGGAGAGGGAAGGAATGGATGAAGGTGTTTTGCCAACTTTAGAACAATTGGTTAAATTTGAATGTTGAATGCTAAGTTACTATATGACTTGTCTTACTTGTCACATCCTAGAATGATTCTTGAATGTTCAGTAAAATGAAAATTTTCACTCTTACAGGTTGTTAGTTTAAAGTTTGTTGCATTTGTTGGCTATTTCCCCCCTCCCTCTTTTTTTTTCTTTCCAGCAGAGTTCCTCTTGATAAATTTCTTTGTCTCCTTATATCTAATAATAAAAATATTTTGGAAGAGAAAGATGAACTTCTTCACCTATCCAAAGTATTGCAAATTTGCTAAAAAGTTTGCTATTTCCTTCCAGCTCTTCAACTGACTGTAATTTAGTAATGACCTTAAAATCCCTGTGAAGTGAGTGGTCAGTTCCTAGAAAAGGATAGAAATCAGCTGCCACTTCTTACATAACCCTATAGGCTTCAGAACAGGGCTCTGCTATTCCCCTAAACACTGGTTGATTGTGAGGTTAGGGAAAATGAAAACAGTAAAATGCAATGCGACAGAGAAAGAATACACTCTATTCCTTTCCTTTTTACTATTTTCTTTCTTTGTGTGTTGTCATTTTACTCTCTCTCTGAAAAATATTTTAGTTCTAGGGTTGAGTAAAGTTTTAGTAAAAAGGCTCTGATATTTGGTGTTATGAATTCCCCTCATTAGCATCATGTAAAGCTGTGGAATCTTCTAGAAACCAGCATTCTAATCCGTAAGATAAATATTTTTTAGTTCTGTAAGCAATACTGTGAATGAGAACATATGGCTGAAACAAATGGTAATAATACACTTTTTTCACCAGGTCATATCAGCATGAAATACGTGTTCTGTCATTTATAACAATAAAGGAATTTGTTTTATTAAAGAGTTGTTTATTCAGACATGCTATGCAGCTGCTAATGTCAGTTTATCATTGTGATCTTGTTTTGTTCATTATGTGGCAGCTGGAGGTTTGCTCTCCACAGGCTTTGCAGAGGTCAAAAGAAGTCTTTCTTGTAATTTGAAAGGCTGTATTCCTTAAAACAAGCTTGATATTTTTCAGAACATGGTCTACTTTGCTAATACCAGACTATTCTACATAGACATATACTTCAGATATGTTTTCTAATGAGATTTTAGATATATATGTGTATATGTGTGTATTTATATATATATGAATCTTTACACATGGTGCTAAAGATGGAGATTCTTATCCATTTTCTGTTCTGATTTTCCTGTCGACTTTTAAAGGTCTTGTCAAACACAATTTAGAGTATGGGGTTTATTTTAATGAATTAAAGCAGTAAGGTGAAGCAATAGGAGCAATTTATTACATGACTAAGCAACTTCATTTGTATTTTTTTATACTTTTTTCATTATAGACTTGAACTGTAACTGACTGAAACCCACAAAAAATTAAAATGCTTCCATTTCTTTCAGAAAAGATCCATTCTGGAGGAATGACTATGTGTGATGTCAGTTCCTTTCAGAACTGGAGATGTAATGAAGTGGTGAAGGATTTATTTAGTTAAAATAGGAGGTGAAAATGAATCCATTTTATTATTCCGATTTCTTTGATAAGAGTCTGTGAATGCTTGTGTGCATACACAAAATAAATGATATTATTTTTAAAGGTTACTTGCAAATGAGAGAGTCTTTGGGTTTTGTTTAGGAAGCAGATGAAGCTTCTATAATTTTTTTCACTTCTCACATTTAGAAAGATCAGAGTTTGACATTTTTATTTTTTTATTTTGCCTTAAGGGCAGGAAGAACTGGAATGAGGTGTATCATAGTTTTGTTTTGCCCACATGGAAGAAAACATGTAGGCTGAAGGTGCTCATTTGAATGTAACCTATAATTTCAGTGGACAAAAGAGTGGCTTTCCAATTCAATTATTAAGAAAGGGTTGTTTTACTCCTGAGGAATTTAGAAGTTGATAGGATCAGTTTGAATTAAATTAAAATTTATACTTATTTTAAAACCTCACACAGAGTATGTTTAAGTCTGTATGAATAGTTTTGAGATGAATTTTGGTATAGACTTGATAGAATTTTCAGAGAATTATGGCAACACAGGGGAAAGAAGAAGTTTTTCTCCTGTGCAAACATCGATCATCTCTCTCTCTCTCTCTCCTTGAACTTCATTTATTCACCCCATCAGGGCCAAACTCTTACATACTATAACAATTTTCAGCGTTTTCCATCTCTTCTATTTTGAGTTGTTTGATTCTGTTGAGTTAGTTGTAAGTCCTGGCAAAAGTTTTAAAGATGACCTTTATATTTAAACTGTTATGAGGAATATGTCCTCAAGGAATTAAGCACATACATTTCAGTGTAACACTGGACTGAGACACTCCTCATCATCTCCTAAAACCTCTGTCTTTGCCCCAATTTAACTTCTGGAGAGTGAATTAACTTGGTGACCTAATGACTTAGTTTTTTAATAAACATTTGGATACAATGACATAAACCATCAAGACAGGCTTATAGCCAATAAAAAGGTTTCTTGAGATAAAGTTTATATATCAAAAGCAGCTGGTTTTCGAAGACATGCCTCTTTCTAATTATCCCTGTTACTGGGAATCTAGACAATAAAATAACAGATATGCTATGCTATATAGTAGAATGAAAATAGACCCAAAATATTAATGTTCCTTGGCTTCCAAGAGTGGAGAGCAAAAAATTGATTAAAAAATTTAATTAATATTTTAAAAACATATTAAACAATTCAAATTTTTTTGTCTTCCAGCTCGAACAGCGTGAGAAAATAGCCTATATCTTCCTGATTGTTATTCTTACTTTTAAATAAATTATCTACTTTTCTTCTCGAGACACAAAGTTTGCACGAGGACAAGCATAATTTTTGTTCCAGGTCCACATTTATTCCAAGTATGTGACTATAATGATGTAAAACACATAGCAATACATAACTTGGATTAACATTTATGGATCCTTCTTAACAATAAACATATCTTACATTTCCATTATGCATATTTTTTTTTAATTTTTATAGGCATCATTCATTATTCCTTCAATAAAACAATGGAAGGAACAAACAGTTTCTTTGTTGAACACCATTTCCTTTGGAATTCTGAGCATACATTTTTTAAACTTTGTTTTAAATTGTTTAGTAACAGATGCCTCTAAAACCAATTGAAGAACATGTATTTGGAGTAAAATTGTACTTCAAAGAATACACAAATGTAACATTTTTGGGACAAATTAATTTGCTATTTTAAAAGTACGTACATACTAACATTCATGACAATGATTAATCAAGTTTACATAAGAGTTTTAGTGTAGAAGATCAGTCATATTTATCAATCTTGTGCTAATGGCATTCCTTAATATTCTAGCTCTTTTATGTCCCTGTCTTAAGTCTTTATTCTGGTAAACTTCTCACTCATGTGGTTTTGTACCCATTAGTGAAAGATTAACAATGAACCAGGCCAAAATGTACCCAAATTCTGCCCCCCTTTTTCTGTTTTGTTTTCTTAGTAACTATAGAGTTTTAGTTCTTCTAGAGACTCTGATTAACTGCAAAAGTTCTGAGATTACTTTTCTTATGAAGGAGATGGGACTTAGCAACTTATCCTTCTATTTATGAAACACTGTTTTGAAATGAGGCATCTTACACTGTGTATATGTTTCTACATTACATATTGGCTTTACAGTCAAGGAGTCTCCCATTATATTGTCAGATGTCTATGTGCTCTTGGAAGTCCAAGTTCTGTACGTGCTTCACTCTGTCCATAACGATGTTCTTAATGACATAATAGTGTATGTGCACATTTAAAAATTTTGTGATACTGAAATGTAATGCTGAAAAAAAAATCTGTTATTTTATTTGCTTGTTCATAGACTCACATGAACTGGACAGACAAAAATGCCAATAAGCTAAATTTTTAAACCAGTCTTTTAACAGGTCTGAAAAAAAAACTTCTTCACTTGTATACTGCTATCTTTGAATTTAATAGGTTGATGTTAAAATAGAGATCTTGCTATCAAAAGCACTTTACCCATAACAGTGGGGGGTTTCAAAGGAAATCTGTATCTTCCATCTCTGACTCAGTAAAGTACATTCTATAGTACTGCTGATTTATAACTAACAGTTCTTAGATCTTTTAACTAGATTCATTGTGACTTGGGTAGTTTCCAGTATAATTGAAATACAATGAAGAGTATCAGTAAGTAGTCAGTAATGCTCTTAGAAAACTTCCTCAGGCAACTATTATTAATAATATTGTTATGCTATTAATAATATTGTTATGCTAGTCTCAATTATTACTATCAAATAATTTCTATGAATAAAAATCTTAAATGTAAATACAGCTGCTTGTTACCTGGATTCTGCTGCTAGTATCTCACAACTCACTTGAGAAAAACTCCCCTTTTGTTATGAAAGGAACTGTAAGTTGCAGTATTGTTAATACTTATAAAAATTAGGTGAAATTTACTGTCTTCACAAATAGTTCTTTGTTAAGGAAAAATTATTTTTTTAAATAACTAAGTAAACCCTAAACTGGTAGTCATAACAAACAAATGGAAATAAAAATATGTTTTTGATAGCAATGTCTTCTCAGCACAATTAAAGCAAGCAACAAAACATTGTAAACAACTTTTTTATTTGCCAAAACAAGTTCAGAGCAATTATCTTCTTTTATTGCAGAGGACACCATAAACAATCAAAGGTCTTTGTATTTGCTTTGCATGTTAGAGATGCCATCAAAACCAAACCACAAAAAAAATCCAGCAACAACCTGCAGAACAGAAGGAGCAAACAGCCTTTTAGGTTTTGATATTGAAAAGAAGAAGGAAATAATTTTAAACAGTTTGGCTTAAAGTATGTATTTTTAAACATTTGTTAGTGATTGTGTATTGTACATTTTAGAACAAAAGTACTTAATTTGCTTTTAAATTATATTCAATAGAAGGTTTAATGCATGAAGATAAAAACAGAAAAAATGCTTTGAAAACATAGAAATATAAAACTTTATGCACCTTTCCAGATAGGTAAGGCAGCAGTTAACCCTGGCAATACTGAGGCAGCTTGGGCAGTTCAAACAAGTATGCTCTGCCTTCAGCTAACTTCAGTGTCCCTGTTGTACCTTCCCTTCAGAAGGAGCTCCATGCAGAAACAACTCCAGGCACTTGGGCCAGAGGCACATGGGCCCAGTTCAATTTATTACTGAACTCAGCTGCACCATATCGCTGAATAAACAGATGAGTATGAGAAAGATATGCCAGCCACAGCAAGAAGAAGAAAACAAACAAGAAGAGGCAGATATCCATGAGCAACTATAAAACACTGCTTATTTTCTCAAATTACAAAACCATTGGAAAACAATGCTACAAGGCTGCTCATACTTATACTCATTTTACATGCCAGAGAGGCCTGAATGGGAAGTACCTGGGAAAAATTCAGTGTGGGAATAATTGATTTGATAGATAGGCAGAGTGCTACTTCAAAGGACTGGTACTTGTCAGCATGTTCTCTGGAGGCGTAATTACTGATATAACTATACAATAAATACTTCTTTTTAGTTTCAATTACTCAAAGGGAAATAACAAATAAACAGGGTACAAGAACATTGGGCTTTGGGCATTGGTGCTAGACAGCAGCCAGGCAGAAAGGGGTCTGGGGATCCTGATTGACAGCAGCTGAACACGAGCCAGGAATGTGCTCAGGTGGCCAAGCAGGCAATGGCATCCTGGCCTGTGTCAGCAGCAGTGTGGGCAGAAGGACCAGGGCAGGGATTGTGCCCCTATGCTTGGCACTGGTGGGGCTGCACCTCAAGTTCTGCATCCAGTTCTGGGCCCCCAATTTAGGAGAGATGTTGTGATGCTGGAGCATGTCCAGAGAAGGACAACAAGGCTGGCGAAGGGTCTGGAACACAAGTCCTGTGAGGAGTGGCTGAGGGAGCCGGGGTATTTACCCTGGAGGAGGCTCAGGGGTGACCTTCATCACTCTCTTCAGCTGCCTGAGAAGACATTTAGCTGGGTGAGGTTGATTTCTCCTCTCAGGTAACCAGGACAAGAGGACACAGCCTTTCCCACTGGCCTGCCATGCCAGAGGAAGTTTAGGCTGGATTTTAAGGAGGAAGAGTGACTGGACATTGGAATGGGAGATCCCATTCCCCCAGGGATCCATGGGGGATGTTGCATCCCCAGGGATATGGTGGAGTCACTGTCAGTGGAGGTGTTCAACACTGGATGCAGCACTCAGTGCCATGGTCTGGTTGACACAGTGGTGTTAGGTCATAGAATGGACTGGTTTTTTACAGCCCAGTTGTGTTTTAGATTCTATGGATATTAGCATAGAGTTCAAATATTTTTTAAACTTATTAATTTACACACTAGTTGTGGTCCATTTATGTTGCCAAATGCAAACAAAAAATTTCAGCAGTGCTTTGAACAAAACAAAAATCACAGTAAAAAGTTTATTGATAACTGCAGTCTGATAAATAGTTGTTTTATTATTCTTTGTTTTTATTCACAGTTTTCAAAACCTGCAAATACAAATTAAGTAGAGTTAGACATGCTGGGGAAGCATTTCTGGCCAATGTTTTCTGAATTCCTTAGAATTGTGTATTTCTGCACCTGTGTATTTTCAAATAATTGGGATTTCAACTGTATGAAAATAGGCACACTTGTTAAAAAAAGAGAATGAAACTAAGTAAATGCATTTTGAAGTAGAATGAAGTAATTTGTAAAAGCGAGTCTTCTAATCAAATGTCAGTAGTGTAACTTATCAAAGAAAAAAAAATTAATTTCCTTACAGGCAACTTGAGATGGGACAAAATTTCCATTTCTACTACCCCTTCTAGTTATACAAGGTAATACAGTTTTCTCTGCAAACTTGAGTGGACCCCTGTCTCTTTTAACAAGCAGACAGTGTGAAAGTGCTGCAAAATAAGGTGTCCAGATTTTACCCTGAACCCTGCATTTGCAGATTCAGTGCCTGCAGCACACTGTTGTGATCTGTCCATGGGGTCTGTGGGTAAGGGTGAAATACTTTTGGGGCCCAGGTGAATTACTGGGTTGTTCTCTTTACTCTTATCTGCTCTTGTAAATCCTGCAATATTTGAAATTGTCTCTCTCTGAAGAAATTCTGCTTTTTGCTACAACAGCTTGTGCACAGCAGGTTTCAGCACTATCGTGCACTATTAAGTAGCCAAATGTAAACATTGATGCCCCGTCTGGGTTGCTGAGTAAGAAAGACCACGGCCCACATCCTGGCTCCAAAGCCAAGTGGCAAAGTCTGAGTGAAGTATGCACATCTCAGCTTTACCTTTCTGCAGGTAGATCCCCTGAAACTGGACAGTCACTCTGTAGCCTTCCCAGTTGAAGTAGTCTCTGGAGTTTGCTATCCCCAAAATTAGATGTGGGAAAGCACAAGCTGGTCTGAGACAAAACACTGCCAGGAAATATCCTAATGACAAAGCAGTTCAGGCAGGCAAGCAATGGAGAAAACTCACACTCTCTCTGTGTTAGCACTCACACACTCCTTCTGGCCTTTGGGATCCTTGAAAACTTGTGAGGCTCGATACTCACTCAAGGCTGGCCCTTGTGAAAAGGGCAGGATCTGTTAGTTTGCAATTACATGATTAAGAGCTTAATCTAAATGGACCTTAATCTAAATGATGGTCTTGTGAGAAAGAAAAGAAATTTATGCCTAGTGAAATGCAGATATATAATGAAAGAGAATAAAATATTTTCCAGTGGGAAAGAAGATTTGAATATATTTCTAAACCTTGTATGTCAATTCTAGAGGAGTTATCTAGTCACCATATTATGTTAGGAATATTTTCCTGGGTAAATCTGATAAAATAGGCCTCAGTTCTATCTCTTTAGCAGGTCTGTAGCTTCAAATTTGTAGAAAATCTCATTAACATTAATGGGACTATTCACATTTTCAAAGTTATGAAAACTCTGCTCTCAGCATCTTTTGAAATTATCAGTTGTACTTCAGTAGCAGGTGCTGTGCTACTTAGAACTGGAAAATTAAACCCACTCAAGATGCTCCCTTTTTCCCCTGCTCCTTTCAATAATGGAGGAGCACTAGGAGAGATTATAAATTGGAATCACAATTTACTGAAAATAACAATAATCACAATAATCATAATAACAAAGACTGTAAAAAGAGAGAGGGTGTTTTATCCACAAAAGGATATTCACCACTGAACAAACGAGAGTTTTCATGTAAGATGCCTGGATTCTTTTCCTATGGCAAGCTTGCTTCCCCAGTAGTGACGTGTGGTACCAAATAGACAGCACTAAAAGCTCCAACCCCATCTCTGTACCTAGGGACAGGACAAGTCTATATTTGTAGACAGGTTGTCCTGTAGACAGGACAAGTCTATATTTGCTTTACAGGTTCTTGACACGGTGTGTCTGGATAGTCAATCTCATAAAAATAATAAAGAATATTCTTTCATCCAGGCTTGTTAATTTGTATTCCACGTTCAAGACACATGAGCCTTCTCTTCACACAGGAACATAGGATGTGATCTGAAAGTCATGAGCAAAACTCACAAAATATCAGACCAGATAAGAGCAAGTGCTGTACAGACATTTTTGTGGAAATGGAAGGCAACTGTAAATATTTCTGGAAGAGAAAAAAACCACAACATGCAACAGAGAATTTACATGGGACAACATTCTGAGCAGGTCTGATGAAATTAACCTTGCTACAACAATACACATGCTATGACCATGAATTTGTTTGTAAGTATATATAAAGAAAAACAATTACTATTGTTGTAGTTTTTGGTGCTGATTTCATTTAGTGTAAATTGTGGAGAAAAGGCACTACTTTTCACTCCAAAATCATACAACAACTGAATGACTTGATACAACACTGAATGGATTTTTACTCTTCTTCTCATTTTGGACATAATTTTCCATTTCTCATGGAAATCTTCCTCCAAATAATATGTAATGTAGGTATTTCTTTTCCTCATCTTGAGGACTGCTGAACAGTTTGCAACATTAAAAATATCTCTAGGCACATTTTTAGCCTGGTTTCCTGAGGAAACAAGGCTTAGGCAGTCATGCTGTCTGTGTGTCTGTGCTTCTCTCACTGATACCCTGGAGTGCCTTGGACAGTTTCAACAAAATTTGACAGACATGGAGCTTTCAAAGATATTAAGCTCTTTCAACCAGCCTGCACAAAATATTGCCCTGGGGCCTCATTCAGGCTCCAGAGCTGTTTGTTTGATCCATCAGAGTTGAGTTGTTCTGTTTTGGATCACCCAGCAGCCAAGAAATAGCAACTGGCCAGGCAGTAAGCCACAGAGAGCTGCTGGTCAGTTGGCATGGCTGCATTTCCACAAAGCCACAGTGCTTGATGATTCTTGCTGAGCTAACAGGTCAAGAAAAATTTGATAGGGACCTGACAGGTTGAGGGCAGATTCATGCAGGAACACAGACATAGCTGCATAGAACTGTAAAGCACTGGGTTTTTAACCATTCTATAAAATAATTACTAAGGAAAAAGCCCAAAACCACATAGAAACTCAATAAAAAAGCCTCTCGAATTTTGTCACAGAACCACTTAAGTGATGAAACAATCACAGGGTTCAAGACTCACCACATCCAAATATGTGCATAACACATCTGTTAAGAAGCACTCATTATCTGAAAGCTATATATATATATTCATGCTTGCATATGAATTCACTGACCCTTGCATCTTCATAAGCTGATGGACATAGTCCTTACAAAAACCTTTAAATTCTGTGCTCATGGTATTTCCAGCATGTTTTGGCCTCACAGCACCTAGTTGCTACACTACTAGATGGTGGAGCACAGTATTTGGCCACTAATATAAGGGTCAACTCTACCAATTTTAACCAAGTTCACTGATTCAGCTTTTCTAAATAAAAGTTCTGGATCAACTATGTCATTTGTCATTAGCAGGGCTCATATTACAAAATTACAATGTGAGCTTCACATAACAAATAAGTTTTGCAGGGGAAATGGTATAACAGAAACTTTCTAGGAGTTCTAGAAAGCAGCTTTGTTTCAGAAAAAAAAGTCAGAAACTATTTCACAAATTTATTTTATTGCCAGAAATCTATTTCAAAATAGAGCATTTGCCTTTGCTCTTTACTGTGACATACTGTCTGTCTTTGACAGAACAAAGTGATTGGAGCCAAATGATTAAGGCAGTAACTTCATGAAAAATTTGTGTGAAAATTTAATGAAAATGGTATTATTTAATGAAAAATGTGTATTAAAAAAATTGAAGTGAAATTGAAGGAAAAAACTCAAAAACAATATTTGAAGGGTATAACAGAGTGGACAGCAAAAGTCTTGTAAGTAATGCCAGCAGGCAGGAAATAACACAGATTAAATTCAAAGCAGGCATTCGTGTCTTCAGTCTCTCCAAGAATGCTAGTATAAATCCAGCTGGCACCTCAGGTAGCTTCTCCAGCCACATCTGCCTGATGCATTTGGCTGTGGCTGACACTTCTTTTTTTTTTTTTTTTTTTCTTTCTTTTCTTAAGGAGTGGTTGAACTGCTAGGAAAAGTATAATTCATTTATTTCAGAATTTCACGGAACAGATAATTTACCACGTGGCAACTTCTCTCCTCATCAGGTTTTTCCTACTGTTGCAATGCTGAGCAGGAAGAACTGAACAGCTATGACTGCCCTGCTTCATATTATTTAGAGAGGCATGGCTGTATTTCCATCACATACTTGTGGTTTTCCTTTTTCAGAAAGATGCCCGGTCATGAGCTTGAAGAAATGCTAACTTCTGGCTGTTGCACCTAGAAAGACCTGAGCCAAAGTCAGCAATGTATCAGCAAACAAATAGACATTCAGCCTGATTACATAAAGCACTACCTGGTTAGCATCATTCTAGTCCAAAATGTTTTTACAAGGTTCATTTTATACCAAAAACTATCTGGTGAGGTCTCACCTTCATTTAATTCCATTGAATTTTGGCTTAAAATCAGGAAGGATTTGAATAACAGGCTAGAAAAGGACCATAAATGTGAATGAAAATTTTCAAAATTCTCTAAATTGGAAGTGGAGTTTTGTTACAAGTTGTCCTGCGTTGTAACAATGGAACAATATGGGATTATGGAATTTAAATGCTTTGTATTTTGGTTGTGTGCTTTTTAGCTCATAAGAGTGCAAACTCTTTCTCTACTTGAAATAAATATCTTTTGTATATCTGCATGTAAATGATGAAGTCATCCTGCAAAATCGTGCATAAATTTCCAGTTCAGATTTGAGTTAAAAGTGTTGTGTGAAACCTCACCAAAAAAAAAAAAAAAAATTGAAAAAAGGACATTAGAAATAAAAAAGTGCATTATTCAATCTATTTCTTTATGCCTGCACATCATCAAGCAAACAACTAGTTCTCAATAAACTGTAAGAAATAACAAATAAGCACAAGAGAGTACAGCTGAAATAATCCCAAAGAATTAAAGCCAAGTAATTACAGCTTCTTAGATATGTTGACTAAAAGAAGTGTTTTCCTTGAGGGAACTTGAGGTTAACCATATGGCATACTGACCTAATCTTCAAAGGTACAGAATGGGAGGCTTTAGATGGAGCATGGCATTGCTATCTAATTCTGTGGCACAGAAGAGCAATTTGTGTAGTTCTGTAGATAATTTGATAGTCTTTATTAGTGAAGTTGTTGTGTAAGTTAATATTATGGCAAACATTCTAGCATAATGTTTTAGGATACATAAGAGGAGTGGTAGAGCCAAGAAATCAAGGTGCCTGTGTGGAACAGTGATTCACTGCAGTATGAATCATTTGTGTCTAGAGGGAGAGCTGGTCCTATTTCTGTTTTGCATTGTGTCAATATTTCCAAATTATTGTTTTCAAGGCTTCTATGCATGGAAAATGGATTTTTTTAATTAAAAATGGTACACAAAACACCAAGCCAACAGCACCAATGTTAATTACTGGAAGTTGTAAGTATTTCCCCATACAAAAGCCATTTGGGTCATTTATATATATTTTTCAAGACAAAATTGATTCTGAAATTAATATTTGAACCATAATTAAATTTTATGACCTAGAGAGGAAAAGATCTGTGAATTTCACTGTCTCTTGTTTTTTAAGCTTTTATATTATTGTTAATTCTTTCCACTACTTATTCTTCAAATCCTTACTACTTTGTACCACAGGCATTTTTGTTTCAGGATGTTTTTTAATTACAGGTGTAAACCCAGTTGATCTTTGAGAGCCTGATTTTATAGTCACGCAACTGCAGTCTTTTAACTCCCTGTGTGTTCCTTGTAATAGGAGTTATATTTATGGCTTATTTCCTAAATATTTCATAAAAAGTAAGATGAAACTTTGGCCTATAAGTATAAATGTTTTTAGCATAAGAGTTTAAAAGGTTTTAATCAAATCTTTGTGATCAGAGAACAATCTTTCCAAGCAATGAGAGTACATGAATAACTCTAGATTTCCCAAGTGTCATTGGTTTCTGTCTGGCATTTGAAAGGGATATTTAAAACTTCAGATGTGATGTACTCTGATCTCTTCACCACAATTATAGAAATGGACGTGGAGATTATATTTTTTTGTGCAGTTTAGGAGACGGGTAAACTGGACACTTCTAAGTAAGTGTAAGCCTGTTACCAGTGTATTAGACATCAATAATATATCCATATAATTTGGAAATTTCCCACCATAAAAATTACTTCTTTTCTTCACTCATTTTCTCCAGATTTCAGTGCTTTGGGATTTATAAGCATGTATTTCCCTACCAGATACCCACCTTGAATTATGTAAGGCTGCCTGACACATTTTGGTGAAGAGAGAGGAATTTAGTAAGTGGTCACAAAGACTAATAGTAGTAGGGCATCATTATACATTCTTGGAAGCTTCTACATCCTATGATGGTCTATCTTAGAAATGCCAGAAATCTCCTGGTCTAACTCAATGTGGGGTCATTTGGTTTTCTTTGGCACATTTCAAACCAGCTAGGTCAAGTGAAAAAGTTTTTGCTAAAGGGAACTTTTACCTCTGAAGATATTATGGAGTTTAGACACTTCTTGCTTTCTTAGACGTAAGGAATTTTCTTTACATTCATGACTATGTCTACTGCTAAGATAAATAAATTATGACAATGACCAATAAAATTAATAACACCACTTAAATTATGATTAAAGAATCTTAAGGATAGCAAATGTAAACTCTAATAAATATTAACTAAAATCTCAGATCATAAACATAATGCTAATAAATACTTATGATGCAAAATGATAACGGTGGTGGTGATGATGATTTAAAACCTTCTTATAATTTCTTCCACTGAGATCAATACTACAACACTCACTGTCTTAATGCTGAGAGCTTTAAGTGTCCCTCATCCCCTCCCTCCTTCTGTTTTTCTAGTTAAATTAAAAGGTCAACTCAAAAGAACTACATAACTGTGATGACTTGACCTTTGGCACCACCTGTTGCCCATGTAGTAATCTTCTGACACTTGTCTCACAAGAGTTTCTTCTTTTGCAGAGAGATGTAGATAATTCCATGAGTAATAAATAGTTTTAAAGATCTGAATTCCAGTTTTCCTTTTAATAGGGTATAGGGATTCTAATTTGAAGTTCCAGATTTTTCCAAACTTTCTTTTCTTAATTTGAATTGTTTTATTTAAAGTCATGAAAAGAAATTATTACTACCACAAGACATTCAGATCTAAAATTTGGAGAAAAATTGAAGAGTTCCTTCTAAAAACCTTTTTCTACATAAAGTAAAAGTGGTGAACTTCTACTGCCACTTTTTATTTTTATAGAAGAAATCTTGTTTTCCTGGTTTTTTTTGTTTATCTTTCCCTATTCTGGCTTAAATTTAAAAGTATGAATTCAGATTTTGACCTAAAAGTACTCAGGGAAGAAGAACAAAGAAGTCATTGCCCTTCCACTTCTTGGAGTGGAAGGTTTCTGACAACAGTGCACCAGCCTACACTAAATAGGAGTAAGAAACAGATGGGAATAAAGATCATAATCTTGTTTTCTCCTCCATATGGCTCAGAAGAACAGTTCCTTGTGAGGGTGATATGCACTTGATTTGAATGGCTATGTCATTTCCATTTTGCCCTGGCAGCCTGGCCGTCCAGAGCTATGCATATATTAACTACAATTCTTCTGACTCTAAGCAAGAAAGAGGTGGTTGAGATAAAGGGGCACTGTTAAAGGTCTCGGGTTTCTGTGGTATACCCACATACTCACTGTGGAGACTATAAGAAAATATTTCACACTTCCTATTGTCTTTTCCAAAAGCGGACAATTTTCTCTGAAGTGTCAATGGATTCGTTATCTCTGGCGTGGATTGTCTGAGCACATCTGCAGGGGGAGGTTGCTCTGCAAGACTTTAGCAGAAGCCTCACAAGGGGACACTACTGGGAGCTCCCTCCAACACTCACTTGCCTCATGCAACTATTCCAATCTTGAAGCTGTCAAATGGAACTTTAGTTAATGCCTACAGAGAGTTTAGCAATAATGCTTTGCCCACTGTGCTCTGTGGCAAGGCAGGACTGCATGAGCTGTCAGTATGCTTGCAATGTAGTAGGATTTCTTTGGAGTAACTATTTATCTTGGAAGCTCACTGCCATTAATAGAAAACACCCTCAAAGTTGTATGTGTTTCTTTCCATAGGTGTCGGATTCAGAAATTTGTCAGGAGTTTGCGTGTGTCTCTTTAGTCAAAATTTGCAAGAGCTTTATGCAATATCAATTAAAAAAAGGCTTTTTTAAAGTGAAGATTGCAAAACTATTATACATGTCAAAGAGCAACAGCTGTCTGCTTAGCTGGAAACCAGGTATTCAATAACAGCAGTCCCTGTGATACATAAAAGGATATAGGTGAAAAATAATTCATAAAGTCAGCCTAACAGGTATTTGAATCAGCTGAGAGATATATATAAGACTAAACACCTTCTGCTTGTATGCTGCAAGGGGGTGTCTGTTATATAAATGTGCACCTATTGAGGGATTTAGTAATGTCTTCACTCTTACAGATATCCAAAGCCTCTCTGGATGCTGCCTTGAAAACTTTGTTCCAGCTACTCCTGTTTTGAGCAGGGGTGTTGGACTAGTTGATCTTCACAAGTCCCTTCCAGCCTCAACTGCTCTGTGATCCTCCATAATAACATCTATGTGACAATATGCAAAGTCCAGTTAAGCTGGGTGCCTTTCCTTCCTCAGCCATATTCCAACTGCTAATTAATCTCATTTAGAATACTTGCAAGAGTGAGCAAACTAAAATTGGTTCAACTCCCTCTTTTTCCCACTTTTTATAGTATTGAGTCAAGAAGAAAAATCAGAAATTGCTTTTCTCCCAAATAAATTAAAATTCTTTAATTTTCTTTTTTACCATTTTAATGTAATGTGTTTCCTGTCAGTACAATGATAATGTCATTATTTATAACTCACAGGACTTCTCTATATTGCCATGCTTCTACATACAGAGCTCAGTAGCAGAATTAGCTGATTCCTTTTTCATAGTAAGCGGTACATGCCCTTGAGCCACTGGGAGTTGTACTTAAATCCAGTCAATCTAGAAGTAGGAGATGAAAAATGATAACTCTTTTTCATACTAGACTAAAATCTCTACACGAAAAGCTCCTGAGACATGAAATTTTATAGCTGTGTTTCTCTGGGTGAAAAACATAGTGGAAGTCATTCTGGCTTTTTAATAATTATCTCATTTTGAGCCCAGTGCAGCTGGTTTCATAGCAATTAATGTACTGTGGGTTACAAATTCAATTCAGAGACTATACAACAAACAAAATTGCACTTCACACTCAATTGAACTACGTAGTTGGTGTATTGTTGTTCCTAACATTTGGTTTTTTCTCACTTGTTCTGATCCAAATGGCATGCAGCCTCATTTTCCAAAGATTATTGTGTCAAGCTGCAAGTTTGGAGATTTGCTTGTTTGTATTTAGCTTATGAAGATCATCACACTGTGGAAAAATACTGGTATGAATATTCCAGGCAATGGACCTGGATTAACTATCAAAAAAAGAAACCAAATCTCATTTGTTATTTTTTGTTTGTTTGTTTGTTTGTTTTATTTCTGCTTTGATTTTTTTTTTTTTTAATTTTAGTCATTAGTATTTTGGGGCTTTTAAGTTATTTTATCCTATTTATGCAGATTTTTTCCATTCAAGGGTTAAATCAGAAACCACACAGACATTGGCTATGGAGTCTCCCCCACCCTGCATCCATTAGAAGACTTTGAACTCAATTCATGTCTGCAATCCTCCTTCCATTACAAAGTAATGTCAAGATCTCTGCAAAGACTGTGCTCTGTTTAATGTCTTATTTGTCATCTAGTTAAATCCTACTGTTTGACATGTAGAATTATCTCTAATAGCTTTGCCACTTTCCTAGGATCTTTGTCCCCATTCAGCATAGCTGTGGTATAATCTTTACTAAAATAGTATGCCTAAAACAAATAACATATATGTTACATAGATTTTGAAATTGTAAAAGGCTATATAAACATCAAGTCCTTGGAGATTCAATCATGTTATTTCAAGTGTAAAGAAAAGAAAACAGATGTCATACATGAAATTTAAACTACCTTAATCATAAACAAAAAAGATTAAAAGCAGGGGAAATATAGTGGTTGCTGTTAGTCTTATTACAATCAGATTCAAGATTACTTCTCACAGTTCTCATCTTTTCAAATGGAATTTAAAAAACAGCTGGGACAACCTGAAGTCTTTAATCTTCCAGGCTGAACAAGCCAAATTCTCTCAGCCTTCCCCACAGGAGTGGTTCTCCAGCCCTCCAGTCAGCTCTGTGCCCCTCCTCTGAACTCACACTGAGGTCCATGTCCTTCCTGTGCTGGGACCCCAGAGCTGGATGCAGCCCTGCAGGTGAGGTGTCACCAGAGCAGAGCAGAGCAGAGCAGAGGGACACAATCTATAACCCTTCCCTTGTCCACTCATGGAGTCACTCCATCAGTTAAGGGCACTGGGTCGATCAGGCAGGACTTGCCCTTGACAAAGCTGTGACAGCTTGTAAGTAAAACTATTTTTACTAATATCAATTAAAGGAATAATTCCTACTACACTACAGGCTTGACTCTATGGTAGTAGCATTAATCTGCTGTTCAGACTAAACTTCTGTCATGGAGATCAGTAATTTAAATTACATGTTGCTTTACTCTGCAAATTTGACCATTATATTTCTTACACTCAAACTTCACTATTTAGATGGAGAAATTTTATTTGGGATTTTCTACAAGCATTTGGCACACAAATCCAAACTTTCTTCATGGAATGTAGTTGAACAAAGTGTACCCTTCTCTTTCCCTAACCTCCAAATGATGTTTCTGATTCTCTGCCCAGTGTACCAAGTCTTATTTTGTGCCTCCCAGGTCTCTGTGGGATAGCATTGCAAATAAATTAAACGAACTTATCTCTGTTTGAAGTGCAACAGGTAAACTTGAAAGAGACATCAATTAGCAAGAGTAACTATGGTGTTGGTGAGAGATTCTGCATCAGGGACATTGTGGCTTCTTGCTGTAGTTTGCACTAGGAGAAGCTCTCTACCAGGGGCTTGTACCTACTGACATTGCAATGGACAGACATGGTAAGCATTCGCTGTAGCACAATGACTCAGTCAAAATGCAATGGAGAAGTACACAGGAAACAGGAGTGGCCAGAAAAGAGGACATAGGAATACATCATAATACATCAAAGTGGTTGTTCTGATGTGGATGAGGAAAGCCATGTCCATAAAAACTGGTTCCACTCTTCTGTGACTGCACTATCTGCAATTAGCAGGATGACAAGGCCATCTGAATGACAGAAGTTTCCCTCTAGACCACAGTGAGATGCTAGAAACAGCACAACATGTCTGTGGCTGAATAATCCTGGCATTTCTTTTCCTGTTGACTAATTTATCTACCAAGGCAGAACTTAAACACTGATGACCACAGAAAAAAATTTCTTTAACCTCACATTTTCCTCAAACTCTGATGTTTGTAGCACAATCCTCTGCTACCCATCTTGGTATAAAGGTTTCTAATTTTATTTCAGCTTTTACTGATAGCATGTTAAAAACAGTCTGTTCCCAGATCAGCCAGTGAAAACCACGAAAAATTGACAAGCCAGGAGGGTTAAGCATACTGATGGTGACAGACTCACCATCACAGTCCCCATCATCATGCTAGAACAGAATGAGCACAAGGGCCATAGGGGAAAATTTTGTGGCAAATGCTACATAAACACCTAGGTATATGTTCCAGCTAATTAATTCAAAATACATCTACTCCAGATTCAGTTTGCATTACCCAATGATCAAGCACTGCAAATATCTGACATTAGAGATCACCAGATCTTTTTAGGGGTGGAAGGGAGAAAGCTGTAATGCATTTTCCATGTCTTAGTTTCAATGTTTAAATCAATTTTTAGCAAAATTTTGAAAATTTATGAAGAATATAAATGAAGAAAATTACCTTAAATGGCCTGCTAAATTGTGGTGACCTGAGAATTGTAGAAGTCTCTGGATGACTGCAAACACTCTGAAGGATCTATTTTTGGTGGTTCTGTGGTATGAAAGTTGGACATGTTTTTGTTTTGCATCAAATACTATATATGGAGATAGGAACAGTAAAAGAATAGATGTAAATACATCTTCAAGCTGCCTGGGAACTGACCAAAAACCTTAAGGAGGAAAGAGAGCTATGAACTGAGAAAGAAAAGATGAATTAACATATTCTCTCCATTAGAGCTAAGAATACTTCAATTGTTTTGGGGCTCAACCCAGAACATGTGATGTTAATTAGAGAAGTGTCCATATGTAACAAAGATGCAAATGTAGCTGCTGCTGCTCAGCATTTTTCAAAGTTTGTACTACATCCCTGGTCACTGCTATTTGTATTCCTGGTGCAATACAGTAGAAAAATTATCATTAAATACTTAGAGAAGTTTTCCTAGGGAACTGCCTTTGGGCAAGGTGGCAAGAAGTAGTACAGGTTTACTGTAAAGCTATAGAAAGTGTATATTTACTACTCAGAATGTCATGTCAACTCTGAAAAACTCTAAGTGAAAACAAATAAATATTATAATCTGTATAGATTACCAGGAACTATGGAAAATCATTGCTTTCTATATAGACAACTGCAAAACACAGTCTGTAAAATAATAAATCCATGTGGCACAATTTACTCAAATACCTTCCTTTTCTGTGCCCTAAAAATGTGTTTGAGAGACAAACTCTGTGTTACATTGTGGGAAACACACTGTAAAATGCAGGACAGAGTTAGGCTCCTAATTAGCCTTCCAGCCCTCTGGAGAGCTGGCTATTGGGTTCTAAGAGGGATCTTTTGAGCCACAAAAGGTCTCCACCATCCCTAATACTGAGCACAGCCCTGCAAACATTCTGCTTTTTGAGTAGTGGGCAATGGGCAGTATGAAGTAAGAGTAGAATTTCTGTTAGCTGCAAATGGAGGCTTCAATGCAGAGCTCTGGCTCTGCATGTCAGATTTGCCCATTTTGAAAGCATATGTTAAATCATCAAAATATTTTTGTTTCTCTTTTCAGAACATATGCACAGAATTTATGTTTATAGCAACTTGCTTTTTGGAAAAATAATGAATAAATTATACATATAAAATGTCCACAGAAGGACGGTAGCTTAAAGGAAAATCATATCCATTTCTTGTATGTATTTTACCCTTCTCTAATATTTAATCTCTTGAATATCTATTTTTCCTTCCAAAAATGCCCTAGAAGTCTCACACAATTCAGTATTTCTCTACTTTTAAGTCCTTCTTCTACTCTTCCCCTTTCTGCACTACCCTCTCTCTTTTAATGGGCCATAATTTTTAAATAATAAATCTCAGTCTGCTTTCAAAATAATTCCTTGCTTGCCTGCTAAGGACAGTTTTGCTGACTGTAGAGACAAGAGAGGCCGTTGCCAAGCTTCCCTTGAACACTAACTATGCCTAATAGTGTTATCTATTTTTACACCTAATACTTTTATGGGTATTACTTCTGTACAATGCAAGGCCACTCTCCTGTCTATGACTTCAGAGCAAGAGTGATTCAGAGCATAGATGCAAAGTTTCTTTCTGCTTGGAAAAAAATCTCTAAAATATTTGTATGCTTTTATAATCAAAAAATGCTCAGTAAAATAATTTGCAAAACTGCCACTATGCCAACCCTGCCCAGTCTTCTGGCCCATCAATTTTATGTATCTTTAGGCAGATATACCAGTTTCTGTGGGAAACTCCCCCTTCTTCAGCTGTCCCTGTGAAATGTCTAGAAAATCATTTCAGTATAAGTTGCCTGATGCTCCACACATTTCTTGTTGTCTTCTTACAATGTATTTCAGTCAGAGACTGTGTGATGCACAAGTTACTGTGATGATTCTTGAAACACTTCTAATTCAGATAGAGAGGGTTATTGAATTGACATGGCATAGCCATATCCTGTATTATTGACAGAAAGGATGGTTCATTTTTTAGAAGATAAAAAAAAAAGGCTTTCATGTGAAAAGGACAAACCCCCCCCCAAAACAACAAACAAAACTTTAAAAGAACTACACATCCACAACTCCCCCCCTCAAAAAAAAAAAAAAACCCAAAGTAAAAAATCCCCAACCAATTAAAAATTTTGTCGACTTGTGTGTTCCCAGGATTTAGAAAACAAGAAGGACAATTCATTTTGAGATGTTCTGTAGACCTGGGGCTTTTCCCTTGAGCTGTTGGAAGCCATCTGTCTAAGCAATCACTGAGTGAAAGAAAAAAAAAATTAGATAATATAGGATAAAACTCCAATTTTGCAAAATGAAAAAAAAAAATTAATGTATTCATGATCTGAGAGTAAATGTAAAAATTCATCATGAAATGAAAACAGTAAAGGAACTGTGTGAGGAATTCTGGCTGTGTGTAGAGAAAATAGAATAGAATCCAGAGTACACATATATTTGTAGGCAATATGTTAAAGAAGAAGTAATTCATTGAAGACAAATTTTCTCCAAATCACAAAATCTACCAGTAACTGTTAAACTAAATAGAAGACTACTCACTGAAAACCATTGAAAAACCTTGACCTTTTGAATTTATTAGATTAAAGGGATTAATGAATGATCTATTCAGTGATTTAGCAGAGAAATCTCATCATTTTTTGCCTGCACTTGCACACTAATGTTAATTCTAATTACATAAGGTTCACACAGCTGAAACTAAACTAGTTTTCAGAGCTTCAGTATCTGCAATATCTGACCTTTAAAAATCTTTCTGAAGGTTAACATAACTCTGAAGGTATTTCTAAAATATTTTTCACACATCTAATGTGACTTAAAAACTCCATCTTTTGACCTTTATGAACATACCAGAAAGACTGATGAGCAGAATTTATACAAGCAGGAAAAACAAATCCAAGGAACAGGATTTTGAAGCAATTTTACAGGGATGAAAAGCAACAAGTTATTTTAAAGTGTAGGTTTACATACTTATGGAGGATAGGACAGAAGAGTATTTGCAATAAAAAGGTCTAGATTAATATTCCAGTAGAGTCTTTCCAGTTTTATGTTCTTACATTACATTAGAGAAAACTGCAAGCTATTGGAGTGCATGATTTTAACTAGGCAGCTGCTGCTACTCCACACATGAACAAGTGTTAAATCTTCAACCCGAGGGAGAATGAGTTTGATTTTGAGAGGAATAGTACTCAGCACATTATATACTTAGAACTAGAGTCTAAAATACTCAAAAGTATCAAAGCTAAATGATCATTTTCAAGAAATTGCTACTTAGTAGCTTACATTCTACTTCCTTAGATAAGTAAGATGCTACTAGAAATAGAATTTATTTTCTTAAATCATCTGGCTGCTTTAGACATCTGTACTCATTAGCTTCTCTAAGTGCATGATCAGAGAAAGAAATTTTAAAAAAATTATTAAAGGCCAGCGGGAAATTATAAAGACATTCTTGGGTTTATGATTCAGCATATGATTTAATAAAATGTTTCAACTTATTTTAATATGTCCAATTAAATTGGCTAATTCTGAAATATCAGTGATCTATTTTGCCGTGGTAAAAATGGCTACATTTGAATGAAGAGCACTACAAATCTGTGAAATACTGGGGAATTTTACCATTTCTGTATTTCTTCAAGTAATCAAAGCAACATATCAAAATTTGGTACTGCTTTAACATTACTGGTTACTATCTCTTATTTTTAGGGTAATTTTGAAGTGAAATTTGAACCAAAAATGTTTGGGTTTTTTACTGACAATATTCCACAAGTTGCAGCTCAGCAGACATTCTCCACATTTACATGCTTATATAGCACAGATCTTCATTCTTAACTGAATTAATGGTTAGGCAAGGTGTGCTTTCTGCAAGGAAACTATGAGAAAACATCAGTAATTTAGCCAGATTGAAGCCTTGCATAATTTGGTATAGCCTTAACAAGGCAACAAATAAATGGTGTATCAATATTTGGCTCTTTTTAACTCTGGAAAGATCTATTTCTTCTTGTGAGTTTCACTGTGCTCCTCCCCACCCCATACATCTGAAGGAAAGCAGTAGGAGCCCCAAGGAACACTTTCACTTGGTTTCACAGAATAGTTCTCTCTTCTGTGGACAGCAGCTGGCAATTGATCACAAAAACCCTGGTTCTATCCAGACACGTTATAGTCCAGGTGCTCTTCTGCAAATTTAGGCTGTGAATGAGATTATGTCTGCCTTTTTATGTTGCTTGCTGTCTTGGCTTTACAGCATAGTACCCCCAAGTGGCCTGTTTAAGTCAGAATTCAAGCATAATAGTTCACTGATGGGTTTTTAATGAACAAAGCCGAAACTTGACTAAGATTAGAAAAATAAAGAGGGTAGCAGGGAGCATTTCAAAGAATCTTATGTAAACAAAACTCAGATCAGCCACCATGTCAGAGGAAATGAGTGTTTTACTTAAAATCACTCAGAAGACCATCACCCAAATTTTCACTTTGCAATCCCTTTCAGTGGCCTGTGGTCCTGGCTCATGGTTTTGCTCAGAGTGTCTGTAAAATGGAAACATTGATCTTTGGAAGTAAGTTTTTCCCCCTTCATGGAGGTTTTGTGTGATCATGAGCCAAGAAGGACTGGATAGAGCCCAAACTTGTTTTCATGTTTATCACATGGCATTAGAAACAGCTGGGCATATGCTAGACTAATGACAGTGATACTGAAGGGATGGCAGAAAGGAGAGGAACAGGGAGAGAGAGCTTCACACATACTTTTTTTAAAAATTGACTGTTACCCTAGTTTTTATTCATGAACTAAAATGTAGTACTTTTTTACTGGAAACTTCTGCTTTAAGTAGCCAGTCAGCCTGTTGAAGCAAAAACTCCCTGGAGAGATGTCATAAAGTGTTTTGACTGAAACCATGTTGTTTTAAACAGACATAGGATCATATTCTGCAAGGAACCCGGTGCTGAAGAGCCTCACTGAATTCACTTGCAGGTGGAATGGTACTGGTTGGTATCAGCCAGGGAGCCTGCAGTTCCTTCTTCAACATGCAGCCAGTGTCAGAGCAACTGGCTCCATAATTGGTGTGGGACTGCTGAGGATGTTGGAAACACCTCCTGCTTTACTCACAGTCCAGTGAGAGTTATTCTGAAGCTGAGTGCTGAATCAGATGATGAATGAGTATTTGTTTTAAGGACTGCCTGGTTTATGTAAGGACATAAGGATGTCTTAATCTGATTTGTTTCTACCATTAGCATAATCCTTACATGAAGGCTACTAAATACTGCAATCATTCTGTCTTTCACCGTAGTATGGTGGGATATCATGCCTTGCACTGAGGTTTCTGGACTATATCTCTCCCTGAAATGTTAGTTAATTCATCTGATTGAAGGACAATCATATGACAGCAAACAAAGGGTTTCATGTAACATGATAATTTTAGGATTTTTTATCTTGTTTTCAAATATGAAATATATAGTACTGTATGTGTTTAGTATCAAAGACAAATTTTGCCTCATTGAACATGATAGCTGAATGATACTGCTCATTAAAATACCAAGTAAAGATAAACCACGTATTATCACATATTATCCACATGGTGGTTTATACAAGTACTGATATGCAGGATTAATACTGGTATTTCAAAAATAATGCCAAAAATGGCTGGATGGAATTAGAGCAGCAGTAGTTACAACTTGCCATCAACTTACAATTTGGATTTTGTTTCTTTTTCACCACATAATTATTTCATTAAATAAAAATAAAAGAGAGAAAGAAAATAAAATTGTATAGTTAGGAATTGAAACATTGCTATAAAACTCTGAATGCCCAAGGGTCTTCTGTTAAGAACCACATTCAGAAAACTCTGTCCAGCTTCCCTGCAGCAGCAGCTTGCCCAAAGCCAAGGCAGTGTGGCTTGCATGGGGTCCCAGCAGCAGAACTTTAGATTTGGCATCTTCATTTTTAGAAGGATACACCTGTCCAGAAATTGTATTATTCTCTGACTATAATAATGGTGATTGTAATGAAATGCCATATGGTGGATTAAAGAGAAAAATAATGAAATTACATGGGGAAACTGTAATTCACCCTGTCCATTCCTTTTATTTTTAATGGTGTTATTGGTTATAGACAGCCAACATGCACAGGAAAATAAGTTACATGCCCAAAGGACTTACAGTCTTACAGGCCTGTTTTTGCTTACTGTTGTATGTGAATGTACACAGGTACATAGGTAACAGCATTGAATAAATTTTCTGCTTGTCCATTGACTAAAATGCTGAAAATTGCAGTATATTCAAGAAAAGCTTCCATCCATATCAAATGCAATTCTGACAGAATAATTATGGTATGCAGTCTGTGAGTATTAACTAGTACAAGCATCTGTTTAAAAAATATCTGCAAATTGACTGGCAAGAATATTGACCTACATCAGATTGTAGATTTGGACATTTGTTTAATAAAATAAAAAATTTTAAATAGTCTTACAACTACTTATTTCAATTATTCAGATAATTGTTTTTTCCTAAATCACTTGGTTTTGCTGATTAGTTAACATTCTGTATTTAGATCTTGTTACATGTTTTTCATTAACATTCTGTATTTAGATCTTGTTACATGTTTTTCTTTCTAATGTCACCTCCCTGCCACTAGCTAATTTTCCCTCCAAAACCCTATTAAAATGAGTGATCAGCTGTATAGCTAGTCAGTTGTTTGCTATTCATCTTTACCTTATTATTCAAAACTGTGAAGTTTACACAGTTTTGATTGTTATTTACTTGAGAGTGGGCTATTTGTGTGTTTGTTTTGTTTCTGCTCTGTGGGCCATTTACGCCTGCATAAAATATATTATTCATCAGAAAAAATACAGCCTTTCAGCATTTTAAAATCACTCCTCTCATTTTTGTACAATTTCAAAGAACTCTAGGTAATTCTGTAAATGGAATTAGACCTAAGGCTATTTCATCCTTAGTACCTGTTACACAGGTATGTATGAGGCTGATAGAATATTTGCTTGCATTTTCTAAAGAAAATCCAAAATTGATAGAGCAGTCAAACTTAAATTTTTGAATATTGATTTTGAGGTTAATGGTTAGGGTTTCTGTAAATCATATGATCTTGTCTATCACAGCTTGGGAGTGCTGCATGTTGTGTCCTTTAAACACAAACTCTTCAAGAAAATAATAGTGTAAAAGCAACTGTTTGCTTGTTTTGCAGCTTTTATGCATGAACCATCTGACATGATGCTGCTCATAAAAGGAAACTTAATAAGAGTTTGATTTGAGGTAGGACTGTAAAAGCAGAGAAAAGTTACTCTTTCACAGGAGAAATTTGACTATTCCATAAAGACCTTCTTTCAAACTGTCCAGCTTAAATGACATGGTCCAAAGATACCTGACTCTTTATTCTTTTTAGTTTTCATATTTAGAAAGCCTTGTGTCTAGATTTTAGTATCTCAATAAACTTTTTTCCCTTTTTCTTTAATCCTCTTTTTATCTCCAGATATCTTCCTTCTCTGGAACACTGTCCAGTGTATATATTGTCTTATGATGACCTTTGTTTTGCTGAAATCATCAATCAGTCATTAATCCCTTCTTATCTGAACTACTTCTATTCCCTCTTCACAGTCCTTATAAATCCTTATTATCTCAGCTTCAGCAAGACTGAAGTATCACAGCCATAGAGTCCTTCCTATCTAGTAAATATCACTACGTCAGATTCTACCCTAGGTTTCTACTTAAATTGATCTTCTAATCAACTTCAAAATGGGGTTTTGCAAATGCTGATCAATTATTCTAATTCTCTACATTAACTTGTTGTTCTCCAGCTAACTTTACTCTTTCCTCTTGATACCTTCCCTGCGTCCGCATCATCATTTGAGCAGATTACATCTCATTTGAGCCAAATAAAATTCCCCGTTTTTGTTTCTCTGTGACAAAGCAAATTTAGATCTCACATTTCAATCTCTTTAATTTAAGGTAAGTTGTTTGATTTTGTGCAAATCCAACTATGATATTGCTTTATACAGAACTGTATTTCAGAACTTGCCAATGCAGGACAGCAGAATAAAACAAGAAGATATTGCCATGTAATTCTGTATTTTTTTCCATTTAATACTGGATAACTTAAAAGGTTTTTCATTTTATATTGGATGACTTAAACTAACATGCAATTTCAATGCAGCTTTTGTTTACATGAGTCACTCCAAAACAGTTACCAATTTTTTTTCTTCTTAGTCCCCTAAATTAAAAAGGGAGTGTACATTAAAGATGCATATGTAAAAAGATACAATCTATAGCTACACAAAGAATTTGAAAGACTTTAATTTTATAAACCATTCTGCTTAACCAAAGATTTAAGCAAAAAGAACACTTGATTTTTAAAACTATTTTAAAAAAAACTTTTAATAAAGATATGAAACAAAATTGATGCAAGGGTCTGGCATGAAACTTCATAAAAGTTGCAAGAAATGCTTTATAGAAGGCAAAAAAAAAAAAAAAAAACCAAAAGAAAAAGAAATCACAGAAAATCCACAATAAATTTTTCTAGTAGAGTGGAGTTTGTGACTAAGCCTCTTCCAAGCTGAGTAAAGATAATTTCTCTGTTCATAAGAGCATCTAACATTTGTAAGGCATTTTCTGGCTCAAAAAACAGATGTATGACAGTCAAAACCACCTCATACTGCTCCTCATAAAGGTAACTTCAAATTTATCCCAGCACCCACTTTTAGGCAAATGTATATTGGAGAGCTTTGTTTGAAACTATATTAAAAAAATTAAAAAAATTAAAGTATAGATTTTTTTAAAATAAAGTCTTATCCCTGTCACAACCAGGATAATCTATAGCATGTGAGCTCTGTTTTCTTTATTTTTTTAAAAATGTTGACTTACAAACTGAAGTAGTAAGTAAGTGCACGACAGGGGAATCCTTCCTTTTACCAGGATAATTGAAATAATTAATTTTTTTTGTTGTTTACACTTGAAGAACAGATATGTAAGATCTAATTTGAAGTAATAAGGATGCTACAATCCAGAAAACTCTACTTATGAAACACCCTGACTTTTCAGTGAGGTACAAAACATCATGTGGTATATGAAAGCTGCCAGTAGAAGAGAAGTAGAGAGAAACAGAAACAGAAAACAAGGACAAGGTCAAGCCTGGAATATTTCAGAGACTGAGCAAATGACAGATGAGTGTGATAGAGGATGCATGGAGGAATAGATTCCTGGAAACATACTTTATAATTAGAATATGAGTCCTGAGTATCTATCTGGTGGACAATCTTCAGCTCTAGTTAGGTTGAGAGATTAAATAACTCTGTGTTTTCTTTCATAACAACGGCTAGGTCACTGCAACTTCTTATATTCAAATCAGCATTTGGCAAACTCTCAGTAGTTGGCTATTCATGACTTCTTTTGTTATTCCATCCAACGAGTCGGAAGTCAGAAAACTGGACACAATATATCTTAAAAAAAGGAAAAAAGGTATTAGATATTCATAATTTCCTCTGGAGGTTGTTACATAATTGGTGTGCATATTTCCAACAAATGCCAGTGCAGAGACCTGGGCAATCAGGCTCTGCATCATTTAGGCTCATCTATTGGAGTTGAAAATGGTAAGGTTCTTTGGATGCAGGTGAATAGAATCTATGATTACCATTTTATTATTTTAGAATTCCTAATGGGAACACAATCCAGTCTTTTTCCATATAAAAACCTGATACAGAAAATTGCTCCTTTTTTCACTCCTTTTTGGTATAGATTGCCACAATTCCTAGTTAAAATCGTATGATATGAAAAGGCAAAGCCAAACATACCAAAACAAAGATGTATTTTTTTATAACCCTAAAGGCAGAAAAAAGAGATAAAATTGAAAACTGATGAATAGAAGCATAAGATTTTCAGATAGACCTAAAAAAACAGTTTGAAGAAAACTTAACAAATGTGATGACAATACAACTCAGGAAGGCTTAAGAACCATTAACTTAATGAAGATGTATTGATTGCTGTCTAAGCAGCTGCTGAGCTTTGTCTGTAGGCTTTCCACCTACCGTAACATCAAAAACATCAAAACATATTTGATGTTGTACACAGTCCTTCAGTGCAGAATTAAACAGAATGGACCACTTCAGCTTGGATCCCCAGGGAAGCAATCTCACAGGCAGTAACAGGAGCTACAGAGACAACAACTGCAATTGCAAAGATACACACAGTAGTTATAATGAGATTATTAATTAAGATGTTTACTTCCTGAAGTATTACCAAATGGTATGCTACAACAGGAATGAACATGCTCTTCTGCAAGCCTAAACCAAGAAGAGACATTTAACTGCAATTAGAATATCCCAGAGCCCAGACTAACAAGCCTCGGCCTGGAGCATGGTATATTAATTTTAGGAATGGTGCCATGCTAAAGTGCCATGGATTTTATCGGTCGAGAGTGCAAAAGAACAAGATTTTTTGCTAGCTAAAACCAAGAGATTGTCACAATTTCAGCACAGCATTTAGGTTGCTCAGGCAGTTCAGTTGCATATTTCTAATTTAAATATTTTATATAAGAAAAGCCAGAGCCCTAGCCAAGGACAAGATGAGTTATTGTGATTTCATACAGAAGTTATGATATCTGCTACATAATAATTTATTCTTAATTTCATTAAATCCTAATTTAATTTCTTTTTAACTATCATTAAAAATACTGTTGGAAACTGGGGAGAAGTGAGATTGCAAAAAGGTTTAACTGTTCTTTCTCTCTCTTTGGAAATAATTGAGATCTCCACAAAATCACCAAAAAAAGCTATTTTGTTAGAAATATATCTTTTAAAATGGACTTGCCACTAATGGGTGATACAGAATCACAGAATCACAGGATCACAGGATCACAGAACAGGTCAGCTTTGAAGGGACCACACTGCATCATCTGGTCCAACCTCCCTGCTCAAGCAGGATCATCCTAGAATGCACAGCACAGGATTGCATCCAGATGGTTCTTGAGTATCTCCAGTGAGGGAGACTACACCACTTCTCTGGGCAGCATTCAGGTGGAACTTCCTGTGCATCAGTTTCTGCCCATTGCCTCTTGTCTTGCTGCTTGTACCGAGAAGAGCCTGGCTCCATCCTCTGACACTGTCCCTTTAGAGAGTTATACACATTGCTGACTCTCCTCTCAGCTGTCTGTTCTGAAGCCTGAACAGGCCCAGCTTCCTCAGCCTTTCCCCACAAGAGAGAGATGCTCCAGTCCTTGAGCCAATCTATATTATCCTCTGCTGGGCCTGCTTCAGGAGCTCCATGTCTCTCTTGGACTGAGGAGCGCAGAACTGAACACAGCACTCTATTTCTATATATTCTTAGAGAATACCTGTTCTAACCCTGTTCTCAGAGACAGTATTATGACTGTTAAAAGATTTCTTACTTTGGACCATAACACCATTGCTGTGGAGTCATGTCAAAGGTAGGGGCAAGGTGACAGGAACTGAGATGCTGGAGGATGCTAAATCAGGTTCCATGGGGAGTCCCTCATTCTGTACTTAACAATTAAATGGGTACCAGTGCAAGCGAAGATTTTCAGACAGTGGACTAAACATTTGTTGTGTTTAGTAAGTGAAACAGAAATTAATAGATTGGTATGCACATAATGAGCTAGGACTGTCTTCTAAAGGACAGGAAAAAGATGTGTTTGAAAATACAAGCCAAGAAAAATTTTAGAAGAATCTGATTCTTCACCTACAATTTAGTTAAAGACTGTAATTCTGGCCTGTCCTGGACCTTTGAGAGGCCATTGAAAGGCAAAGCAGAGGTTGAGTTCTAGAACAGCAAACAATATTTGGCAAAATATTTAGAAGACCCTGTCATGTGACATAAAGAGAGGGATATCCCTGTTGGACCCCAAAATAATGTTTTGCAGTCTGAAAAAAAGTTTACAATCCTCCTAAGCAGGCAAAACCTCGTATATTGACTGAGGATAAGTGGGACCATACCCTAAGAAATTTGGCAGCCAACACCCACAATAAAGCTACAGAAGCCAGAACTCCAAGAGCCCCTAAGCCTCATTTTTTGCAAATGTAAGTTTGCTAGAAAACAGATGATTTGAAATTCCATTTTTCAAGACGTGATATATCTAACACAGCAGCAGTATATAATGCACACACCAATGACAGTGACTTCAAGTACTGAAGTCTGTGTTGAGATATAAAATCACTCATTCCAGTCCAAAAGGAAAAATACCAGTAGCAAAACACCATTAGAGAAATTATGCGGTGCCATTTATACTTTGCTCAATCAAATTATATTTTGGCACTGGCCAAGAATCAAGCTTCATATTTAATAGAAACCTGGATGCAGTGAGCCTGTAATATTTAAAACTGATGCCAAAGAAAAAAAAAGAATTGCAGAAGTAAAAAAAAAGCAAGCAACGACAAATAGAATAATCAATATGGAACAGTATCTAAAGTATTTTCCCATTCAGAAAAAAATGTATTATATATCTAGCAGGGGAAAATAGTAACAGCTTATAATGCAGTCCTGAAATTTTGTTGGAAAAAGAGGCAAGTTTCACCCTAACATCCTAGAAAAATGAAGAGAAGGGGTGATATGAACCTGCCAATTTGTACAAAAATACCTGAAGTGAGAACAGTAGAACTAGCACCCCTACCAAAGCAAAGAGATCTCATAATTTAGCAAAAGTAATCCCATCTTTACCAAAAGTAATGTCTGTGCCTGAGGGGGAATCCACAGATCCAAGTTACTGAGACATCACATACACAGCAAAAGTATCTGATGCATTTTATGGAGCACACTGCCTTCTAACAGAGTACTTGCTTTAACAACCCATAATATGCCATATTATTTGTGCTTAGCAGAGCCTGAAACTCTACAAAATCACCACAGTCTCACCAACAGAGCTGTGTCCATAATAATCCTCATAAACTGCTGGTAAATGTGGTTTCTCACTTTGTAGCCTTCCTGTAACTAACAGCAGTGTTGTGCCTCATAAAAATATGACTTTGAAAATCCCATTGTGCTAGTACAGGGATTTGATATACTCTTTCTTGTGATATCTAGACTAAAATAGTTTGTTCTGGCTCTGTGCTCATCTTCCCTGACAGCTGAGGATATGTCCTCATTTTTTTTCCTCCTGAGACATGATGATTCCAAGAATGGGAACTTCTTTATTAAGAAATCTTATTTTACTTCTCTCTTAATGGCTGTCTTCCCATTTTTTTTACCCTCCATGTGGCTCTCTTATGAAACACAACCAACTTTGAAAATAGGGGTGTCATCAACATTGTTCTGACTAGTCGGAAGGAGTCAGATGTAAGGCAGTTCATCCTTGTAGAGAGCAGCTGTGTTCTGGGTTATGACTCTTGCTCAGCAGTGGAGAGAAAAGTTGCAGCCTTAAAATGTGTAAAGGAACAGTTTGTCTAACGTGTAGCTTGTTTTTCATGGATGTGATGTATTGGAAGACTTTTCCTTACTCCCTAGGGAAATGGTGGACTACCAGCTGCAGTGCGTAATTAATATTAGACTGAATCTCAAATGAGGTCATAATAATAAATATCATAAACATCTTAAAGTGCACTTGATGGTCTCCTTCAACATCTGTAGTTTCAACATCTGTGGTATTTGTGGCAGCCATCACTTTATTGAATAGGAAAATATTAATATTTTTGCTAATAAAAAAATGGTCTAGAGTTTCTCAATTTCTATCTTTTCTTTTCTCCATGCCTACGTTAACTCTCCTAATCTCCTAATAGTCTGCTATTCAGATCCTTTTTGCTAAGCCTAGTTTCCTCCTAAGAAAATCTTATGGAGGGAGAGGGGGTAAAAGACCATGATATAAGGCAGACACAGATTTTGGCATAAAAATTTCTCTGCAGTAAATGTATGTTTTTCATCAGACCTTGCTCTACCATGTGGCCTAATCTTCTTGATATTTTGCCCAACATGTTATGAGCTCAAACTACTATTTCTTTCCTTTGTACAAGCCAGTAATATAAATGTTAGAGCAAATGGTATAAATCCCAGTGGAACACACATATCTATTTCATTTGGGTTATTGGTTGCCAATGGGAATAAACAGACTTTTGTCTTTGAAGAGTTCATCAGCTTCTAAGGAAAAAAAAAAGGGCAGTACAAAACTCCCTTTCTAACCTTGTAAATCTGTTGGGAACCAAACTCAAAACTTCATTTAGTTTTTTTGGGAGCGTCTGCTGACCTTGGCTTTGACAAACCTTGTAAGCTGTACTTTAGCCCACACAGCTTTAGATGCTCACAGTTAACTTAGAAGATATCCATTACTGCTTGTGTCCAAGCTAAAAAATGGTTTAGAAAGCAACAGCCTGAGCTACCACGATGAGTCTTCTACTAGATCATCCCTATTGCCAGCTTTTCCCTGCTGTTTGAATGATTACCTTTTCCTCAAGGTTGGCAAAGGGGGTATTAGCTTTCCTGGATAGTGTAAAGAGCCTATCAATATTTCCTGAAAATCCTATACTTGTGTAGAAGAGCAGTGTATGCAGGATGTGTGAATCCCCAGCTACCAGTCTCACTCTCTATTTCTATTAAAAAATTAAACATAGGAAACTAGCAAGATATATGGAGCCGAATGCCATGATTCTTACTTGATATAAATTGCTATCAACTGCATATCAACTGTTCAAGCAAATACTAGTGTGTCTACTGGTTTTGTTTTCCCATTGTCATCCTGCTGGTGATCTTATCTCCAGAGGGAATTCTAAAGAACTTCTTTCAATCATAGGTACTTCACAACGATTGAAAAAATATAATTTATAAAGTGGAAAAAGAGTCTGTGGCTAAAGAGTAGACAGGATAGGGTGCTAGAGTTATTTTTTATTTGGGATCAATATTACTTGTTCCAGATCATCTTAAAGTAGCTGGTTTATAATGAAAAATGCTGTAGAAAAAATCAAGTTGTTAAACTTGAATGAAATAATTTTCTACCAAAATGTATGCATGAGAGCTTGGAAATATTGGCAAATTAGTTACAATTTTCAGACTTCTATGGATGAATTCTAGAATAAATTTGTAAAATTGAATAAATAAATGTAATTGCTCTGCTAAATCTAGATATAATATTTTAAAATAGATTTTAAAATATATCAGAAGTGATTGAAAATGTATTTCAATGTAATCTCAACTGCTAAAATGTAGGCTAAGCAGCAATTACAATGCCCTAGTTGTTCACAGTTCATACAAAGTATTAATTTGATGTAAGAGAACAGTACCAAGATATCAATAACAAGTCATGTAAGCTCTTCTGTTTTGGGAGGGATTGTTTTGTATGCTGTTAGAACTGATCAGTGGATACATCATCACATTTTCTTGAGCTATGAAATATTGATAGGTAGCATGACTACTACTGCCCCAAGAAAAGAGCTACAGAAAACTCAGCATTCAGATTTCTATCATTATCTTCTCTGTGTCTATTGTTTTGTGGCATCTTACACTTGAGTGCCTACTTCAAAATAACTGTTATTAACATTCATTTACTGAAGATAATAGGGTTTTTCTTTTACTTCAACAGCTATTCATGAATTTTTGTGAATTTCATGTCCAGCCACAGTATTGAATGTTTCTTACAAAATGTCTCACTCTTACTGTAAAATGACTTGTAACTGGCATTATGCTATCAACTTTTTTGTTTTGGTTTGGTTTTTGTTTTGTGTTTTTTGTTTTTTAGTGTCATGCCATTGGCTGTTATTTAAGGGATGTCAGTAGTGGACACTAAAGGGACACTTTCATCAACTTTAGAGAAAAAATAAGGAGAAACTAACTACCATATTTGAATTTTTTTTTTTTTTCTAGTGCTAATATTTTTTTCCTGGAGGTACAGCAGTCTTGAACAGGGCACTTGTACAAGCACATCCCAAAACCAGTATATTTAGGGATATCTTTGGGTGCTTACATCTTGCCTGGTCCTGTGTCATGTTTTAACCTGTTGGCAGTATGGGACATCCCTTTGGCTCAGCTGGTGTCAGTTTTTCCAACTGAGTACCCCTCAAAACTCTTGTGCACCCCAGCCTACTTGCTGGTAGGGCAGTATGAGGAGCAAAAAGACCTTTACATTGAATAAGCACTCTCCAGCTATAACTAAAGCATCCTAGTGTTGCCAACACTGTTTTCATCACAAATTCAAAACAGCACCAAACAAACCATACAAGAAGAAAACTCTATCCCAGTCCCAGCCTGCTGTGTCTGTCCATAATTTCTCTACACATGCAGTTTAATTAAAAATAATTTATTTTTAAGACATAGTGGTAAAAGTGTAAATTAATACAGGTGATGACATTTTGTGTATAGAAACAGATTTTGGGATGGCTTCCAGCTTTAAAAAAAACTACTAAATAAAACCAGCAGATGCTTCAGCATCATCATGGGAAAATGCATCACATATCCAGAAAATTCTGAGGCTCCAACCCTGCAGGCAGAACTCACAGGCAATTTCTCTTGAAGTCTAAAGCACTTTTTTAATCCATCAGTAAATTATTTATATATAAGCCTAATCAATGTTTATAGTATGGTAAAAAATTCTCACCTTCTTCATGCAATGAAGAATTTGTTTCTTGTGTAATTTTATTTAGTTTATATAAGCTTGACAACAAAACCCAAGAGGAGGCTGTATATTCTGTAGGTGTTCTGTAGGTCCTGTGATTATTGCATGGTGACATCATTGTGTCATGCACCCCCAGTGTCCTTGACAGCATGGCAGTATGAAAAGCAGAAAAGTCCTTGGCTCTGTGCAAGCCCTGCTCAGCAATAACAGAAACATCTCTCCATTATCAACTGTGTGTTCAGCACAAGCCCAAAACAAGCTCCATATCAGCCACTGTGAAGAAAATTAATTCTACCCCAGCCAAAATGAGTACAGACAGAATTTTTGCATAGCCATAGCAGAAGTAATGTGTCTTGGTTGCACTCTTAAAAAGGCAAAATTAAAATTTGAACTCGTTAATGTACAGCTGGATCACCTTCTCCTGCTTATCAGGCTGCATCAGGATTCATTAAACACAAGTTGCATTACAATCTCTTCCACCTTTTCAGCAGCAGCTGCTGCTCTGCCTTCTTTTTCTGCTGGGCTTTTCTAGCACTTCTGATGCCAAGCCCGAACTGATAGACCCAACAGCATCTAGTGAATCTGGTTCCTCTCTGCACACAATGTATGTTATTGAATATTAGAGCGTTGGATTAGCTGGGAGGTCTGGTGTAATGCATATTTTCACATGCAGTTAAGACTTTTAGTGTTCACTTTAACTTAGACACAGACAACACCTGTTAACTAGTGGTACATCGTAAGTGCACTAATCTCACCAGTGAATTACAGACCATACCTAGATTATTAACCATGAGATATCCTCAGCCTTTCTGAGGAAGTTTATAGCATTCTGCTGTTGATTTGTGGTGCAACTTACCTCCATGCATAGCATAAACCATGGATGGAATCCCAGTGAAATGAAATAAAGGGAGACTTCCCTCACTCCAGTAGGTTACCGGACATATTTATTTTTGAACTTTTCCATTTCTTACTTAACTAAATATCCAGATTTTATTTTAAATTAAAATAACTAAGTAATTTAATTCAGCTGAGTAAAATACTTCTGCTTGAACAGATCAAATGTGAATAAATTTATTGCCCTGGGAAATTGTAACACCTATATGAACACCAAATCCTCTGAACAGCTTAAAAAAAAAATCATAGTTTCTGTAGCAGTAAAATAGCAATGGATGTAATAATTAAGGTTGTTATGTTCCATGCTTTTTATCATGCCTTTCTCTGGATCTTGGTTTTCATACAGGACTGGAGATAACAGCAGTGTAGTATACAGAATCCATATTATATATGAACTCCAACTAGAAATCACCAAAATACATAATGATTAAGGATTTCCTCATTGTTATAAGGTTTTTCTCAAGAGGGCCACATCCTGATTCAGACTGCCTATAAATAGCTCAGAAATAAAAAAGTTTTGCTGCCTATGAAGAGACTGGTAAACCACTCTTATCACAGCTGTAGCTGCAATACTACCTAATAATCCTTTCTAAGACTGAAGTCCTGAAGTATCACAGGAGATAACGAGAGTGTCAGTGAGAAAGATGCGAGTAAAGACTGTCCACTGCCATGACTGCTCAAGAAAAATTATATTAGTTTTCCATGACATCTGTAACATCTCAGTCATTGACTAGTTCCAAGTAATTGTCTACTCTTGAGGCTGGGTGAGTGTTTCATGATGAAGGGGTTTTGTTGTAGTTGGATAAATACACTAAAACTCAGAATCGACTTTTGGCTTGCGAAAACTAAAAGCTGGCTTCAGAAAGGAAAAATGTTTTTTTGGCTTGAGTTTTGGTCAACAGTATCCCTTGGTGAGACTTTAGAAGGGGAGTTTCAAACTGATAAATAAGCCAAACACACAAGTTGCTTTTGATCAATGAGATTACAGGGAGAAAGCAAGATATCACTCCATTTGTTCTCAATTCTTTGTGCACTGACAAATTTTTTTGTTTATCAACTTGCTATAAAACATTCATTCTATGACAACACATACTCAGAACAAAAAAGAAATAGAATTTTTTCTCATGTTTTATGTTTTGTGGCAAATACTGTGCCTATGTCAGTGATTGCTTGCTGCCTCACAGTAAATGGGAATAGAATGCAAACTCTAGCCATTGATTCAAATTGAACAAAAGGGATTAAAATTATAGTATAACATGATAAATCTAATTTAGATTAATTTAATTAAATTATTTGTAGACTCTCCTGAGTCTTGTACTCCTGTTTTGAAGACAATTTGTGATGGCAATAAAATAGTGGTTTCTGTATCTATTATTCAGCTTTGTATTGTAATTTACTAAGTCTGATGACAACAGTCAGCTTGTCTCTTTTTGTAAGGGCATGTCTGCAAACAAGTTTGTGGGGGATAAAAACAAGCAGAATTAGTCTTGCAAAACTCATCAGAAGAGCTAATGGTTTTGTCCTACCTTCTGTTCTATTAGGGAGTTGTAACTGGGGATTCGGACCCAGAGCTTGCAACTGAGAGGACTTACTAAGACCTACCAGAAGTACTGTATTTGAGGGTGTGACTGGGGGAAAATATTCATGTTCTCAGCGGATTTTAAATTGTTTGTTGTCTCCTTGTCTTTGTTGAATATGATCTAACAGAAGCTTCAAATATATGTCCAGAACAAAACTGGTCGTTGAGTTCGCTATAACTTTCATGGCATAAATTAAAAAAGTTGCTATGATTGAAGGGAAAAAATGGCAACTCAGGCAAATATCTTTCTGTGCAATTAAGCCATGTCTCTAGATTGGTTCTGGGACCTCAGAGCTAGAAACCACCATTTGTACTGAGAATTAACCATATTTTTTGGTATGCCTTTCTTCAGACTATGAACAAACACATAATGCTTACTACATATTTGGTATTGTTGTTTAAATGAAAACTGAATCTTTATAAACACACCTTCTTTTCACCTGAAGTTGAAAAACATGAGCTTTCATTGCCACCAAACAGAATGCAAAACAACTGCATGAAACAAAACAGCTTTGGTATGGAAAATCAAGATAATAAATCTCCAAGATAAAGTAACTTCAAATCCAACTTTCTCCCACATGAATCAATTTTATAATGATACCAGCAAGTTCAAGAATTCAGGTATACATTGGTAAATTAAACCGGCTGATCTAGGTGCAGCCCAATCTTCTCACTTGCTGTTGTAAAACTAAGCTTTTAATTTCAGAGAACTGTGGGAAAATATGATGCAATATTAGCTTATAGGCAGTAGGAGTGAATGAAAAGAATGATACCTTCATGTGAAGGGATACAGAAGGTTTTCCACAACAGAAATTAATTGGTCACTGAGATAATATACAAAGTCTATTTCATAAAATCATAGTGTCATAGAATCATAGTCATAGAACCACAGAATGGCATGGGTTGGAAGAGAGCTTACAATTATCCATTTTCAACCACCTGCCACTGAAAGAGTCTAAACCAGGTTTGACTACAGTTGATGCACCGTGCATAAAAAAGCAAATAAATAAATAAATAAATAGCTCAGAAAACACTAGTGGTCTTCCTAGATGTCCAAGTAAATAAAAGTTTGGAACTGCAATGTGGCAATGGTGGGCTTTTGGACAGTGAACATCAATGCTTGATCCTACAGTCCCACAGCTACTGAAGCTAATGAAAAAGACTGCCATCTGTATAGCTAAATAAGAAGTAATCTTAACTGCTAGAGTGCTAGCAACAGTTTTCATTCTATCTGCTATTTTATTTCTAGCTATTACTAAGAATCTAATTTTTTATTTTAGTTCTATGGCTTCCAGACTCTTAAATTAGTTTTGATTGTGGGCTTGCCTTTGGTTTTTTGCTGTCGTCTTTGAAAATTCCATTAGACTTGTCAGCTTCCATAAGTTCTGTAAGTTGCATTGTCCCCAAAAGAGAAAATTCTGATACACTGATTTTCCATAGTTTTTAAAGATACCCTTCGGCTATTTGGCTATAATTGCCAAAATATTTTGGCTATTTTTATTCTTAACATTATGCATTCTCTCCCCATCCTTTTTTAGAAACTCCCATGTGGAGCTGAGTGACTTTAATTAGTAGTTTTGATGTCATATTGGAAGGCTTTTAGCTCTCTCTTGTAAGTAACCTATCCTTACCACAAAGATGTATTATTTTCTTTTGTATTTTTCTTTCTTCCAGACTGTCGCACTTGTCTATATTTTAGAGAGTAAAAGAGAGTTACTGTGATCTTACTCTGTTATTATTCAATGCCATGTTCCCATTCAATCAATTCAGACATATATTTACCATAAAAATAGTGAATTGTTTCTGACTGTCATCTGCTCCAGATGACATACAGCTGTATGTTTGTATGTATTCCTAGATTTTCACACTGAAATGACACAATTTATTTTTGCTATTGAATACATACCAACAATATATCCATGTTGTTTGCAGGCTGTATCTCTACCCATGAACCAGAGATTACAGGACACAATAGCGAATTCTGTCTTAAATACTTTAAATGCTTCAAATCCTTTGGTGATGGACACTGCAATGGAGAGCAGGAAGGTTGTTCTGAGAAGTTTCTCTGGCAAAGTGCAAAGGAGAAATGAAACTGTTCAGTAGTCTGACTAAGCCATGGCTGAGACAGCCTCACTTCCTTTCACCATGAGGGGAAGAGACAGAAAGTTAGAAGGACACAGAGTAAAATATAAATGCATGGAAACAAAAGGACGGTGATGATGATAAGTTTTCTAACCCCCTCTAGGGATCCTGAGAATGTGACCCATCAAGCATTTCTCCAGACTGTGGCTCATGAAAATATGCCTGCATTCTGTTGGCACATCTATTTTCTATTCTTGATTGCACAAACCTGTGGCTGGGAAAACCAGAATAATAGATGCCAATGAAATTTAGTTTGAGTTCCTTTCATGTGAGTGTCATTAACTATTCCCAAAACAGGTAATGCTAGTAGTAACTATGATATTTTTGCTGGTGGATATTTGGTAAGATTGTTATACTTTCCTGCAGTTAGACTCGATAAGGTGAGATCATTAGAGAAGCAGGTGAATAATATTTTGGTACTAAATTTTGTGCTCTCTGTGGAACTATTATGCTCTTCATTTAAAAAATATAGTCTATGGTCTCATCTTTTCAGAAATTAATTCTATTTATTTGTTGCCTATTAAACAGAGAGAGATTTACTAAAAATATAGTGCCTAATATTTCTGTGAGCAATTGAAATTGAGGGTCATTTGGAAGGACCAGGACTTCAAGATGTCACAGGTCAACAAAAGACCTAGGTGGATAGCCATCACACTCAAGCTTATGACTGCAGAATCTGCTGAGGAGATTCACCATGATGTTTCCTAATGCTGAATCTGAAAACTATGGGAAACCATACATAGGAAGAGAACACTCTGAAATACAAATTATAGCATTTTATATATAGTTAATTCCAGCTAATACCTAGAATCACTCAGAAATACTAGGAAGCCCTAGTTGCAGTTCTTAATTTGACTGTAGCAGCAAAATAGGGGAAATCAAAGATTGCTCTGTGTGTTACATTTCTTCCCCTCACTGTCTTATTTTTACTGGTCTTTTGAATATATAAAAATCTAACATATTTCTATGTATCTTTGCTTTTGTATAGTATTTATTCTAGAAGAAGAAATGGTATATTGTCCTGGAATACAATGTACCAATACTGACTTACATCACTTAGTCATTTTGGAACATATTTCCTATGAAATAATACAAGATAAGTACATTACAAAGTTATGCTTACAAAGGATTTAAAGTCATGAGAGTTTTCTTGTCTGGGATCAGGACCAAACTCTACGTCAACAAGTTTCCATAAGGGTTGCTGGATGCCTTCTTGTACATCCTAAATACTTGTGCTTTTAAAATCCAAGGAAACAAAATATTTTAAAACAATTTTCCTTTGAATGTGCTGTTGAAGAAAAACATGAGAAAACACTGAAAACTAACTGAACTGTGCTGAAAGAGACTCATGTTGAACAAAATTGTTCATCAAGTCCAACAGTAGTAGAAAGTAAATGAAAACGTGACCTAAATCAGCAGCAGAAAAAAAAGCATAGATGTTAAGGCTGTAAGAAAAACTTCTGTCAGATTTTTGGCATAGTTTTGCCCTTATATTATATGTCTAAAATACTATAGGTACGTTCTCAAAATAATAATAATAATACTAAAACTGTAGTAGACATTAAAGCCATTCTTCTTGAAGAAGCAATAGGAGTTTAATAGAAACCATCTGTTAAGATGCTTAGACTCAAGAGGCCATTTTTTCAGCTGGTTATTTTGATCTTTTTCTGTGATATTTTTAACAACATATTCTTTGCAAAAATACTCTATTTAAATAATTTCTAAATTAGAATGTCAGTATTTTCCCATTTTTATGGGGGGAAATTTTCATAATGCTGTCCTTTCATTTACCTTCAACTGCTCATATGCTCTCTCATTCACTGAAAAAAGCTCTTCTTGGAACCACTTAATACGTTGTATTCAATGAAGTTTTACAGCAAAGTTTACTTGTAAGTACAGGGTAGGAAGCTGAAGCCTGCCACTAATATATTGTAATAGTCCTCTCAGTTTTAACACTTAGCTCTATCTTCTGCTCAGTAATGTGTATATGGGAGGGAGATTCAGACAGTAATGAGATAAACTAAAAGCAAAAGCATTAACAAGAAAACTTCTTTTTTTTCTCTCAGTTTGTGAGAGAAAAAAACATGTCTTAAGGCACTTTTCCAGTTTGTACTTTTATTCATTTAGGGACCACCTCTGTGCAGAGCAGTGCAGTGTAGCATCCAGTCCTCTGAAACAAGCCTTAACTAGCTCTGCTAGCACAGTTTAGTGGCTAGAACATTTAGAGTGGTAAAATGTCAGAACATTTTCTTGCCTCACGCAGGTTTGCAGGGAGGCTGCTTCACTCAAGAGAATTTAGTGCTGCTTTGACTGCTAGCAAAGCCAGGGCCTGCTAATGCAAAGCAGACGCTGAGAGGTTGTGGCAGTACAGCTGTATGGAGGCAGCAAATTGAACAGTGGATGAGAAGTAGGCTTTCCAAGGAATGAACAGAATAAATGCACCAAGACAATTTGACTCTAATTTATAGGCCTAATGAAAAAAGGAGTTGAATTCTTGACCAGCTTAAAGCACATAAGTAAAAACTGTAACTTTATCAGAGCTCATATGCTTTGTCTGGCTCTACCCAAAAAGCAATGAATGTTTTGCCTAGCACAATATCAGGCTTTTCATTGCATTTCTTGTGCAAAAGCATGTTCTCTGTTTACATTTAGGCTTGAAAATACAAAAGAAAGTTTGTATCTTTTTATAAAATATTATCTGCATCTTTGAATCCAAAACAGAACTACCTTTTTAAGATACAACTAAGAGCAGACTCTAATTTGATTGAAAGGATACTTTTCAAAGCAAAACCTAATGCTTTACAAATCATTAGCAATCTAGATGTTGTGCTCAGGACAACATGTAATATATTATGGCATTTCAAGCTCAAGTTAATTTATCATTATTCTGTGTAGTGATACGGGAATTACATGCCAGCCACCACAACAGGGTTCAACACCAGGTTTCCACTGAATCAATAAGCTGAAAGTTGTTTTATTAACAAGCTGAGCTGGTGAAGCTCAGACTGGGTGCTTCTGATGACAGACTTCAAACAAGGAAATTACTGGGCAATTATGTGCTTAGCATCTAAATTCCCTGTTCCCTCTCCAAGGGATAGGTTGGACCCACAGCAATATTAGGATGCAGGATCTCCTTGGTTTTCTGCTGGGTAGATTTTGGGGGGGGGGGGGGGGGGGGGGGGGGAGGGGTGGGGTTTGATGTTTTTGTTTTTGCTTTAGTTTTTACTAAGAGGCTGTTAAGACATCCTGTTAAGCCTGCTTTGGCTGATTCTGTGGCTAGCTGCTTGGCATGCTGAAATGTGGTTGCTGTGGATTGTATTCCATGATCTACAGGCTCTGTCTGCTCTAGCTATTACTACTGTTTAAGCTGCTAGCTCCAAGTTTCAACTAACTTCTACTGTAGGTAGACTGCAAAGTCTTTTAAGTTCACTAGAGTAAATATGTAGCTGCAGAGCTCCCTCTAGCAGAATTCAGTTATTCTCAGTCATTTTATCCAGCTTGTCCTCTGAAGTGGTTCTACAATTGCTTTTCTCCCTGTTTTCTTAAAACATTGCTTTGAATAGATGCTTTCTCAGAAGTACAGGCTAGATATTCTGGAGATCAAAGATACTTTGAAAGATATTTATGCAATGCAGGAACATTATTTTCATTTCAGATACAAGAGTTAAGAAAAGAACCCTCCTGTCTTGAAAAGAACTTTAAAATACTCAATCACTTATAAACATGTCAAGTGTGCTTAAAAGAGAAAACTATGTTACTACCAAAAAAGACAGATCATTCTTTTTCACTGTATATAAAATTGAAAATGCTTCTTAAGAATTTTGTAATTGATAAATTGGGAAGGTGTCTTAACTAAAAATAACTGACTTCCATATTTTTATGAAAGTTGTTTTTATACAAAGTAGATTTAATTGACCTTTCACTTTTTACTAAATTAAAAATGCATTTATTTCACTGGGAAACTCGACTGCAACAGTCCTTAAGTGATGACATTTGCTTTCTTAAAGGGGGATTTTACTTATCTTCATTATACATATGCCCTTCATGATTAGTATAGATTAAAATATATTTTATATGATGCAGCATATTTTCTTACAATCACCATTTGCAACTTTATTATCTACTGCTAATCTTCTATGATGGGCATATCTATTAATCTAGAAAAAAATAACAGCAATTATTACTCTTAAATTAGACAAACAACTGATGGATATTAGGAACATAAACAATGCAACCTACTGATTGATGATAGAAATTTTAAATTAATCATTTGAAAGTCAGAAGTGAGAAGAACTTCTCCTTAGAGAAAATTTTATTTAGAAAAGAACATGTAGAATTTTGACATCATGTCGTAAATGCCATAAATATGCCTTTTGCAAAGCTCTGTAGTTTTCTAAAGCAGAAGAAAACTTTTATCAAGCTGAAAGTTGGTATGCTAGAGTCACCACAGGAACCTTGCAGTATGCATGACTATTAAAGGGAAAAGGATGTGTCTCACTTTTTTCCTTTTTTTGCTTCCTTTTTTTTTTTTTCTTTCTTTATATTTTTAGCTGTCTCCTCATTCATTTATTACTTTTGCTTGTATTGGTGAATCAAACTTCTTATCAGAATAGCCACTTGATTTTGTACCCTGGAAGTATTTTAAAAAAAGAAGTGTAAGTTGGCAAAAGTCATGATGTGTTAAGATGGGCAAGATGACACTCCACTGCCAGCCACATCTGAACTGCACACTTGTGCTTTGCTTGTTCAACAAGTGCAGCTGACCCTTTGTGGACTAAGTACTAAACAGGTTAGTGCAGTATGTTCTGCAGTGCCTAAAAGCAGGGGAAGATTTTGCTCTCAAAGTAACTCCCTCTTCTGAATAAGGCAGTGGTCATTCTCACTAGCTTTTTCATTGTCCAAAATGGAGGAGGAACAACTTGCTCATGTGGGGCATTTCCACTGCTGAGACAGCCATTTCATAGGCCAAGAGGGACACTTATAGGTACAGGCTGTTATTTGGCCAGTTTCCACATAATTTCTTTCAATTCTTCATAAATTCTTCCAATCAAACTATATCCTTGTTTGCTTTTGCTGTGCCTTCACCTCTTTTTCTCTAGAAGTCATATTAAAAGAGAATATAAACTATATGGTCCTCCTAGCTCATGAAACTACATATGTTCCTTAAGGCACTCTAACCTTCATGACCTCAATGAATCAAAAGTGATGTGCCTTCTTATAAAGATCAAATGGAAAATAGGCAATAACAATGATTCTTTCACATAGATTTGAATACAAATAATGGCTATCATGGGGCAAATGCAGTTTAAACAACTTTATTCATCTTCCTTGTCACAACTAAGCTAAATCTGAATGCTCAGTTTTCCTCTGAGCAACCAATGGTTTTAAACTGAATTTAGGATTACAATTAAAAGGGAAGAGTCATACCTGTGTACATTTTTGCCTTCACAGCCCCCAGCCTAAACTAGTAAGAGGTTTTCTGTGCTAGAACAGCTGGTTACAAAGCAGGTAGCTATTTAACCAGGGACCCCTCAGAATTTGGCACCTCATAGATTGCATTTTAAAGCCTTCATCTCTCCGCCCACATCCAGGTTTCTTCACTACTTTGCAAAAATTATTTCTTTGGCTCCTTTTTGAATTTGAAATAGTTTTCCAGGAGAGATGTCTTTATTTTCAAAGATCAAAGGAAGACTTTCTTCTAATACATGCAGACTGATGAATGAGGGGATAAGTAAAGTACAAAGAAATCCTGCTACATCTAGAATGAAACAGGAGGTGCTGCTTTGGCACCAATGTGCAAATACCAAACACAGGTTTCCTGAAGCAAAAAAACCCCCCACCAACATTCTCTGATCTGCATTCTGCAAGTATTTACCTTTTCCGGATAACTGTTATGTGTTAAAGTATATTCTTTTTTTTTTTTTTCCTTTTGGCAGCACAGGCAGGATAGACTTAGTTAAAATATGCTGTTTTCCCTTTAAGCCCATCTTCTGTGTGTACTTATGAAAAATTTGTACAAAAGGTTTGTGCAAAACATTAAACCAGTTTCATTTTCTCTGAAAAACTGTCATACTGACAGTGATCTTGTTAAATCAGCCATGCTTCCAGAGCCTGCTTCACTCCTTCCCTTCACATCAAAATTAAGGTAAGAGATGGGAGAGGAAAAGTGCAGGTGATCTTACTTGCTTATGAAATATCTGAATTTATAATACCTTGGGTTGATATTATCTTACCTAGCATAAATATTAAAATAACTGGTCCTGCTATCTAGGACACTAGCCTGGAAGTGAAAGATCATAGAATCATGGATGTAAATTTAAATAATCATAACAACTGCTAGTCTTTTTTAGCAGGATAACCATTCCTTCTGTTTGTTTTTTTTTCCCCCAATGATATAGTATCATCTCAGGTGTCATATAGTAGTATTTACTTTAAATACATGGAAAGCTGTTTCCTTCATATTGGACATGAATTAGGCTTACATGGTAATTTAGGCAAGGAGGCAAAATCCTTGGTCTACAAGCTCTTACACTGGGAGAAAATTCAAGAGCAATCATGAACCAGATTTACATCAGCTGTTCAGACAAAGTATTTATAAGTAATTCAAAGTTTTCTGGCAATATGTAGCATTTTACTGGATAACTGAACTTCTTAGATAGTAATGATATTTAGCACATTTAATCTTCAGGGATCTCTGGAAACAGAAACTGATGTCTCTTCCACAATGGATATCTTTGAACTCTCTGTTGACTTCTTCCTGGTTTTGGCCAGGGACACAATCAACATTGTATGGCTTGTCAATTTGTTTATTTCTGCTGCCTGACCTTATTTAAATACACAAATTTCTGCATTTTTATTATTATCCATCTCTGCATAAAGGGAGAGAGAATGAAATAGAGATTATGGATTATTAAGCAAAACTTAGAACATCTCATATGATGCCAGTATTTTTTTTTCCATCTCTGTTCAAGCAAAAGACTTCTAGAATGTAGCTTGGAAATCCTTTAGCCATGTGTTCTTGGCTTTCTGCCTGTTTAACAGAGGTCTTGCACAACTTGTGTTTTATGTTCTTTCACCTTGATTTCTCTATATTTTAGCTGGTCTCCTGGTGCCACTGTTTGCCATTGGCCTGCCTTCAAAGCGAGTGTCTGTGGACAGTACTCACACGGTATGTAACAAACTGTATGCTTTGACAACTCATGTGGTCTTAATAGGTTTCCCTGTTACAGAGGCTAAAAGAGCAAGGCAGCCTGTTCTGCAGGCTACCACACAGCAGTTCTTATGAATAAATCCTTTAGATAGGAGAAAATAAATAATTTCTACAATGTTTGCTTTTTATCTGGTAGCTATAAGGAAGTCTTTCTCTCCTGTGGCAAGAGGAAGTGCAAATAGGATATTCACACTGTCATCTAAATGAATAATGACTGGGAGACTAGTTAACTTCATTTCTAAGGTTTCATGACATCTTCAGTTCTTGCAGATAGGTGAGAAGCTGAAGGCTGATGTCTAGAAATTAGTTATTGTCTTTGTTTAGGTCTGTTATTGAACGCTTTCTTTAAACTTGCACAGAAAGATGTGTTTCAGAAAGCAAGGCTCACCTCACAAAATAGCAAGGAAATTACCTTTCTGCAGGGACTGCTTCCTTTGATTTACTTACAGCTATGAGGTGGAATCTCATAATCTTCTCTGCATCCTGTCTCGTTTCACTTGACCTCATTTCCTGAATCAGTTATCAATGACCTCTATACTCGCTTCTCCAGATCCTAGATTCACACTCCTCCCTGTTGGCCTGTTTTTCTCAGTGTGAGTTAGTAGCATAATAAAGATATTGTTATATAATAAAAATTATAATGCATCAATACTGATAAACTGCAGTTTAACTGCTTGAAACTCTATAGAACTTACTCAGTCTTTTAAAAATCTCTTGAAGCCATATTTCATGTCATATCATATTCACCCACATTGCCCTTCATATTATCATTTCCAGTCCTATATTCTTCATTATTTTTTCAAGTTTATACCCTTCTGAGTCATACTGATTCCTTGACTGGAAAAGTTGGGGGGTTGATTTTTTTTTTTTACAGAAGAGAAAATGCTGTAAATAGATCATGGTAATAACACTTGGCATCTAAACTGTGTATGGAAGCAATGGAAAGTATTTTAAACTCACTTGACATAGTTGGTCCATTTTTTCTCCAAGAGATGACTTGCAGGTTTCAAATTTGAAGCCTTGCCCTTTTAAGATGTTCCAAAAATGAGAACTATTTGTTGATCGTTCTGAAATATTCTCTTCCCCATATTTCTTCCCCATAATTGATTATAAAATTGATAATATTTGCTCATTAGATGATCCAGTTAAGAAATCTCAGGAAGCTCCACTTTGAGGGAAATCATTAGCTTGGGAAGTTGTGTTGAACTCAGGTTCACACAGACTGCCTTGCTGTCTTTAGAGTGGTTTCAGCTTGAGTAGAGTACTTTACTACCTACCATTGTACAGGCTGAGCTTTCTGTCGAAATGCAACCAATGGTAAAAAATAATTTATTTATTTTTCTGCCAAATGAATCACTAGATTAAAAGGATATAAAAAAGCGCTGAGAAAGACTATTCTAATTAAGTTGTGACTTGGCATCCTTAATAAATAAGGGTAAATAGTGTGTTGACAGCATATTTTTAGCTAATACTATACAAATTGACCAATACGACTTTGAGGATTAGGCAACAACTTGGGAGTAAATTTTGCAGAATTTAGTAAATTCATAAGAATTAATACATAAAAAGTAGTGGTGTGGCATAATGACATTGAGCTGCTATGGGCTTAACTTTGGCCTTTTAAAATTGATGCACTTTAAACCAGTAAAGGTATTAACTCACAAATTTGACACATATCTTACTCAGCAGGTCATCTGATTGTACTACTGAGTTCAGATGTAACTGTGAGATTTGCTCTGTAGTAAGAGCTGCAAAAGAGTAGTTGTTTGAAGCGGTCTTAAATACATACCTTTTAAATAAACCCTTCATGTTGAGCATGTAAATAGCAGTATAGAATGACAGACTAAATGTTCAGAGTTTGTGAGCTAATGGTCACTTTTCAGTTGAAGAGATAGTGAATACAGCATTTTCTAAAAGGGAAAACACTCCCTTTCATTCATGCTTAGGTGGAGAAAATTTACAGCATTGGTTCACGTGTATCTTGCACATCAGAAGATCTTTTGTTCAATCTTCTTTGAAACAAGTTTATTTAGATTGAGGTAATTTTTACAAAGCATCCCAGAAACAGGAAGATGTGAGATTCTGTTCCTAATCTCAGTGGACATATGATATGTGGCCTTAATATAGTAAGCACCACTCAACACAGAATTGATTTTTTTTCCATTCATCTAGAATATATTCTTAGGTTGTAAAAATCTGAAACAAATATATTTAAAGATATTTTTAAATCAATTTTTATGATAAATAATTATATATAAAACATATTAAAATAATAAATAACTATATCTTTGTGAAGAGGATTTGTGAAGAATCTTGTATATAATGCAAAGCTGAGGTAATCTCAAAACATTTTTGTATGTATGAACTTGTATAAGCTTTTACAGTCAAATGATTATGTAAGGAGGAAAAACAAACCAAGGAAAGTCTCTGGCTGATGGTGGCATTTATATCACCAGAAGCTGATATCTTGAATTCAATAGAATGATCTTCCCATACCTACCTTAATCCTCAGAAATAAATCACTCCTAATAGACAATAGAGAATGAAATGACGGTCTGGGGGAAGCAGGATTCGGCTCTTGCTTATTCATGTAAGGTTAAGACAGCAACTGCAGCATGGATTTAAAGAAAACCATGGGGTGAGGGGTTGAATAATCACATGATGTCTTCCAAAGATGGCTTGAGATGTCTGTGTTTTGCTATCAGTGTTCAGGAACGATCTTGGCGTACTGAAGAAATGTGAAGTCAGCCTGTGGTGCGGCATGGGAGAACCCTGACAGTCCTAAAGGGACAGGCACAGTTTTGTAAATTTAACATCAGGGAGAACTAAACAAAAGGAAACTGTCAAGTTTCTCTTGATTTCAACAAAATTAGGCTGATTTATCCCAGTCAGGAAATACTGACGAGGATGTATTCTTTACTTCATTTTCAGTTTTTTTTTCTCACTTCAGTGAGGTCTGAATCATTGTTATATTTTACAAATTAGCACATACTTTACATTTGTGATTCTGCACAAATCCCTTGAAATGTCAAAAGGCTTCAACCTTCCAAATAGGTAAAGCAGTTTTGAAAATTTACTGGAGCAAACAATGTTTCCTTTCATTTTGCTTTGTATCAAGTTGGAAGATACTATTTCTTCCAATTCTACAAGTGCATAGTTAATAACACCTCCTGTACCATACCTTAGGTAAAACAAAAACAATTTTGCAGAGCTGGAATGGCTTTCTGATTAAGGTAATAATCTTTTGTAGAGTACACATGGATAACAATATTATTCTTTCTGCAAACTAACTGCGGTATGAAAGAATTGTTTTATCCCTTTAATTCTTACTCTCTTCGACGTAGGCTTCCCTGCACTAGTTTCACAGTGACGACAGTTAGCATGTGGTGGGCTACAATATCATCTACCAGCATTAACCTATGACCAGACTCTTTGTTAAAACTAATGAACACCAGTAGGGGCTCAATTTTATAGTGCACTTTCCCCAAACTTAAACATAGAGAACTTCCCCCTATATTTTTACTTTAACTATTGAAACTATTTTAAAAAACCACCATAAAATGAACTTTTTTTTTTTTTTTTTTTTTTTTTTTAGCTCCATGTTGGTTCTAGCTTGCTCAGTATGCATTTGTGGAGAATTATTAGAAATGTTCTTTTTTCTTTGGCTAGTGATAAAGTCAAACATATAAAAGTCTTTCTCAATTGGCATTTTTTAAACTGTCTTTATCCTTTGCAGTTTGTGTTGAAAATGCCAAATTCTCCTCACCTTACTGTCAAAACCAGTGTTTTTGTCTTTTTAATAAGATTATTCATGTGAATAAGAGAAGCAGAATTTTGTCCAAAGAGACCAGAAACTCCAGCAAATTGGAAACAGTTACAGCAATTCACAGTTTTAAAGTAAGCACACTTACATACCATGTATTTTTACTTTATTCCCACTTGTTATCCATTTATGTATTTTGTGATGTAACCCCAGAGTAAAGGTCCTCTCTGTGTATTTTTGCATCTTGCCTGATGCCAGAAAACATTCTGATTTGCTAAAACAAAAGTAAAATCAGAATTTGTATCTAGTATTTTCACAGGAGCTTATGAACCACATTTTGCACCACTTCCTGATCAGTTGTAAGGAGACTTGTGGCTGTGAAAAGGCTGCAGGACTTGGCCTATTAACTAATTCCACTGTAAATTAGTACATATGTTGTTATTTATTTGGAAAACAAAGCTTCCCTTGAAATGCATTTTAAGGTCACCTAATTATCAGGCAAATACCAGTTTGCTGCCCTGAAAAACTCCCCTCTTCCTAATAAATTCATCTTGTTTTCATTGAGTCCCTCTGATTTTGCGTGTTAGTTGGCTCAAATGTCAAAAAAAAAAAAAAAAAAAAAAAAAAAAAGAAAAAACCTGTGTATATAACCTTTCCTCCCTTTGAAATGAAACAACTAATCAAAAGTACTATTTGGAGTCAGCTGAGAATACCTACCCAAATTTCAAGCAGCTATTGAGCAGAGCAAAGACCAAAAGCCAGCTGCATTTGGCTTCTGTGGAGTCTAAACGTGTTTTTTATTTGGAGCTGTAACACGTGATTTCTGTTTGTTTGTATATTTTGCTTTTCATTTTACCAAACTAACTTCTAGAAAGAATTCTTGCAACTTCTTAACGGAACAGATGGCTTTCCTGACCGTAATGGATTGCTCTGCCTTCCCCTAAGGCACAGCAATCACCTTTGACACCACCAACAGTAGGTAAAGCAGTAGAAGTCATGACAAAATCCGTCTTTTAAAGGGACGTGTTTACCTGTTGCTTTTGCAGTTCACGCTGATGCTAGATGTGCATCTAAAGCTTTTTGCTCAGCTTCTCATTTACTCATTCCTCTGCTGACAAGGGCCGGGGTGGAAAGTGATGGGTTTCCATGGAGAGCCGCGTGGTGGGGGCAAAATGAGTTTAGAATCAAATTACACAAAACTAGGCAAAAGCGGTCAGTGTCTGCTGCTCCCCGAATTGAGGCAAAGGCTGCGCCGAGCGCCTGGCGGGCGCGGGGATGGGGGGAGCCCTTCATCCCGCGGTGCGCGCCGCTCACGGACGGGGCGGGCGGTGCGAAGCGCCGTCTCCCGCGGCCGCGGCGGGGCTCGGCGCTGGCGGACCCGCCCGGGCGCCTGCCCGCGGGCCGGCGGCGGGGCTGCGGCGGGGCGAGGGAAGGGGGGCCGCGGCGGGTGCCCGCCCGGGCGGGGCGGGGCGGGGCCGGACGGGACGGGGCCCGGCGCGTCCCGCCCCGTGGGGGCGAGCGGCGGGCGGGGGCAGCGCGGTCGCTGCCGCCGGGGCGCAGCTGCCCGCCCGCCGCTGGGCGCTGTGTGCGCGCACGGGCCGCGCTGCTGCCTGCCCGCGCCCACGCGCGCACAGACACGCACACGGACGGACGGACGGACGGAGACACGCGCGCACACACACGCGCGCCCCGCCGCCGTGCGCTGCGCATCCCGCGCCGCCGGTGCTGCCCGCCCGCCCCGCCGGGACGCGCTGCTCCCGCTCTCCCGCAGTTTCTCCGCGGGTGCCCAGGTGGCTGCGCCCCGCGGCACTCCCCGCTCGGCCCGGCACGACTCGGCACGGCACGCAGGGCCGTGCCACTCGGCGTCCCGCGGGCGCGGAGCCGATGGCGCTGGGAGGGAGGATGCGCCTGAGCCGCGTCTGCTGCGTGTTCTACCAGCTGTGCGTGCTGTCAAGCGGGCTCGGCGCAGGTAAGTGCGCGCCTTCCGCCGGACGGGCCGAGCGCGGGGCGGCCTCCGCGACCCGCCGGCTGCCGGTGGCGGTACCTGGCCATTGTTAACCGCGACCGCCCCCCGGGACCGATGGGTGGCCGGATAATGCGCGCCTCGGCTGTGAGGGTGCGCTGCGCAGCGCTTCTCCGTACGAGACCTGGTTTCCACAAGCAGCCCTGTCATCCTTGCCGGCTGTGCTGTTCCTGGAGTGTGAGATGAATGTGTAAATAAAACTGTTTCCTGTCTCAGGCTAGTGTAGGTTGTATGTACTTAGGTCTTTGTAAGCGAAATGCTGGCATGCTGGACTTTAGTTGTATTGTGATGTTAAGTGTGTGGGATATGCGGACATCAGTGGTTAGTGATTATAATTCAGTTTCGTTATATGAATGATCATGATGTACAGCATGTGCATGCAACTGCCACTTGTACGTGCAGCCATGGTGTGCGTGTGTGCATGTTTGGCCGAACTTTGGGAGGCATACTGGGTCTTGCACAGCATGCTGAAAAGAAGGTGGACACTTTCAAATTTGTTCAGGTTTTCCCCAGGATTTTTTTTCTTTCTTTTTTTTAGCTATATGAAAAAAAGTTTTGCTTGCTCTAAATGATGGTTTGTGCAAATTTATGTGCATGGAGGTGGTGATGAAAAGGAAGAATATCCTACCAGATACTGGTACAAACACAGCTTCTACCCAGTTTGGGGTCTGGCTTTCTCTCAGTTCTGCAGGACCTTGGTGTGTTCCAGACGCATCAACAGGCACAGACACATCTAGCAGCTGGCCCCCATGCTGTGTGCAAGGACAAGATGAAAGGGACAAATGAACCCCACTGTGTTTTGTGTGGCATGCTTGTAGGTTTGGGAGTCAGTCATCTTGGGGTGGGCAAAGCGTAGTTTTTTGCCAGGCACTGGATGCTGCTTGGTGGTCCACTCATTTAAAGCATCTGCTGAATTTCCTGCAGGTCTTCATTCGTCAGAAGAGACTGAGGAGTGGGAGATCGTCTTCCCTGCACTGTGGAGCCCGGGCCAGCAGGAGCCGACGGGTGGCAGTGGTGGTGGTGGGGGTTGCAATGTCGATCCCAGTGGTGGGAACCGAAGCAGCACTTTCAGTGCCCCAGTCACACCTAGCCCAGTGGCTGGCAGTTCCCGAGAGGTGCGTTCAGTCTCCTCCTCCGTGGACGGGCAGGCACAGGCTGTAGGGGAGGCGGCAGAGGAAGAGGACACTGAGGATGAGTATGAGTCTCAGGAGTTTTACCACTGGTCCCCCCTGCCCCAGGGGTCTGGTGCTGCCTCTCAGTTGCCAACACCACCATCTCCCCCACCACCACCTCCAGCCGAGGATGGAGATGAAGTGCTGCTGAGAATCCCAGCTTTTGCTCGGGAGCTCTACCTGCTGCTCAAGAGGGACAGCCGCTTCCTGGCTCCTGGCTTTGCTGTGGAAGAGCGGCTCAGGGGTGAGGGCAAAAGTCCACCCAGTGCTGCACAGTCCCAACCTGAGAGAGCTTGTTACTACAGTGGTGCAGTCCTCCGCTACCCAGGCTCCTTCGCCTCCTTCAGTACCTGTGGTGGACTGGTAAGGTGATCTTGCATGCACCTGGGCTAGCACCCAGGTCTCCATCCAAGTTGCTGCTTCATCTGTTGCTTTTAATTCCCATTCCTTTCCCAAGGTCTTCTTTATTTCATAGCATCTTGTGTCCTACCTCTGTATTTAACCTTGCTTTTTAGCAATATTCCTATTCATACTCACAAAATTTCTCAGATCCTAAGTCTGCCTTTAGTCTGTACAATCCAGATGCATACCTTTCTGGTTGTAGATTTCCCTCTTCTTACACCGTCCTGTCTTAAACTTTTCTTGTCTCTATCTGTGATTTTATCTCCTCTTCAATGAGTTCTGTAATTAGATATCTCCATGCTCCCTCTCTTTCTTTTCTCTGTCTCATCATCTCTCCTGCAGTCCATCTGTAATCCATTTATTCTTCATTCTCATCCTGTATTCTAAAGTTGTTTCCCTCATTTGTATTATCTTCCTACTGGATCTCAGTTTTCAAAGTGTTCTGTCTTATCTATTTCTACCAGATTTTACCAGTGTCTCCTTTTCCTTTTCATTAGTCCTTTGTTTTAATCTCTTTGGCCTTTTTTCTCTACCTCACAGCTTCCCATACGTGGTACGTATAGTTACTTAGAATTTGGGGCTTCTTTCCTTTTAACTGCTCTGTAGAAGAATGCAATGAGTATGTTCTCAGCAATCTTAATACAGTCAGACCTTTTCAATTGTTGTTACTTCTGTTGGCATACTTTTCTTATTTAAAACAAGCTCCCCTTGCTATTATTTCTGTTGCATCAGTCATGATTTTTACCAGATAAAAAGAGCTGATTGCACTGACAACAGCAGGGATGATCTAGAGCTGCAATCCTAAGGTACTCCTAGGAGGATGGAATGTGTAGAAATAAAAAAGTTCACCTGTGATGGTATAGAATGCTGGCAGAACCTAAAAAAACCTCAATTATTGCTTCTGTTATTCTCAACTGGGGCCTTCATATAGCATCATAAATGCACATTCTTGCAACACTTTGCAGAATTTAGAATATAAAGAGTAATGGTGCTAGAGAGGGTTGATATGATCCTTGGGTTTGGGTATAAATCATCATAACCATATGGTACATTTTTTCTTCTATTTCTTTCTGAATTTTAGCATCTAACTTGTTCCATTGTTGATTCATGAAGATAGGTCTTTTTATTTGTATGGTCGTAAAGTGAAACCACGTAAAATGTGGAAATTTTGACTGCCTATTCGTGTGCCTGTTAGAACTTATTCAAAAATCAACACAAACTGTAAATGGTGGATTGACACCAAATAAAATATTTGCCTGCACTCCTGCAAAGTGAAACCGCCAAGTTTCACACAACTCTTAAGTGGTTGGCATCTAATTATTGATATTTTGTCAGATTTTCCGAAGCGTGGTGGTCGAACTAATTGTGGAGAAAAATATTGAAAAGTCAGTTGATGGTGGTTTGAAAACAATTGGGTAAAAGAGTTTTGTGTTCATAAAAAGCATTTGAATTCTGTGCTCCTTCTTTATTTGAGAGTTTTACTTCCTTCTCTATTGGGTAAAATTAGGTTAGAAAATCTTTGTAAAGAAATTGGTGGGAATAATTATCACCTTTTTTTTATGTCTTCTCAAAAGCCATGCACATCACTGCATGTCTGTAGCACCTCTTGCTTAAGAGCACCATTAGTAATTCTTGATTCTGTTAGACTTTACTAGGAATACCAGCTTACCCAAAGCCTTTGGCCATCTAAGTCTGCATGTGTGCAGATGATGTTCCCCATCCAGAAAACTGCAGCTGAAACATAAAGTATTCTGTGTATCTTAGATAAAATTGGCAACTGTTACTGATGTTGACTAGTTTTGTCATGATCCTCAACAGCACTGTCCTGTTTGTGGTGAAATAGTTAAGCAGCTGTTCTTCCTGAGAGTGTTGCTGTGTCAGGCATAGTTAAAAAAATTGCACAGTGCTATTATGTCAAAGTTGTCATAACAAATCCTAAGCTATTTGTCATTCTTTATTCAGTCATTGCTTGGGCTCTATTACATATGCAAGTTGCTGAGTTTCCAAGAGTATTGAAAAAACATCCTAACATGCGTTGTATATTCCACCCTGTTTCATCTAGGCCTGACCCTGAAAATGGAGCCAAGCAGTATTTCAAACTACTTTTATTTTTTTTCAGTATGTAAAATAACATTGAAACTTGTCCCCACAAATATTTTACTGGAATTGGAATTTATTTTTTAATTTTAAATATTAAGACGTTTCAGAGAAAATACAAATATCTTAGATATAACCTCTCACTTCAAGGCCTTGCAGACCTTGGGCTAGGTTCAGTAAGCTACATACACTTTGGAAGGTCAAATGTGCATCTTAGATTACACCATTCTGCTCTTCAGAAATAGCCTTTTAGTGAGTGTTCTTATGATAGGGAAATAAGTCTGACAGACAGCAATTATGCCATGCAGCAGGAATGGGGAAGGAGTGCAGTGGTTTGGCCATCATATGCAGGGAAAGGTCACATCTGGCAGTACAGATGTATGGCTGCTGTTGTAGTACTGTATCTTCAATAAATCAAAGAGAGGCCTTAGGTGAAATTGTTGTGCCGTCCACATAGGATGCTGGTATCAGTTCCAGTTTCTCAAGGCACAGAGACCTGACATGCCAGTGATATCCAGGAAAAAAAAAAAAAAAAGTCTGTGTAGTAATTAACTGCTGTACACAGAAAGAAGGACAACATTAAAGCTTCCCCATATTATTTCACAGTTCTTGAGAGTTTCAATAGTGTGTTTTTTCTTAAGCTGCTCATCAAGAACAAATATACGATGGGTAATAGTAATTCGGTTCCTAACATATTGTGAAAGTAATGCAAAAATACGAGTGAGAAATGAAAACTGTACTCCTATATAATTACTAACCAAATTTTGATTGTCTTTGTTCAGCCACTTATCTTAACAAATGAAACATAGCTCTGTGGTTATTTTCTAATGAATCTGAAGATTGGAGATATGTATAGGCTATCTAGAAACTTCACCATGATGACCTTGATGCAGTCCCAGAGCTGACACAATCAGTGGTGACAGTCCTCTCCAACTCCTTGGTAAAACACTTGTGGATCACAAGTGCTTAGATCTCTTTGAAGTTCAGTGGGATTTACTCTGAATACATTTTGGGATTCTGCACTGATGCTCTGAGAAGATGAATAAGGAGAGGTTTCCAAGGATTCTCCCATCTGTGTGCTGACTGCCTACTTCTTCTTCATGCTTAGCCAAATACCAGGATGTAAACAGTCCAGCTGATGCCAGTGAGACTGTTCTTCTGAAAGTGATGAATTGTAAAGCTGGACCATTAATTATTTAAATGGTGGTTTCTTCTATTCGCTTTTGTACTGACATAACTTTTGAAATAAGAAAAAAATTGTGTCAAATGTTGTTGAGCAGTTTTATTTGGGACTGGTAATATATATATAAATATATGATAATTTTTTGTAGCATGCTGTAGGAGAAATTTACTGTGGACTTAGAATTAAGAAATCAGATTGCTGGTTCTTTATCTACTGCTAGAATGAAAGTTGAAGTTGTCTCACTGCTCTTCCCACAGAGTGCTGTAAACATGGCATATATGTGCTTTATCCCCTCTTCATTCAATTTCAAAAAGAAAGGTATAACTACAATTTTTTCTCAGTAATGAATTCGTTAGGTAGTACTCTATGGCTGTGTACTAATCACAGAGAGGTCCTCAATATTTCTTTTGACTGAAGCAGTCTGCAGTAAATAGAGAACAACTGTTTCTGTTTACACTGAGAAAGGATCTGAGTGGCTTTTTATTTCTAAAGCAGTGGGGTACACTTAGTCTTTCAGGAAGTGCAAACAGGAGCAAATGTAGACAGGCAGAATGGACAGAACAATGAAGCTTCTTGCTGCTGTGCTGTTCATCTCAGCTTCTTGCAGGTTGTCTAACAGAACATCTCTGGAGCTCTACCTAAGAAAACATTGACATTTGTGTTAATTTGCTGGAGAGGAGTTTTGGAAATCATCTGATTTTCACTGGATCTTAAGACAGTGAATCAGGCAATAGCATATTTATAATTCTGATGAATCTGAGTAAAATACTATTTGTAATTAAAAGTAATATGCATTTTCACAGTGACTTGAGTTGGAACAAATCTTAGCATATCTCCAGTCCAGGGAAGAGCTCTCTCTGCAGAAGTGTGTGATGCTTTTATTAGGCCTCATTGCCAATAAAAAGCAGTTATTTAAATGTGTGATCAATAGTTTATAGACAAGTACTTCACCTAAATAGCACTATCAAAAACATGGATGCTGCCAGCATCAGCAGAAGAATGGATGACACTTGTTTTGTGCCATGCAGAAATGTGCCAAATATCACTGGAGAACAATATTTCAATGGATATTTCTGATGTTAATGTCCTTTCACAATAAAACAAGTAAATAAGGATGTGAAAAACGTGCCTTTACTGGCTAATGAAAGGATTGTATAGTGCTTCAGTAAAATTTGAAAGAAACCTGAAGCAGCTTTACTGTACATGCATGGCTTTTTTTTACTTCTGATGCAACGGTTGTGAAGATTAGTTTTGAAGATGAGTGTCATTAACTACTAGTAATTGAATGACACATTTTTCATTAGGATATTCTAATTTCACATATGCCTTGCATTCAGGACACTAGGGCTTCTAGGAAACTGGAATTATTATTTTGTACCTCTCCATTGAAGATAATCTAACTTAGTAGTTCGTCTCAGAACAAGCAGAATGAAATTGGAATGAACAATAGTAATAAAATCCATCAAGAAGTTTATATTTTCCTAAATTTTGCACAGAACCACTTTTTTGGATAGGATTCAGCCTAAGAAAAGGTTAAATCTGTGTTTTGGCATATTTCTTCCTAGACTAGGATCTTAACCACAGTGTATCAATATTTTTATATGGGAAAAATCCCAGTGAATATAGCTTTTCGTTACACTTCCTTGTGATTCCTGCAACGAGAATGGTGCCTGATATGGCAAGTATACTTGAATTTTTGGACAGCTCAAACAGCTGTACTGAACTTTTGGTTGCACAGCTTTCAGTGCCAATGTAATACTTGACCTGCTGGAACTCCTTTCCTGGCGTAGGATCTGATGGATTGAGGATGAATAGACTGTTTGCATGTGGTGTGTGCAATGAGTCTGTTTGCTGTGCAGTAGACATACAAGCTAAAATCTTGCTTTTGTGAGTATCCCTGCTTTTGTCCGCCTCTGGGAGCAGGTGGTCCGAACAACTCATACATTTGGGCTTCAGACATTGCCCTGGGAAGCTGTGCTGTTACAGGGTGTGAACTCCTGCTGTAAGATTCTGAGACTTAAATAGACTTCTTGCTTCGATCAGGCTTGAATGCAGCTACTCCATTACACATCCTGAATCATGCATTGGCAACATGCAAGCTGAAATGGGTTAAATACCCAGCCTTTTGTCAACCAAATGTAGAGTCCCTTCCTCCCCACCTCAGTGACCCTTGCAGTTACACATCCGTATTGAGTAACTTCCACACCAGATGCTTTCCAAAAGAAATTTGAGACAATTACGGTTTCTTTTCTTCTGCTGGTAAGCATTACAAAACAGAGATCACCAGCAATTATTCATAAAAGGGTAAAGAAAAGAGAATGTTAGCAGTCTTTATGGTCCATATGATACATACATGCTAAAGTTTGACGTTGCAGAAGGAGGATTATAAAATTGAATGGGATTATCCTTACAGGCTGCCAGGGTAAAATTAAATACACACTCTCTCCTATTCACCCAGCTTCTTGGGATCCTTAAATGAAGAGAGAACAAATAGAATCAGTCTGTCTACTGTTTCATTATGAGTTTGTTAGAGAAAAGAAACTTTACTGAGAGGGACAGAATTAAACGTGTGAATGAGGGAACTCTATGAATATCCCATACTGAGAATTCACAGGTTCAAAATAACTTTTTGCTTTGTTGACTTTAAGGTGTTCATTATTTATGTTTTTAAACACGTTTAAATGGGCAATATAAAATTTGTGATCAGTATAAATTGGGGAGCAGGGTAGGGTATGAGTGGAAATGTTACAACTGAAAGGAGCTTTGCTCTGTTATGGAAGTGTTTTGAGTATTTTTTCCTCAGGAAAAAAAAACAAAAAACAAAACAACAAAACCAACCAAAAAAAACCTGGGAAAATAAAGCATTGGACAAAAAATTAGTGGTTTCTACCTCCGCATTAGGTTGGTGAACTAATAAGATGTGGTAGTGCCCCTTGATGAAGGAAGTCTTTCAATGTCTGTGTTGAAACTCATCTGGGTTGTTCTTCCTGGATTTACATGACAGTGGAAGGTGGGAGAGAGGAGGACAGCCAGCTCTGCAGGAAGTCTGGTTTCCAACAGGACAAAACAGGTTGTTTACATGAGGTTACTGTGGCATGTTTAGGCAGAGGCAGAGGCCACATTTTTGCCTCCAGCCAAAGCTTAGCTGCTGTGTTTGTAACTTCTCTGTTATATTTAAATCTCTTTGTTAAAATATTGCCTTGAAAATCTAATGAAGTAGAGCTCTGCACACAGTAGAGAAGCCTAGGAGAATTAAAATGGAATAAGTGACTGTGGCCAGCTGAAATAACTGGCATATAAGTACAAGCAAAACACTATTAACAAACTTGCTGAACCAGGAGTTAATTACAAACAGAACTATTAAATCTAGGTTGTCGGGTGGGGTTTGTTTTCTTTTGTTTTCTTTCTTTCTTTTTAATAAAGGAAAGGAGTACTGGAGATGGCATCCCTTTAAAAGTTTTATTACTGTCATTAAATGCCATAAACCAACAATGATCGGTTTAAAGATAAAGGAATAAATCCTCTTTGTTTCGATTTTTCCTTCTGGGTTCTGGTGCTGCAGTTTGTTGCTATTCTTCTTTATCTTCCGGGATGAAACATCTTTTGGTTAGATTTTTGTTTTGTGTATATGAGAACTCTTCCCAGTTCATAAGGAGGATAAGTCTTCTAAACATAGGAACAATATTAATGAAAAGCTGAATGATTTAGAAAATCAAGTTTGACTTAGGACAAGACAGCATTTGAACTGTAATGATCTCTGTTTCCTTTAATATTAAACACTGTTGCATGGCATGTGAGATTTTGGGCCACCATGCCTCAGAGCATGTGGCAATGATTCCTTTCTTCTTCAAAGAGCTATCCTACAATCATGCAGGTGCTCTGTCCTGAGGCAGGTTTGATTTGTGGTTCCAATCCTGCTTATAATGGCCTGCTTTCTTCCTAAACAGTACAAATACTTCCTTTGCTATGTATTTCTGAGTGATAATTAGAAATGAGAAATACACTATCTCCAGAGTGGGTTTATTTAAAAAAAAAAAAAAAAAATTGAGGCTGCTGTGCATGACCTGAGATCTTTACCTATTGTAATTAACATAAAAAATTATCAAAGTTGTTTTTCAGGATAGAGAAGTGAGATGGTAAATCAGAAAATCTGGCTAATTCCTTTAGTTAAATTAGCAAATTAGTGACATTTTGGCCTCCTGGTTTGATGTTAACTGCTTTAAAAAGAAAAGGCAGAGCACTAAGTGTCTTCCAGCTACAACTGCTAATGCTAATGAAACCAACATTTTCTTCAGAACATGTATCCCTGGCTTATGTATCTCATGTATCTGCCAATTGTTTCTTTGCTAGCAAATGAACCAGGATTCTTAAAAGAACCAAATGTTCTCCATGTTGCAACCCTTGTAATATTATGTTAGAAGGACTGTTCTTTGTCTTTCTTTTTAAAATGTTTTCTTGCAGGATTGGAGATTATTTTTTTTGTTAATGATGGATTGTGACAGGAGAAAAAAGAGCAGTGTCCATGATCTCCATGCTAAATAAGATAAAAACAGGGGGAAGTTGGGAAATAGGGGAAAAAGCCCAGAGAAAGCATTAGGTGTGTGAGCTGTGGGATTGATGAAAGGTGAGGATATTCAAGGAGAAGTCTATGAAAATAAATGGTCATGTACAAGTAGTATTCAAGTGGTGAACATACTATGTGATGAACAGAACTACCTCAATAGAAGGGACTGAGACAAAGTGATTTGGATTTGTGGCAGAATTAGGTGTTTGCAGAAGTTTTTCTGTGGAGTGTGTCCTTTTCTGTAGAGTGCGTCCAAGTTCTTCCTTGGTTTACTCAGATCTCTCAGGTGACTTCAGGGATATAGCAGGAGGGCAGGTTGGTTTCTCCTTGCAGAATGAACAGTATAGTGGAAATAGCATGAAATACACCAAGCATGTGCATGAGCATCTGTGTTACATTGCAGGTCCAGACAGTAGTTGACCAAATTTTTATAAACCAATAGCCCAAAACATCTATATTAGTTTTAGGATCAGCTGTGCATCTGCAATGCATTAACAGTTCGGTTAAGCTTTTGTTGTTAACATGTCATTGCCTGGACAGTCTGGTCTTCTTGTTTATTTTTATTGCTTCTCATATGCCATCATAAATAAGCAATAAGTGTTATTTGGAAGGGAAAGATTGAAGACTATTTCTAGTGTTAATTTTAGAACAGTTGATTTAGAATGAGAAATCAATCTCCTAACATTAGCTGCTAATAATACATAATCTGCACGTAAGTGAATAGAAGTAAAATTTTTTTGGAAGCCTGTGCTGTTGAATGTTTTTCTTGGGTCTACCAGTACTTCAGTCAGAATTATTTTCTGAATGAGTTTTGCATCCAAAAATGTAGAAATGTGCCCAAAACTGACTTGTGAAGTGATTTCGTTTCTGTGTGATTATCTTCCAGCAATTGCATATGCTTGTTTTATGATCTCAGCTGTGCTACCTTATGTTCTCATTAGATGTCAGAAGTGTAACTGGGTCAAGTCAGGGCAAGCTTATTTAGATAGCAGCAAGTTAAGGAAAATACAGATATTTCTGCATATGATGTTAATTTGTCTGGGGACGACTTCTTATGCTTCAGTACAAAGTAAATGTCCTGTTATGTCCCTCTAGGCTTCAGGAGATGCTGGGTGGGAGAAGTGCCCAGGTGATAGCTACAGCCATTGAAGTAATACCTCTTTTACATAAAATGATAAGCTCTTTTTCAGATGTGCTTACAATTTGGAGTGTTTTTTTAACTTTTTCTTTTCTCTTGGTTCTTTGGGGTTTTTTGTGGGTTTTTTTTTGTTGTTGTTGTTGTAGTTGGTTGGTTGGTTGGTTGGTTGGTTGTGTTTATTTGGTTTTGTCTGATTAGCTTGGCAATTGGATTATAACCCTGAAAACTCAGATGTAACTTTGCTTCAAGGCACGTATGAAGTTGGTTTTCTTCTGGAACTGGGAGACAGGAGATAAAGGGGACACCATAAGGGGCTCATATTCTCTTTAGATTTAGTTATGGTCTTAATTTTCTTTTGAAAAATACTCTTAAACGTGAAGCTGTCTGTATATGTTTGTGTTGTAAGCTGTGTGTGAAACACTTCTAATTTGCACAACCTTTGAAACCTGAGAGTTGACGATCTTGTTGTAAATTAGGAGACAGGAAGTTGCTTAGGTGATTTTGTGTCTAAGTGAGAGACCACCAGTCTCTTTTGTCTGTTTGTGACATCAGTGGACCTCACCTCAAATATTTATTTAGAAACACATGAGGATAGTGAATGAGTTTGAAGTGGAAGAGGGTGTATAGAGTATAATTGATGCAATTAAGCATATAAAAAGCTCAGTTTTCCAGTTTCTGGCTGATAGTTCTAGCACATTTCCCTTTTTCTGTCTGATTACTTGTTTCTTCTGTAGTAACCTATCTAAGGAAATATAATAATAACAGCACATTTCTTGGATGTCTCTTTAGGTTTGGCTTGTGGTTTTTTTTCTGTTGTTGTTGTTTTTGTGGTTTGTTTTTTTTTTTTTGCTTCCCATACTAAATTATTTGCATTGGAAATAATGGAAGGAAATAATTCCTTTCTTTTCTCTTTCATGTTGGGTAATAAGTCCTTTGCTTATTTCATATAACCAACTTTCTTTAAAATTGACCAATCAGACTGATGGTACTTAGTCCAAAATGCTAATGTCAAAACTCCATTCTGATCACCATTTGTGTTCTCATGCACATTGAATCAAGCTCCCTAAGTTAAAAGGATAAAAACCATTATAGAAGTTTGTATTTCTTTTTTTGTTTAAATAATAATTATTGAAAAAATAATTAGATACTGCCTTCTTTCCTAAGGGTAGCAGTTTCTTTGTGCAAGAAAAAGTAAATTGGTATTTTTTTCCCTCAAAAAGGGAAAATAGGGTTCTAGGTTTAGAAGCTATAAGCAAAAAACCTGCATAGTTTAGAAAAAAGAATTTCAGTTAGGAGTCATAGAAAAATATAACTTCTATATATTTTCAACTTTTAAAATCAGTGTTGTGGGAGTCTTGTTTATTTCTCTTAAAGTTGTCTGGTTTGGATTAATGTAGTTCTAGATAGAGATATAAAAGCCCTAAGCATAACTTTATTTTATAGAAGGACTAACTTTATTTGTTGAATCGTAGTTCTGTATCTATAAATTTATTTTATTTTCCTTTCTTGAATTACTGTTTTCCACAGTTAGTAATTTTGGCAAATTGCAGATTTGAATGAAACTGAGTTTCATGGAGTGTTGCCTTGAATTAAATAATGTTTAATAATAGGAATAATAAGAACAGTTCTGCCTCTCTGTCAGAAAAAAACCCAAAGATAATGGAGTCATGGATGGATATTTGAGTGAGGATTAGCAGAGGTTGAATTTCTCTATGCACAATCACGGGCGGGTTTTGGAACTGTGCCATATCCTTCTGTGGCTACCATGAAACATGGGTTTGAACAATGGTTCCTCGTGGGTACACACTATTTAAGTGTTTTACATGGATGAATCAATTTAAGCTTGAATCCCTTGTATTGGTATTCTTGGTACTAGTCTAGGTGTTTTATCTAATGCAGATTATGATTGCTGATATTTCCTGTTTAACATTCTGCATTAGACTAGGTGTAGAATGCTTAGTGCTCAACCTTTGTGTATTATTATATTTTTCTTCCATCAAATACTGTTTCAGATTCTGATGGGATAAAATCCAGGCTTGCTCTAAAGAAATGAGTTTAATGCTGTTTCATTAGCTAAAGGTATAGCACTTTGATTCATACTCCAAAAGAGTGGTTTTTAGTCTTACCACAAGAATCGCTGAAGTTACTCATATTACACAAAAATGTTCTAAAGGAACATCTTTATGAGCACTGAGTCTTTAATTGCAAGGATTTTTCCCTTAGGTGATATGTTTCCATAGGTGTTGCTTTTTATATAACTAGTTGTATTTAGCTGTGCAAACAGTCTTTCTTGGACAGTATTAATAAGTACTCAAACAATGTTGTGAAATAAGTGATCTGAAATATCATTAAACCAGCTCATTGTAAGGAATTTTTTAACTTAAGATTTATGGAATAAAGTTTTTAAAATCCTGGCTCACTTTATAGAAGCTCTTGTATTTATTCTGGAAAGGAGTTATGGCTGGGTTTGTGAGTTTTATTTTTTTTAACAGTAAGTCAGTGGTTGTGTTCCATTTTATATAGCATGTACTTGATGAACAAAACCAAATGATTGTTAACATCGTGCATTAATTAGTTAGGACAACATGATGGACACAATTTGCAGGTTAGTTGGCTGTTTTAAAAATGGGTTTTTATGTCAGTTCTTCTCTGAATTCTGCAAGTAAAGGGATGTGTCAGGCTGGTCCAAATATAATTGTATTTTGCTTTTCATTTTGATTGTAGTTTATTTTATTGGCCTATACTAGTCATCTGTGGTTGGTTGAACATATTGCCCCAGCATACTTCTTGAAGCAAAATAAAGTAAGGCTTTTCAGAACATTTCAGGCAACAGACAGGAAGAATTTTTATTTGTTTGTTAGTTGGTGCATGCACCAACAATGGAGTTGAAGTCATGCAACCACATAAAATGTATATTTAATACAGGATTGTACACAGGACAAAAAAGAATATCTTTGTCTATAGTGCAGAAGCAGTTGGTATTTTTTATTTCTTCCTTAGGTTTAGCAGCCATGGTAGTTGGTTAATGCTTCCTTTTGTAATGGTGGTTAGTTGTTTTTGTTCATGTGGAAACTGTGCTTGGACCACAGTCAGCTCTGATCATTGTGTTTTTAATGAACCAAACTGAAGACATGGCCCTTTTATTACTTCCAGCTTCTTGGAGCATATGCCTACATGAAAATGAGAACTGAGAAAAATGAAAAACTAATTCTGTAGCCCTTGTATGGACAGATCAAAATATGAAACCTGAAAACCAAGATGGTAGGAGAACACTGAAAGAACTTTCATTAAAAAACAAAGTTTCTGTTTGTAGATAATAATTTAGAACTGTGAGCACAGAAATTTTCTGTGTTCTTTTAGTAGAATTTTAATTATTTCTGAGACAGTAATAGTGATTTTTTAATGCAAGTGAAGAGGAATGAGTTAGGTGGGCAATTTTTTATTTTTGCACAATCAATGGTTTATAGTTGTCTTCTCTTTAGGCACTCTAGTCCATGCATTAATTATTATTTTTAAATAAATTAATTTTCTAACATAAAGTTATAGGCAATTGATTTTGCTACATAGCATAAATTCACAATCCTAATTATGTGAAATAACTTTAGATTTACTATCAAAACACTATAATTCATCTAAATCAGTATGAAATCAGATCTAAGTCTTAATGTTTAGACAGCTAGGACAGAATACTGTATCTTGCTTTATTGAGCATATATTGGCCAGAGCTGATTGAGGGTCATTTTCATGGCCAACATGGCCAACAACAAGCCTCATTTGTCTTCCCTTTTAACATTCTGTAATTGAGAAAGTCTCTTCTGGTCTGATTGTAGGCCTAAAAAAGAGCTGGAGAGGGACTTTTTGCAAGGTCTTAGGGTGATAGAATAAGCCTTAAAAACTGAATAAGGGTTTAGGTTAGAAATTAGGACTGAATTCTTCACTCAGAAGGTGGTGAGGTGCTGAAACAGATTTCCCAGAGGAGTGTGGGTGCCCCATACCTGGCAGCGTTCAAGGGCAGCCTGGATGGTCTTTGAGGAGCCTGGTCTAGTGCAAGGTTCCCAGTGCTGCCCGTGACAGGGGCTTGGAAAGACATGGTGTTTGAGGTCCTTCCCAACCCAAATCATTCTATGATTTAAGTAACTCATCTTATGTTACTGAGCTACACAGTCAGACATTAAGGCTTTCTAGCCGTTCCTTGGAGCTTCTGTTTCTTCTGCAATAGAAACCAAAACTACATGAGAGAGAGGAATAATGGATAGTTCCAAGATCTAGTTAGTTTTACAGATCTGGTCAACTTTCTAAGATAAAGGGTAGAAGCTACTGAGTGAGGGGAGAAATTTTCAGAAAGAGACTATTAATTTATAAAATGGTGGATTGGCACATATTGTTGTCTTTTGTGATATAGCCATGGTTGCCATAAAATCTGCATTGTTTTAGGCATCTAAGGATGAAAGTATTGTATTTATTTTCTTAAGGATTACAGAGTGTGCCTTGTGTGCAGTTATGGATATTCTGAACATTAAATAGCTACACTGCTGATGAAGTCTGACTTGCCAATAGCTGTCTCTTTTCTCAATAGTACTAGCCAATCCTTTGTATAGTTGCCTGTAGCAAATGTATGAAATAGTTTTTCAGTTTAAGTGAGTTTAAAAAATCAAGGGTATTTTCAGTGTGTCATTAATCCTAGGTGTCTTGAAAACAGGTTTTAAATTTACTGTCACATATATTGCAATTGAAAAGTAGGCTTTAAATTGTGATTTTTGCCAAATTTTTAAAATATAGTTCTGAATATCTCAGCATATGAATATATAATCCCCAAACTGAATTCTAGTTAAAAATACAAAGGTATCTTGGCAAAACTTAGATTGCAAGTCAATGGCAGAACAAGATGAGAATTCAAAACTAAAATCAAAACCAGAATAAATCTAAATTATGGCATTGGACTAGAATTTAGAGATCACAGCTGATAGCAGTAAAGCATCACAGACAGTTATAATTTGATGTCACCTATCTACTGCCCTCAAGGACTACCAGGACCATTTTAGCAGACCTTCTCACCATCCATTCATCCCTGTAGTATGAAGTCTGTAGTGCCAGATGTGGATCTGTCCAGAGGCTGGAGCTAGGCTTGGCATTCATCCTAGCTGAATTTCATGAAGTTCCTTCTGGTAACTTTCCATAAATATATACTTTTACATATATTCTATATGTGTCTTCTTTTGGATGGCACTGAAATGAAGTCACCTGAATTATTGGTGTCTCCATGAGACCTCCATTTCTGGAGCCATTCTATGGCTTTAATAAAGATCCTGGGATTCTTGTTGGCTTTTGCTGTTCTCTGTACTTTTATCTGGCTCATATGACATTCTTTGTCTGATCATATCTGTTCAAGCCCCAAAATTTTAAATTCTCTGGAGTTTACTATTGCATAAAATGTATGTACCTGTCATGCCTAACAGTATTATCTTCCTGTGACACCTTGTGATAAAGTTATCTGCAGCTGGATACAATTGGTTTGGTTTGGTTTGGTTGCCATCCATTTTTATAGAAAAATAGATTATACAACAGAAATGGTATGCTTAGGTTTAGGACTTCATGTTTGCTACTTTTCTGCTTTAAGCATTTGAAAATAGAACTTAGAATTGCCTTGTGGAAGTAGTTTTCAATTAAGTGTTTTTAAAGATACTTCAGCTTCCTTGAACTGGAAAAGATTAGTCTTGTATCTGGAGAGAGAGAACAGCTCATGCAAATACAGTTCATGGGACACTTTGTGTAGAGTAGTAATTGTTTATAAGGTTTCTATAGTTGTTCTAGAACAAGTCATCATAATAACTATGGGGCTTGACTCAACATCAGTGTCTTATTTATCTTCATTTAGTTTTGTGAAATTTGAGTTTTGGTGCCTTAGTGGTTTTGAAAACTTTTGTGTATGCTTAAACTATTGTGTGCCTCCTCATTGCAAGATTCTAAAGGGTTTGGGATGCATTCTGTGTTTTAAAACATTGAGGCCATTTCAGTGTTTTTACATAACTAATTTGACTGAAACAAACTACAGCTGAACTATACTTCAGGATAACTGCTGCCAAAATAAGAGTGTACAGTGGAGTCCATTTACAATGTGCTATTGAAGCAATAAATCTGTGAAAACAGCACATATGTTTAATTTCAGTAAACTTCTTAAAATTTGTCTTTTTTTTTTTATTTTAAGGTAAACCTGTAAAAGCATACATGATGTTGTAATGAACTTGTGGGTACATTACTTAGGTGAAACAATTTTCACAACCATATCATGTTACTTACCTTATGCCTTAGGATAAGTAAGTAGCTACAAAAGCTAACACATAAAACTATGTAGAGCTAGAAAATTGAGATGCAAAAAGGTATTTTTATAAAAACTGACCATACTATGATCAAGAGTAACCATAACCATAAATAATAAATTGGAAATGGCAAAGTGTAGGAACTGTGTTACCTGTAGTCATCCTATTATATTTTTGTCTGTTATTCTGTGCTTTCCCACTTCTTAAAGACTTAATTCTCCTTGTGTAGCTGTCTGGCTTTCAGTGGAAGGTGCACCTTTGGTGTAACTTCCTATGATTACTCTAAAGTCCAACACTCACAAATTTAACTGGCAGAGTGAAAGAGTTCCAGTAAATTTTGCCTGGTTTTCAGTGTGACTATTGTTTGTATTAATGTGGAGAGAAGGGGGTGTCTTAGATGTAAACTCAGATGTTTACTTAGAAGTAAACCCCTTTATTGCTGGAAAGGTCAGTCCTTGTGAGATGCAGTCATAGAAAACCTGGTTTAGGTGCTTTATAGGAGCAGGAGCTAAGGTCAGTAACAAATTTAGCTGGACTGAACCTACGTTATTTATATTTGTGAATTGGTAGTTTTATACATTTACAAATTTGCCTTATAGACTTGTGAATTAGTTGACAATGAGAGGAGGAAAAAAGATTTTGTATTTGCTGATGGCAGCATCACTGTGAGCCATCAAGCATATGTAATTGGTGGAGGACATATTTATTCTCATTTCAATGATTTGCAGTGAAATGTGGCTTGCAGTTCTGTTTGCTGGTGTTCAGAGAGAGGAATTAATTCGTGGTTACAAGCGTAATTACATAATCAGAATATTCTGAGTTGGAAAGGACCCACAAGGATTAAGTCCAACTCTTAAGTGAGTGACCCATACAGGTGTTGAACCTTGATGCTATTATCACCTGGCTCTAAGCAGCTGAGCTAATCTCAGAGATGTAGTAAAGCCTCTTTCATCAAGCAACAGTAAAAGGCTGGTGTATTTGTCATCACGCAGTAAAAACTGCAATATGGTATGATCACCTTTTATAAAAACTTTGAAGTGAGTATCAAGGGACCTTGGAAAGCTGGCCCGGAGAGCTGGTCCAGAAGGAAGCAATGACCCTGGATCAGATGGATCTAAAATAGTGGCCATGAATCAATAAAGTCGCTATATTGGAAAAATTTACAAATGTTAAAAGATAAAAATGTGAAACATTTCAAGTAAGGATAGTAAAATAATAAGGCGGCAGTTCTATTGAAACTATTTTATTTAACAGTAGCAGCAAAGAAATGTGAAAATAAGTGTAGTCTGACAAGAGATTTGTGTTATAAGAGTAAGTGTAAGAAAATCTGTTTTACAAAATCTCAAATGCTTAGGGGACTGGACTTGATATGTGGATCCAAGATGTTAAAATACAGACGTAATTTGCATTGTATATTCTACATTTTATTCTACATTTCCAATACTACAAGACCTAAGCAGTGACAGTTAAGGTTGTATAATGAAGTACATGCTGCATATGACGCTAAAAGAAAATTTGGTTTGACTTACTGTGTCAAGTTTAGCTAAGTTTGTTTCAATAGTCAAGTGAAATTTATAAGCAAAGCTACAACTCATGAATGATGTATAAATATATTTTAATATGTTTGATTTTCTGGCTAGAATAAGATTATATGGCTTTTTGAGGACATTGAGAGAAAGCTGAAATTCCATTGTGCTAGGTAATTTGCTAGAGGAATCAGCCAGCTGTTCTCTGAGCTAGTGCTTCCCTCAAAAACAGTGTCCTTTATTCTCAGTACTGTACATGGGCTGTGTTAATATAGATTACTGCAATCAGTGTTGGAGAACTCCAGATGACTGGGATCAAGTGGTCATTTCTGCTGGATTTTTATTTTTTTCATAGAATACACAGTCTTTCAGTCATTTCATATGTTGGGGTGTGCTTTCCTTCATCACAGATGCTTCGTAAGTTCAGGTGTTTTTGATCTTTTAAGTCACAGATTACTCAACCAGAAAGTGGGCACGAGCTTCCAGGGCAAAGAAAGAGAAAGGGGGAGGGAACATAGAATTTCTGCGTTTTATGGTTTACTGGTTCTACTAAATTTTTCTACTAAATTATTTGAAGGTCAAGTATGCAGTAGTTGAGACTGCACTGGCATTTCTGAAAATAGTGGTACAAGCTGAACCAGGAAAATTAGTGGCTGTGTAAAGTTCCAAGAGTCTACAGCTGACTGGCATTTGTAACCAGAAGAGCAGAGAGAATTTGGCATGTAGAAATGGTCACTTGAAGCTGATGGCCAGCATTGAACAGAGAGCTCTGGCCCTTGAAGGACTAATGGTTCATAAGTTTCACTGCTGACAGCAGTGACCGAATATCTGACTTTAAAACACCACCATGAATTTAGGAAGCACATTTGTGCTTTTACAAGAAGAGGCACTTAAATAAATTAGAGTGTTTAGAATTGATAAATTTTATGGTTTTTTTTTTTTTTTTGCAGTTACACTTTGTGTATATCAGAGAATCAATTAAGTTGGAAAAGACTTTTGAGACCATCAAGTTTATGTTTCTTCAGCCTTCAGCAATGAAGGTTCTTATAGATGGAAAGTGGTAGTGTATTTAAATAAAAGCAGCTTGCCAAGTTCTTACGCTGTTGTTTATACAGATTGAAAAGTTATTTGAGGTTGCTTTATTATTTGTGGTAGTAAGAGCCGGAGACTATTTATTGTATTTCAGCTCAGGTCAGGTTCTGATAGAATTGTTATAATCAAGATACTGAATTAAATATGGATTGTTAAAACGGGAGAAAAACCTTCAGAGGGGGATACTCATATACAAAGTAAAGATTTTGCCCGTTTACTCAGCAATTAATCCTCAATTCTGGGACACTCGACAGCACAAAGTCTATTACCAGATTATGTTTCAAAACAAGAAAATATTGAACTTGTAAAGACGATTTGGTTTTTTGCATGGTACAGTGAAGATAACCTTTAATTTTTATAATGCAAATGTGAACATTAATATTTTGGTGCTGATGGGTACAACAAGTGTACTAAGTAACACGTACATTTTCTGGGTCTGATAGGAATGCATTTTCCCCACTGTTATGTGCCTTGGGCATATATGAGCAGGAAGAAGTAGAGTCTTGTGCAGCCTGTCCTTGCTTGCTGTGTGCATTTGCTTCACAGAAGAGTAGAGAGTTGGCTGCAGCAGGGAGAAACTCTTAACATGCTGGCCACACCTGCTGTTCCCCACCTGCCCTGTGCCACTGAGGATGCTGAGGGGAAAGGTGCTGTTTTCATTTGTCTTGGTTTCCCACTATCCAGAGTTAATTTGTTAATTTTCTGCATGTAAAGTTTTATTTGCCCATCAGCTGAAGTTTCTCCTATACTTAAGGGCTCTCTTTACTGCATATAAGTAAGTAAAATACAAGTACATCAACACGAGTTTGTCAGTAGCTATGAAATTTGAGGATTTTTTTTTCCAAACAAAATTGGGCTGGGCTTGAAATCTACTGAGATGTGTGCTACATTTAAGATTGTGGGGTTTTTTTTAATGTAACAAACATGAAAAGTGGGGGAAAGAGTGGGATGCTATATTACCTTTACGGGAGTTAAATCCAGAGTCCTGGTAAGCTTTTCAGTTGCAGCTGTGAGCAGTAGCATTTTTTCACATGAAACTGCCAGTTTGTCAGAACTCACAGTTTTATCCCAAATGGATATTAGGGTTTTGCTTTTCCATCTTTTTAATATTTGTTTTTCTGTGTGTTTTCAAAATATGAAAATTTTACTATTTAACTGCCTAAGGGCTGTAATTGGCCCTGGCATTCAATATCTGAAAATGTGTTAAAACTGAAATGCTTTAATGCTTGCTTTGACTTCTGTGTTTACTTCATTAAAAGAGGTATTCTTAACTCCATTTGCAATGATTATGAAAATATTAGGGCATGGTTGACAAAGGTACAGTTTCACCTACCACTTTCTACCTGTGAAATTATCCAAATGTTGGAGAAATAATTACTTGTTTTTGTTGGTTTTGTTTTTGTTTTTGGTTTTTTTTTTTCCCCAGAAGCAGTAAAAATGGCATCAGAGATTGTTTGATTATTCAGATTTGTCTGAAAATTATCTATATGTTTAACTTTACTTCCCTGTTCAGTTCTCTAAGTTCTGACTCAGGAAATGGGCAATAAATTTGGGATTTCTCTACCAATGAATTAAACTTCAGTTTATGTGAGAGCTGGAAGAAACCATTAAATGTCTGTCCTAGCAAAACTTTTCAGAATGTCTAATGAATGGTGGCAATTGAAGTGCATCATCCTAAAGCTCTGGTTTCATTTTGCAACAAAGAGAATGGAGATGGAAGAGATGTGACAAATATTCTATGACTGAGTCAGTTCAGGAGGGACTAAGGCCTTGCTTTTTGTTGGTGGACAGGGGATACTTGCAGCACCTTCAGTAGGCTGCAATTCCTGTTCTATATTCAATTTATCAATTTCTTTCATACGCTAAATAATTCTTTTAAAAGTAATGTAATCTATCCCTGAGTGAAATTCAGCATTAGACATAAAAATCAAATTAAAAGTAATTTATATATTTTATTAGTATTTGAGAACTATGCTTTTACATAAAAATTCACATCATTTGTAGTTTGTATAAGACTAGTTAATTGTTACATAAAACTAGCATTTTTAAAGATACACTTTTCAAGGAATGTTATTCTATAGGCATACAGAAAGTGCTTAGCAGTACCTAACTAATCTAGTGTGTGACATTTAAAGCTCTGTACCTAAAATGTAAGTGCAAAAAAGGAAAAGGAGCAGCCAAACCCCCAGATACTTTTGTGTTTGTGTGCCATGTTAATGATGACCTTTCAACATCTGTTCTGCATTCCTTAGCTGTTGTACCTGATTGAAATGTTAAATGTGTGTATTCTCATTTATTTCATGTGATTGTGCAGAAAGATTGCTGGATTTTTTTCTTTTTAAAGAATTGTGTTTGAATGAAATTATGTTTTGTACCAGTCAAAATTTTTGATTTTGTTTTCTTCCTTGGGTCAGAATATTTTTGGATGGTTTATTCATCTGTCAGGATATCTGACAGGATATCCAGTAATGGCATGTACATGATTTCAGAAGAAATAAAATTATTTTCTATTTCTGTCCATTAATGCTACTTAGAAACATACAGAAGAGCTCTCTGCTTCTCTTAGCCAATTATATCACACTGCTTTCTTTCTGTAGCAGAGCAGTATCATAGATTTTTTAAGTTTAGAGAATGAGGAGTTTAGCTGTCAGTCTTGCTGATGTGGGGAAAAAGCTCCACAAAACCTTGCTGTCTCCAGCTTTACTTTTGATAGGAACTTGTGTGTATTGGCAGCTTAACAGTTTGAACTGAGTTTTATTTGTGTGGCATTTATGTAAGTATGTTTTATAGTATTCTTTTTTTAAAGCTTTGGCTATAGTCTTGTAATATTAGATGTGCATCTGGTGTGTTAACTTTTCATGTGTGTCAGTGTGTATGAATATGTTGGGATGGGAAGAGTTAACTAACTAAATGGCTGTATTCAAATATTTTTCTGGTGTAACTGCTGGAAACCAAGAAGGGATTTCTGCTGTTTTTAAGTAGTTTTAAAAATAGTTTAAAATAGTTAGAAAAAGAGTAAAAAGAGTGCCACAAGATTTGTTTTCCACCCTTACATTTGTTCAGTGTGTATTCATATGCCTTACATTGTTCCTGCTATTTTATTAAATATAGTTATCTAAAAATGTGACAATGATAAATAATAAAACCAGTGTATAGACTTTTCTGTACATGCTGTACATATATAAATGACCTCCTGGGTCTCCCAAAGTAAACTTTTAACATTCCATATCTTTTACTGTGCATATGCTATTGGCATGTAGCCACCCACCCACCTGGATTTAGCTGAAATAAATGAAATTTATTCTAGTTTATTTAAGTAGAAAACTTGTAAAATACAAAGGTACTCACTTTGCTCATAAGGTTACTAAAACAAAATGTTTTCTTAAATGGAGTGTTGTGGGTTTTTTTCTCCGGCAAGACTGTGCACAACATAATAAATTCTTACCTTATATGTTCCTTATGTTTTCCTTTGCAGATGGGGTTTATACAGATTAATGAGGATTTCATATTTATTGAGCCACTCAATCGCACTTTGGCTGTGACAGGGCATGCACACAGGGTGTACAGACGGAAAAGGTCTGCGGAGGAGAAGATTTCTGAAAAACCGCCTTCTCAGAATCAGTACTGTGGTGTTGTTACAGGTAATACAAAAATCTCGCGAAAAGCTTCAATGTAGCAAATACATTTTAAAGAAAAGTAGATAGTAGTTACATGAGAAGGTTGACAGAAGCATAACTGATATTCTTGTTGCAGTACCTTAGGATGGACTCTTGAGGTGGCATGGTAAGGCTCTCTCTCACTTGTTGGGAGAGGAAATTGTGCATTAGGGATAGACAACTGCTTTTTAGTATGTATTTGTATTTGAAAGTAGAAATCTTTAGGGCATTTTTAAATTTCAACTTAATAATTAAATTTTTAATAATTACAATAAATTTCTTGTCTCTCTCTGCTTAATCACTCACTATGTGCAATTCTTGTACTTAATTTTCTGTTTTAAAACAAAGTTAAAGAGTTCTTTCTGGTCTTTTTTCAGTCTTGAACTTCTACATTTGTCTGAATTTAAGTGATTTTTATAAATGTTCTTTTTCTATTAATGACATTTAGAAGATGTGTATGAAACAATCCTAATGCTTCTTCCACAATGGCAGGTAGAACAAGTTGTTGAAGTAGAAGACTTTCAAAAGAAGTTTGGCACATAGTGATCACTTCATAGTTTTCAGTGGAGAAGGGAAAAATGGCTTTTGTGAAAGATGGTGTTTTGTTTTTTCTGCTTCATCATTAGCTGTTGTTCTTCAAAGGATGGAGGACATCTCAGGCTTTTGACCTCAGCGTGAGCTGAGGGTGTTTCTAATGTTGTTGTGAAAAATTATTTTTCTCCTAGGATGTAAACCAGAATGAGTGTACATTTTTAGGCTTGTTTTTCATGTGCAAGTGAGATTCTGGCAAAATGCAAAGAAAATGGCAGAAGCTCATTGAAATGGTTATATATTCAGGAGGCTGGATTATATGACATTTGGGATGAGGCAGAAGGAACTAAGTTATTTCAAGCAGGTAAGGAAAGATAAAGGAAGGATGCAGCTGCAGTTGTCTGGTGCCTAAGGGTCTGCAGAGAGAAGATGAAGCCAGACATTCCTTAGAGGTATGCTGTGACAGACAACAGTTGTAACTTGTGTTCAGTGAAATTTCAATTTCCATAAGGAAAATAAAATCTCTACAAGAATGCTTAGCACTGGAAGAGGTTGCCTAGAAAGGCTGTTGAGTCCACATCCTCAGGTATTTATAAAGCATGTCTAGAAATGGCTCTAAAAGAGCTGATCATACTCTGACACTTGGCCTGACTTGAGCAGGAGGTTGGACTAGCTGCCCTCTGGAGATAATTTTCAGCTGAAACTTTTCCATAGCTGATCCTTCCTGAACTTTTATATTACTCTGTCCACTTTGTATAGTCACAGAATAAATGAACAGTTTTTTGTGGGTTTTTTGGTTTTTTTTTTTTTTTTTTTTCTTTTTCATTTTAGAAGCATTGTTTTATAGTTAGGCATCCATCCAGAGTTTGAAATCAAAGATAAATTAGCACAGCAAGGCTCTTTTTGCTGTGGGATGAAATAAATGGCACATAACTTCCTCCAGTTGGCTCTATGTTACTCTTTTAGATATACACATGTGAATGAATGTGTATTACATTCACACTTGTTATCTGAAAGTTCAATTTTCTGTATTATCCAAAGTTGTTCATATTAAATAAAGCTGTTTATTCCTCGCTATTAGAGAAAAATCAGTTAGAGCATGCATGCCTGCATGTATATGGGAATGAGAAAATAAAAATGAAAAGTATGCATGGTTTATGCACTGCAAAAAGAGGAGGGGAGTATCTGACAAAGTAGCAAACAGTGGTGGGTATGAAAATGAGTCAAGATGCAAACCTGTTCGTAAGGACTTTATTCTTCCATGATGTTCATTATCAAATATCTTTTCACTTTCTCTTATGCTCCAAAATGGGAAAGTCAGTTTATTCTTTTGTAATGATCTTACACACAAAGCTCTGATTTGTTAAGAATAACCTGTAACAGAGCATCAGATATCTGCTTGAAGGAAGTTTCATTATATCTACTACCAGCTTTAAAATTTCAAAATAATTTGAGCTGTGCATTACTGAGTAGCATCTTCTGACACAATATTGTTGCCAGTGAGTATAAATAGCTGCACTTTCTAACCAATGCTATTGTTCTAGCAAGACGAGTCCCTCACTCCACTGGTACAGGTTATTTTGCTAAGAGGGAGTGCAGTGAGTTATATGCTTAAAAGCTCTGTCTATGCTGAGAGCAATTTCTTGATGTGACATGAACTTAGTTAATATCACCAAAATATTCATGCTACAGACATGGTGCAGCCTTAAAGGTGAATAGAAGCATAAAAAAAAAGCCTTTAGATAATAAATATTTCAGAATTCTAAGTAAAAAAATAAGCTAAGTAGATCAATTAAACAAAAATAAAGCAGGGGCTTTATTGTGGGGCTGTGAGATAGTCTCAGCTGCCTTTGGTAGAGGTGTAACTTTTTGAAATAGAGCAACTACAACCTTGGTAACACAGCAATTTCTCAGCAATATGGTTCTATCTTACCACCATATCTCTTGCTTCTACAATGCTTGTGTGTCAGAATAGAGACAGGTATTTCTGTTGCTGGTTTTGTTCCAAATTGATCTCAAAGGCTGGCTACCTATCAAGCAAATGTGCATTGCCGGTGATGAATTGTAATTATCAGAAGGAATGAATGCTTGTGCTGGAGGTGTTGAAGGATCACTATTGGAAGGAATAGCTTTTCATGGAGAACCAGCAGAGGCAATCAAAGAAGGCATTGTTTGTTGTCCGTTGCCATTGAGGGCTGGATTGAAAGTTGCTGCACAGCCAAACTTGTTTGAGGAGAACAAAGAACTTGTTTTTGTGAATGGGATGGTTTTCTTATTAATTAGGTGAGGCAGAGAATCATACTGACAGAAGCAGATGCTTTCTTGATTGTTGACAGTGTGCATGTGTGTCCTTCTGTTGAAAGTGTCTATGGCTTGCTTACGTGCCTGAGCCAGTTGCACATAGACAGAGGTTACACTCCACACCTTTCTTTAGCACATGGCCCATGGAGCCTTTAAAAGAAACCTGAACAAAAGTGTGTCACAGAAAAAACGTGAGAGAAGCAGTTGTAATTAGAGCAAAGGGCCACATTGGGAATCTAAGGTTTTTTTTCTTCTACCTGCTCTGAAGCACTTGTTCCAAACTGAAGTTGTTTGTACAGTGAACTGAACTCATGGTCAAGGCCTGGGGTATGTTGTGAAAAAGGAAATCTCTTACCTAAGATACAGTAAATGTGAATTTTAAATCCCCTCTGAATTTGTGAGATTGGAAGACTGCTCCTCTTCTTAATTCTGGCATTAAACAATATACTGTCCTGTGATATAAATGTACTTTTCCTCTTAGAATGATATAATATTGCAGAAAAAAGCCTGCTATGTATCACTGAATCAAAAGCAGAAGTTTTACTTTATGGGATGTAGACTGGGCAACACAGCTGGGAGAGCTGTGTTGATTCTTGCTCTACAGCCCATTTCTATGTGATGGTCATGCAATAAAATGTGCAAACAATCTTGATCATGGATCTATGAGATTGCATGAAATGGAGACTGCTGCTACTTGAGATATTTGTTTCTGCTCCTTGGGTCAGAAAAACATTGTCACTCCGTTGGAAAGTATTTAAATCCCTATTCAAATTGTAGTGGAAGTACAGCTCATGGCTTCTTAAGCTCCTGAATATTCCCTACGTAGGCAGAATACTGCAATTTCCGTATAACTAGGTTATCCCCTGGGGAGTGATGGTGATTCCTCTGCAGTCTGGGCTGCATGTGCATGTACTCAGGAAATGCTTTTGTGCCTGAGGACTTGAAGGTGTCCAGGAGTCCTGTGGTCACAGCCTCTTTGTAATGTTGGCTCAGATGCTTTATGTAACCTGTTTATAGTAGATGTATTATAGAAGATGGATTTTAATGTCTCTAAATTTTTTTAGGGTGGTTATTGTTTTGTTAACATTTCTGCTTGTTTTATCTTAATTGCCTATTTTTTGTCAAATGTACTTGCTGCAATGTTTTTAGCCTTCTTGCTGAAGTAATGCAATAATTCCTAGCTTTCCTCTCAGTCAACTGAGTTTAAAAAATATATGGATATGGAGTCTTCTTTTTTTCCATAGTTGCACAAACTAGAATTTTACTGCACAGAATCCTTCTGTAGAATTAATTTTTTTATTTTGGCAATGTGATCAGATTTTTTAGATGAATTTATGCATCTTTAATCTTGTTAGCACATGCATTATTGATGTAGCTGCCTTTTTTGCAGCGCTTGTTGTCTTTTACATCCTTTGCCTGCAATAATGAATAGTTCTTTGTAATTTTTACTTATTTGTGAGTATGTAAAGAAACAAGAGTCTTTGCCTAAAGCCTGCTTCGCTTGTTATCTGGCAGCAGTTGTGGCAGTTATTTGAATACAAGTAGTACCAAAATTACTAATTCAATTTATTTAAAGTTCTTAGGAAAGAGCTACAATTTTCAGATAAATGAGATCTCGTGATGGGGATTTCTGCCAGCAATTTGTAAAAGGTTGGCTGGCCAAGAACAGATTGTTCATTGGTTTGTTAATGGGAGAGATATCTAAGTCAAATGATGGGCAGACAGCTTGTCTACAGAGTTGTGTCGTCTTCTCATCCACTACAATCCCCAAAGACAGGGGTTTCAACAGCTTATGGGACCACAGTGTTCTTAATGTTTAGCACAATGATGTATTTTATTGTGGACTATCACTTCTGAATAGAAGTGCTCTGCTAGCTATAACTTGTAAAGAGATGTGTTAAGAGAATTCTTTGTACATATTAAGATTGAATTTGAAGTTTTCAATCACTAGCTGCTGTCTTTTACAAAGAAGTGAACAGTGAATAAACTGTTGCTGGAAGCTGCACTTTGCCTAAGAGGCAGTCATATTGACCACGTGAATCATAAGAGATGTTTTTAGACCCACATAATTTTACGTTTTAAACTTATATCTATAGCTTACCCTTGCAGCATTAGATGTTTGTATGGCAATCCACAGTTGTATTGCTTATAGGAAGTGGATTTCTTGGCACAAGTACTAACACTGAAGTTTCATTAGAAATTATCCTCAAAAGAGCAATGAAAACACACATAGTGTTATATAAACTAGGCTGTAGATCCTCTGTTAGCAAACATGAGTTTGGTACAGTGTAGCAAAAGTTAGAAGGCTAAGCAAGTGTCTGAAGGATAAAAAGAAGAGACTTTAGATCTAGAAAACCTAAATTTATAAGCTGTTTCTACTTCTAGGTCACCAAACAGAGAGAATACATACTTTTTTCTTTTAGTAAATGTGTTAGTAAGTCTTGCACTTTCCCTAGCTGTAGAGGATCAGTTAGACCTTCTCAGATGTAGTGGAATAAACTGTTGGGTTGATGTGGCCAGAAGTGTGTATTTTATCACCATCTGTTGAAGCTGGGTGGGGCAGTGATCCTTATCTTCATGGCACAAACTATCTGCTAAAGGGCCATATTTAAGACTAGGTGAAGCAATCATCTTTATCTTTTCCACAACCCATCCACTCCAGGAAGATATCAACTGTTGCTGGCACATTCAGTCCCACTGTATGACTGATAAAATGACATCATCCCATTGGGAGATGCTCCAGCTAGGGGATGAGCCAAGCCTTTCCTACCTAGATAAAAACTGAGATTTTGGACAGCAAGATACCTTCTTTCCACTGGATTCCAGAGGAAAACCGAACCTTTCCACATCATCCCTGGATCTTCAGAGGAAAACTGGACCATTCTACAGGAGCACTGCTTCAGCTGAACCACATCTGCCACTGCAGGAGGACTCTATCCACCATTTAATGGGACTGCTACCAACACCCTGACTGACAGGGTGTCAGGTTGTATTTTGTCTCTGTCAGGGTTGGGATTGTTTTTTGTAATACTGTATTTCTATTTTAATTTTCCTAGTAAAGAACTGTTATTCCTAATTCTCATATCTTTGCCTGAGAGCCCCTTAATTTCAAAATTATGCTTATAATTTGAAGGAAGGGGGTTTGCATTCTCCATTTCAAAGAGAAGCTTCTGTCTTTATTAGGAGACCCTTGTCCTTCAAACCAGGACAGATTTTGGTGCCCAGCGTGGGGCTTGAGGGCATCGAGAGATAAAAGGAATAACAATTCTTGAATAACCTAATTTTTTGTGGTGAATATAAAAACCTCATTAGGTGGCATCACGTGGTCTAGCTTATCCTGGTTCAGGTAGCATGTGGTCATGGCTATATTTTTCCCATTTGCAGGCCCTTATCTAAACATGGGCCCTCTAACTAAGGCAACTGTGTCTGTTATCCAGTTTGCTTTATGGCTTAATAAGGTGAGGAATTAGCAGATTTATTATTTCCTTTGGAAGGCAGGTACATGGATTCAGGGCTATCACACACTAACTGTTTTTGAAGTTACTTTAATAATGGCACCTACTGTGAGGAAATGACACCAAGGCAAGTTTTCTCCCAACCCTTCACCCAGTTTTTTGGGTCTACTCCACCAGTTTTTGAAGGGTTTAAATATCCTCTGAATATTTATGATTCCACACAGTGGCTGGTATTGCTGATAGGCCTGTTCTACTTAGCATTCAGACACAAGGGAATATTAGCTTGGATAACAACCTTGATACCTACCCCAGGAAATAAAAGTGCTGCCCCAGAGCCTGACCCTACCCCAAAGACTAGGGATGCTGCCCCAGAGCCTAACCCTGCCCCACAGCCCACCACAGAGAGGAACCACCTGTAGTGGGTGGGAGTTCTGCTGAGGGTTATGTGTGACATGAGCAAGATGTTGAAGGGGCACTTTTCCCCACTGGTGAGAAACCCTGCCCCTGCCCTAAAGAGGGAGAGTCAGATGGTGCTGCAGTGGAACCCGTAGATGTTGTATCTGTCCAGGTTCCAGCTGGATCACCGGAGCAGCCACAGCCAGCAGCAGTTGCTCCTGTGGAAACTAGGAAATCTAAGATTAAAACGAGGCACTTAGATAATGGGGATCAGCAAGGAGGGTCCTCACAACCAGCAAGGGAGCCAGAGGTTGAGATTGTCACCGAGTCCCTCTCATACAATAGTCTCCGTAACCTGCGCAAAGACATTGCTCGGCGGGGCCGTGAGCCTTTCACAACTTGGTTACTCCGGGTCTGGGACCTTACGGGAACAGGTGTTCAACTGGATGGAACTGAGGCCAGGAATTTGGGATCCTTGGCCCAGGATTCAGGTGTGGACCAGATATTTGTAAGGGAGCAAGGCCTCCTTTCCCTCTGGGACCGGCTTTTAATGAGTGTGAGAGAGAAGTTTGTCCACAGAAAGAGAATGCAGGAGCACCACTGTAGGATGCACTGGAAGACCCTTGAGGAAGGGATCCAGCAGCTGAGAGAAACAGCAGTATTAGAGGTACTCCTTGGGAGGGATGGACAGCATGACAATGACCCTGACAAGGTCAAGTGCACAGGGCTGATGCTATGGAATTTGGCAACCTTGGGGCCGTCTCAATATACCACCTTCATAGCAATGATAACCACCAAGAGCCAGTGCGCTCTGTTGCCAACAAACTCAGAAATTTTAAGAGTAAGGTGAATGGCCCAATGCAGGCCAATGTCTCTGCTGTGGTTAAGGAACTCAAAGAGGAGTTCAAAGAGGAGATAAGGAGGATGAGGGAAGAGATGAGGAAGAACAATGCAGCACCAATATGAGTTACAGGCCCCAAATTTAGAGTGCAATGCCCTCCAGCTAGGGAGAGAGGGTACACCCCACAAGCTGACCTGTGGTTCTTCCTGCGAGACTGTGGGGAAGACATGGAAAAATGGGATGGGAAATCCACTTTTGTCCAGGTAGCATGGGTGCGTCAGCTCAGGGAGGGAAACACTAACCAAAGGAGTTCTACTAAAGTGAAAGAAGCCTCAACCTCCCATAATAAGGTGCAGGATATTACGGAAGAGAAAATAATCTGTCAAACCCACTTGAAGAAACCTCTAATGTGCATGCCCAAAAAAGAAATATTAACCAGGGCTAGAGGGGCCCTGCCTCTAGCCAGGGAGAGGCATGGGATGACAGGATCTATTGGATAGTGTGGGTGCGATGGCCTGGCACATCAAAGCCACAGAAACATAAAGTGCTAGTTGATACTGGTTCACAATGCACCCTGATGCCATCAGAACATGTGGGGAAGGTACCTGTTTCCATTGTTGGGGTGACGGGGGGATCACAGGAATTCACTTTGCTGGAAGCTGAGATTAACCTGACAGGGAAGGGGTGGCAGAAACATCCAATTGTAACTGGCCCAGGGGCACTGTGCATTCTAGGCATAGACTTCCTCAGGAACAGCTACTACAAAAACCCAAAGGGGTTCAGGTGGGCTTTTGGAATAGCTGCTGTAGCAACAGAGAGCATTAAGCAGTTGAACACCTTGCCTGGACTGTCAGAAAATCCCTCTGCAGTAGGACTCCTGAAAGTGACTGAGCAACAGGTGCCAATTGCCACCATGACAGTGCACCACCGGCAGTACCGGACAAATCGAGATGCTGTGATCCCCATCCACAAGATGATCCGTGATCTAGAAAGCCAAGGGGTGGTCAGCAAGAGCCACTCACCCTTCAGCAGTCCTATCTGGCCTGTGCAGAAATCTGATGGAGAATGGAGACTGACTGTGGACTATTGGGCATTGAATGAAGTGACTCCACCGCTGAGCGCTGCCATGCTGGACATGCTGAAACTCCAGTACGAGCTGGAGTCCAAGGCAGCAAGGTGGTATGCCACCATTGACATTGCAAATGCATTCTTCTCCATTCCTTTGGCAGCAGAGTGCAAGCCTCAGTTTGCTTTACCTGGAGGGGCGTGCAGTACACCTGGAACTGACTGCCCCAGGGGTGGAAACACAGCCCCACCATTTGCCACGGACTGATCCAGGCTGCACTGGAGAAGGGTGTGGCTCCAGAACATTTGCAGTACATCGATGACATCATTGTGTGGGGGAACACAGCAATGGAGGTATTTGAGAAAGGAGAGAAGATCATCCAGATTTTGCTGGGAGCCGGTTTCGCCATTAAAAAGAGCAAAGTCAAAGGACCTGCCCGAGAGATCCAGTTCCTGGGAGTGAAGTGGCAGGATGGACGGCGCCAGATCCCCACTGAGGTCATCAATAAGACCACTGCAATGTCTCCACCAACAAGCAAGAAGGAAACACAAGCTTTTCTAGGTGCCATAGGCTTTTGGAGAATGCACATCCCTGAGTACAGTCAGATTGTGAGCCCTCTCTACCAGGTCACTCGCAAGAAGAACGATTTCCATTGGGGCCCTGAACAACAGCAAGCCTTTGCCCAGATCAAACAGGAAATTGCTCATGCAGTGGCCCTTGGCCCAGTCAGGACAGGACCAGAGGTAAAGAATGTGCTTTACTCTGCAACTGGGAACCATGGTCTGTCCTGGAGCCTTTGGCAGAAAGTGCCTGGTGAGACCCGAGGCCGACCCCTGGGATTCTGGAGCAGAAGTTACAAAGGGTCTGAAGCCAACTACACTCCCACAGTGAAGGAAATCTTGGCTGCCTATGAGGGAGTTCAAGCTGCCTCAGAGGTGATTGGCACAGAAGCACAACTTCTCCTGGCACCCCGACTGCCAGTGCTGGGGTGGATGTTCAAAGGAAAGGTTCCCTCTACTCACCACGCCACTAACGCCACATGGAGCAAGTGGATTGCCCTCATCACCCAGCGCGCCTATATTGGCAACCCGAATCGCCCTGGGATTTTGGAGATAATTACGAACTGGCCAGAAGGTGAAGATTTTGGTCTCGCTGATGAAGAGGAGCAGAAGCAAGTGACCCGGGCTGAAGAAGCTCCACCGTACAACCAGCTGCCAGCAGATGAAACACGCTACGCCCTTTTCACCGACGGTTCCTGCCGCATTGTGGGGATGAACCGGAAGTGGAAAGCTGCCATATGGAGCCCCACACAACAGGTTGCACAAGCTACTGAAGGAGAAGGTGGATCGAGTCAACTTGCTGAACTCAAAGCTGTTCAGCTGGCCTTGGACATTGCTGAGAGAGAGAAATGGCCAAAGCTCTACCTTTACACTGATTCGTGGATGGGCTGCTGATGAGTGGAAAGACATTGCCACTCGGGTAGAGAAGCTCCCCGTGAAAGTCCGTCATGTGGATGCCCATGTTCCCAAGAGTCGGGCTAATGAAGAACATAGGCACAACAAGCAGGTAGATCATGCTGCACACATAGAGGTCTCAAAGATAGACTTAGATTGGGAACACAAGGGAGAACTGTTCCTGGCTCGATGGGCCCACGATGCCTCAGGCCATCAGGGCAGAGACGCCACCTATAAGCGGGCACGAGACCGAGGGGTGGATCTAACCATGGACAGCATCTCTCAGGTTATTCATGACTGTGGCACGTGCGCTGCCATCAAACAGGCCAAGCGGGTGAAGCCCCTCTGGTATGGGGGCTTATATTTGGTGATGGTCCAAATATAAGTATGGAGAGGCCTGGCAGATTGACTATATCACACTGCCTCAGACCCGCCAGGGCAAGCGCTACGTGCTGACCATGGTAGAAGCCACCACCGGATGGTTGGAGACCTACGCTGTGCCCCACGCCACTGCTCGGAGCACCATCCTGGGCCTGGAAAAACAAGTCCTCTGGAGGCATGGTACCCCTGAGAGAATTGAGTCAGACAACGGGACTCATTTCAAGAATGGCCTTATCAACGTCCAGGCCAGAGAACACGGAATTGAATGGATACATCATATCCCTTACCATGCACCAGCTGCCGGGAAAGTTGAACAGTGCAACAGCCTACTCAAGACTACCCTGAAGGGTCTCAGTGGGGAAACCTTCAAGAATTGGGAAACAAGCTTAGAAAGGTCACCTGGATGGTCAACACCCGAGGGTCCATCAGTCAAGCTGGTCCTGCCCAATCTGAACCTTTGCACACAGTGGATGGAAATAAAGTCCCTGCAGTACACATAAAAAGTATTTTAGGAAAGACTGTTTGGATTCCTACCTTGGGCAAGGACAAACACATCCATGGAATTGTCTTTGCTCAAAAGCCTGATTACACTTGGTGTGTAATGCAGAAAGATGGGGAAACCCATTGTGTACAGCAGGGAAACCTAATCTTAAGTGAGAACTGTAAAGATGGTTGTTTTTTTTTATTATGCAGATGGTACTAGAATATTGATATTGTGTTGGGTTAATGTGGCCAGAAATGTGTATTCTCTCACCATCTGTTGAAGCTGGGTGGGGCAGTGACCCTTATCTCCATGGCACATACTATCTGCTAAAGGGCCATATTTAAGACTCTTTATCTTTTCCACAACTCATCATCCCTCCAGGAAGATATGAACTGCTGCTGGCACATTCAGTCCCACTATATGACTGATAAAATGACATCATCCCATTGGGAGATGCTCCAGCTAGGGGATGAGCCAAGCCTTTCCTACCTAGATAAAAACTGAGATTTTGGACAGCAAGAGACCATCTTTCCACTGGATTCCAGAGGAAAACCGAACCTTTCCACATCATCTCTGGATCTTCAGAGGAAAACTGGACCATTCTACAGGAGCACTGCTTCAGCTGAACCACATCTGCCACTGCAGGAGGACTCTATCCACCATTTAATGGGACTGCTACCAACACCCTGACTGACAGGGTGTCAGGTTGTATTTTGTCTCTGTCAGGGTTGGGATTGTTTTTTGTAATACTGTATTTCTATTTTAATTTTCCTAGTAAAGAACTGTTATTCCTAATTCTCATATCTTTGCCTGAGAGCCCCTTAATTTCAAAATTATGCTTATAATTTGAAGGAAGGGGGTTTACATTCTCCATTTCAAAGAGGAGCTTCTGCCTTTCTTAGGAGACACCTGTCCTTCAAACCAGGACAGGGATGAGCTAAGACAATCATATGTATAATCTTTTATGAATTAAACTGAGAAGGGTAGGCAGCATTTTCAATGTTGCATAATTTAGACATGTTACATTGCAAAATATGTATCTACGTTATATTTGCATAAAATCTATATTAGATGTATGTTTAAATCACAGACCCTTCTTCCATTGCTATTTTATATTTTAAATTTAATTTATAAGTTAATTGACTTCGTAAGTTCATTTCTAGCACTCTCCTGAAGAGTGACTTGGTTTTTGGAGTATGATCATGTATTTTAAAATACACTGCAGGAATTTTCCCATTAGAGATGAGATTGGTTAATTGCAAAACATTTATGCAAAATTTCTGAGTATTTTATTGTTTCTAGAATATAATTGTCATCTCAAACATCACTTTTTTTAGGTAAACAGTGAGCCTGATACTCCATTGTGGATTCTGGAGAAAGCTCCACTTGGTTTCAATGAGATCAGTCCCAGAAGTTTTACATCCTCTCAAGGGGATCTAACAAAATTTGGTGACTACAACAAGGAGTTTAATTTTGTATTTAATTTTTAATTAGATTATTTAAAATGGCACTGCTGACTGCAGTTTGTAAATTTGACCACCTTCTGACTTGAACTGTTTCTGTGTAATTGGGCTGGAGGATTTCCTATTTATCATAGTTGTAATGGAGATTTTGTTGGGTTTTTGGAGGGGAAACTGAAAATGAATGCCATTAATAACCTCAGCCTTACCATGAACATAACATGTTTTCAACTTGTAACTTTTTGTACATTTGAAGGCCTGTTTCCATGGTTTAGTTTTGTTAATTTTTTTCAGCTGCGTACAGGAGCACTGATTTTGAAGTCGTGTCAGTAAAAATTCACTTTTTTTTCCTAACAAACCTATGTCATTCTCTTTATCTGAAACACTATTTTCTCTTCGTAAATAATGGAATTGTTGCATGTATTTACGAAATGGTTCTGTGACAAATCTGTATTTGTTGTCTTGTGTACTAAGATATAATTACATGAACATATTTTCTCTGTGATTCATGAAGATGGACAGACAAAAATTCTGCAATATCAGTGTGACTGGTTTTCCTTCAGTCACAGCATGAGTTGAGTTTTCTCCCACAAACCAAAGTAAGAAATGCATATTATCTTTATAAATATACCAGTTGAAATGATGTAAATAGTCTTTCTGACTTTACTTGAAAAGATGGATAAAATTTCTGTTTCCTTGGTATGAGCTAATATTTATACACAGTTGAGACCTTTAGTATGTGCCTTAGCATTGGCAGTGGCAAATAAGTATAATATATTGAAGTCCATAGCTATTACTTTCCACATAATGACAGTTATGTTACAGGGTAACAAATCCTAAAAAGTACTGCAGGAGTAGTTTGAAGGATAAATTTCTCAAGCACTTTTTTGTTTTACAGATAAAAGAAAATCCAAGACTCAGAAAGTGTCAGAAAGTGGAAGAGGAAAGCGATACTCTTACAAGTTACCTCAAGAGTACAACATAGAAACTGTTGTGGTGGCAGATCCAGCTATGGTTTCCTATCATGGAACAGACGCTGCCAGAAGATTTATTCTAACCATCTTAAACATGGTAGGAAATTTAAAACTAATATAGATGATTTGCCAGCAGTGCCAACCTGCCAAACGCAGGCTGATTCCATTGCTCCTTCTCGTGATTCTGGCTGAGCACCTGTAAGGCACAGTCAGAGCAGGATCATCACAGGCTCTCAAGACTTAGTCCATATGTTTTGCATCAGAAAACCATGGTGCTGCAGGCTGGTGTGTACTGCCTGGTCATACCTCTCTGGGAAGCCTGGAAGTGAGAGAAGCCCATTGTATCGTTGGAAAGGTCAGGATGTTGGATAGCTTCTTGTGACCTGTGCTTGTTGTGAAGACATGACATTGTTATGGAAAGGATTGTGTGCTGTTGGAAAAAAAAAGAAAGAGTTATGAACTTGGGCAATTACATTCCCTTCCAGTTCTATCTGGAGCTGTAGTGCACTCATTTGGTGCATAAAGCAGTGAAAAATAACCTGTAATATACAAGGGGAAAGATTGTTCTAAAGCTGAAAAATTATTATGAGCTTTAACTATTCTGAATGATAAAGAAGAATTAGGGAGTTGGATGTTGGCTCAGACCACTTGGTCCAAGATTATAGATTTAGCTGAATATAAATTTTCATGTGAACAGTATTAAATGTGTGTATAAATACTTGGAGAAACAGCCCACAGTTTATAAAGTGATTGTGGCCATTGAGAGGAAAAGGACTTTTTTTTTATGTGCCCAGAATGAATATTGCCTAAGCCGTGTTTTCACTTCAGAATGCCAGCACAGTACATTATCTTAATGTTCTGTTCAGATTACAGAAAATAAAAGCAGTCACAGTAGGTAGAATATGAGAGCATTTGAGGGTCTTTGGCGTTCTGTTGTTTGTATTTAGTGTATATGCAATGCTAGTTAATTTTTTTTTTTCTTTTAATCTCTCTTAGGTTTTTAATCTTTTCCAACACAAGAGTCTAGGATTGCAAGTAAATCTTCGGGTGACTAAACTTGTCCTTCTTCATGAGACTCCAGTAGGTATTTGTGACATTTGTCTTAGCCTGTAGAGGGTAATGCTACTTAGCTTGTTGCTATGCAAAAAATTGCAATAATCAAGAACTTCAATGGCTAAAGTGTTTCCTTGTATATTATTTAGTGATTTATACTGACGAGCAGACTCAATAATGATTGACTTTCTCCTAATTTATGTTCTGCATGTATTTAGACTTTTCTGTACTTGCAATTAAAAGTCAATCAAAGTTTCCATGTGGAACTCAGGTAGATCTTAACAAAATCTGCTTCTGCTCTGGTTTTTGTGTGTTCACATGTCTGAATAGAAAAATAATTTCCTTTAAATACATTGGATTGTAGAAGGAGAACTGATTTTCTTTGATATCAGATTCACTTACCAGTAGTTCTAATCTAAAATATTGTAATTTTCCAGTGAATAAGTATTTCTACAGTTCCTTTCAGCAGTTGGAGTAATCTCATTTCATGTTCAAATTCTGAATCTTAACATCATTATACTTTTCCTCACCATGGATAATGAGAAATCAGCAAATAATTAAGACTAGAGTTTGGGTGAGCAGATGAATGTACACTCTCAATGCACTGACTTAGTTTATTAAGTAAAGTATCCTTATTTAAGGATACTTAATTATTATTATTATTATCCTTTATTAAGTTAAGTATCCTTAACAAGTGAGGAAAGTGGTCTCTGCACCTGAAGTTTGAATTGTTTTGCCGTGGAAGTATTATGCCATAAAAAGCAGAATATTTTTGCTAGGTCAGTCAAAAAAGGTTCCAAATTCTATTTACAGAACCCTAATTTTAGTAACATTGTCTTTTATTTCCAGGCAGATATGTATATTGGACATCATGGTGAAAAAATGCTGGAAAGCTTTTGTAAATGGCAGCATGAAGAATTTGGCAAGAAGAACGATATACACTTAGAAATGTCAACAAGCTGGGGAGAAGACATGACTTCAGTTGATGCAGCCATACTGATCACAAGGTACAGTAGTGAAAATGAGCATTAAAAAATAGGCAGAAGGCCAGTGTGAACATTGATCAAAGTAGATGGCCAACACAGTAAGAATTGAGTTTGTAGTGAGGAAGGGAGCATTTTGAGGCATCTGGAAAGGTGGTGGTAGAGTGTTGGCAAAGGTGGTGCAGAAAGCACTATTTCCCAGATGGTAAACATTTGAAATTATGAACAGGTTATTCTCTTGTTTCTTCTTTGGCAATATACTTGAGGTCTTATCTATGGAGCAAAGTTGTAATCCTTAATCTCTGTGCCTTCATTTAAAAGAGGCAGCAACCCAGACCAGCAGGTACTTTCAGTCCAAACACAAAAGCATATTTAAACCATTCAGAGATCAGCATTAGGCACATTACTGAGTTATGCTTCCCTCTTACTAGCCTGGAACTGGTATGATTCACTGTGTGCTGAAGGTGCATCATGTACCTCTTCAGTATGTGCCCTGCAGCCACAAGGGTATGATTTCAGATCTGCAGTTCCTTGTAACTCTTAATTGTCAGGCGTTTCACACGTTGAGAAGGAAATAGGCCTCCAGTTCACCTCTTTCCTTCCAAGCAGGTACTGGCCTGGTTTTGTCTGTAAGTGTTACACAGGGAGATGCTTGTTGGTGTTCAGCCAGTATGCAGGCATGATCCAGAGGAAAGGACAGAATGGTAATTCAGCCAACCTAGGGTTGGACTTAGTGCCATTTTTGAAGTCAAGCTTGGACTGGAAACCTTCAGAGCTGCCTTCCAAAGAAAATTCATGTGATTGTCTGTAGCAGAGTACCACTATGCAGTCCCATGCTAGTCAGTGATGTTGTATCCTAAAACCATGTGTAACCTTTACACTTACAGTCTTTCGCTATTTATTCAGGGCAGTCTTACTAGGACCCTATATAAAATAAAAAGAATATTTTTTTCTATAAATTAGTTTCATTATGATTACTCCAATCTATAGTGTATTTCAGTCTTTTGGAGAAAAATGCTTCCCTAGATTTTTCTGCTTTGGAAAGCCAGTCACTTATGGGAAGCAGGAAATTTGTAATTTGGGAGAGCTCTGCTGCTACTTTTGCTGTTCAATCCCTTATCTTCTCTTAGAAAAGCCTGCGCTTCTTAGTCTGTGTCGTCCTCCTCTATTTGATGTGTATAGCAGTTGACCTTGTGGTGAGGAGGACCAGTGAGTTCCTGGGGTGCATTGGGAAGAATGTGGCAAACAGGTTCAGGAAGGTGATCCTGCCCCTCTGCCCACATCTGTGGTATTGTGTTCAGTTCTGGGCTCCTCAGTATAAGAAACACAAGGAGGTACTGCAGAGGGTCCAGCAGAGACCACAGAGACGACTTGGGGTCTGCAGCATCTCTCCTATGAGGAGAGACTGCAGGAGCTGAGCCTTTTTATTCCAGAGAAGACTGGGAGGGAATCTCATAAGTGAACATAAATATCTCAAAGGCTTGTGCCAGACTATTTTCAGTGGTGCCCAATAACCAAACAAGGGCCAATGGCCATAAACCAAAATACAAGAAATAACTTCTTTACATTGAGGTTTTCAGAGCACTGGAACAGGCTGCACAGGGACGTCGTGGAATCTCCCTCTCTGGAGACTTTTACGCCCCACTGGGACATGTTCCTGTGTCACCTGCTTCAGGTGACCCTGCCTTGACAGAAGGATTGGGCTGCATGATCTCCAGAAGTCCCTTCCAACACTAAAGATTCTGGGATTCTGTGATTCTAAGTGGTAAAAAAGCTTTGTAAAAGTCTGATCACATGTTAAGATGCTTTTCTGCTTTGCAGTAATGATATTCTGATTTTGTAGAATCATAGAATTGTTTGCGTTGGAATGGACCCCAAGGATTATCTAATTCCAAACCTCCCTCCTCCACAGGCAGGGATACTTTGTATTAGAGCAGATTGGTCAAAGCCCCATACAACCTGGCCTTTAGAATTTCTGGGAATGGGGCATTCACAGCTTCTCTGGGTAACCTGGGCCAATGTCTAACACATCTACAGTAAAGAATTTCTTCTCTGTATCTGGTATAAACCTAGCCAATTTCCATTTAATGACATTGCCCTCTGTCCTGTCACTACGTGCCCCTGTAAAAAGTTCCTCTCCAGTCTTCTTGTAGGCCTGCTGTAAGTATTCCTAAAGCACCTAAAACTCATAAGAGCTCCTCTCTTTTCCAGGCTGACCAACCCAAGCTGTCTTAATCTGTCTTCATAGGAGAGGTGCTCCAGCTCTCAGATTGTTTTCATGCCTGTATTCTGCCCTCACTCCAGAGTTATCTACCTGTTAATTTAAATACAATTTTTAGACTAAATCTCTGGTCAGTTTTAAGGAATTTGAAGTAGAGAGAAGGGAAGTGATTGATTAGATGTCAGACAGTAGGTTAGTGCTGGATCCAGAAATTAAAGATCTGTTCTTCTGACATTTTTATTTTTCCATGCTATTGCTCTCCAGACTGTACTGCCTCCCACTTGAGAGCTGCTTTAGCTGCTAATAAATCATATCAGAACAATTTTCTGACTGGGAATGTTTTGCTAATCAG